>NC_056072.1:24263437-24872500 GCF_016772045.2 Ovis aries
CACATGCTGCATGGTGTGGCCAAAAACTTTTTTGGAAAGAAAGAGATGTGGTAAATAAATGGTTTTTTATGTGAATTCTTTAATAATATTGCTACAGGTTCCTATTTGAAGTCTCAGCTCATGGTAAGAAATTTTATAAGATGGTTCTCAGTGATCCATGCTTTCTACTCTACATGGCCCTATTTAATTCCTTTCCTTTAACTGTTGGCTAGACTTATTGATTCACTGAAATGATGGATGTCACTTTCAAGATTAGGTTACACAAATACTGTGGTTTCTATCTTGAGTACTCTTCTTCCCTCTCTTTCAGATTGCCAGATGTAACAGGTCTCAGTTAGCCTATGGAAAGGCCCTCATGGCAGATAACCAAGGCATGACAATTTTCATTAGAAGCAGATCTATTTAGGCTTGCCAACAGCTGTGTGAGTGAGTTTGAAAGCAGATTCTTCAGTTCTAGTAAAATCATGAAATGACTAAGCCACTGGCCAATCACGTGGCTGTGATTTCATGGGAAACCTTCAGCCAGCAGTGTCCCCATTAAGAGATATCTAGATTCAAGACGAATGACAACATTGATTAGTTGTTTGTACACTTAAGCCCCTATGCTTTGATGTAATTTGCTACACAACAACAGACGGCAAATACAGTACATCAAGGCTGTATATTGTCATCCTGCTTATTTAATTTATATGCAGAGTACATCATGAGAAACGCTGAGCTGGAGGAAGCACAAGCTGGAATCAAGATTGCCGGGAGAAATATCAATAACCTCAGATACGCAGATGACACTACCCTTACAGCAGAAAAGCAAAGATGAACTGAAGAGCCTCTTGATGAAAGTGAAAGAGGAGAGTGAAAAAGCTGACTTGAAACTAAACAGTCCCATCATTTCGTGGCAAATAGATGGGGAAACAATGGAAACAGTGAGAGACTTCATTTTTCTGAACTCCAAAATCACAGCAGATGGTGACTGCAGCCATGAAATTAAAAGACATTTGCTCCTTGGAAGAAAAGCTATGACAATCCTAGACAGCATGTTAAAAAGCAGAGACATTACTTTGCTGACAAGGTCCATCTAGTCAAAGCTATGGTTTTTCCAGTAGTCACATATGGATGTGGGAGAAGGAAATGGCAACCCACTCCAGTATTCTTGCCTAGAGAATCCCATGGACAGAGGAGCCTTGGTGGGCTGCTGTCCATGGGGTCGCACAGAGTCAGACATGACTGAAGGGACTTAGCATACAGGCATGCATTGGAGAAGGAAATGGCAACCCACTCCAGTATTCTTGCCTGGAGAATCCTGTGGACAGAGGAGCTTGGTGGGCTGCTTTTCCATGGGGTCACACAGAGTCAGACACGACTAAAGTGACTTGGCATGCATGCATGCATGTATGGTTGTAAGAGTTGGACCATAAAGAAAGTTGAGCACCAAAGAATTGATGCTTTTGAACGGTGGTGTTGGAGAAGAGTCTTGGGAATCTTTTGGACTGCAAGGAGATTAAACCAGTTAATCGTAAAGAAAATCAACACTGAGGTCAAACCAGTTAATCGTAAAGGAAACCAACATTGAATATTCATTGGAAGGACTGATGCTGAAGTTGAAGCTCCAATACTTTGGCCACCCAATGCAAAAAACTGACTCATTGGAAAAGACCCTGATGCTGGGAAAGATTGAAGGCAGGAGGAGAAGTGGACGACAGAAGATGAGATGGTTCGATGGCATCACTAACTTAATAGACATGAGTATGAGCAAGCTCCTGGAGTTGGTGATGGACAGGGAGGCCTGGCATGCTGCAGTCCATGAGGTCACAAAGCGTCAGACATGACTGAGAGACTGGACTGAACACTCCAAGATATTCTGATTTGGTGAGTTTGGAGTGGAACTTAATACGTGCATTTTACAGTAAATCAATTGAGTCTGATGCATGTGGTTCATGGTTGCTGCTGCTGCTGCTGCTAAGTCGCTTCAGTCCTGTCCGACTCTGTGCGACCCCATAGACGGCAGCGGACCAGGCTCCCCCGTCCCTGGGATCCTCCAGGCAAGAACACCAGAGTGGGTTGCCATTTCCTTCTCCAATGCATGAAAGTGAAAAGTGAAAGTGAAGTCGCTCAGTCATGTCCGACTCTTAGCGACCTGATGGTCTGTAGCCTACCAGGCTCCTCCGTCCATGGGATTTTCTAGGCAAGAGTACTAGAGTGCGATCCCATTGCTGGTTACTCTTTTGCAAACCCTGGTATTTGGTGACATACGAGTTACAAAAATTTTAGAGAGTTCATTGGGACTTCCCTGGTGGTCCAGGAGCTAAGAATCTGCCTGCTAACACAGGCAGATGGGTCCGATCCTTGATCAGGGAAGATTCCACATGCCGTGGGGCAACTAAGCCTGCACATGTTGCATCTACTGAGCCAACTCACCACAACTATTAAAGCCTGTGTGCCCTAGAGCTGATGCTTTGTCACAAAAGATGCCACCGCAATGAGAAGCCCAGGCACCGCAACGAAAGAGTAGCCCCTGCTCTAGGAACTAGAGAAAGCCCGTTCACAGCAATAGAGACCCGCAAAGCCAAAATTAAATAAATTAATTAATTTTAAAAAATTAGAGAGTTCATCAAATTAAACATCTTTCGTTTTTCTAAATAATCACTACTGTGTGTCTCTTGCATCTCCTGCATTGGCAGGCAGATTCTTTATCATTGTGTCACCTAGGAAGCCCACTACATACTCACATAAGAATAATTATAGATTTTCTAGAACATTTTCACATTGTAAATATTGCTATAATATAATTTTATTCACTTAAAATGTGCCCTGAATTTTTTTCCCCTATCATTAAAGACTTCCCAATGCCTTATTTTTAAAAAGTGTTTAATGCTCCATTTTGGGGGGCTCCCAGATTCTTCAATCGTGAATAATCTGCCTACAGTGCAGGAGACTTGGGTTAGATCCCTGGATTGGGAAGATCCCCTGGAGTTAGAAATGGCAACCCACTCTAGTATTCTTGCCTGGAAAATTCCATGGACAGAGGAGCCTGGTGGGCTACAGTCCATGGGGTCACAAAGAGTTGAACACGGTTGAATAAATAGACAACAAATACTCCATTTTGGAATATACTACAAATTAATAAATTCTCAATAAAATTTTGAACATTTAAATTGTGTCTGTTCTCCCATGATAAACTTTTCAACAAACATTTTGAAGTTAAATTTTACATACACAAATACTTCTTTAGAATAAAAAGTTGTGGTTTTGTTCATTCTTAATTATTAGATTCTTTTGGATAGACAACCATTACCTCCAAGAAGTGAAGGAGGTGAGATCTCTATGTATTATTCTCAACACCTTTAAAGTAACAGAATATAAGAAAAGAAGATTCAAGGTTAAATTCTACATATGTAAAACCATAGCAGGCAGGCATAAAAACAGCACCACTCAAGTTGTAAGCTCGACAAAGTAGCAGCTCTCTTTTCCACAAGCTGTGCAATAGCCATTGGAATGAAAGAGTCACTGGAGGCAATTGCAGGACCATCGTAAGGGTAGGATTCGGCTAACATTTTAATTGGAGTTTGGCAGCAAAATCCTCTGGAAAGTGATCAACACAGAAATTATTACAATCTTGAGCACAAGGCACCACTCCTAAGAATATAGGCTCTTGGGCTCACTAGATTTCTATATTCTGCAAAAGCAAAACTAGTATTTCTAGTAAAACTCTTATCTTAGGCACCACTCATTTCACCAGTGAATAATCATTGCTACCTTCAATTATGTCAATTAACGAAGCTTTTATCACTGATCTTAAATAAAGTTAATTGGATCCCTTGTGGTTTTCTGATAAGAGGCTTTCAGATGGTAACTACTCACCTCTGGAAAATGCATTCCTGATTGGAGAAATACAAATATTAACAAACCACAGCAAGAGGGTAGGGAAAAGTAACACACACAGTTCACACAGAGGGCCGTCAACCATACATCACATCACTAACATTTTTAAATAAACGAATGCAACAGAAAATTTGTGCATATTTTCACTTGCTGTGCACCTGAAACTAACAAAGCATCGTAAATCAGCTATGCGCCAATGACGAAAGTTTGTTTAAAATCTGTGCACATTTTTAGTATGCTTATTCCTGTTGCCAAAACTTATGTCAACTTGCTCTTTCATCAGTAGGATGTTTTCCCAGTTTCTTGCGTGTGCTGTGCTATGCTTAGTTGCTCGGTTGTATCTGACTCTTTTCAACCCCATGGACTGTATAGCCCACCAGGCTCCCTGTCTCTGGGGATTCTCCAGGCAAGAATACTGGAGTGGGTTGCCATGCCCTCCTCCAGGGGATCTTCCCAACCCAGGAATCCAATTCAGGTCTCCCTCATTGCAGGCAGATTCTTAACCATCTGAGCTACCAGGGAAGCCCAGTTTCTTGCATACTTGATGAGTAATATAATTTTATTTATATCTTTTCTAATCTGTGGAAATAAAATATTTCACATTTTTCTTCTCTTTGTTATCAATGAGGCTCAATCCTTCCATATGTTTATTTGCTGTATGCGTCTAATAAAATGCTTGTGTTCTTTGTTCATTTACTTGAATATTTATGTTTACCCTAGAAATTTGTCAGTTTTCAGTATAGTTAAGATAATAAAATTTTATCTTTGCAAATATTTTTCTGTTTGCTTTTAAAATTTAGACATACATACATATTTTACCTTTTTGTAAAATTAGATGTATTACTTTTTCCTTACATTTCTTTTCTTCAGCTTTATTGAGATAAAGATGACCTACAACATTGTGTAAGTTTAAAGCATACAATGTGATGATTTGATATACAAACTGTGAATAATTCACCATAATAAAGCTAATTAACCAATCCTTCATCTTACATTGTTACCTTTTTTGTTACTGTTATCGTAAGAACACTTAAGATGCACTCCTTGAGCAACTTTCAAATAGACAATATAATATTATTATTTCATCATTATGATATATATTAGAGTCCATAACTTATTCTGCTTACATTTTATATTATAATTTACATTTTCCTCAACGATAATAAGTATTCCCTTTCTCCACATCCTCACGGGCATGTTATAGCTCTTGTTATTTTAATAATAGCCCTTGTAACAGTGTAATAATGACCATTGTAACAGGTGTGAGGTGATATCTCATTATGGTCTTCATCTGCCTTTCTCCGATGATTTTTGATGTTGAGTACCTTCTTGTGCATCATCTGTTAGCTATTTTTATGTCTTCTTTGAAAAATGTTTATTTTGTTCCTTTGTCCACTATTATTATGTATATTTGTGTAATTTCTCCATTCAGATCTGTTAGTATTTGCCTAACATATTTAGGTGCTCTGATGTTGGGTTCATAGATAATTAGAGTTGTTATAGCTTCCTGATGAATGATATATTTATCATTATATAATGACCAAATTTTTCTTTTGTTACAGTTTTTGACCCGAGGTCTATGTTGTTTGATATGAATATAGCTACTTGTGCTCTCCTTTGATTTTATTTTCACAGTATATCTTTTTCCATCTCTTCAATTTGAGCCCATGTGTGTCCTTAATCTGAAATGAATCTTTTGTAGGAGGCATATAGTTGGTCTTATTTTATCCATTCAGCCACCTATACTTTTGTTGGAGATTTTAATTTATTTACATTTAAAGTAATTATTAATCAGTAAATGTATTAGGAAGTAGAGCATTGCCAGCAGCCCTAAAGCTCTGATAGCCCCCTTCTAACAGCCAATCCTCCTCCTTAAAGAGCTATTCTCCTAGCAGCTAATAAACATTATGTATTATTATATTTAAGGTATATACCTTGTAATTAGTCTGTAGCTCAGCTTTACCTTAGTTTCCTTTTAATTCCAGTTTGATAACCATTATCCTTTAAATGGATTAATTTCCCATTTAATTTAAATGTAATAACTGATACCCTCCATTCTATATTTTTCTTTTTCTTTATTTTTTTTTCTAATTGTTGCTCTTTTTATTCAGACTGGATATTTCCTTCTGATCAATACTTTAGTTTACTATTTTTCTCTTCAAATACATCTAGTCTTTCATACTCATACAAGAGGTTTTGTAACTCCGGTGATTATGTTTTCAACTCTATTCATACTCTAACAAAGTCCTCAATCTTATCTTTCTTGAATGTAGTAATTTTTAGTTGTTTTAAAGTCTGGTCTAGATAGCTCCCTTATCCAGATTCTTATGAATTGGTTTCTATTTCTATGGTCAACTTTACTGCTTTTCATTCACATAGTCTTATTTCCTTATGTTTCTGGTTATTTTTTATTAAGTATGAGACATTTTATAGGAAGAGCTTTCAAAATAATTTGAGGCCTAGGATGATAGGATCTTTCCCAGAGAGTGTTTATACTTGATTCTGGGAAGTGTCTATGCTGAATTCTGGCAGGAGGCTACAGTCAATGGCAATATAATTTTAACTTAATTTTACTAAAGGGATTTAAGGGATTTAAGGTCATCACTGTATAATCATAAGGGATTTGATTTAGGTCATACCTGAATGGTCTAATGGTTTTCCCTACTTTCTTCAATTTAAGTCTGAATTTGGCAATAAGGAGTTCATGACCTGAGTCACAGTTGGCTCCTGGTCTTGTTTTTGCTGACTGTATAGAGCTTCTCCATCTTTGGCTGCATAGAATATAATCAATCTGATTTTGGTGTTGAACATCTGATGATGTCCATGTGTAGAGTCTTCTCTTCTGTTGTTGGAAGAAAGTGTTTGCTATGACCAGTGCGTTCTCTTGGCAAAACTCTATTAGCCTTTGCCCTGCTTCATTCCGTATTCCAAGGCCAAATTTACCTGTTACTCCAGGTGTTTCTTGACTTCCTACTTTTGCATTCCAGTCCCCTATAATGAAAACGACATCCTTTTTGGGTGTTAGTTCTAAAAGGTTTGGTAGATCTTCATAGAACCATTCAGCTTCAGCTTCCTCAGCATTACTGGTTGGGGCATAGACTTGAATTACTGTGATGTTGAATGGTTTGCCTTGGAAACGAACAGAGATCATTCTGTCGTTTTTGAGACTGCACACAAGTACTGCATTTCAGACTATTTTGTTGACCATCACGGCGACTCCATTTCTTCTGAGGGATTCCTGCCCACAGTAGTAGATATAATGGTCATCTGAGTTAATCTCACCCATTCCAGTCCATTTTAGTTCGCTGATTCCTAGAATGTTGATGTTCACTCTTGCCATCTCCTGTTTGATAACTTCGAATTTGCCTTGATTCATGGACCTGACATTCCAGGTTGCTATGCAATATTGCTCTTTACAGCATCGGACCTTGCTTCTATCACCAGTTACATCCACAACTGGGTACTGTTTTTGCTTTGGCTCCATCCTTTCATTCTTTCTGAAGTTATTTCTCCAGTGATCTCCAGTAGCATATTGAGCACCTACCAACCTGGTGAGCTCCTTTTTCAGTATCCTATCATTTTGCCTTTTCATACTGTTCATGGGGTTCTCAAGGCAAGAATACTGAAGTGGTTTGCCATTCCTTTCTCCAGTGGACCACATTCTGTCAGACCTCTCCACCATGACCTGCCCGTCTTGGGTGGCCCCACATGGCATGGCTTAGTTTCATTGAGTTAGACCAGGCTGTGGTCCGAGTGACTAGACTGACTAGTTTTCTGTGAGTATGGTTTCAGTGTGTCTGCCCTGTGATGCCTTCTCATAACATTTACCATCTTACCTGGATTTCTCTTACCTTGGAAGTGGGGTATCGCTTCACGGCTGCTCCAGCTAAGCCCAGCCGCTGCTTCTTACCTTGGACTAGGGGTATCTCCTCACTGCCGTCCCTCCTGACCTTGAACATGGAGTAGCTCCTCTCGGCCCTCCTGAGCCTGTGCAGCCACCGCTCCTTGGACGTGGGGTTGCTGCTTTTAGGTGCTGCCCCTGATCTTGGGCATGGGGTAGCTCCTCCCGGCCACCACCCCTTATGATTATACAGCAGAAGTGAGACATAGATTTAAGGGACTAGATCTGATAAATAGAATGCCTGATGAACTATGGACTGAGGTTCATGACATGGTACAGGAGACAGGGATCAAGACCATCCCCATGGAAAAGAAATGCAAAAAAGCAAAATGGTTGTCTGGGGAGGCCTTACAAACAGCTGTGAAAAGAAGAGACGCTAAAAGCAAGGGAGAAAAGGAAAGATATAAGCATCTGAATGCAGAGTTCCAAAGAATAGCAAGAAGAGATAAGAAAGCCTTCCTCAGCAATCAATGCAAAGAAATAGAGGAAAAGAACAGAATGGGAAAGACTAGAGATCCCTTCAAAAAATTAGAGATACCAAGGGAACATTTCATGCAAAGATGGGCTCGATAAAGGACAGAAATGGTCTGGACCTAAGAGAAGCAGAAGATATTAAGAAGAGGTGGAAAGAATACACAGAAGAACTGTACAAAAAAGATCTTCATGACCAAGATAATCATGATGGTGTGATCACTCACCTAGAGACAGACATCCTGGAATGGGAAGTCAAAGCATCACTATGAACAAAGCTAGTGGAGGTGATGGAATTCCAGTTGAGCTATTTCAAATCCTGGAAGATGATGCTGTGAAAGTGCTGCACTCAATATGCCAGCAAATTTGGAAAACTCAGCAGTGACCACAGGACTGGAAAAGGTCAGTTTTCATTCCAATCCCAAACAAAAGCAATGCCAAAGAATGCTCAAACTACTGCACGATTGCACTCATCTCACACGCAATGGCACCCCACTCCAGTACTCTTGCCTGGAAAATCCCATGGACAGAGGAGCCTGGTAGGCTGAAGTCCATGGGGTTGCTAAGAGTCGGACATGACTGAGCAACTTCACTTTCACTTTTCACTTTCATGCATTGGAGAAGGAAATGGCAACCCACTCCAGTGTTCTTGCTTGGAGAATCCCAGGGATCGGGGAGCCTGATGGGATGCCGTCTATGGGGTCGTACAGAGTCGGACACGACTGAAGTGACTTAGCAGCAGCAGCACACACTAGTAAAGTAACGCTCAAAATTCTCCAAGCCAGGCTTCAGCAATATGTGAACCGTGAACTTCCAGATGTTCAAGCTGATTTTAGAAAAGGTAGAGGAACCAGAGTTCAAATTGCCAACATCTGGTGGATCATCGATAAAGCAAGAGAGTTCCAGAACAACATCTATTTCTGCTTTATTGACTGTGCCAAAGCCTTTGACTGTGTGGACCACAATAAACTGTGGAAATATCTGCAAGACATGGGAATACCAGACCACCTGATCTGCCTCTTGAGAAACCTGTATGAAGGTCAGGAGGCAACAGTTAGAACTGGACATGGAACAGCAGACTGGTTCCGAATAGGAAAAGGAGTACGTCAAGCTGTATATTGTCATCCTGCTTATTTAACTTCTATGCAGAGTACATCATGAGAAACGCTGAGCTGGAAGAAGCACAAGCTGGAATCAAGATTGCTGGGGGAAATATCAATAACCTCAGATATGCAGATGACACCACCCTTATGGCAGAAAGTGAAGAAGAACTAAAAAGCCTCTTGATGAAAGTGAAAGAAGAAAGTGAGAAAGTTGGCTTAAAGCTCAACTTTCAGAAAAAGAAAGATCATGGCATCTGGTCCCATCACTTCATGGCAAATAGATGGGGAAACAAAGGAAACAGTGTCAGACTTAATTTTTTGGGCTCCAAAATCACTGCAGATGGTGACTGCAGCCATGAAATTAAAAAACGGTTACTCCTTGGAAGGAAAGTTATGACCAACCTAGATAGCATATTCAAAAGCAGAGACAGTACTTTGACAATAAGGTCCGTACTTTGCCAACAAGGCTATGGTTTTTCCAGTAGTCATGTATGGACATGAGAGTTGGACTGTGAAGAAAGCTGAGCACCAGAGAATTGATTCTTTGGAACTGTGGTGTTGTAGAAGACTCTTGAGAGTCCCTTGAACTGCAAGGAGATCCAACCAGTCCATTGTAAAGGAAATCAGGCCTGGGTGTTCTTTGGAAGGAATGATGCTAAAGCTGAAACTCCAGTACTTTGGCCACCTTATGTTAAGAGCGATCCAAAAATCTGCAAGCAATAAATGCTGGAGAGGGTGTGGAGAAAAGGGAACCCTCCTACACTGTTGGTGGGAATGCAAACTAGTACAGCCACTATGGAGAACAGTGTGGAGATTCCTTAAAAAATTGCAAATAGAACTACCTTATGACCCAGCAATCCCACTTCTGGGCATACACACCGAGGAAACCAGAATTGAAAGAGACACATGTACCCCAATGTTCATCGCAGCACTGTTTATAATAGCCAGGACATGGAAACAACCTAGATGTCCATCAGCAGATGAATGGATAAGAAAGCTGTGGTACATATACACAATGGAGTATTACTCAGCCGTTAAAAAGAATTCATTTGAATCAGTTCTGATGAGATGGATGAAACTGGAGCCGATTATACAGAGTGAAGTAAGCCAGAAAGAAAAACACCAATACAGTATACTAACACATATATATGGAATTTAGGAAGATGGCAATGACGACCCTGTATGCAGGACAGGGAAAGAGACACAGATGTGTATAACGGACTTTTGGACTCAGAGGGAGAGGGAGAGGGTGGGATGATTTGGGAGAATGACATTCTAACATGTATACTATCATGTGAATTGAATCGCCAGTCTATGTCTGACGCAGGATGCAGCATGCTTGGGGCTGGTGCATGGGGATGACCCAGAGAGATGTTGTGGGGAGGGAGGTGGGAGGGGGGTTCATGTTTGGGAATGCATGTAAGAATTAAAGATTTTAAAATTTAAAAAAAAAAATCAAAAAAAAAAAAATAAAAAGAGTTGCCTCATTGGAAAAGACTCTCATGCTGGGAGGGATTAAGGCCAGGAGGAGAAGGGGACTACAGAGGATGAGATGGCTGGATGGCATCACTGACTCAATGGACGTGAGTCTGAGTGAACTCCAGGAGTTGGTGATGGACAGGGAGGCCTGGCATGCTGCAATTCATGGGGTCGCAAAGAGTCGGACATGACTGAGCAACTGAACTGAACTGAAGGTCATCACTATTTCTAGAGGATGTGGCTTCATGATCCTAAACTACAGGAAAGATTTACCAAGGTACTTGTTTGGTTCATGTGGGCCAGATGAAGTGCAAGCTGGACTCAAGATTGCTGGGTGAAATAACAATAACCTCAGATATGCAGATGACACCACCCTTATGACAGAAAGCAAAGAGGAATTAGAGTCTCTTGATGAAAGTGAAAAACGAGAGTGAAAAAGCTGACTTAAAACTCAACATTCAGAAAATAAAGATCATGGTTCCAGTCCCATTACTTCATGGCAAATAGGTGGGAAAACAATGGAAACAGTGACAGACTATTTTTTGGGCTCCAAAATCACTGCAGATGGTGACTGCAGCCATGAAATTAATAGATGCTTACTCCTTGGAAGAAAACTTATGACAAACCTAGACAGCATATTAAAAAGCAGAGACATAACTTTGCCAATAAAGGTCTGTGTAGTTAAAGCTATGGTTTTTCTAGTAGTTATGTATGGATGTGAGAGTTGGACAATAAGGAAGGCTGAGCATTGAAAAATTAATGCTTATGAAATGTGACGTTAGAGAAGAGTCTTGAGAATCTTTTGGACTGCAAGGAGATCAAACCGGTTAATCGTAAAGGAAATCAACATTCAATATTCTTTGGAAGGACTGATGCTGAAGTTGAAGCTCCAATACTTTGGCCACCCAATGCGAAGAACTGACTCATTGGAAAAGACCCTGATGTTGGGAAAGATTGAAGGCAGGAGAAGAAGCAGACGACAGAGGATGAGATGGTTGGATGGCATCACTGACTCCATGGACATGTGTTTGAGTAAGCTCTGGGAGTTGGTGATGGACAGGGAAGCCTGGCATGCTGCCGTCCATGAGACTGCAAAGAGTCAGGCACAACTGAGTGACTGAACAGCAACAACCATCTGTTTGTTGTTGTTGTTTTATGAGACTAGACTCCTTTTATCCCCTTAAAGTGTAGTTGCCAGCGGTATCTGGTCCTTTGCAACTTCATGAACTATGGCCCACCAGGCTTCTCTGTCAATGGAACTCTCTAGGTTAGAATACTTGAGTGAATTGCCATTCCTTTCACCACTCATCCCCTTAGGTTGTTAAATATGTTTGTCATTTTCCATGTCTTTTATTCCCTGCTCAGGTCAAGAGTGGCCCTTGAGGATCAGTAGCTCCCCTAACCTCAATAACTCACCTCAATAGCTTTCCTGCTTCTTACAGTATGCTTATTTCAGCAGCTTTCTTCCTGCTTAAAGATCTTCACTATCTTGTTAGCGCTCTGATTCCTGCAAGCAGATATTTTAAAAGACTTTATTCAATTTTGTATCAGTGGGAAATGTGAATTACCTAGTCTGAATTACCTAGTCTGCTCTTACCAAAAACAGACATTCCAGTCATTTCTATTATTATCCTTTTACTGATTAGGGACTTAACAATGTTCACACATCTAATAAATGAAAGATTGAGAGAAAGTGACATGTTTACAGACTAGGCTTTCCAATTCAGTAATGCTCAATTACTTTGCGATTACAGGTACTTATAAAAAATGAAAAGAAAAAAAGCAACATCTGCCAATAACTTTATTTGTACAATTCAGCTCAGTTAATATTTATTAAACATTTATTATGGGCTAAGCACCCAATGAAGCAATGTGAAGCACTGACTCACACACAAAACAGCACAAATAGAATCCTTGTTCTGTTATCAGTCAAGAGATTGAAAAAAGTTACTAGAGTTTATAAACAGTGAATAATTACTTGGATTTAGCATATAGTATCTAGGAGTAATTGTTTTGGATCAAGTGACATTTCTATAAATACATACTCATATATCCAAACATATCTATTTATTTTTCTACCTGTATAAAGTAGAATATCTGCCTCTTGAGCCTCTCTGTTTGTGTGTGTGTGCACGCGTGCCTGCTCAGTTGAGTCCTATTCTTTGAGACCCCATGGACTGTAGCCCATCAGGCTCCTCTGTCATGGGATTTTCCAGGCAAGAATACTGGAGTGGGTTGCCATGCCCGGCTCCAGGGGATCTTCCTGACTCAGATATCAAATTGGCATCTCTTGTGCCTCCTGCACTGGCATGTGGATTCTTTAGCTCTGCACCAACTGGGAAGCTTTGAGCTTCTAACTCAGTGTCTTTCTAAATGTGGTTAAGAATCTCTGTATTAGAATCACATGGAGGTGCTTGTTAAAACCATACTCCTGGATTCATCCCAGTTTAACAAAATATTAATCTCTTTTTGTAAGGACGTTGGACCCTGCAAAAGCACCCAAAGGATTTTCATTCACTTTAAACATGAATATCTGTTACTGTAAGCGTATTGATGTTTTCTAAGTCTTTCATAAAGAACTCATAACTTAATTAATTTTTCTTGAATATTTCTGCTCTTACTCAGGACTTGAATTACCACTGTTATTCAGACAAATATCAAATCTCTATATTTAATCTAAGTATTTCTCCTGAGAACTGAGTCTATATGTACATTTGTCTTCTGAAGAAATTCAAGTGGATGTTCCATAGGCAAGATTGTCCAACTCTTACCAGTTGTCCTGACTGTTCTTCTAACTCATGTCCCTTGTTGCCCTTGGAGTAAAAGACTTCACTGTCCACTGAACTGCTCAAAACAAAAACATAGCCTTTATTCTTGACTCCTCTCTTCTCTCATTATTTCATTCAATATTTTAACGACATTAAAAGTTTTATTCAGGAATTTCCCTAGCGGTCCAGTGGCAGAGATTCTGCCTGCCAAGCAGGGGACACGGGTTTGATCCCTGGTCTGCGGAGACCCTACTTACCGAAGGGCAACATGCCACAACTGCTGAGCCCGTACTCTGCAACTACTGTGTGCCTAAAGAACCCATGCTCTGCAACAAGAAAAGCCACCCCAACTGAAGCATGACCACAATGGAGAGTAGCCCCCACTCACCACAAGTAGAGAAATTCTGTGTGCAGCGAGAAAAACTCAGCATGGCCAAAAAGAAATTAACTAATTAAAACAAATATTTAGAAACCCTGATTCAGTAGACTTCATTAATATGTTCTGCTGCTGCTAAGTCGCTTCAGTCGTGTCCGACTCTGTGTGACCCCATAGACGGCAGCCCACCAGGCTCCCCCGTCCCTGGGATTCTCCAGGCAAGAACACTGGAGTGGGTTGCCATTTCCCCCTCCAATGCATGAAAGTATGTTCTAAATCAACCCAATTATTTCCATGTTTACTGACATAACACGAGCTGTAGATTTCTATTGTCTAGAAAGTAGTTAAAGCTTACTAAGAACACTCTCAGCTTAATGCTCTTGTATCTGTGAGTGCTAAATCAGAATGACCTGATATGATGGCTAAAAATTAATATACCTGGGACCTACTGCATATTTATCCAATTGTAGTTATGGGAGTGGAGCCAGGAATCATTTAAATCATAATCATTTCCAGGCAAATTGTCATGCAAACGTAAATGTGAGAGTTTCTTCTTTTAGAGCTGCCACTTTCCCTAGAAGGGTTAAATGTAGGGCAGTTGAATAGTCAGAAATAAAATAATTCTTGCACTCATAATGAATTTTAGGTATGAAAGAAACCAGAGAGATAATATACTTTAACACACAGAGGAAAAGCTGAGACAAACATAGTCACCCAGTTGGTTAGTGACAGACTCACAAGAGACGATAGGACAGGGAAGTTCCAACCAAGAAGAAATCATTTTACTATGCTGCTGCCCTTTTTTCAGTATATGCAGTTAGAAATTACTTTTGGAGAAGGCAATGGCATCCCACTCCAGTACTCTTGCCTGGAAAATCCCATGGATGGAGGAGCATGGTAGGCTGCAGTCCATGCGGTTGCAAAGAGTCGGACACTACTGAGCGACTTCCCTTTCACTTTTCACTTTCATGCATTGGAGAAGGAAATGGCAACCCACTCCAGTGTTCTTGCCTGGAGAGTCCCAGGGACAGGGGAGCCTGGTGGGCTTCCATCTATGGTGTTGCACAGAGTCAGACACGACTGAAGCGACTTAGCAGCAGCAGCAGTCGTTCAGTCGTGTCCGACTCTTTGCGACCCGTGGACTGTAGCCCACCAAGCTCCTCCATCCATGGGATTCTCCAGGCAAGAATACTGGAGTGGGTTGCCATTTCCTTCTCCAGGGGATCTTCCCGACCCAGGGATCGAACCCAGGTCTCCCACATTACAGGCAGAAGCTTTAACCTCTGCGCCACCAGGGAAGAGATTACTTTAGGAAAATCATTTAGATAAACTAGAATTTTGTGATGATATAACTCACCCAATGTTCTCTCTCATGTAAAATACATATCTTTTTAAAAAATACATATCTTATTGACATTTTTTATACAAAAAATACACACACAGTTTATTTAAGCATTTCATGGTCAAGATTTCTAAATGCTTCTAAGAAAGACTGGAGCATCTTTCTTATTAAAGGAAAATTTTACTTTGTAGGTTTTTCAGTATAACCCACAAATATATTTGCAAGCTTTTTAATTGTGTGGCAAAACTTTGAATTGGAAGTCCATTAAGTTTTTTCACTCAAAGAATGCAAGGAAACTTTGAGATTAGATTTTAAGAAGGGTCATCTACCTAGAAATCTTTAAGAAAGAATACATTTGTTTAATGCGATTCTCTAGCTACCAGCTTGAAATCTCAGTTTAAAAAAAGTAATGGTTTCCTCCTAATTATTAAAGAAATATGTATTTCAGAAAAGGGAAGAGAAGTTTAAATGCCTTATTAAAACTTGCTCAAAATGTCTTACATAAACAGAAAAAAATTTCAGATTAGTAAAAAAAAAAAAAAAAAAAAAAGCAGTTTCCAGAAGATCTGTGAAACTCAGACTATGTTAACACTTCAAATTTTCTTGAAAATATCTAACAAAGTTTTTCCCATGGAATAAAGAACGTGAAATCCCATCAGCATTAAATAGTCATTTATTAGGCAGACTGTGTGAGCCCAGGGCTAAAGCTGAGGCTTTCTCAGTGTTCCATCTCAGCACTGCAGTGGGAGTCAAATTCAGCCTTATATATGTGATTTTCTGGGGCAGAGTAGAGTTTCCTACCCTCCTCCAGCAGTTTCAAGTCTTCACTTTCTCTCAGTACAACATTCTGTGTGTCGGAGGGTTTTCTACATCCCTCATGAACACTTGGCTTTTGCTTCTGTCCCTTTCCCCTGAAACAGTGTATCTTTGCCAGTGTCCTGGGAACCAGAGAATTTCATCGCACTTGCCACAGCAGATTAAGGCTTTTTTTTTTTTTTTAATTGAAGGATAGTTGCTTTACAGAATTGTGTTGTTTTCTGTCAAACCTCAACGTGAATCAGCCATAGGTATACACATATCTCCTCCCTTTTGAAACTCCCTCCCATTTCCCTCCCCATCCCACCCCTCTAGGTTGATACAGAGCCCCTGTTTGAGTTTCCTGAGCTATACAGCAAATTCCTATTGGCTATCTATTTTACATATGGTAATGTAAGTTTCCATGTTACTCTTTCCATACATCTCACCCTCTCCTCCCTTCTCCCCAGGTCCATAAGCCTATTCTCTATGTCCTGTAAATAAGCTCTTCAGTACCATTCTTCTAGATTCCATATATATGTGTTAGAATACGATATTTGTCTTTCTCTTTCTGACTCGCCTCACTCTGTGTAATAGGTTCAAGGTTCATCCACCTCATCAGAACTGACTCAAATGCATTCTTTTTTATGGCTGAGTAATATTCCATTGTGTGTGTGTGTGTGTGTGTGTGTGTGTGTGTGTGTGTGTGTATATATATACATATATATATATATATATATATCACTTTTTCTTTATCCATTCTTCTGTTGATGGACATCTAGGTTGCTTCCATGTTCTAGCTATTGTAAATAATGCCTCAATTAACAATGGGATTAATGTATCTTTTTCAATTTTAGTTTCCTCAGGGTATATGCCTAGGAGTGGGATTGCTGGGTCATATGGTGGTTTTATACCTAGTTTTTCCATACCGTCTTCCATAGTGGCTGTATCAATTTACATTCCCAACAACAGTGCAAGAGCATTCCCTTTTCTACACACCCTTTCCAGCATCTATTGTTTGTAGACTTTTCGATGATGGCCATTCTGACTGGCATGAGGTGATATCTCATTGTAGTTTTTATTTGCTTCTCTAATAATGAGTGATGCTGAGCATCTTTTCTTCTGTTTGTTAGCCATCTGTATGTTTTCTTTGGAGAAATGTCTGTTTAGGTTTTTTCCCCACTTTTTATTGGGTTGTTTGTTTTCCTGGCATTGAGTTGTATGAGCTCCTTATATATTTTGGAAATTAATCCTTTGTCAGTTGTTTCATTTGCTATTATTTTCTCCTATTTTGAGGGTTGTCTTTTCACCTTGCTTATAGTTTCCTTTGCTGTTTAAAAGCTTTTAATTTTAATCAGGTCCCACTTGTTTACTTTTGTTTTTATTTCTGTTACTCTAGAAGGTGGATCTAGAGGATCTTGCTTTGATTTATGTCATCGAGTGTTCTGCCTGTGTTTTCTTCTAAGAGTTTTATAGTTTCTGGTCTTACATTTAGGTCTTTAATCCATTTTGAGTTTATCTTTGTGCATGGTGTTAGGAAATGTTCTAATTTCATTCTTTTACATGTAGCAGTCCAGTTTTCCAGCACTATTTATTGAAGAGGCTGTCTTGCCCATTGTATATTCTTGCATCCTTTGTCAAAAATAAGGTACCCATAGGTGCATAGGTTTATTTCTGGGCTTTCTATCTTGTTCCATTGGTCTGTGTTCCTGTTTTTGTACCAGTACCATACTGTCTTGATGTCTGTAGCTTTGTAGTGTAATCTGAAGTCAGGAAGGTTGATTCCTCCAGTTCTATTCTTTGTTCTCAAGATTGCTTTGGCTATTTGGGGTCTTTTGTATTTCCACACAAATTGTGAAATTTTTTGTTCTAGTTCCATGAAAAATGCCTTTGATCATTTGATAGGGATCACATTGAATCTGTTCATTGCATTTGGTAATATAGTCATTTTCACAATATTGATTCTTCCCACTGAGGAACATGGAATATCTCCCCATCTGTTTATGTCATCTTTGATTTCTTTCATCAGTGTCTTATAATTTTCTGTGTACCATTCTTTTGTCCCCTTAGGTAAGTTTATTCCTAGATATTTATTTCTTTTTGTTGCAGTGGTGACTGAGAATGATTACTTAATTTCTCTTTCTGATTTTTCATTGTTAGTATATAGAAATAAAAGTGATTTCTGTGTATTGAGTTTGCATCCTGCACTTTGCTAAATTCACTGATTAGCTCTAGTAATTTTCTGATACTATCTTTATGGTTTTCTATGTACAATATCATGTCATCTGAAAACAAGGAGAGCTTTACTTCTTCTTTTCCAGTCTGCATTCCTTTTATTTCTTTTTCTTCTCTGATTGCTGTTGCTAGGATTTCCAAAACTAAGTTGAATAATAGAGGTGAAAGTGGACACCATTGTCTTGTCCTGATCTTAGGTGAAATGCTTTCAGTTTTTCACCACTGAAAATAATATTTGCTGTAGGCTTATCATATATGGCCTTTACTATGTTGAAGTAGCTTCCTTCTATGCCCATTTTTTGAAGAGTTTTAATGATAAATGGGTGCTAGATTTTGTCAAAGGCTTTTTCTGCATCTGTTGAGATGATCATATGGTTTTTATCTTTCAGTTTGTTAATACAGTGTATCACATTGGTTGATTTGCATATATTGAAGAATCCTTGTATTCCTGGAATAAACCCAACTTGATCGTGATGTATAAGCTTTTTGATGTGTTGCTGAATTCTGTTTGCTAGAATTTTGTTGAGGATTTTTGCATCTATCCGTTTTGCTATTGCCTTGTAGTTTTCTTTTTTTGTGTTGTCTTTGTCTGGTTTTGGTTTTGGTATCAGGGTGATGCTGACCTCATAGAAAGGGTTTGGAAGTGTTTCTACCTCTGCAATGTTTTGAAATAATTTTAGAAGGATAGGCATTAGCTCTTCTCCAAATGCTTGATAGAATTCTCTGTGAAGCCATCTGGTCCCAGGCTTTTGTTTTCAGGGAGATTTTTGATCACAGCTTCAATATCAGTGCTTGTAATTGGGTTGTTACATAATTTCTATTTCTTGCTGATGCAGTCTTGGAAGATTGAACTTTTCTAAGAATCTGTCCATTTCCTCCAGGTTATCCATGTTATTGCCATATCATTGTCCATAGTAGTCTCTTATAATCCTTTGTATTTCTGCATTGTCTGCTGTAACCTCTCATTTTTCATTTCTAATTTTGTCGAAGTGATTCTTCTCTTTTTTTCTTCATGAGTCTGGCTAAGGGCTTGTTAACTTTGTTTATCTTCTCAAAGTACCAGCTTTTAGTTTTATTGATCTTTGCTATTGTTTCTTTCATTTCTTTATCATTTATTTCTGTTTGGATCTTTATGATTTCTTTCCTTCTACTAATTTTTTTTTTGTTGTCGTTGTTCTTCTTTTTCCAGTTGTTTTAGGTATAAAGTTAGGTTGTCTATTTTGATGTTTTTCTTGTTTCTTAAGGTAAGATTGTGTTGATATAAACTTCCCTCTTAGAAGTGGTTTTGCTGCATCCGATAGGTTTGAGAAATGCTGGACTGCAGGAAACACTAGCTGAAATCAAGATTGCCGGGATAAATATCAATAGCCTCAGATATGCAGATGACACCACCCTTATGGCAGAAAGTAAAGAAGAACTAAAAGCCTCTTGATGAAAGTGAAAGAGGAGAGTGAAAAAGTTGGCTTAAAGCTCCATATTCAGAAAACGAAGATCATGGCATCCGGTCTCATCACTTCATGGGAAATAGATGGGGAAACAGTGGAAACTGTGTCAGACTTTATATTTTTGGTCCAAATCACTGCAGATGGTGACTGCAGCCATGAAATTAAAAGACGACTACTCCTTGGAAGAAAAGTTATGACCAACCTAGATAGTATATTCAAAAGCAGAGACATTACTTTGCCGACTAAGGTCCGCCTAGTTAAGGCTATGGTTTTTCCTGTGGTCATGTATGGATGTGAGGGTTGGACTGTGAAGAAGGCTGAGCGCCGAAGAATTGATGCTTTTGAACTGTGGTGTTAGAGAAGACTCTTGAGAGTCCCTTGGACTACAAGGAGATCCAACCATCCATTCTGAAGGAGATCAGCCCTGGGATTTCTTTGGAAGGAATGATGCTTAAGCTGAAACTCCAGTACTTTGGCCACCTCATGTGAAGAGTTGACTCATTGGAGAAGACTCTGATGCTGGGAGGGATTGGGGGCAGGAAGAGAAGGGGACGACAGAGGATGAGATGGCTGGATGGCATCACGGACTCGATGGAGGTGAGTCTGAGTGAACTCCGGGAGATGGTGATGGACAGGGAGGCGTTCAGTTGTGTCCAACTCTTTGCGACCCCATGAATCACAGCACGCCAGGCCTCCCTGTCCATCACCAACTCCCGGAGTTCACTCAGAGTCACGTCCATCGAGTCCATGATGCCATCCAGCCATCTCATCCCCTGTCGTCCCCTTCTCCTCCTGCCCCCAATCCCTCCCAGCATCAAAGTCTTCTCCAGTGAGTCAACTCTTCGCATGAGGTGGCCAAAGTACTGGAGTTTCAACTTTAGCATCATTCCTTCCAAAGAAATCCCAGGGCTGATCTCCTTCAGAATGGACTGGTTGGATCTCCTTGCAGTCCAAGGGACTCTCAAGAGTCTTCTCCAACACCACAGTTCAAAAGCATCAATTCTTCGGTGCTCAGCCTTCTTCACAGTCCAGCTCTCACATCCATACATGGTCACTGGAAAAACCATAGCCTTGACTAGACAGACCTTAGTTGGCAAAGTAATATATCTGCTTTTGAATATGCTATCTAGGTTGGTCATCACTTTTCTTCCAAGGAGTAAGCGTCTTTTAATTTCATGGCTGCAGTCACCATCTGCAGTGATTTTGGAGCCCCCCAAAATAAAGTCTGACACTGTTTCCACTGTTTCCCATCTATTTCCCATGAAGTGATGGGACCGGATGCCATGATCTTCGTTTTCTGAATGTTGAGCTTTAAGCCAACTTTTTCACTCTCCTCTTTTACTTTCATCAAGAGGCTTTTAGTTCCTCTTCACTTTCTGCCATAGTTTACTGAGGTTTAATTCATGACCCAAGATTGGTCTATCCTGGAGAATATTCCATGTGCACTACAAGAGAAGGTGTATTCTTCTGCATTTGGATGCAATGTTCTGAAGATATCACTGAGATCCATCTCATCTAATGTATCATTTAAGGCTTGTTTTTCCTTATTAATTTTCTGTTTTGATGATCTGTCCATTGGTGTGAGTGGGGTGTTAAATTCTCCTACTATTACTGTGTTACTATCAACTTCTTTTATGTCTATTAGTGTTTGCTTTATGCATTAAGGTGCTTTTATGTCGGGTGCGTAGATATTTACAATTGGTATGCCTTCCTCTTGGATTGATACCTTGATCATTACGTAGTATCCTTCCTTATCTCTTATCTTTATTTTAAGGTCTACTTTATCTGATATGAGGATTGCTATTCCAGCTCTCTTTTGCTTCCTATTTGCATGGAATATATTTTTCCATCCTCTCACTTGCAGTCTATTGGTGTCTTCAGATCTGAAGTGGGTTTCTTGTAGACAGAATATATATGGGTCTTGTTTTTGTATCTATTCAGCCAGTCTTTGTCTTTTGGTTGGAGCATTTAATCTATTTACATTTAGAGTAATTATTGATATATATGTTCCTATTGCCATTTTATTAATTGTTTGGGGTTGATTTTGTAGATCTTTTCTCTTCTCTTGTATTTCTTGACTATTTGAGTCCCTTTAACATTTGTTGTAAAGCTGGTTTGGTGGTACTGAATTCTCTTAACTTTTGCTTGTCTGAAAAGCTTTTTATTTCTCCATCAATTTTGAATGAGAGACTTGCTGGGTACAGTAATCTTGGTTGTAGATTTTTTCCCTTTCAGTACTTTAAATATATCCTGCCATTCCCTTCAAGACTGCAGTTTCTACGGCAAAGGTCATCTGTCAAGTGTATGGAGTTTCCCTTGTGTGTAACTTGTTGCTTCTCCCTTGCTGCTTTTAATATTCTTTCTTTGTGTTTAGTTTTTGTTAGTTTGCTTAGTATGTGTCTTGGTGTGTTTCTCCTTGGGTTTATCCTATATGGGACTCTTTGTGCCTCTTGGATTTGATTGACTGTTTCCTTTCCCATGTTGGGGAAATTTTAAACCATAGTCTCTTCAAAAATTTTCTCATACCTTTTCTTTTTCTCTTCTTCTCTTGGGACCCCTATAATTTGAATGTTGGTTCGTTTGATTGTCCCAGAGGTCTCTGAGACTACCCTCAGTTCTTTTCATTCTTTTTACTTTATTCTGCTCTTTAGAAGTTATTTCCACCATTTTATCTTTCAGCTCACTGATTTGTTCTGCTTCAGATATTCTGCTATTGATTCCTTCTAGAGTATTTCTAATTTCAGTAATTGGGATGTTTGTCTCTGTATGTTTATTCTTTAATTCTTCTAGGTCTTCATTGATTCTTGCATTTCCTCCATTTTGTTTTCAAGATTTTTGATCATTTTACTATCATTATTCTGAATTCTTTTTCAGGTAGTTTGCCTATTTCCTCTTCATTTATTTGGACTTCTGTGTTTCTAGTTTGTTCCTTCATTAGTGTAGTGTTTCTCTGCCTTATTATTATTATTGTTATTATTTTAACTTATGTGTTTGAGGTCTTCTTTTCCCAGGCTTCAAGGTTGAACTCTTTCTTCCTTTTTGTTTCTGCCCTCTAAAGGTTGGTCAAGTGGTTTCTGCAAGATTCGCATAGGGTGAGATTTGTGCTGAGTTTTCGTTTGTTTGTTTTTCCTCTGATGGACAAGGCTGAGTGAGGTGGTAATACTGTCTGCTGATAATTGGGTTTGTTTTGCATAGGGTGCTACTGGTGGTTTGGTCTTGTATTCAAGTGGTGTCCTTTGTGTGAGTTCTCACTATTTGACAGTTCCTAGGGTTAGTTTTCTGGTAGCCCAGGGTCTTGAAGTCAGTGCTCTCAGTCCAGAGGCTCGGGATTTGATCTCTTGTCAAGAATGAAGATTCCACAAGTGGTTTGTTATGTCATTAAGTGAGTTTAAAACAGATACCCCAAAACAAGAAATCAAAAATGAACCCCAGACAAATGGCAGTTACAAAATCAAGCAAATAATAATTAAAATAATGGAATATGCATATATGCATATACACCCATGAATAAAGTCAAAATGGTCCCCCCAAAATAAAGTATGGCAGATTGCCCCAGTTAACACAGGAAATCAGAAATTACATTTACCAGTTAAGAACAAAACTAACTAAAGCAGAAACTGTAAAACAAAACTAAAGCAAGGTGCAAAGTGGGGAATAAAGCAATGAAAATAAAACTAACAAAATGTTCAGAGGAAAGGAAAGAAGGAAATGAAAGACAGAATAGATATGCAAAGTTAGATAGAGATAGATGAAGAAGATTTATATACATTAAAGATTAACTGCAAGGGGAAAACAACAGTAAGAAAGGCAAACAAAGGAATTAATGCAGAAAAAATATAATAGGTTTAAAGAAATTAAAAATTAAAATTATAAAAAGAGAAAAGAAAAATAGAGGAAGAAAGAAAAAGAAAAAAGGAAAAAGCCACAGAGCTGCAAAAGCCCAAGACAGAGGCATAGGTTTATAACAATAATAAAAGTATCACTGAATTTACACATATACATATACATATACATCCATAAGCAAAACAAAAACAGTCCAATAAAAACAAAGTACAATAGATTGAACTGGTGAAGAAAAGAAACCAAGGTTATATCTTCTAGATCAAAACTAACTAAAGCACAAACTGGAGAACAAAACTAAATAAGGTGCCAATTGGGAAATAAAACAATAAAAATAAAACTAACTAATAAGTTAACAGTAAAGGAAAGAAAGAATATGCAAAGTTAAATAGAGGTAGATAAATAAGATTTGTATACATTAAAGATTAACTTCCAGGGGTGTTAACTTCCAGGGGTTTCAACTAACAGTATGAAAAGCAAACAAAAGAATAAATATAGAAAAAAAATACATTTTAAAAATTAAAAAGAGAAAAGAAGAAAAAAAAGGAAAACACCACAGAATTGCAAAAGCGCAACGTAGAGGCAGAGGTTTATAATAAAAAATGTGACTTAGAATAAATAAAAAGCTCAAAAGCTTAATTAGATTTCATCAGTTCAGTTCAGTTCAGTTGCTCAGTCATGTCCGACTCTTTGCGATCCCATGAATTGCAGCACGCCAGGCCTCTCTGTCCATCACCATCTCCCGGAGGTCACTCAGACTCATGTCCATCGAGTCAGTGATGCCATCCAGCCATCTCATCCTCAGTCGTCCCCTTCTCCTCCTGCCCCCAATCCCTCCCAGCATCAGGGTCTTTTCCAATGAGTCAACTCTTCTCATGAGGTGGCCAAAGTACTGGAGCTTCAGCTTTAGCATCATTCCTTCCAAAGAAATCCCAGGGTTGATTTCCTTCAGAATGGACTGGTTGGATCTCCTTGCAGTTCAAGGGACTCTCAAGAGTCTTCTCCAACACCACAGTTCAAAAGCATCAATTCTTTGGTGCTCAGCCTTCTTCACAGTCCAACTCTCACATCCATACATGACCACTGGAAAAACCATAGCCTTGACTAGATAGACCTTAGTCGGCAAAGTAATGTCTCTGCTTTTGAATATGCTATCTAGGTTGGTCATCACTTTTCTTCCAAGGAGTAAGTGTCTTTTAATTTCATGGCTGCAGTCACCATCTGCAGTGATTTGGGACCAAAAATATAAAGTCTGACACTGTTTCCCCATCTATTTCCCATGAAGTGATGGGACTGGATGCCATGATCTTCGTTTTCTGAATGTTGAGCTTTAAGCCAACTTTTTCACTCTCCTCTTTCACTTTCATCAAGAGGCTTTTTAGGTCCTCTTCACTTTCTGCCATAAGGGTGGTGTCATCTGCATATCTGAGGTTATTGATATTTCTCCTGGCAATCTTGATTCTAGCTTGTGTTTCTTCCAGTCCAGCGTTTCTCATTGACAACTACAACAAAGGGGGGAAAAGGGGCAAAAAAAAGAAAAAAAAAATCCAAAAGAATCTCCAGAAAAAGTCAAAACATAAGAATAAGGAATCTTTTTCTTGAGTAACTGCTTTCAGAGTCCTTTCCCTCCCTGGGAATAACAGTCCACCTCACCTCCCTAGATGCCCTCCAACACTGTGCTGATCTCTGGACATGATGAGGGGTAGCTCAGATTCTAATCTGGTCTTACTCCTGTGTGTTCTTGCCTCCAATATCCACAGCTATCAGAACTAGTGTATTTTCTTTTTGTGGGGGCTCTCAATGTCCTTTTATATATTCCCCAGACACAGAGTCTGTCTAGTTGATCATGTGGATTTAATCTGCAGCTTGTACAGCTGATGGGAAGGTTTTGTGTCTTCTTCCTTAGCCACACTGCCCCCTGGGCCTCAATTGTGGTTTTATTTCCACCTCTGCATGTGGGTCGTCCACTGGGGGTTGCTTTTGAATTTGCCCTGGGGGACTTGGTTTTGCCTCTGTGAGTGCCAGGTGTGGAAGTGGTGCAGCTGCTTGGGTCACAGTCAACAGCAGCCCTCACCCTGGGGTTGCCCCACAATCCCTAAACTCCAGCTCCCAGATGCTGCACCTTCCAGGGAACCTGCACACTGTCTGGGATAAATATGGCTGCAGCAAGGACTGTCTGATTCTCATTGTATTTAGGCTGTCACAGATCAGCTGTTTCACTCTCAGCGTTTAATGTTTCTCCTCTGACTCAGACAATTGCTCCGATGTGGGGATCGGACCCCTGTTTCAGTTCCCCCACCTTACGAGGGTAGATCCAGCCCTACTGACACTCCTGGTTTCCCCCCCTAGTTCCTTGGTTCTACTGAGTTTTGCATGGCTCTGTATATTCTTCTCCACCGGCCAGGTACTCCTCCTATCCATTCTCAGCTGGTGTTCTCCATGCACTTCTGTGTTTGAAGGTGTATTCCTGATGTATCCATGGGAGAGATATACTCCAGATTCACCTACTTCTCTGCCATCCTGTTTTTTTCTAAGGCCTTTTTTTTTTTTTTTAATGGTTGAGGAGGAAAGGATCTGGAGATATGGGTCAGGTTTTCTTCTTGTGTGGCATTAAAGTTCCCTGTCTAGCCATTTGTTTCACCCATAGTCTCTGGTACAATACTCAGGTGAGTTCTAATGAAAAGTGCTTGCAGAAAAGTTAACCTTAACTCTCAAGCCAATCACACCTGTCATTTGAGAATTCACCAAAATTTTAGTTATTTTCTTCCAATCAACCTTAATAGTGTTCACTTCTTCCTCCCTTGCTCTGTCAAAGGTGGAATAGTTCATGATGTCCAATCTTTCCACTGAGGAAGGTAGCACTTCAGGAATTCAGTTCACCAAATTTGCATGCAACTCTATTCTTTCATGGGCTCAGAAAAAGTGTTATGATTGTTCAGACACAAAAGGGTCTGTTGTTCAGACTGCTTATCTTTTCATTCTCTTACCACAGTCTTTTTTAGAGAAGACATTTTTAATTTTAATTAATTCCAGCTTATCATGTCTTGCTTTCATGGGCTGTACTTTGGGTCTTTTATCTAAAGAGTCAACAAATTTAAGGTAATCTAATTTTTCTCTTATGTTATCTCCTGGAATTTTTATAGGCTTTCTTTCATTTATATATAGTTCTGTGATTCATTTTGAATTAATATTTGTGAAAGGCTTAAGATCAGTGTTTAGAATTTGAAGATTTATTTTGATATATTGTACACTTTTCCCAGTACCATTGGTGGAAAAGGTTTTTTTTTTTTTTCATCTTAAAAAATTATCTTTATTTAGGTTCTGATTCAGCACATGTATCAAATGCTAATCAACATAAAGAAGTAAATAAGACATTAATTGGAAGTCTTACATCTCTCTATATTTTGACCAAGAAATGTTAAGATTGCCACTATTTAAAAGATTTTAAATTGTATTTTTCCTCTGTAATTATATTTACAACAAATGTTATTGGACTATCTTTGAGTTAACTGATCCTATCTCTGTGTCCAATATTTTGTTTATTGTGTTTTTGAAATTGCATTTTTCAAATCTAAGATTTCTGCATATTCTTTCAACTTTGCATTTTTTCTTTAAATCCTTCATCTTTTCCCTTGTTTTGTCCATCCATCTCAGTGTATTCTTTATTTTTTCTTAATTATTTTAATTGGAAAATTATAACTTTACAATATTGTGATGGTTTCTGCCACATATCAGCAAGAATTGGCCACAGGTATACATATGTCCCCTGCATCCTGAACCCCCCTTCCACCTCCCTCCCCACCCTCCCTATCCCTCTGGGTATTCTTTAAGCTACTATAAATTTGTTTGAAGGACTTGTCTGCTAATTCTTTCATCTGGGTCATCTATGCTTATGTCTATTGTCTCTTTTTCTCTTGATTATTGATCATAGTTCTCTACTTCTTTTCAAGTCTATAAATTTTGATTCTGTGCTGCAAATTGTAGATTTCAGACATTTTTAAATTTTCCTGCTTTCCTTTAGTGAATGCTGAATTTAGTGCGTATTCTGAAAGTTAATTTATTGGCTGTACATTTTAATCATATGGAGGTTCAATTTTAGACTTGCTAAGAGATTTAGTTCAGTTGGCCATTAGTTCTATGACATTGTTGCTTTTCTTGGATATGTTTCTTACTCTTAAGTAATGAAACTTTCGGGGTTTAAATGAAAAGCCCAATGTGTTTGTCAAGCACCTTTAAGTTGACAAGATTTTGGCTCAAAACTGTCTCCTTGGCATCAGGCAATGACTGAAAATTCCATTAAATATTTTGCCAACCAGATGCTATTTTATGACTTTTTTTAAACCCAACGAACCTACAGTTCAGTACTTAGCCAATGATATGAGATGAATCTGTACATGTATTTGGTATGTATCCTTCTATGTTTGAACCCTTTAGGGGATTTCCCCTTAGTTTCAAGGCACTATGTCAGTTCTGAACTCCAGTTTCTGTCTCCCCACCCCGCCTCTTTATGCTTGATTTCTTCCCTGTTTGTGAGCTGGTATGTGCCCTCAGGGAAAGTTTAGGCAAATATGGAGTTCACCAATTGTGTTCCTTTTCTTTCATACATTTAGAGTTGTTATCAAAGGGAAATTAAACTGATAAAACATACTCTGACTTTAATGAATGCAGAATTTCTCCCTTCCCAATTATTGTTATCATAAAGTCCCTATCTGACAATCCCAATGTTTCAGCAATACTAGATCTGTTTCTATAGCCTGCTTTCTTTTCCCTTTTGGTGTTTGGTCATTTGGTTTTCTTTCCTAGAATGCCTGGTAATTTTTAGTATGTGGATAATCTTATCTTACTCTAGGTAGGATTCATTCTCTTCCAGGAACATTTAAACAAGCATGTTACTTAATAACCAGTGAGTGAGATGTTCCAAAGCCAGGTTTCAGGTTGTCATGCTGAATTTAAAAGCTGTATTAAATAATGGTCTTAAGGTGAGGAAGAAGAAAGCATTCACTGGGAAAGCATTTGGACCTTACATGATTATCAATAGGTTCATTTTAAACTGCTACTATATCTGGCACTGGCTATGTTTTCTGTCTTCTTACAATTATTAAAATATGTATTTCATGGCACTGATTATCTACAAAATAAAGTATTTCAATCCATGTTCTAATGGAGATGGGGAGATATAAATGTGTCTCATGCTCATCCAGAGCACTTACACCTTTTCATCCTGTAGGTGTCAGGAGACTTGGGGAACTGAAACGTCACAAGGATAAATGTAGCAAAACACATTTCAACTGAATTTTTTAATTAGTCTAAGTAATTTAGCTAGCCAGTACTGAAATACCAAAGATAATTTACATATTCTGAAGCAAAGGTAGTTTACTGAACTGAATATAAATAAATGTCCAGGTGATAGCTTAAAATTTTCCCCCAAAACAAGCTCATTTCTTTCTTTAAAAATCTCATTTTTATTGGTTTCCTGGATACTCATTTCATAATGGGGCTTATGTTATAATGTTTCCAAATTTGATGGGCTGAAAAGTCCCTAATCAGTTGCTTGCCAACTTTAAATATTGCTTTTCACTGAATGTGCAATGTGTAAGATCAAATTTGATCTGCTCTAGTTAAAGTAAGGATGAAAGAAGAGTCATTTTATCCTTTAAACAGCATAGGCCTAGGGCCTACAAGCTTGTAGCACCTTAAGAATATTCAAGAATTGAAAAACTTGTCTAGTCCCAAAAAAGAAAAAAAAGAAAAAATATAAATTAATAAACATTTGATTAAATATATGCAAAACATATTTTGTTAACTACCCATAAAAATTTCATAAATTTCATCACTTAAGAGAATGTTGTCTAGATTAGAACTTTCTTTTTGCAAGAGCTCCTGTATGTGTATTACGATTCCTGAGAAATCATAGGCAATAAATTAAATGAGTTCCTCAAAGCCACTCAATTTCAAAAACAAATGTATACAATTATTTACAAATCTTATTTACTGTGTAACATGGGTGCATTTTAATGCTTGATATTGCCTTTATGGAGGGGCATCTTTAAATTAATGCTGGGGTTTCTTCAACTTCCTCCCTTCTGCAGAGGTTAGAGACTACAACTTGCAAACTATAGTACTTAGTGTTCTCTCAAGCCCCTCTAAACTTGTAACAATTATTATAAGCTTAGTCTATTTCAGGGATTACACTATAGTTTTTGCATAATGAGTAAGAAGGAACTACCATGTAGTTTATTTCATGGTTAGGATTGTTTATGGCAATATATAATAGCAGGTATGTAAGTTAGGAAGTAGCTTAGTAAGGAAGTGAACACAATTTTTGAATGATTTTCAAATTGTTCTTCAGTAGCACTACTTTAGACATTTAAAAAAACAAACAAACTAGGCTGTACTTAGAGAAGTCATTTGAAACTCTGGACTCATTCTTCTGCATCAGATCACACCTTCTCATCACCGTGCAAAAACTTCTGGGAAATTTACCCTACAGAATTTATGGGATGTAAACCAAAGGACACACTAATACAACTGAACTCTTCATATAAAGCATTATTATAATTAAAATAGCAGGGAAGTAACCACACATAGCATATGACACTGAGATCTGAAAAGATATAATCTGCATTTTCATTTCAGTGTCCTAAAGGCCTCTTATATTAAGGCTATTCTAGTTCTACAAGTCAAGGGCGGCACATTTTCTTAGCTAATTTTGAAGTTATTATTGAAGAATAAAATGTCGCTGCTTTTTAGATCAGTAAGAAAAGGTACACGCTATACTGCAAAGCAAAAACAAGCTTGCTGGAAACCTCCTTTCTGAGATATGTATATCTTATAATGTATAAGACATCACGAAAGGACCTTAGCTAGAAGCTTTTGCTGTTTAGTCTTAGTAATGTAAGCTCTGAATATAACTTAAGCATAATGTGTTTGTTGGGAAATTGTACCAGCTCAGGAGAATTTCACATTTTTAACTAATGTTACTGTGGTGCAGGGCCCCTTTGTGTGCATTAGCATTTGACTTATTGCTAAAAACTTGACCCCAATGAGGACCATAAAACCCTAACTTGGTTGTTAAGTGTGCCCTTTCGTTCCCTGGGAGGAATGATAAAAATAGACACATGGATTTGTTCTTCAAATAGCTAAGCATGAATGTATTTGTCCTTCTCCTTAATATTGACAGAATACTGTACTCCAGCAACTTTGCCGAAACCTATTATTACCTGAATAAGCCTTATTTGTTATTCATAAGCTTTCCAGTGCTTACTACTTTATCTTTTTCTTTTTTTTTACTTTTCATTGTCTATAATTGCTTCTTAAATGCTTTCAAATAAAACTTCTTTACTTATCATTTCTATTCTATCCAAAATCATTCCCTATAGTCAAGGTGAATCATCGCCACCCTGGTTTTTTACTGTTTTTTGCTAAACAAGCATATTTCACTGCGGCCTCTGTGACTAATTTCCTTTACTGCTGCTCTAAGAGAAATATACAAGTTCACTGAAATTAGCCTTGAAGGAATGCTGAAAGGCTGCTTCTTGGTATATAAAGAATTTTGCAGTATCTTCCTCTTCTAGTGCTTGCTATAGATCACGAAGTGATGAAATGAAAGGGTACAGGTCCATTTCTGCACTGAGAATCCTACTGTGACAAAGACCACTGTTTGACTCCATTTCTCTCAAAATACGGGGACTTTTCTTCCAACAGGTATGACTGAGCAGGCTTTACTGTTTCTTCTTATTTTATTAGCATGAGTATATTAAAACATGAAAGTTCAAGTAATTAGGTGTTTGGTTGCCTTTGTTCTAAGGCGGAAAGGCCTGAAATTGCTAGTATCTGCTAATGTATAAAGAAAATAAAAGGTCAAACTATGAGCTATTGTTTGATATTAGCTATTCAAATCTGTCAAAAGATTAGATGCATGGTTGTTGGACATTAAGCCTGCTTTTCGAATACGATTGTCCCACAGGCCATGGTGGCAAAGGAACATCAGAGAAAATTGACTTCCATCCTGACCAAATTTCCTGGGGTTTTGTGCATCTGCTGCTAGTTATCTTAAACATGTCATGAACCAGGGAAGTAAATCTCCAGGGAGCCATCAGATCTACCCATGAATAAAACTGGGTCATCATGAAGGCAGTGAAGGACTCAGGATGTGGTCTTGGCTCCCTGTATCTTGAAAGTTGAATAGTATTCATAAAGCATTGGGTCCAAGAAGTAGGTTCATTCAATACATATCCTTAGCAAGAATTCATGCAGTGGAGACAAGACTGTGTATCGCATGAAAGCCACAGTCTCAGACTACTGTTGAATTTTCCTTTTACTCCAGGGTAACAAATCTGTTGCCTCAGTGGCAACTGTTTCCTTAGCAGAAACAAATTCTATTGACATAAAGCACTAAAGGCTCAGTCTGGTTGAGAGATTCTCCAGGAAAAGGGAAATCTGTGGTAGGCTATAGAATGTGCATGCATGATGTCACATCCAGTTCTTTGTGACCCAGTGGACTGCGGCCTGCCAGGCTCCTCTGTCCATGGGATTTCCCGGACATAGGAAACACTGGAGTGGGTTGCTATGCCCTCCTCCAGGAGATCCTCCCAACCCAGCGATTGAACCCACATTTCTTATATCTCCTGCATTGGCAGGCAGGTTCTTTTATCACTAGCGCAACCAGGGAAGTCCAGGCTACAGAATAACAGAAACCCAAATCACCTTGTTACCTAACGTTGCAGTCAGGTTAGCATTTGTTTATCCATTTATCCATTTATAGAAAAATATGTTTGAGCATTTTGTTGCATACCTGGCACTGCTGGGACAGCGGCAGGTGTCTGCTTTGTCTTTGTAACTCCAGCACTGACTGGCTTTATGTGCCTTCTAGGCAACACTATCCTTGCCTTCTAGGCACTGGACATGTATTCCAATGACTACAATGTAAAATATTCCATTAGAGGGACTTTCCGGATGGTCCAGGGGTTAAGACTCTGCACTTCCCTCGTAGGGGGCACAAGTTCATTTCCTGATTAGGGAACTAAGATCCCACATGACACACAGTGCAGCCAAAAAAAGTACTCTTTAAGAGAATCACTGAAAATTAGAAGTCACTTTCAAATATTTATACTTTCAATACTTTAAATATTTATTCCTCTTCTCCACCTTTGGCTTTTTCTGACTTTAAAGCAGTATTTTCTATTTGTCTATTATTCATTCCTCTATAATGGTATTTGCATAAAGTATTTGTCTATTATTCTTTCCCTTATATTTATATTTGCAAATCAAATCTCATATCACAACAAAAGCCTGGCAATCACAAGCAGGCAGTGGTTCAAATTTAGATTTTTGATGCAATCTTCAAAAAAGGATAATATATAATATAATATTACAGAAAGAGTGACAGAAAGGAAAAAAGACTTCTATCAGGCATTCATTAGTTAAATGTAAACATTTGAAACATCTTATAATTTTGGTCATCCTTTTCAACATTTCCTGATTTTTAACATGCCAAGGGTGTTAGAAAATGATAATGTTCTGGCTCTTGACATCCAAGGGGCCTGAATGGATCTCTATAAGTATCTGGGGATAATATTCATATTTTATATTTGAATGTAATTGTGACTGTGTTGGTGTCTGTGATCAAATCAATGGCTTATTTATTTCTTAGTGATGGTTGTTTTGAGTAGAGTCTATTACCAATACAAAAATTCACTAGTCTGAAGGATGTTGAAAACAAGACACACTACTTACTGGGCTCAGCAGCAATACTATTATTGAGCTCGGAGGGCTAATGTTTTGTGGAGTTATTAGAAAATCGACTAACAATATAATAAATTTATTTAGTATCAGTTCCCATTATTGGTTAATCTGTCCATTGGTCAGCAAGCCTCACTATCAGTATCTGTCAGTACGATTATAGATGAATTTTGTACACATTATAGTTCTTACCTGAGGCCCCAGATTCAACAACCTTTTGTCTTCCTGGCAACAATGACCAAACAATGAGATTTCTATTGAATAGTCATATCATTGTTCCTAAGAAGTGTCCCAGCGGCTCAGTTTCCTGTGCTTGCTAGATTTCCTGTGCTTGCTAGAATTTTTGAGAGGTTCACAGGCTTCCATTCACTCATCTGTATCTATGTCCATTTATTAGGACATGTGTGGCAAACTTTTTTAGCAACAGACGTTCTTTGTGGGATGGAGGAATCACGTATGTTAATAGACCTGCCTCTACAGTACTTCAACCTTTTAAATATAAATAATAGTAATGTGAGAGCATTACAGTTAGAAGTTTCCTGCCTTGGCAATATTCACAGTCCTGCCATCTGCATTCATTTTCGAGTATTTAACTCAGATTATCTGGTTACAAATAGTGCTCTGAGACATTCTGACTCCATTTGGTAGAATATTTTATTTTGAACTTTTTGTTTCCTTTTCACTTTTTTTCTTTTCTGGGGAACACACAGGTAGCTTTTGGAGACCCCTTGATGATTCCTTGATAATTGGAATTATAGTTAGTAATTCCTTGGCAAACATCACCAACTGTGAATACATTAATGATGCTAAAATACAGATTGCACACTCAAATGACTGTGACTTCTGTATGTAACATATTCTAGTTATTTTACTTCCTAAACTGTTAATAATGATGTTCAGAGGCAAAATCTGTTTTTTCTTTTAACTTTTGGTAATAAAACCGACATTTACATGAAGTTTTTAAAGGCAACATTTTTGGGCTTGTGAATATAACAGATTTAGTTGCTTTTAAGTCTGCATTGGATTGTTTTAACAACTTTAATAATACTAAGATTGATAAATTGCTAATGACTCTCCATTTATATTTTGCTATAAATAACTTACAGTGGCTCATGTTTATCTTAAAACATTTGCAAATTGAGGGGAGGAAATTCACGTTGCTGCATAGGCATGTGAATAATATTAACATTATTCATACAATAATCTATGGCTCTTGTTGTTGTTTAGTCACTAAGTCCTGTCCAGTTCTTTGGTGACCCCATGGACTGTAGCCCACCAGGCTCCTCTGTCCATGGGAATTTTTTCAGGCAAGAATACTGGAGTGGGTTGCCATTGCCTTCTCCAGGGGATCTTCCTGACCCAGGGATTGAACTTGTGTTTCCTGCATTGCAGGCAGATTCTTTATCATAGATAGGGAAGCCCAATCTATGATTACTGATGACAAATTGCATCTTTTTTGTAGTTTAGAAAATGATTATCAAACATTAGCTTATATTCATTTTGATAATCATCATAATTATTACCAGTATCATCTTCCTGATGATCATTATCTTCATCAAGGGTTCTGGGGACTTCCCTGGTGGTCTACTGATTAGGGTTTGGGTCTTTGCACCTCTGTTCAAGAGATTCCACAAGCCAACGGCAGTGCAGCCCCCCAAAATGAATTGGTTTATTATGTATACAATGCAGGGCACAGCAAAAGTATTGATAGATATAAAAATACATTCACTGATCTTAAGGACAATTTACACCTTTTCCCCAAATAAATATATGAAAAGTGAAAGTGTTAGTCTCTCAATCTTGTCCAACTCTTTGCGACCCCATGGACTATAGCCTGCCAGACTCCTCTGTCCATGGGATTCTTCAGGCAAGAGTACTAGAGTGGGTTGCCATTTCCTTCTCCAGGGGATGTTCCCGACCCAGAGATTGAACCTGGGTCTCCTGCATTGCAGGCAGACTCTTTTACCATCTGAGCCACCTGGTGGCTAAGAGATGACTTGAAAATCTGTTATCTCAATTTTCCATATGATTGCAGTGAAATTGGTAGGGTGTCATCTCTATTTCACAAAAGTAAAATTATGCTGAAGATAAGTAAAAGTAGTTTCACTCTGTCTGCTAATAGTCTAAAAAGTTCCCTAGCAGATAATTCTCTTCTGGAGGGAAGGATTGGAATGTTTCAATAATTGAGAGATAATTTTCTGAAAACAGCTCTAAGTAAAGTTCTTTTGTGGATCAAGTATATATATATATGTAAATGTATTTTCCAAATGGATTCCAATCTTTCCTTCAAATTTTAAAACAAAGCAGGCAAACAAAACCATCAAAGGATAACCTTGTTTTTCTCTATTTATACAGAAAACGGGCACTAAATAAAGTTGCCTGAAATCTTCAGTGTTTTCCACTGATTTCAAAATTAGCTCTAGATTCTGTTTTAGTTTGGGTCATTAGCCTATATCTCTGGAGAATAATTTCACAAGAGATCTATTTGAATTAAAAATGCATCTTGATGATTCTTTTTCATTGCAATGAGCAACCAAATTAGTCTGTATGTGATCCTCTTCAGAATGCATATAATAGAATAAATTGATATTTACAACTGCCTCTGATTAGAGGCAGATTCACCAAATCTGCTGCTCTTTTAACAAAGATGAGTATTGACATTTCACTTCTATCTCTTCCAGTGACTCAGAAACGTTTGATCATACCTTCAGCCCTCTTGCTTTCCTGACTCTACATTATTGCATCTAGTTGTCAGATTTCATTCTGAGGATCACAATAGGGGGTGCTCTTGATCTTCAGTGCCCCTACTCACATCCTTCCCTTCTCTGTGCTGTCAGAATCAGATTCTTTCTCAGTGCTCTCTTGATTGGGAGATGATGTTACACTTTACCAGGTAACTCACAAATTTGTGCACATATCTAGGAGTCTGATGGTAAAGTAACACTTTGCAAACATTTGAAGAGAATCAAGATTTGCCCCACTTTTGCCTTCTGCCTTAGGTAAAGTGCAGGAACAGGAGCTTCAATAATCTAAAGGCGTTCTTCTGCACTCATAACTATACCAACCCTAGGTGTTTTCCAGACAGCCTAATACTTTGACAACCCTTCAAATCAAAATGCAATAAATATTTCTTCAGTATTTATTTAAAAGATAACCTGAAATATGTTTAGAAAACAAATGGAGTTGGAAGACCATGGCTATTTGCAGTTTTAGTTTCTATTTTATTTTGCCAAACAGTTCATCTTTGGTGACAAACTAGTAGCCCCCAATAAGAAATATTAGACTCCACAGTTAAGCAGATAGATTTTCTTTAGAAGACATCTTGGAACTTCTTTCCCTGTGAGCACATCCCTTGGAGTTTTCACCCCCTTCCTTTTGTAACTCACCAAAGTAGTCTTTTCAAGTGAGCTTTTTCTCATGAGAAGACTGTTAATTTTTTTTTTCTTCATCTCATTTATGCATATGTGTTAAGTTGCTTCAGTCATGTCTGACTCTGTAACCCTATGGACTGTAGCCTGCCAGGCTCCTCTGTCCCTGGAAGAATGCTGGAGTAAGTTGCCATGCCCTGCTCCAGGAGATCTTCACCACCCAGGGACTGAATCTGCATCTTTTAAATATTCTGCATTGACAGGTATGTCAATTTTAGTACAGTCCAACCCTTTTCACGTAACAAACAATGAGTAAGTGGAAGTCCCTTTACGGGAAATTGCTTATATATGGGCCCCCAGCATTTGCAGTGTTAAAAGTTTATCTTATTCTAAGTTAGCACTTGTTCAATGACTCTAATTAAATTAAGAAAATACATGACTGAAGGAAATAAAATATAAACTACCACACACTCTTAGAGGTTTAAAACAATCTTATTAAAATTTATGCAGGATCCATTCAATTTAGATTCTCTAGGACATATTTCAGGGCTATCAGTATACTTTAAACTTTTTTCCCCCTCTGCCTGGGAACCCCTTACCAATTCATCTAGTTAATTTCTATGATTTCCTGAATGTCATCTTATGTATCACTTTCTTCAAGATTTTTTTTTTTTTTTAGTGTATCAGATGCTTTCAGTTCAGTTCAGTCGCTCAGTCGTGTCCGACTCTTTGCAACCCCATGAATCGCAGCACGCCAGGCCTCTCTGTCCATCACCATCTCCCGGAGTTCACTCAGACTCACGTCCATCGAGTCAGTGATGCCATCCAGCCATCTCATCCTCTGTCGTCCCCTTCTCGTCCTGCCCCCAATCCCTCCCAGCATCAGGCTTTTCCAATGAGTCAGCTCTTCGCATGAGGTGGCCAAAGTACTGGAGCTTCAGTTTTAGCATCATTCCTTCCAAAGAAATCCCAGGGCTGATCTCCTTCAGAATGGACTGGTTGGATCTCCTTGCAGTCCAAGGGACTCTCAAGAGTCTTCTCCAACACCACAGCTCAAAAGCATCAATTCTTCAGCGCTCAGCTTTCTTCACAGTCCAACTCTCACATCCATACATGACTGCTGGAAAAACCATAGCCTTGACTGGATGGACCTTTGTTGGCAAAGTAATGTCTCTGCTTTTCAATATGCCATCTTGATTGGTCATCACTTCTCTTCCAAGGAGTAAGCGTCTTTTAATTTCATGGCTGCAGTCACCATCTGCAGTGATTTTGGAGCCACCAAAAATAAAGTCTGACACTGTTTCCATTGTTTCCCCATCTATTTGCCATGAAGTGATGGGACCAGATGCCATGATCTTTGTTTTCTGAATGTTGAGCTTTAAGCCAACTATTTCACTCTCCTCTTTCACTTTCATCAAGAGGCTTTTTAGTTCCTCTTCACTTTCTGCCATAAGGGTAGTGTCATCTGCATATCTGAGGTTATTGATATTTCTCCCGGCAATCTGGATTCCAGCTTGTGTTTCTTCCAGCCCAGCATTTCGCATGATGTACTCTGCATATAAGTTAAATAAGCAGGGTGACAATATACAACCTTGACATACTCCTTTTCCTATTTGGAACCAGTCTGTTGTTCCGTGTCAGGTTCCAACTGTTGCTTCCTGACCTTCATACAGGTTTCTCAAGAGGCAGGTCAAGTGGTCTGGTATTCCCATCTCTTTCAGAATTTTCCACAGTTTATTGTGATCCACACAGTCAAAGGCTTTGGCATAGTCAATAAAGCTTTTCTTGTACCCTAGTAGTTCTTTTGAGCAACACTTATCTCAGTTTTGCTGCTTGCTGCTTAGTCGCTCAGTCATGTCCAACTCTTTGAAATTTCATGGCCTGTAGCCTTCCAGGCTCCTCTGTCCATGGGGTTTTTTCAGACAAGAATACTGGTGGTTACCAGTTCCTTCTCCAGGGGATTTTCTACACCCAGGACTTGAGCTCGTGTCTCCTGTGTCTCTAGCACTGCAGGTGGATTTTCTACCTGCTGAGCCATTGGGGAACCCCTCTCAATTTTAGCTAATAGTAATTGATATTTGCTTAACATTTTGTCTTGCGTAAGTACTGCAGACTCTGATGAGATCAGATACCTTATCTGTTTTGGTTATTTCTTCTACATTTCTTTGGAATATCATACTAGCTTTGGTTAAAAGTTTTGACCTGTGACCCAGGCTCAGTGAAAGAGTCCTCATACCTGTATAATTGATCTGGAGAGTGGCATATAATCCATTGCCAAATTGTCAAATAAAGTTGGTGAGGAAGGTACCATAGGTCCTCATGATTGTTAGGATGTAACCCTAGAATTATCTAATGCTCTGGGACCATTCTCTTAGGAGCAGATGACCTGGGGAAATGAGACCAATATGCATTATTAGGGAAAAGAGACAGTATAAAGAAAAGGTGGGAGGGGACAGAAGGGGAATGAAGGGAAGAAAAAAGATGAGGTATTGGAGTCTATGGACCAAGACATCCTAAAGACGGCTCCATATCTGTTCCTTCCACAATATGACTAAATGATTCGAAAAAGCAATTTTTGATCATTTTTTGTTTATTTTGTTTATCCTATTATGAGTTGAGAGGCTTCCCAGGCGGCTCAGTGGTAAAGAATCTGCCTGCCACACAGGAGACACAGGATGGGATTCCTGGATTGGGAAGATCCCCTGGAGAACGGAATGACAACCCACTTCAGTATCTTTGCCTGGAAAATCCAATGGACAGAGGATCCTTGTGGGCGACAGTCCAGGGGATTGCAAAAGACTTGGACACTACATAGGGACGAAGCAGCAGAAGCATTACGAGTTGATTTTCTTTGTGTACAACTGTATCTCTAACTAATAAGCTACTGTATTGATAAGCATCACACAGTCACAATGCCACATATACTCAATTCTTAAATAAAAAATGTATACATGTATATTTTTGGATTTAATTCTGAAAATTAGCCATCACAAGAGGTGGTGTCCATAGTGGTTTTAATTCACGTGTTGCGGATCAACTGAGATTGAAGTATGCAAAATATTTGGTAATCTTATTGCTTATCAGTGACTTATAAGACTTTAGAGGAACCCTATAAAGCAAAGTTACATAGAAACATGAAATTAATGATAATTTGTCAAGGACATTTTTTATGAATCCAACAAATTTTTACATTATGACTTAAATCATAGACATTAAAAACTAAATCAAAACATATAGGACACCAAACAAATAAAATCTACCTCAGGAATTCAGACACATCATATATCAGTCTCACAACATGATATAATTGGCTGATTAGAGTTAGAAGGAAAAGGTCAGTTTTCATTCCAATCCCAAAGAAAGGCAATGCCAAAGAGTGCTCAAACTACTGCATAATTGCATTCATCTCACATGCTAGTAAAGTAATGCTCAAAATTCTCCAAGCCAGGCTTCAGCAATATATGAACTGTGAACTTCCTGACATTCAAGCTGGTTTTGGAAAACATCCGTTGGATCATGGAAAGCAAGGGAGTTCCAGAAAAACATGTATTTATGCTTTATTGACTATGCCAAAGCCTTTGACTGTGTGGATCACAGTACACTGTGGAAAATTCTGAAAGAGATGGGAATACCAGACCACCTGACTTGCCTCTTGAGAAATCTGTATGCAGGTCAGGAAGCAACAGTTAGAACTGGACATGGAACAACAGACTGGTTCCAAATAGGAAAAGCAGTACGTCAAGGCTGTATATTGTCACCCTGCTTATTTAAATTATATGCAGAGCACATCATGAGAAACGCTGGATTGGAAGAAACACAAGCTGGAATTAAGATTGCCGGGAGAAATATCAATAACCTCAAATATGCAGGTGACACCACCCTTATGGCAGAAAGTGAAGAGGAGTTAAAAAGCCTCTTGATGAAAGTTAAAGAGGAGAGTGAAATAGTTGGCTTAAAGCTCAACATTCAGAAAACAAAGATCATGGCATCCAGTCCCATCACTTCATGGGAAATAGATAAGGAAACAGTGGAAACAGTGTCAGACTTTATTTTTTTGAGCTCCAAAATCACTGCAGATAGTGACTGCAGCCATGAAATTAAAAGATGTTTACTCCTTGGAAGAAAAGTTATGACCAACCTAGATAGTATATTCAAAAGCAGAGATATTACTTTGCCGATTAAGGTCTATCTAGTCAAGGCTATGGTTTTTCCAGTGGTCATGTATGGACATGAGAGTTGGACTGTGAAGAAGGCTGAGCGCTGAATAATTGATGCTTTTGAACTGTGGTGTTGGAGAAGACTCTTGAGAGTCCCTTGGACTCCAAGGAGATCCAACCAGTCCATTCTAAAGGAGATCAGTCCTGGTTGTTCTTTGGAAGGAATGATGCTAAAGCTGAAACTCCAGTACTTTGGCCACCTCATGCGAAGAGTTGACTCATTGGAAAAGACTCTGATGCTGGGAGGGATTGGGGGCAGGAGGAGAAGGGGACGACCTAGGATGAGATGGCTGGATGGCATCACGGACTCGATGGACGTGAGTCTGAGTGAACTCCGTGAGTTGGTGATGGACAGGGAGGCCTGGTGTGCTGTGATTCATGGGGTTGCAAAGAGTCTGACTGAGCGACTGAAATGAACTGAACTGAACTGAACTGATGACTCTTTTGTCTGAACTTCTGTTTCTTTATCTATAAAATGGAGATATTGATGATGGCATGGACAATTAGCAGAACTGGCCTGTATACAAATCTCTTTACTATTAGTATCCCTACTCAGTTTGAAGGAATACTTGATTGTATGAGTTTTTTTGACAGAAAATAGGACTTCCCTGGTGGCTCAGATGGTAAAGTGTCTGTCTACAATGCAGGACACCTGGGTTTGATCCCTTGGTTGGGAAGATCCCCTGGAGAAGGAAATGGCAATCCACTCCAGTACTATTGCCTGAAAAATCCCATGGACAGAGGAGCCTGGTAGGCTACAGTCCATGGGGTCACGTAGAGTCGGACACGACTGAGCAACTTCACTTCACTTACTCTTATTCCACTACCCAATATGAAGATGCCAGATTCTTCTGTCTTCCCCACCACATGACTTTGACTTAGCTAACCAAATATCTTTTCACTTTTTTCACTTGATCCAAGGATCTGGGAAGTTGTAAGGCATTCATTTAAGGAGCACTACAGGGGCATTGATGCTTTTGAACTGTGTTGTTAGAGAAGACTCTTGAGAGTCCCTTGGACTGCAAGGAGATCCAACCAGTCCATCCTAAAGGAGATCAGTCCTGGGTATTCATTGGAAGGACTGATGTTGAAGCTGAAGCTCCAGTTCTTTGGCCACCTAATGTGAAGAGCTGATTCTTTTGAAAAGACCCTGATGCTGGGAAAGATTGAGAGCAGGAGGAGAAGGGGATGGCAGAGGATGAAATGGTTGGATGGCATCACTGACTCAATGGACACGAGTTTGGGTAAACTTTGGGAGTTGGCGATGGACAGGGAGGCCTGGTGTGTTGCAGTTCATGGGATCGCAAAGAGTCGGACACGACTGAGCGGCTGAACTGAACTGAATGGGGCATTGAACAGCCATTGCTTCTGGGAGACTTTAGGGGTTCTTACACTTGTGCCCCTGGAGATATCTTGCTTCCTTTTCTAACCTGGAATTTGTAGGTCTTATTAATCCTGTTAATTCCATAACATCTTATTAATTAATTCCTCTCTGCTTGATTTATCTAGAGTCTGGTTTTGTGGTGAGAATACTAAATAATACAAATACCTACTCCAAAAAAGCTTCAGTCAAAATTAAATGAGATAATTGTGTAGGACACAATGAAGAGTTTGGTCCTTGGACCTGTTGCTATAACCTAGTGGATAACATAGTTCCTGGCTTATAGGAAGACTAAGTACTTGCTGAATGGATACATAAATCTCAGGGAAACTGAAAGTGCTGAACTATTGTGCAGCCTCATATAATTTTGGATGATTTATGAAAACAAATCCAGTGTCTTGTGGTTAATGTGAAGACTAAACTGCATCCATTTGTGTTTAAATTGAAATCCTCAGTGCCACAAGGTAACTTCTGAAAACAACTTGGATTCCATGTCCTGAAACTTGCTTGTGACCCTGGGAATTGGATATGCTAATCCACTTAAATTGGGGTGGACTAGCCTTTGTGCTTTAATTAAAGCTGAACCCAACCCTAATTTAAGTGGATTAGTGCATCCAGTTCCCAGGGCCGCAAGCAAATTTCTTGGCATGGGGACCAAGAAGGCCAATAATTAGTTATGAGCAGACATTTAATGAGGGGTTTTGAGAAAGAAGCTTCCTTGCACTTTTATAGGAGCTATAAGAAATAAATCTCTCTTGAACTTGCAAGAAGAAAACAGACATTTGTGTTTGCTGGGGGTCATTCTGTTACAGCATTAAGATGAAACAACTATTGCAAAGGATGAAGCAAATATATATAAATAAATTCGGTTTTTGTGATATTGCTGGCTAGTTTGATCCTGATGAACTGTTAGTTCTTACAATTACCTGTATCATTAACTATGTTTTTTGTTTAAACCTGTTTGAGCAAGTGAGTCCTTTGTCAGATAGATATCTGGTCTATATCTATAATAATCACCTACGTGTTTCTTCTCTAATATATAGTATTTTATCTTGTAAATCACCCAAATGTCTCTGTGGTTGGCAATAAAGGATGTCCTTGGGGTATAAGTATTCATTGGAATTTTTTCACTGTCAAGTGACAAAAATAAAGTCAAATGGAGTTAAATGGAAAAGGGAAATTTATTGCTCATGTCACTGCAGTTCCACTCCTACATCATTCTGCTTCCAAGTTGAGTAGGAATAAAAACAAGCTTCTCTTTTGACCAGAACTGGATTACCTCCCTCTATGAAACAATAACAATGGTAAAGAGTTTATGATTTGGCAGGCTGAAGTCACATTTGCACTCACAAAGCCAAAGAGATGGAGGTAATTCTGCCTGAAAACCTTGCACGACTCTGAGAAAAGTGCGGAGTTTTGGAGAGCAACTGGGGAAACTGGTACTGTGCAAAGTGAGAATGGATGAGGAATGGCAGGCAGCAAACGCCTACCCCACTGCATAAGTAAAGTCAGATTCTAAACCCCTTATACAATTGCCCCTCGGCTTCCATGAGGAGATTGGTTCCAGGACCCCCTGCAGATACTAAGCTCCACAGATGTTCAAGTTCCTGAAGAGTCAGCCCTCAGGCACCTTGTATCTGGGACCTCTGCTTGTGTGGATTCAACCAACCACATGGGCACAGGGGTGAACTGTGTTTGAAACTATACCCCATAAGCTTAATTCAATTTTAGAATTAGACAAGAACTGAGAGTTTTGTCCCTCTGAAAGTGGAAGGTATTTTTCAAGGCTCATATAATCATCTGGTAACAGAACCAAGTGTGTAACTAAGGACTCCTTGCTCTCAAGAGTTTATTTTTTTTTGGTGCGCCTCTAGAATTATACAAAGAGCATGAACTGTAAACATAGACATATCTGAATCTCAGTTTTTCCTCATGTTACATATAAAAAGACGGATTTGGGGGGCTAAATAAAATATTAATTGTCTTTGAAATAGCAAGTAGAGAGTCTGGAACAAATAAATCCTATTATGACTCTCACTGTATTTTGTTCTTTAATGAAGCTATCTTTTTCTATACCCCAGAGATCATGTGTTAAAGGGGTACTATTCTGGTTTTGTTGGGGGCAGAGCCATCTTTTCTACATATTCAGCCCTAATGTCTTCAATACTAGAAACATACACTGCCTCTAAGTCCAGGGGCAAGTTCTTATCCAAAAGGCCAACAGGTGTCAAAAATATGGAACAGTTGGTTTAAATATTCAAGGGTACACAGCTCTTTCTCTGGGTTAAAATTTAAACACAAGGGAGCTTTGTCCTATCACTCAACTTTCCTTTGGTACCTTTGTCAGCAAAATAAGAATGACTCCACTCTTCTACATAATGTTATTGGGATATTTAAATAAGTTACCGTAGGTGAAAGCATTTAGTAAACTGTAAAACACTATAAAACTTTTAGATATACAATTGCAACAAGGTATTTTATGCACGCTAGTAAAGCTGATGTATAATATACTATTTTGCATTGCTATACATTTCCTATTATTGATCTGTACTTATTGGCCAACTATTGAGTATGTTGACAATATGAAATTTCCAGTTTTACTCTCTATCTAGGATTTAGTTATTTCAAGTCATAAGGTTTTTTTTTTTTTTCTGTTTATTTCTTTTGTGGAGGACAAAGATACGTCCCTCTTTCATATATACATCCGTAAATTATGGAAAGGAAAGAGGGACTCTGATTTCATCCTTTCTGTTATTTCTTTATCATCTCTCCCTCTCTTTTTCACAATTGGAATAATTTTCTCGCATTAGTGGTTCACAATCATGATTAAAATTTAAATAGTTTGGAAACTTAAAAAAATCCTAATGTTCAGCCTGTCCCTCAGATCAATTGGTACATCTGTGGTTGGGACCTAGACATCAGTATTTCTCAAGTTTTCATGTAATTTCAAATCCATTCAGGCTTGAGAACTTCAGGTACCGCACATAGGCAGAGAACTTCCTTTTTATTGCAAGAATGTCCTACATGTGAACTTAACTAAGAAATGGTCACAGGAGTAGAGTGTCATCCAGAAGGATTCTGAGGTTTAATTTTGACCAAAAAAACATCAAAGATTGATACCAATTTTATTTTCTATGACAAGGTCTTATTTTCAATTTTCTTATGTTTGTAGTGAGAAATAAAAGGAATAGCAAATTTCCAATGATATTTTCTATGTACTCTATAGAAACTATTATCACATTCCTGAAAATCATATTTTCACCTCCAAAGGTGTATTTCCATGGTTTGTTTGGTGGCTTAACGGTTCCAGTGTGTGATTCACACTTTCAAAATAAGCCATACCACCCTTTCCTCATGTTCCTTTCCCTCCTAAAAGTTTTCACCTGCAATTGCATCTTTTAAAGTCATGTTTGCTACCTTTTATGGTGTGAAATATAAATGCCAAGGGAAAAAAAAAAGTTAGGAACGGAAAATCAGGCCTGAAAGCTAATACATAAGACCACAGAAATCCTTCATAAAAGACTTGTTCTTATATTTGCTTTTGCTTTATAATTCAATGCAAAGAGCAGTCAACAAGCCACCACATTCAAAGCCCCAAATGAGAAATTTTGAGGGCCAGTGCCCAAAGAGAATTTCCTAAATAGATGGGGGGAAAGAAGTGATTACAACAGGTATATGTGACTGAGATACACAGTAGGCACTTCCTGAGATCATGAAGCTTGAAATTTCAAATTCCCAAACTTTTCTATCTAGTGGTCTGCGTGGAGAAAGGATTGTATCTGCCTGTGGTCTCTGATTTATGTGCACACTTAGAGCATCAAATATGTCATCTTAGTGGATTTAAGGTTTGTCAATACTATTTTCAATGCCTGGAATTATGTAGAAGAAACTTTTTTAGAAAAAAAATTATCAAAGAGAGGTTTTGGAAGATTATTTTACTTTTATGAAAAGCAACCATAATTGAGGCTATACTTTTTAAAATTTATGTTTAAGTAAATTTTAAACTTCCTTGCTTCAAAATTGTCTGGATGGTACCCACCCCTTACTTTGAAAAGACAAAAGGGAAAAATAGTACTCTAATCAAATAGAGTGCTTCATATTTAAAAAAAAAATAGAACATACTTGAAGGAAAAGGAAAGAGAATGGTGATTGAAACCTGGCTCTGAGCTTTCTTGTTTTTCTTCACAAAATGCAACTCAAAGCTTCTGGATATGGAAAATAATAAGATAACTACTTCATATGTCTGATAACAAAAACCATCTGGTGATCTTATCATGACCCAGTGTCGATAAACAATATTGACCCAACAAGCAAATGATGACGAGACAAGGCACATTTAGCACATTGGACAACAACAGCAAGGAGGTTAAATGTCTGAGGGATATTTGTTAGAGGTTGGCTGTAAGAGGCATTTGCTGCACATTGGATACTGTGGTGTGCTGGAGAGCTAACTCTCATACGAAGTGGGCAGTCTGTGTACAGAGCTGGCTGACTGTGGTCATAAAAAATGGGAAGGATGGGTTTCTAGATCGTCTTGGGATTTTTGTTTTGTTTTGTTTTGTTTTGTTTTTCAAGAGAAGCCAGAAATCTGGAATTTTTTTGTGAAAAACTTCACATTATGATTACTGAACGTGACTGATTATGTACTACTGTGAATTAATTGAATTTTTTAAAGTGTGGATGCATAAAATATTATTAAGGGCTGACTATGGTCACCACTTTACTGACAATTGATGTCTTTGCATTTTAATCACTGAACTGTATAATTTATTTTTCAAATTCCCATTAATTTCACTTGAACTGATTCTCAATTTTACATTGATATGTATCCAAAGTTGTGTGGGGATGACTCATGATTCAAATTAACTCTAAGTTTATAGAATTCATTGAGCTTTTCCTCATCTATATAGTGGGAATGTTAATAGGATAAAGGTTATTTTGGGTCTTGAATGAGTTAATGTACACTAGCCCGTGCACCTTTGTAAGTGATGAGCACCTTTACTATACATCTATATTGAAATACCCAGTGTATATATACAATGATTTTCCCATAGAGGATGCTTTTAAAATGTGAATTGGTTGATAGATTGATACATTTATGGCCAAAAATATCTACTAAAAAACTTTTCAGCCTACTCCACTTGTGTAAGAGCTAACATTAGAAGGGTGTTATTGAAAACAATTAGATTTTAGTTTCTGATAGCATATGAAAGCTTAATTCTTGAAATAATTATAGTATAAACATTTTTGCAATAAATAAAGTATGTCCAAATAGATTCATAAATTTTTAAACAGTTAATCCACAAAATCCCACCTGTGATCTCCAGGAAGAATAGTTTGAAAGCTGAAGCATTTTCTTAAGCATCATGTACATCATTAGGAAACATTATTCATACAAACACAACACCCTTCTCAAGATACCCAAGCCACTTTCCATTTACAGAAAATATAACTGGTTCTTCTCTGGAACTATAGCTCAAATGACTAAAGAAAGGAAAACAAAGCCTGAGAGTTATCTTTTCGCAGGGTAATACAAATGATAAACAGATTTTTTTTTTCTTTTCTCAATGACACAGTGAATTTAGGTATTAAGAAAACCATCTCCTCTTTAAAGATGAGTTTTGTCAACTTTAAACAGATTGACTCAATGATATTTATTTTCTGGTTTGAAAAACCTGTGATTGCACCAGCCCCAAGCATCCACTATCATGCATTGAACCATTGTAAAGTAATTAACCTCCAATTAAAATACATAAATTTATATTAAAAAAAGAAAAACCTGTGATTGTAGTAGTATTAGCTGTGTCCACATAATTCTAATGATAAAAAACAATATATTTTGTCCCCTTTTCACTTACATTGGAATAAAAAAAATTATGTAGAAATACATGATCCTTTCCTTCAAGGGGCTTAACATTTAAAAGGGAATGTCTAAATATGAGGGAAAACCATGCAAGAAGGAAATACGGTCTGGGAAAATTGACAGAAAATAAAATATTTTGCTATTTTTTTCCTGAAAACCCCTCATATCAAAGCTAAAATCTAAACACTAAAAGAAAAACTTACTGGGATAGGTTCACTTAGGGAAAAAGAAAATCTTGAAAAGGGGAAGTAACACTGTTTGACTGGCTAGAAACTCTGAAGAAGGAGCAAATAATGTAAAGATTTAGTGTATAATTCTAGGAAAGAACGTCAAGCAGAGAAGAATAAGTGAGACAACTCTGCTTTACATAATTTTAAAATTCAGAGCTGGGTAAGGCAATATATAGTGAGGATACACTGAACTCTTCAGAACAATTAGAGTCCACAGTCCAATGACTACTTCATTTTTCACTGACAGGAAGGAGTTGGTGTTTCTATGTCCTTCTCTATAGAAATCAGGTCAGGAGTGTTAGCTTGTTTTTACACACTAAGAAAACATTAAAATATGGTAGTTCTTGGTATTAATTTACTCATGTGAAAGCCAACTGTCTAAAAATTAATGTTATAAAAAATTTCAAGACCTCTGGAAATTGCCCTCAGCTCAACAGAAATATTTTAAAGGTCCTGGCAGGAATTTTCTAATACAGCAGACCAGATTAGCATGGCTGATCATTAAAGAATCACACACAGAGTAATGCAAATAAAAGCAAAAATAAAAAAATGGGACCTAATTAAAATAAAAGCTTTTGCACAATGAAGGAAAATATAAGCAAGGTGGAAAGACAGCCTTCAGAATGGGAGAAAATAATAGCAAATGAAGCAACTGACAAAAAATTAACCTGAAAAATATACAAGCAGATCACGCAGCTCAATACCAGAAAAATAAATAACCCAATCAAAAAGTGGGCCAAAGAATTAAACAATATTTTCCCAAAGAAGACATACAGATGGCTAACAAACACTTGAAAAGATGCTCAACATCACTCATTATCAGAGTAATGCAAATCAAAACCACAATGAGGTACCATCTCATGCCCATCAGAATGGCTACGATCCAAAAGTCTACAAGCAATAAATGCTGGAGAGGGTGTGGAGAAAAGGGAACCCTCTTACACTGTTGGTGGGAATGCAAGCTAGTACAGCCACTATGGAGAACAATATGGAAATCACTTAAAAACCTGGGAATAGAACTGCCATACAACCCAGCAATCCCACTGCTGGGCATACACACCAAGGAAACCAGAATCTAAAGAGACGTGTGTACCTCAGTGTTCATTGCAGCACTGTTTAGAATAGCCAGGACATGTAAGCAACCTAGATGAATGGATAAGAAAGTTGTGGTACACATACACAATGGACTATTACTCAGCTATTAAAAAGAACACATTTGAGCCAGTTCTAATGAGGAGGATGAAACTGGAGCCTATTATGCAGAGTGAAGTAAGTCAGAATGAAAAACACCAATACAGTATATTAACACATATGTATGGAAGTTGCTCAGTTGTGTGCGACTCTTTGTGATCCCATGGACTGTGTGATCCCATGGACTGTAGCCTACCATGGATGTATTCCTCCATCCATGGAATTTTGCAGGCAAGAGTACTGGAGTGGCTTGCCATTTCCTTCTCCAGGGGATCTTCCCAGCCAAGGGATTGAACCCAGGTCTCGAACCCAGGTCTCCCTCACTGCAGGCAGATGACAACCCTATATGCTAGACAGCAAAAGAGACACAGACATGATTTGAGAGAATAGCATTGAGACACGTATGTTACCATCTGTGAAACAGATAACCAGCCTAAGTTCGATGCATGAAACAGGGCACTTAAAGCCGGTGCACCGGGACAACCCATGGGATGGGGTGGGGAGGGAGGTAGGAGGGAGGTCTGGAATGAGGGGACACATGTACACCCATGGCTGATTCATGTCACTGTATGGCGAAAACCATCACAATATCGCCAAGTAATTAGCCTCCAATTAAAATAAATAAATTAATTTTTTTAAAAAAGAATCATTGGGCAGTGAGAATGACATGGCTTTGCTGTGCTCAGTTTCTATGCCCCCTCATATATACATTGTGTTTGGAAGATACTGACATTTAACTTATAAATTTTTACACTATCACAAATGTTGCATGTAATATAAAGGTATGGATGCATCTGTATATGTATCTTATGAATGTAAATTGGCTGCAGGTTCATGAGCTCAAAGTTGTCCCAGATAAACTTATAGAAATACAAAGAGAAGGGAAACACACTAGTAGCAGATGATTAACTTATGTAAATTATGACAAACCAAGCAGACAAATCTAAATTTAGGTGACCTAAGAAACACAAGCTTGATCTCTTAGTAACAATGCACAGATGAGCTTCAGCTTGCTACAAAAACTTTTTAATAGCATATGAAGCATTCATAAAATTTAGCTAAGTATTGGGCTATAAAGAAAACTTTGAAAAATTTATAAAGTATAGAATTAATACAGACATTATTTCCTGATCATGCTGCAAGAATAGTATAAAGAAATAGTATAAAGAAATATATAAATAATACAATTAGTCAAAAATAATTCTTGCGCTTGGCAATACAAATACTTTATTTTGGCCATCTCTCAGTTCAAAATGGAAAAAAAGAGAACTGAAGAATATTTATGGAAAAGTGAAAATAGACATGCTACTTCACAGAACCTAAGGGAGAGAATGTTTAGGGAGAACTCGTTTGTGAAACATATTGATAAAAATGGAAAAAAAAAGATGAAGAAAAATAAATTAAGGATCAGATACAAAAAATAACAAATGAAAGGAATGGTTGGGCAAAAATTTATAAGTAAGATAAATTCAAGAATAAATTTCTGTGAAAACAAAACAATAGAATTAATATGCCTATTAAAAGTTGACGGTAGGAAGACGAGTAAACGAATCAACTACTAGATAATCTAATAGAGAAAAAAAAGGAGGAGTAACATTAGCAAGATGCTGGCCGAAGAGGTCTCAGTGCTTGTTTCCTCACAAAAACAATAATTAAACAACTAATCGCCACCAAATATAGCTTGGGGAGAGCTCTACTGCTACTGCTAAGTCACTTCCATTGTGTCCAACTCTGTGCGAACCCATAGATGGCAGCCCACCAGACTCCGCCGTCCCTGGAATTCTCCAGGCAAGAACCCTGGAGTGGGTTGCCATTTCCTTCTCCAATGCATGAAAGTGAAAAGTGAAAGTGAAGTTGCTCAGTCATGTCCGACCCTCAGTGACCCCATGGACTGCAACCTACCAGGCTCCTCTGTCCATGGGATTTTCTAGGCAAGAGTACTGGAGTGGGGTGCCATTGCCTTCTCCATGGGGAGAACTCTGGGGTACATTAAAGAAACTGCAGTAACCAAATGGAATAAAAAATGGAGGATGGCATAAGAAAAGGATGAGAAGCATTTAAATTACATCACTACATCCTCCAGAAGGTCCCAGCTTAGTGCCAAGAGGACTCTCCAGCTGCAGCCTCCCTGCCTGGGGATAAAGCAAGAGCAGCCTTTGCCAGCACTGTAGGCATCCACAGCTTTTGACAATGAGAAGCCTCGCAGTCTGCATCAACACTAACTGCAGCTGACAGAGCTTCCCCAAGTTCACACTGCTGCATCTAGCTGGAGAAGGAGTCATCACTGTCCCCCTCCTCCAGGCTGGAGTGGCCTCAGGCCTGGTGCCATCGTGCACACAGCTGCACGATGCTGCCATAGCTCTGTGTAGGCCCTTACCACAGCCACTGGTGATGACACTGGTGCCCCCGCTGCCCTAAGCTTTCCCGTACGTACCGGTACAGCTATGCTCCATCTGAGCCTGTATTCCAGTCCCTGATGCTGTTGTAGCTACATAGGCACTCACATCTTGGATCCTGGAGCTGCCACAGGCATGCTCTTTAATATTGCTATCCCATGCATGCCTCTGCCCTCTGACCAGCAACTCTGCCATGTGTACCCTCATGCCTTGGCTTCCAGTACCAAAAGTCTTCCTCTCAGTCCTGATTTTCCCCTGTGGTTCAAAGGAGAGCAGGAACAGCCTTTGCCACAGAGCAGGATCCCAGCAGCCTTTGCTGTTGCCATGCACATCTGTAGCCCCACACCAAGGGTCCCTAAGCCCTGCTCCCCCCAAATGCTGGCCTCAGGTGATGGAGCTACCGAGAGTCTACACAGCTGCACCACTCTAACCCCAGAGCCGAAACACTGCACCCCAACCAGCAGGCTATCACACCCACCTGAAGATGACGATTTTCCTTACCAAAGCCCATCCATAAAGTCTGAAAAAGGTGACTGCTCTTCAAATGCACAGATATTGATACAAAGATAGAAGAAACATGAAAAATTAAGAAAGTGATATATTCAAAGGAAAGTAATAATTTTCTAATAACTGACCACCAAAACATAGAGATCTACCAATTGCCTGACAAAAAGTTCATAACAGATACTACAGAAAGCATATTGAAAGAATTTATTTAAAATACAGGTTGATATTTCATTGGTGTTTTAGGGATAAAAAATAAAGTGTGACTAAAATGTTATAATGTTTGTGAGACAGCAAAAGAGACACAGATGTATAGCACAGTCTTTTGGACTCTGTGGGAGAGGGAGAGGGTGGGATGATTTGGGAGAATGGCATTGAAACATGTATAACATCATATATGAAACAAATAGCCAGTCAGGCTAGATGCATGATACTGGATGCTTGGGACTGGTGCACTGGGATGACCCAGATGGATGGTATGAGGAGGGGGGAGGAAGGGGGGTTCAGGATGGGGAACACATGTATACCTGTGGCGGATTCATGTTGATGTATGGCAAAACCAATACAATATTGTAAAGTAATTAACCTCCAATTAAAATAAATAATTTTATATTAAAATGTTGTAATGAAAAATAAAACAAAAATTTATGAAAAAATAAGTTTGCCTCAATAAAGTCTATGTTCTATTTTCAATTATATATTAACTTTTTAGCAAGGGCAAAAATACATCAAATGTTACATAATAATCTTTTCTCCTACAAACTTTCCAACAACAATACTGATAACACAGTATGTTATTCCTTACTTCTCAGCTAACTATTCCAGGGAAATCATAATAAAGGTCTGTTTCTGAAGAATAGTTTGGAGACATCTCAAACTTTCAGAAATTTCTTCAAGGGCTCCTCTTAATCCTTTGGGTTACAGAGCATTCCACTTGAATTGTCTATTGTCTCTCTGTCCACATTGATTTTTCCTTCAATTGTAACTGGTCTATCTCTGTCATACCATCAGTGGATTTGCCTGGAATTGATTAGTTCTCCATAATTATCTTCAATGACTTCTTGATATCTTGCATCTTGTACAAGGTTTGCAATTGCTTACCGCATGTTAATACCACATGACCTACAAAGACACTGATGGTAGTCACAGATACACAGTAATAAGCTGAGGAGAATGTTCGAGTGGAGGTTAATTTTACAAATGGTCAATTCATTAGTGAATACTGTGCAGTGATCACTTCTTTCTTACGCGGTAGCTACAGGCTTGGGGTCAGATAAAACTTGATAATGAGGACTCAGAAACTCTTTAATAACCTGGAAATAACCTATATTCTATAAATAGGAAATTTCTAGAGAAGACAGTGTGATCCTTTTATACAGTGACTGCATTTATAAAATTCCTCAGATCTAGAGAAACTTACAACTCTCTGTTTCCCCTTAATTTGATGATATCAGTGTAAAGTCCTCCCTTTATTTCTTTTTCCAGTGATAGGAAAAACCTATCTGCTAAGTCTAAGAATAAAAATGTAATGTAGGCTCTGACAATGGTTTTCTCCACTAATGATCCCTTTTCATAAATGGACTCTGAATTATTTATCTATGATATCTAAAATTTGGCTAATAAAATTGCTCTTAAAGTGAAATAGATGTATATTTTATCATTGCAATTCTCATCTTCCAAAGTAACAAGCAAACCACTATTTAATTATTTTATTTTCTAAATCATTTATTTTTATTTCCTCAAAATGATGTGAATGTCATTTTAAGATAGACTCCTAGAAAGAATAATACCATATGATGTCACTTATATGTGGAATCTAAAACATGACACAAAAGAACTTATCTACAGAACAAAAACTGAGTTACAGATATAGAGACTTGTGGTTGTCAAGGAGGAGGGGGGAGGGGAAGAATGGGTTTGGAGTTTGGGATTAGCAGATGCAAACTATTACATAAAGGATGGATAAACAACAGGGTCCTACTTTATAGTACAGAGCTATAGAACTATACTCAGCATCCTGTGCTAAATCACAATGGGAAAGAATATGAAAAAGAATGAATATATGTGTGTGTGTGTGTGTGTGTGTGTGTGTGTGTGTGTGTATAACTGGATAGCTATGTATGCAGCAGCAGCAGAAATTAACACAACACTGTAAGTCAGTTATATTTCAAAAAAATAAAAAAAAATACTCATGACTGACTGCCACATCATGATGTTTAGATACTAAGAAAAAAAGAAAGGGGAACAAAAAGAAAAGAAAATGGACTCCTAACAGATTAACATTGAATTAGAATCATACTTGGAGATTTTAAAAGGCCCCTGGATTTACAAGTGTTGGGCTTTGAAAAAAAGAGTAAAAAGATACCTTTCAGAATCCCAAAATGTAAGCTTTAAAATTTCATGTGAAAACTGTAAGAGTCAGCAAAGTATTTAAATTATAACCTGCAAAACAAGGAAAATCTATGGTGTGGTCACTTTCTCTCTGGTAATATAAGTAAGATCTTTTACTGTCTAGAAGAAATAGAATTCAGAGTGGGATAAGAGTGTAGTTGCTAATGGGTGCCTCAGAAGGGGATTCATATTCAAACTCTTCCATGAACTTTTGGGGATGGGGGACATTCCAGAGCAGAAGAGCTTATATCGTGGAAGATAGACAACTTCTTACCGATGGCTGCATCCAGAAGGCTCTAAAGCAACAGGGCACTGGAGTGGTAGTAGAATAGCAATGTCTGTAAGAGATTTCTTGACCTGAGGGCAGTTTAAGTGTCTCAGTCAGGTGTGGATAAAGCAGCTGTGCTGTGCTGGGCTTAGTTGCTCAGTTGTGTCTGACTCTTTGCGACCCCAAGGCTCCTCTCTCCATGGGGATTCTCCAGGCAAGAATACTGGAGTGGGGTGCCATGTCCCCTTCCAGGGGATCTTCCCCACCCAGTGATCGCACCCACGTCTCCCACGTTGCAGAGGGATTCTTTACTGTCTGAGCCACCAGGGAAGCCCGGAAAGAGCAGCTAGCAGTCCCTAAACAAGAATCAGTGTAGTAATGGACTTTGCTGAAGCAAGAAAGACGGGCTGGCACTGTAAGACTAGGTGTGGACTCATGCCTCCGCAGAGGCAACGACCTGCGCATGCCTGTGCAAAGACAGCGCCTGGAGCAAAAGCCAGGGAGACATGGTGCGCCCCTGGCCCCGCCCCCCAGGACTCCCACTGCCAGGGCAGAGTGGGCGAGAGGAGGCGAATGGAGAGGGTCTTAACGCTCACCTGTGTACTTACCCCGCACTGGCTGAGTTTTAAATAAACGATGATTGAAACACTTCGAATTGAATTAACAAGTGTAATTATTTTCGGTAATTCATTGAAATGAGAAATCATTAGCTATCTTGAGTTCAGTTACTGAAAAATAAAATTATGTCTTTCCTGACCAATGTTCTCTTTATAAATTTCAACATCACCACATGTTGACTTGATATAACAAATCTCCATCTAGAAATTTGTTGAAGAGAAATAAATGCTCACACAAGTAAGCAAATATTTGTGTGTAAGAATATTAATGATAGCTTTCCATTTTATTGTTAGAAAGCTGGAAGAAATCCAAATGGCGAGGTACAGGGATTTGTGAAAATGAATGATGGTTTATCCATTATACATGGAATAGCATTTAGTTGTCCGAAAGAGATGCTCAGGAATTAGCATTTTGAGGAATTTTACTGAGATGTAATTGAGGTGATTTGACAAGTTATGAGAATATAAGCACTTGGTGTTTATTACGAGGTGAATTCTATTTATTTTAAGGTGAATTGTTGATTATCATAGAATAGATATTCACAAGTAAACTTTCATTGTGTGCAGAATGTTCTGTTTAAAGAAAAACTGCTTTAAGTATGAACTGTGTTAGCAAGTATTTCAAGCTATTTAAAATAGCTGCTTCCGCTTCAAAACTTTGTGAGCAAAGAAGGTATAAACCTAGTTAGTCATTGCTTCATTATTTTTAATATGAGAGAATAGTATTAAGATGTTCTTCATAGGATTGCTGTGAGATATCAGTAGGCTTTATATAACTAAATTAGAAGTAAATCCTCTAATGCTTGGGGAATAAGGGATTCTGTTTAATTAAATATCTCATTTTACTCAAAGTTATCAAGTAAGCCATACATTGTTTCAACTTTAAAATATATGAAAAATATTAAAAGATAAAACACAGTAAGAACAAAAACTGTAATAGAACATATCTTCATTTTTACTTATTTTTAGAACCTTATGGAGTTTCAGAGTCATGGAAAAAAAAAAACTGTTAGATAACCAACTAGAGAAGTGTGGCATATAGAATCAAAAATATTTAGCTCCCTTCAATTAATCTCTGCATTAATCGGCTGCTATAATAGGCCATAGGCTTAAAGGACAGGGCTTTATTTCTCGCAGTTCTGGAGACCAGAAAGTCCAAGACCAACACACAAGTCAGTTTGGGTCTCTGATAAGAACTGTCTTCCTGGGAGTGCATATGATTATCTTCTCACTGTGTCTACACAAGGCCATCAGGGGAGTGAAGGGAGCATTCTCTCATCTCTCTTCTTGTAAGAATGATAACCTCATTACCATCATTATGATCTCATCTAAACTTAATTACTTTCCAAAGGCCCTACTTCCGATTATCATGTTGGGGGTTAAGCCTTCAACTATAAAGTTTAGGAGGGACATAATTCAGTCCATTGGACTCACTCGTTTTATAAAGGGGAAAAAGGCCAGAGTAGGAAGAAACTTACTAGCATGGCATTGGCAGAGCTCAGCTGAGCCCCAAGGCTCCTGATTCCTGGTCAGTACAGTCTCATGGTACTTTATCGCACTCTCCGGTAGGACACAGTTCCCTTTCTTCCTTATTATAGTTATTTGCTTGTAAGTCACATTGATCCTACCTGATTGTAAGTTACCTGAATAGTGAATCCATTTCTACAGCAGCTATTTATTTGGTGTTCATATATCAACTATTTTTTCATTAAAAAATTGTTGATTCTTGATGGCTATTGTATTTCTGAAATTTCTAGTTGTTATGAATTTAAATAAATTGAGATTTGCTGCAGTATTTTCATGATATTTTTATACTGATTAAGTTCATCATATTGGAATTTTATATAGCCTTACATTAAATAAATTAATTTGAGTAATACCATTTCAAAAATTATTTTATTTTTAATTGGAGGATAATTACTTTACAATACAGTGGTGGCTTCTGCCATACATCAACATGAAATTAGCTACAGGTATACACATACCCCTTCTCTCTTAAACCTCCATCCCTCCCTCCTTCCTCTCCCACCCCTCTAGGTTGTCACAGAGTACCAACTTTGGATTCCCTGCATCATACAGCAAATTCCAAACGGCTATCAATTTTACATATGGTAATGTACGTGTTTCAATACTACTCTCTCAAGTCTTCCCGCCCTCTTCCTCCCCCACTGTGACCAAGTCTGATCTTTATGTCTGCATCTCCTTCGAGCAGTAGCATTTATTGTACATTATACATGTTATTCGCCACCTTGTCCTAATCACTAGTGCTGTAACTATGAAACTGAACTTTTTCTTATGTGGTTTTGGGATATATTAATTTTCATTAAATTTGAGCCCATATAGAAGGCAGATGGAACATGACAATGCCATACACTGTCTCTCTTTGGTTTACTCCTTGGACATATGCTTTACATACAAAAGTTATTTCAGTTCACCATATGTGATCTGTATTTAAATGTAGAAATGGAGCCTCACAGGAGATGTATCAAAATAGCACATGCAAACATTTACTATTTGTGCCAGTAAGTGGATCTTTAGCAGAAAACTCAACAACTACCATATGCAGCAGCTGTTATTCAGTGGACCAAAAATAACGGCCTGGAACAATGCAAGCTGCAGTTTCAGCATATTTGAACCCCATCCACTACTTCCAAAAACCCATTCAGACGCCTAAAATTCTCTTCATTTGCAATTAACCATTGAAATTGTCCTGACCCAGACATGCTAGTTATGGAAACATACTCTAAGAAAGAAATTTCCTGAGCTATCAGGTAATTGCCAGTGGGTGGGTGGGGGGGGGTGTGAAATCAGTAAACAGATTGTCTATCCCCCAGGACAATTTTGGAACTCAACAAAAAAATACTTTTTTAATAGTCTTTTGATGTCCAATACTGCTGAAATGATACCTTGTATGGTTTAAGAATATTAACCAGTTTAGTAATTACATGCCTCTCTCAAATAACGCAAGGACTGTTTTCTACATAAAGTATCTTACTTGCTCAGATTTTTCTGTTGGGTTGAGGTCATCAACATGGGTATGTATTATTATTTGTTGGAGGACAGTAGAAGTAAGATATGCTGGGAGTTAATTTTTTATGCATTATGATAATAATGCAGAAAACTGTGACAGTTGTCACTGAATGATAGTGGGGAGAGCGATGCTCAGGAAACAAGGTCACTGGCTTAGAACTCCAGCTTTATCACCTACTTTTAAACAAGGCCCTTAGAAGCCTCAGTTTCATCTCTTACAAAGTGTGATGATACTAATCTCTACTTCTGATTATTTCAAAGGGTCATTATGGGCCAACTGTACAATGACTACTATTATCTGATATCAATTATTGAATCCACAATGTGTGATAAAAGTTGTGACACCACTTTATATCTTCCTGTCACTGAATCCTAAAACCACTGCACGAGGTAGTTTATTTCTATGTTGAATAAACATATCAACTTACAAATCTCAGTGTCTTAACAAAAAATTCTGAAGTGGAATCATGTGAAACTTCAGAGACACTCTCTGACATGCTGTAACTCAGAAATTCATGTGACCTTAATTGTGAATTGCCACCCTTCTGTGATATGCCCCAAATAAAGAGAAGAGAGATCTGGAGAGTTGCTATTTGCTCTTAAATGCTTTAGCCTAGAAGTGACCCAGGAAAACTCACTGGCTATCACATGGCCCTGACAAGCCACAGGGGACAGAGATTATAGGGCAGTACGTGGATATTATATGACCTATCAGAATATCTTCTATAGATAATGTGATTTTCCCCTGTTTTACAAATGACACATCTGAAGCTCAGAGGTGTTAGGTAAAATACCTAGGTCACATAGCCGTTTACCGATCTGTTGTTATCCTAAATCTATCTGATTTAGGATCATTGTCTTAACCATGGTTTTTATTAATATTTTAATAACTTATCACATATTAGTGAATTAAAATAGGCCCACAAAATATACATTTTTATAATTCTTGCTTAATTAATGATGTTCTCATATGAGGAAAGAATTATTTCACTTAGACTTTTTCTTCATGTCATGTTCCTTCCTTCATGAAGGAAAAGTACTTATTGTTCTAGTTCAAATATTTTGGAATTAATATTCAAATTACTCAGACACTTTCATAACGGAGAAATTATCTGAGATAAATAATTTAAATAAATATTTCAAAATAAAGTTCAGCTATTTTGAATAAACATATAGAAATTATTTCAAGTAGAAGAAATAAATGCTTATCTTGGATGTATATTTAAAAATATTGAAAAAATTAATAAAGAAAATTAAGTTGGGTAATTTTATGTGGACATTTAAAAAATCTGAATTCCAACAGTTTAAAATATTTTCTTCACTGTGTTTCTGATAAGTGCATATCAGACAGTAGGTTATAAAGTCTCATGTTATTAGAATCACAAAATAAATCAACAATAAGTATTCTAATGTAATTAAAATTATAAAATGGAATAATAGATAAATCATCCGTAGCCATAACTGAAATATGTAGTATACTGCTAGAATACAACATATGGCTTAATAATTGGGTGTTGCATATGGTAAATGTTTGTTTGTCATACTTGTACTCTTATTTATGGCTTTGCAAAGAACTAGAAGAACAGTCAGATTAATTCAACAGATTGATAGGGGAAAAGAAATTGAGAATGATTAGCTTTGCAGATAGTCTCAGGCAAATAAAATTGTATACTAAACCACGAATGCTGACTTCATGGTACTAAAGGAATACTAATGGAGCCCTGGAGAAGGGAACAGTTAACCACTCCAATATTCTGGCCTGGAGAATTCCATGGACTGTATGGTCCATGGGGTCGCAAAGAGTCAGACACGATTGAATCACTTTCACTTTCTTTCACATTCAATGGATTAGCTCCAAAAGTAGCACTAAACTCTGAAAAAATAGGTATACATCAAGCAATTCTAGAAAGTGCTTTTATTGTAATCATTGGTAATATTATTTTATATAATAGCACAATCTTCCTCCGTCTTCTTCCATGAACTATACTCAAGAACTGCAATCTTGGTTTCTATTATGAAGGATTTGGACAGTTCAATTTTTTCTCTCAAGTTGATGTATGGCAAAACCAATACAATATTGTAATTAGCCTCCAATTAAAACAAATAAATTTATATTAAAAAAGATAAGATTCACTTTCCTATTTTTTTTGTTATTCCTATTTTAATTCAAAAACCATTTAATATATCTTGGAACTATAGTAATAATGTATGAAGATATGTTATGGAAATGGATACATGTAGTTAAATAAGGCTTGCTGAAGGAAGGAATGACATCAAACTCAGTATTTCTTTGGTAAGTGTGATATTTGATTCAGTTTTCTCAACTCTAACATGTTTTACATGGCAATAAATAACTAATAATAGAAATGAGAGTCAGTCTCTATTGAGTTCCCTTCCCTTTACTAGGCTTTGTTCTGATCAGTTTACATATATGAACTCATTGCATCCTTACAGCTTATTAGGAGAATGCTGTTGTTGACATTCTGTTTACAGATGAGAAACCTGGTGAAGGGAGTTTTGAGTTTTCACAACTCGCTTGGGACAGAGCTCAGTTTTGAGCCATAGGCTGTTATTCCAAAGCAGGCTTTTTTTGTATTTGTTTTTTTTTTAAATACTATAATGCTCCCTCTTCCTACTTTTCCTCTTCAGGTGCAGCTTCTGAGCGATTGTGTCATTGTGTCTTTGCACCCAGTGCTTTGAGTCAGGGTTAGGAAAGAGTGTTTCTATACTAACAGAATTGTCAATGGCATGGGTTAGAAATTATTGATTTCAGAGTGGTAGCGATGATACATCTACCCAAATGAGGCTCAAGGAAATTCATTTGTTTTTCACTTTCAAGTAAAAAGCATTAGAGCATTTCATTCTCTGTACAGAAGAGATTAAAGAAAAACAATTAAGGGTTCAGGCTATTCTCCAATGCCTACAGATCCACCAGAAAGTACTGTACATCCTTCTTAAAATGGGAATCTTGGCTCCCACTAATGAGGGAAAAGCTATTCTCAAATTACTACTTAATGTCATGTGAAATAAATGAAAAGCACTATTAAATTGATTTTAAGACTCTTGTCAAAAGAATTATCTGCTGTATCATTTCACAGTCCCTATGCAAGTTTCCATATTAGGAAGAAAGTTCTTTTGTCGGATTTATTTCTAGGAAAGCTTTTGTCTCCCCTAAGAAACTGTATGTCTTGTCCTTGTAATGTGCTTCATTTTTATCCTGGAGGCTGAGACACTCAGACCCATTAGGAATGCTCTAACAAAGCAAGTGTCTGTGGTAGAGGCTGTATCATAGTTTCCAGCCTCCATGGCAGGTAGACAACTAATTCTAATGAATACAATGTAGGCCAAAGGCGTGTGTGTCATGTTCAGACCTGACCACCCACTGATGATCTTTCCCTTCCCCAAACTGCCCGTTGATTCACAATGTCTAGGGCCATCTTGAAAGATATATATTGAAGAAAGTAGAGCATCTTTCAACCCTACTCTCCCATTGCTCTGCAACAGTTGTATCTTACAAGGGCAATAAACAAACTCCTCCTAATGTATAAGCCACCAAGGCGTTAGAATTTATCAGTTACAGTGGCTACTAGCATATTAATTACTAAATATATCGGTTATCGATACTAGCTTTTTCTTTTAATTTTTTCCTTTTTCCTTTTTTTTTCAGTTTTATGGAGGTAAGACACTGTGTGTTTCTGTAATAAAAATTAGAGCAGAGTGGTTTCTGTTTCACAGAGACATGCAGGATGCCAGCTTGATAGAGGCCCTGCCATTTTCATCTTTTCAAGGTTGCTCTTTGTTTAGTAGTTAATTAGTAGACAGCAATGAAAACTGGTGTCAGAAGCAAGAAATATAGAAATGCAAGCTCTTCAGTGACGAAGCTTTTGTTTGCCTGTGATAACTTGAATATAAATAATATATATATACACAAAGCCTTTGGCTATATGAAAAGGTGTTGGAAAATGTATCACTGATGAGTAGCTGTTGCCACTGGCTGAGCTAAAACATGGTATTAAAAGGAGTACAGGTTGAACAGTAATTAGGTGTTTCCACAGAGCAATGACAGAGAAGAGAAAGTTTCCAGAAATATGAGGCCCTGCAAGATTTGGAAAAAAAATGGATTGAAAAAGTAAAAGTCAACAGGAAATAAGATTGGAAAAGGCTGTGAATGACAAATATTCACTTAGATTCAAACTTGCAGCAAAAAAATCCACTTGAGTTGGAGCTTCCCACTTAAATCAGGAGGACTCAGTAATATTACACATATCTCAACATTTATTTGCAAGAGAAGTAAGTCAGTGAAGAAGAAAACAGTTTCACCTGAAAATTACATCTCAGAAAAAACAACAACAACTGTGTTTAGCTATTAGAACATGGAATTAACTGCTGCTGCTGCTAAGTCACTTCAGTCGTGTCCAGCTCTGCGACCCCATGGATGGCAGCCCACCAGCTCCCCCGTCCCTGGGATTCTCCAGGCAAGAACACTGGAGTGAGTTGCCATTTCCTTCTCCAATGCAGGAAAGTGAAAAGTGAAAGTGAAGTCGCTCAGTCGTGTCTGACTCTTAGCAACCCCATGGACTGAGGCCCACCAGGCTCCTCCATCCATGGGATTTTCCAGGCAAGGGTGCTGGAGTGAGGTGCCATTGCCTTCTCCATGGAATTAACTAGAAGCAAACAAATCAGATACCTAGTAAAATTTTGATGGTATTTATTTTCAAAAACCCAACAAACCTAGACTAAAAAAGTAAGTTTCACTTTCTGAAGCCTTAAGATGGACAGAAGGCACACTGCAGAAGTTGGGCCGTCTCTGAGAAGGGCGTCCGCATCTCTCAGACATGGCCAGGGAGCAATGACCGAGGAGAAAACTAAGTAGGGGCCAAGGCAAAGAATATAGAAAACAATGGCAACACTTCTGGCTCCCAAGGAAAGCAAAGTTACGATCTAATGAATAGATGACTCCCACTGTGTCCAGTGTTACAAACGTCATTCTACATGACCTGTATAATCATGAAAACTTGGTGACTGCTATGTGTCATCTGCTCTTCCTTTTTTCCTTTTTTAATATATTATGTTCTGTGGTTTTTTTTATAATTTCATTCATTACTATTTAGTTATTGTTTATTATTGGCTGTGCTGGGTCTTCATTGCTGTGTGGGCTCTTCTCTGGTTGCAGTGAGTCGGGGCTACTCTCTTATTTCACTGCACAGGTTTCTCATTGCAGTATCTTCTTTTGTGGTGGAGCACGGACTCTAGGGCACGTGGGCTCCAGTAATTGAGGCTCATTAGCTCTGTAGTTGCAGTTCCTGGGCTGGAGCACAGGCTCGGTAGCTGCGGCACATGGGCTTAGTTGATGTGCAGCATGTGAGATCCTCCCGGATCAGGTATCAAACCTGTGTCTCCTGCATTGGCAGAAGGATTCTTTACCACTGAGCCAGAGGGAAGCCTTGTTCTTCCCTTTTTCAAAAGGAGTTTGTTGAGTTGATCCTTTTGTTGCCTCTTCCATTTAATAATGTGTGTGTGTGCGTTTGTTTGTTAAGGTGGGTACAGTTGATTCCTTGTCCTTTCAATCATAGGCTACTGATCCACTCGCAGCTGTATGGGGTCCTTATGGAGGTGCCTGTGCTTCACTCAGAAACCTCAGAAATAGAGCTACGCAAAAATCCTAGGTGAGGATTGGGAAGGAGATGAATATGTCTTATGTGTGGGATGAAGAGTATCCAGGTATTGACGATCAGCAGGGTGAATGGTGGTACAGACCGGCTAAATATATATGGAACCCATTCCATTTCCTTTTCCTCTGGGGAATATATTGGACTTTATTTCCCAGTAACTCCTGCAGTTCGTTGTGGCTGTATGATGGAGTTTATGCCACAGGAATGTTTGTAGTGCTGACGTGTATCACGTTTAGATCTGGCCCATAAAACCTTCTTGTACAATTTTACTTCTCTTTCATATCCGTTGATAAGAAGTTAACCCTCTGGGAGAACTTGCAAGGAATATGCTGAAGATGGTAGAGCTTTTTAAGCCTAGATCCTTGAATAACTATCAGGAGTAAATCCCCAGCTCTGCTACAAACGATCTTTACTTGAGAGAGAAATAAACTTCTATTTTTGTTAATCTACTGAAATTTCAGTTTTCATTTACAACATCACCTGGAATTAGCTTGCTCTGTTTTCTTATTTTGAATTAACTATAATTTTTGATAACTTTTAATATTTTAGGGATGTAAATATGACATTCTAACATGTATACTATCATGTGAATTGAATCGCCAGTCTATGTCTGACGCAGGATGCAGCATGCTTGGGGCTGGTGCATGGGGATAACCCAGAAAGATGTTATGGGGAGGGAGGTGGGAGGGGGGTTCATGTTGGGGAATGCATGTAAGAATTAAAGATTTTAAAATTTTAAAAAAAAAAAAAAAAGGGATGTAAATAAAATAAAGGATCCAAATAAAGCGGTATGACAGTGAAACTTAAGAAATAAATTGTCTGATTTACTTCCATGAAATTAGGAAATTCAGTTCTTGCAATTTTGGTATTGTAAAGAAAATTAAAGATAATTGTTACAAATATACATGTATATTTTTGATAACCATCTGTTTGCTTAATGAGTATATTTTTGATATTATTAGATATACTATAAGAGTAATTACTTTTATCCCACATGCAGTGTTTGAGAGACTTTTGTAAGTGAGATACTATTATTATCAATACTTTTTAAAGTTATGCATGGCAAGGGCAATTTTATAGAATAGTGCTAAAGGGCTATTTCAACTCAAGATATTTTGTTTCCTTCAGTAGAGAGAAGGTTTAAAAAATATATATTTTTTTCTTAACTCAGGACATATCAAGCTACAAAAAAGCTTCTACTAGCTCAGAAATGATCCCCAGTTCTCCCTGGCTGGAGACTAGGAGACACGACCTTCAATATATTTAGGTGCTACCTATTTGTTTTTTTTTTGTTGTTGTTGTTGTTTTTTTTTGACCACCACAATGCTCCCATTCAGACTTCCCTGAAGCTCAAATGGTAAAGAATCTGCCTGCCATGCAGGAGACCACGGTTCGATTCCTGGGTTGGGAAGTTCCTCTGGAGGAGGGAACAGCAATCCGCTCCAGTATTCTTGCATGGAGAATTCCATGGACAGAGAAGCCTGGTGGGCTATAGTCCGTGGGGTCACAAAGAGTCGGACATGACTGAGCAACTAATACTCACACACATGCTCCCATTCACTAATGATTAAGCTGCTTTTCATAATCACAATCTTCCCTCATGCAGGCTGGGCTGGTCATTGGAATATTCCTTCTCTTTCTGATTCTCTTATGGCAGCTAATGATACCACCCTGTCTTACAATCACACGGACTTGAAATCTTATAGTCAATTTAATGCCTCTTTCTCCCAAACCCTATACCTCCGTCCAATCAATTTTCAAATTAGGTACATTCTATCTCCACAAAGGCTTTCGAGTTTCTAACCTTCCCTCTATTCCTGCTACCTACACCTCAGCTCAGACCCTCATTACTTTTACCCTCTGTACTATAATAACCTAGTAATTGGCTTCTCCACTTCCATCTCTCTCCATTCCAATCCATCTTGCACACAGCTCAAGATTAATCTTCCTAAACTGCATCTGCGTTCACAGAATTACAGACCCTCAAGATATAAGAGACCTTAAAGGTCAACTGATCCAACCGCCTTTCTTTTCTTTTCTTTCTTCTCTTTTCATTCTTTAATAAATATTAAAACTAGTTATAGGCACTTCTTTGATAGAAGTGGTTTAGGGTTAAGAAAAATTAAATGGAACAGAATAGCATAAAAAGCGAAAATCCTCCCAGTTTTATTTCCAAGAAGCAACTGCTATTTGCAATTTTAGTTTTGCCTTTTGTTCTCCTAATGCTTATCATTAAAACTTCATTTAATATAGTTACAACTTTCTTTGTTAGATGTCATAACATTTAACTCTACATCAACTTCTCATTATGAAATGTGAATAAATTTTGCACTTACTCCTTTTAGGTACCTTTTAATTTTTGTTAGTTTTACTATTTTCATTCATATTTGCAAGGCTTATGTGACTTAAATTATGTGTTATGACTACAATTTAAATCCTTAATGCTCTGCATATTGCTTAACTCTAAAAGTCAGAAAAATTCCAACATTTAAAATATTAATATAATGATTTTCAATTATATCACTGTAGAATGGGTAGTGTAGTTAGAAATCTACAAAGGGAAATGGGAATGAGCTGAATGATGTAGGAAGAGGGCAGCCACATGAGCTGAGCAGGTTGTGTCCTGCATAAGAGTAACTGATCAGAGGCAAGAGAGTAAGCTAAGATCCCGTGTACTAATCTATGTACCTTGATCCCTTGACAAAGGAAATAGCAACTCCAGTTCAATATTCTTGCCTGGGAAATCCCATGGACAGCGGAGCCTGGCGGTGTCAGGACAGAGGAGTCCATGGGGTTACAAAGAGTTGGACATGACTCAGCAACTAAACAACAACAGCAGCAAACACTATGTACCTTAGCATGAGGCTCTCACTTTTTTTTTTTTTTTTTTTTGGCAATTTCTAAGACAGTTTCCTACATGCTAACTGAGGCTCTAAGTGGAAGGAAAACAAGGTGAATATAAGGTCACTAACACTACTGAAAGTTTCAAGGGAGAATGAATGAGTGTCAAACAGTTGACGAGACTAGATGAGAAGAGGATTGTGGTACTTTCCACTGGTTACTATTAGATTATTGGTGACTTTAGCAAAAGCTGGCATATTGATTTCACCAGGGTGAAAGTCAGGTTTTGGTACCTTGATGAAAGTGTATTAAGGCAATAAAGTCTGAGGATATAGACAAATCTTTCCAAATATTCAAACATCCAAGTGAAAGAAAAGTTGACTGCAGGATATTCAAAGCTAATCAATCTTTGTTCATAATTTCTTTTATTGCTTTTGTGTTTAGATATGACTTCAGCTCTGATACACAAGTATGCACGTATATTTTCTACTAATTCATGGGAAAGCATTAATCACTCTTTCATGTCTGACTCTTTGAGACCCCATGGACTGAGCCTGCCAGGCTCCTCTCTCCATGGGATTTCCCAGGCAAGAATACAGGAATAGGTTGCCATTTCCTTGTCCAGGCGATCCTCCCAATCCAGGGATCAAACCCAGGTCTCCCACATTGCAGGCAGATTCTTTACCATCTGAATCACCAGGGATATGATTTCACATTTAGAATTTCATTTTGAATCTGTCTGATATATATTTTCATAGATGGCTGTATAGAAATCTTTAACTTCAACAGTTTGTCAGTTGTACCAATAACCCAGCTTCTCTCTGCTGAGCTGGAACATATTCTTTATCATATAATCAACTTTTATTTTTGAGGGGGAGTGCATTTTTCAGATTTCTCTCTGTTCCCTCAATCGAACTCTCTACTACTGAGCCAAGGTAGTTTAAAGCCCAGTATTTTGTGATTCTTTTAGTTAGAAAGCTCAAGAAGAAGCTAAGGAAAACATTCTTTGCTTAGAACTTTGAATCTTATTTCTGTTCCATTGGTATGTGTTAAAAACACTCATCTGAAAGAAAGCTAAATCTCTATTTTCAGTCCTGGCTATCAAACATTTTTTATTATCTTCTTTATTCTTTTATCCTTTTTATCTCTTCTTGGAAAGCATCACATAATCTTCCAATGATTACACTTTCTGCAATGCCAGTTCAACTCCTTACAATGCCGACAATCTTGCTATTGAACCTATAGTAGCCTTCAATTTTAAAAATTCTGTTTATCAACATATACTTCTAATTTGTAACTTAATATCATCTATAGTTTCTTAGGTTTTTTTTAAAAAATATACTTTAAATTTCATTTAGAAACATGATTTGTTCAATATTTTTCCTCTATAAACTGCTTTTATAATAAATTTTCCTTTGAATTATAAATGCAAAATAGACCTTATACATGGCACAGGTCCTTTTTAAGATCCCCTTTTATCTCTCTATACTTATCTTTGCATGAGGAGCTTTGGGGTTTTGTTTATTTTTATTAAAATATAGTTGATTTACAATGTTAGATTAGTTTCAGGGGTCCAAAATAGTGATTCATACATTAGTAAATTTTTATAATCTTTCATTCTGTTTTACTTAAAAATGGACAATATTCTTTATGTCCATGCCACATCACTGCTGCTAAAATATTCCTTTTAAAGAGAAATTCTTAGAGAATCTCCAGTCAAATATGACTGTGCTGTCTTGAGGAGGGTATGTCTGATGTTACCTGGCCACATGACAATCTGGAAATAATTTTATTCCTTTTTAATTTGAAGACATGCTGAGTTTTTCTTTTGTTAGAAGAGTGAAAGAAAAACTAAAAGCTTTCCAGATTCACTCTTTCCTGGTCGTTTACATTTTGCTGCCTTCCTGCTGCCAGCTCCTTGCCCTAGAGTGCGGTGCCCACCACCAATGGGTGTCCTGCACTCCTTCTGACGTTTTGCATTTCTGCTTGTTGAAAAGATATTTAAAAAGAGACACTGATGTGAGAACTACAGTAGTAAAGTGGCTCTGATTGCTAGCCCTTAAATAGTTAGGAAGAGAAAGGAAGATAAATGGTGATGAGGAGTTTTCTAATAGGTCAAAGTCACCAATTTTTGAGGAAGAGAACACTGGAAATCTTCCCCTAGCTTTCCATTATGGTATATAGCTTTATTTCCCCTTATGATAAAGAAAACTTCTTCTGTGTCACAAGCGATTTCAGTGCTCCTAAAAGTTCATATCTTTCCATTTGTAAATATTTAGATCAGTAGTTGGTGACTAATTTGATGTTTCAAGCCTACTGAAACATTGCTTCAAAACTGTCAATATCTCCCATCTCTTAAGGAAACTAGAATACAGAATTCCTTGCCCTGAAGCCTCTACAACATTGCCCCAATCTTATCTATAGTCTTATCTCTTTGACACTGCTTTCCTTTGTTATATTCTACTGCCAATTTGTTCTGCCTTCCTACTTGCACCCTTTATTTTCCTGCCTCCAGGACTCTTTGCATTTCATCCCTTCAGCTTGTAATTTCACCCATTTTTTTAAAGAGAAATCTTCCTTCCCTGGTCATTTTCACAGGCTGTCAGATGACTAGAGGCATGAATGTATCATCTTTATATACACAGCTTGACATTCAACCATTGCATTTATGCTGCGTTCAATTGTTAATGAAATCTGTGAAAATCTTGTATCTGTCCAGGCCCCAGATATTTTTAACATGTAAAAATATGTGAAATATTAACAACAACAAGAATAAGTGACAACAACAACAATAGCAATTCTAACCAATAGAACTGTCCTTGAATCTCACCTATCATCATTATCATGGGACTCTGATAGCTTTCTTTAGCATCTATGGCTGGTGTCATTCTTCTTATACAGATGTTTCAGCCACAACGTGGCTATTTTTCAACGGTCACCTGCAGCAGAGCTCTCTGCATTTTATTCTCCTCTTAACTGCTGTTGCCTCTGCAGAAGCAGCAGACTGCCCCACAGCTGTCCTTTTGGTGTACAAGGGGGTAATGAGTCTCCCTTGTAGTCTTCACTGCATTTATGTGCATTTCCCAGCAACTTTCTTGGCTTCTTACACTGGTTTTCTAGCCTTCTCTTCCGTTTAGCTACTGCTTCCTCTGTATCTATATCTATTCTGGATCTATGTCTATATCTATCTCTTTATCTCTACCTATAATCTATCTATGTGTTTGCTTGTCTCCATTTATCTTACTATCAAAATCAAATCTTTGCTATAAAAATAACAATTTAGGAGATGTCCTCATTTTATTTCTCTCTTCTATCCCTTAGAGAACTACTGCTCCAAGCTGGTTCCAAACTTCCAATTGTTCTGAATGTCAGCTAATCATCTAAATGACAGTGGTGACATTCGGGAGTTGCAGAACTCTCTTCAGCTGGCTTTATAAACCCATTTAAAAATTTTCATTTGTTGATATCCAACTACTTGGTGATAAAGTGTTTCTTCAAGCCTTGATGAACCCAGATTTGGGATACAAAGCCAATTCACTTTCAAGAGTTTGGTTGAAGAAGAGGCACTAACCCAACAGACAGGAAATATGGGGAGTGAGAGCAGAGTGGTGCAAAATAAGTTAGAACTGAGTCTAAACATGGTTTGGAATCTGATACAACAGTTTAGATCTTAGCTTCTCTATATATGAGATATGTGATTTTACACAAGTTATCTAACCATTCTGAGCTTCATTTTCCTCATTGCCAATGAAGTGCTGAAGTTTAATGAGTTAATGGAATATAAAATACCTAGAATAGTGTTTGAATTAAGTTGGCATTATTATCATCACTGTCCCACATCTGCCAGCGTATTGCCATGCGACTCCATATATGTTATCTGACTTTTCAAGGCTTTTGCTTCCTTCTGTATAAAAATAAGAAATGTAGTAGATAATTTCTAAAGGCTGCTTCCAGTTTTCAAGCTCTATTGTTTTTCCAGTGGTAAAAAATGGTATAATAATGTATGGTTTATTCTCATTCTTATGTGTTTGTCAGTCAACTAACAAATCTTAAACCTCAGGGCCGTATCTCTAACAGTTCAATACCATTTCATTGCCTGACAAAATTTCACACCATAGTGCCTTCTGGCCTTCTCGTCAATCATTGGGAAAGTGCCTTTGTTCTTTAGATCCGGGAGACCCTGACATCATGTACTGGGCTCCCACAGTGGCTCAGCAGTAAAGAATCTGCATGTAGCACGGGAGATGGGGAGACTGTGATGCGATCCCTGGGTTGGGAAGATCCCCTGAAGGAGGAAATGGCCACCCACTCCAGTGTTCTTGCCCAGTAAATCCACGGATAGAGGAGCCTGGTGGGCTACAGTCCATGGGGTCACAAAAGAGTCAGATACAACTGAGCTACTAACAACAGCAACATCATTCGTTAAGGCAGCTGACCAGTCTTACCTGCACACTTCCAAAGTTACCTCCAATCCTGCCTTATTGTACATGAGTTTCATTTAGGAGCAGATCCTTGAGGAAGGTTCTGTCAACCTACATCATGTCTCTAGCTTATCGTTTAAATTTGATAGAACATTAAGGTGGAGTTTAGAAGTGCACAGGATAGCAGCATGCCAAGGTCAGCATGGTTTTATTCTGAAAAGAAAATTCCCGAGACTTTTCATCTCTGAAACAGACTTAAACCTACTTTCTGATTCATCTTTCCATGAGGGTCAGAAAAAAGCTACTATAATGTTTTACATAGAGAAGCCCATCAAAATGCTGGGAGATAATGAGAAGGAAAACTAATTGTGTAGACTTTGGATGCTTGGTAAACCAGTATGGGTATTTTTCTTCATCTGTTAAAATAAGGAGTGAATTCAAATGGTCTGTTTCTGAGGCAGAGCTTCTATCTCTCTGAAGTTCTCATTTTCAAGGTCCCGTTAGAATTACGTGATATCCGTGTTAAAAATGCCAATTTCCAGATCCCAGGTCCATTTATTCTGATTAAGTTAATAAAGAATGAGGCCTGAAAATATTCATTTTTCACATGAACTTATGGGATTTAATATACAGTGCTATAATGATGACCCTGGTGCTGATGATCCTGGTGTAATAACCTGGGCTAATGGGTCACCTAACATGCTAAGACATAAATCTTCACAGAATAGCTTTCTGAAGTAGGTACTCTTTTGCTCATTTTATCTTTAAAGAAATGGAGTCATAAAGCATATGTAGTAAATAGTCACATACATACAGTTAACAGGTGGAAAGAACAAGGATTTGAGCACAGATTGAAAGTCAAAGTGTGAGTCGCTCAGTCATGGCTCACTGGAACCCCAAGGACTGCAGTCCACCAGGTTCTCATATCCATGGAAGTCTCCAGACAAGAATATTGGAGTGCATAGCCATTCCCTTCTCCAGGGGATCTTCCCAACCCAGGGATCAAACCCAGGTCTCCCTCATTGCATGCAGATTCTTTACTGTCTGAGTCATCAGAGAAGTCTGAGCACAGGTTCAGTTCAGCTCAGTTGCTCAGTCGTGTCGAACTCTTTGTGACTCCATGAATCGCAGCACGCCAGGCATCCCTGTCCATCACCATCTCCCGGAGTTCACTCAGACTCACGTCCAATGAGTCGGCCATGCCATCCAGCCATCTTGGTCAAAACCAAACTAAAATTTGCCTTAGCTGCCAACATGCCAGTGTCCATCCCTCTATTTTTGATAGACTGTCAGGGGAATTTAAAAATCACCTAATTTAACTTTGCTTGTTCAGGCTTTCATGCTTGTGTTTATGAACTAGCTGGGATGGTGCCATGATTGTTAATTTTGAAAGTGTATAAATCACAAAAGCAGCCTTCACTCCTTTCATTCAGATCAACCAGGGCACTACAAAGACCAGATGGTGCCTGTGTATGAACTAGAGAAAGGGACTTCCTCTTGGGTGATTCCACCAGGGGTGGGACTGATCTCAAAGCTTCTTGGTTCAGACTGATGCAGAACCACCAAGTCTGGGGCTTGGGGGGCACAGCTGAGGTTGACTTTAATTTCTGATTTATGCCATTGACTGGATGCCTTGTTCAGAATTCAACCTGTGGAGCTGTGCCCTGTACCCCGACAGGGCTGGAACATTTAATATCTCTGCCCCTCAGTTTTCTCTTCAAAGTCCTATAATTGAAATTCTCTGATAAAGTTGTACAAACAAAAAAGCAGGAGGATACGGGTTATTGGAAACATAAAATATGTTTAACTAAGAGTGGTATATGTGGATGTCAACACATAAAGGGCAAGCATATGCAGGAAAACTGAACTCTATCTCAGGCGTAATTTATCCTTGTCAGGTGTCAGTGGACCTGGCCTTTATTTGAAAGCAATTTAATTAATGAGATTAGTGGCCCTGAAGTTCTTCACTGCTGAAATAAAGGAATTCATACATCCTAAAGTCTTGCATGGATTTCCTCCTCCCTCCAACCCCCAGTTTAATATACTTCTGAAGTACCAATCATTGATCATTCACTCGTCAGAATTAAAAAAAAAAAAGAAACTTTAACTTTATCTTTGGATTTAAATAGAAACAAAACAAAAAACACAATTGATGGTGGCTGAGAGTGAAATCATATCAAGGTATGTGTTTCAGGAGATTTGTTTGTCAAACAGAATCCCCGGACCAAAACCAAAAAGCAAAAAAAACCCACCTTACTTTAATGTTGTTCAAAAGCCCAGGGCAATTTCTACCCTATTTGTATTTTTGGATTTTTTTCAGGCCATCTGTTTGTTTTCTATTGAGTAATCATAGCAAAATAGAAAGCCAGCTTCTGAGGCTCTGAAGGCAGGTGGGATTTGGAGACAATTTTTGAAAGGCACAATGATAAATTCTCAAAACAGAGGATCTCAGATTGTCTGATACTACAGGTATTTAATATTTCCTTTACCTTTTTGTACTATTCGTGTGAGGGAGAAAAAATAATCTGAAATGTTCAAAGTTATCTGAGTTGAAATCTTAAAATGTTTGGTGTGTGTAACTGTGAGACAAATTTGGATTTTTAAAAATGCAGGAGGGGTCTTTCTCAAATTCTACAAATAAATCCCCATGTTATAGTATCAAACCCAGAAGATATGTTTTAAATTTTCTTCTTTAACTGCCTAAATATTTGATTCTGATGCAGTACATCTGAGGAATCAGATAATATAGAATTTTACTTAAATAGTAGCTTCATTCCAGATTGCTGAAAGTGATAATGTCTAGAATACAATATATTTAAAAGTCCACATATTTCCCTAGGAATGAGGGGAAGTGATGGTAATGTTATCTTGTATTAACTTTTATTTGATATTTTTTAATGATAAAATTTTGACATAAAGTCATCCTTGCCGAGAATCTGAGCAAATGTCCCTGGTTTTCCTGGACTTCTGCCAAAAGTCAGGGCAACTTTTTATGACTTACCACAACACACAGGGACAATGGTGACCACTATGGAGATATTACACACCCCTTTCATTACCGGTGAGCAGAAAGACTTCAGTCCACTCACATACTGGAGGCTAGCGGTAACAATGAGCCTATTTCCTAATCAGATATGCATCATCTTTTCCAATTTCTCTGAAGTGAAAACTCAGAGCACTATTGATGCTGTAAGCTGGCATGGATAATGGCCAATACTGGGCATCCTGCTAATGACTAACACACAAAATAGACTCTGTCTTCCAAGACAGTGTGTCTCCGAGATGACAGAAAAGGCATGCATGGATGACTAGACAACTCCATTTTTAACCTATGCACAATTAAACTCTAGTATTAGTCAGATTAACTTATGCTAGGTTGACCTCCAAATCCCAGTCACTTCAGTAAGTTTCACATAGACCCTTAAGTAAGTAAGTAAGTGTTAGTAGCTCAGTCATGCCCGACTCTTTGTGACCCCATGGACTGCAGCCCACCAGGCTCCTGTGTCCATGAGATTTTCCAGGCAAGGATACTGGAGTGGGTTGCCATTTCCTTCTCCAGGGGATCTTCCCAACCCAGGGATCGAACCCAGGTCTCCTATACTGCAGGCAGATTCTTTACCGACAGCTACGAGGGAAACTGTCGTAGACCCTTCCCTTGCCCTAGTGTATGTTGGGTAGCTATTCTACACCTAGTAGCTATGCTTTCCGAAACACACAGCTTCTAAGAAAACTTCAGGGAAATAGAGGAGTGGATGAACAAGCTCAGCCCAGACGTCAAACATGTCGTTTCCTGTCAGCATCCATGGGCTAACCTAGACGCATGGCTCCAGAATAATTGTAAGAGAAGCTGGGAAATGTAGAGAAGCACATGGAGTAATTGGTAAGCACTAAATACCCTGCAAAAGGTACCCAGTAGTAGTCTGAGGTTTTCATACTAAAATATTTTTTTTTAAATTATAAAGAGTATGGTTTTGCATGGGCTTCTCAGGTGGCTCAGTGGTAAATAATTCGTCTGCAGTGCAGGAGACACAGGAGAAGTGAGTTCGATCCCTGGGTTGGGAAGATTCCCTGGAGGAGGAAATGGCAACCGACTCCAGTATTCTTGCCTGAAAAATCCCATGGATAGAGGAGCTTGGCTAACTACAGTCCGCAGGGTCGCAAAGAACTGGACTCAACTGAAGAGACTGAGCATGCACGCATGGTTTTGCATTTCACCCAAGATTTCTTGGAAGCTATTTTCTCCTGGTGATCTCTTCACAAAAAAAGAAAAGAAAAGATACATGGGATACATTGAGTTTATTTCTGCACTTTGGATGGAGCAATCAGCCATTAGTTTATTTTAGCAGTATGACTCAAATGAATCTGTTTATGTATACTAATACCCAGCATTTGAATAGAAGAGTATTAAGAGCTTAAGCTCTAGGGACAATTGCTTAGCTTCAAAACCTGTTCCTACTCCCTGCTAGCTGCAGCATGTGTAAGCTATAGAACCCCTCTGAGGACAAGCTGCCACACTTGTGAAACAAAAGTAATGCTGATAATAAGAGAACAATTCCTGGGCTAACAAGGGAAGTAAACGGAAGAGAGCTGCATAGTACAGCCTTTGGCTTATAAAACATACTCAACAATGCATGGATATTTTAAATAATAAAAGACAAGATGCTCAATTATTCTGTTGCCTTACAGTTCCTTAAGATCAGGATTAGTTCACTAGCTATGACAACTAGTTAGCAGTGATTATTGTTGTTGGAATATCCACAGGTTTGTACCCTATGTATTTGTAAGCATAATACTGAAATAAATGAAGAATCAGAGACGGTCTACAGAGAGACTTGTTAATTCCCTGAATATGAAAATTTAGGGCTATATCTCACAATATTTTAATATCTTCAAAGCAGTTAACTCATGCCTGGCAGTCGAGTGTTCTTAATTTTATTATTGAATGAATAAATTGCATTTGTGTAGTATCTTTGATAATGTCTGCTATTGTGTTATGGAGAAGGCAATGGTACCCTACTCCAGTACTCTTGCATGGAAAATCCTATGGACCGAGGAGCCTGGAAGCCTGCAGTCCATGGGGTTGCCGAGGGTCAGACACAACTGAGCGATTTCACTTTCCCTTTTCACTTTCATGCATTAGAGAAGGAAATGGCAGCCTACTCCAGTGTTCTTGCCTGGAGAATCCCAGGGATGGGGGAGCCTGGTGGGCTGCTGTCTATGGGGTCGCACAGAGTTGGACACGACTGAAGTGACTTAGCAGCAGCAGCAGCTATTGTGTTAAACAGGGAGCCCACAAGATATAAACTGACTTACTTGTGCTAAATAGTCATGCTGAATTCTGGGCTAAAATGTACACTTTTCAATGCTTTAAACTTTCTCTGTATGTTTTTATTAATGATCAAAAAATTTTAAATGAAGATTAAACTTCTTGCTCACCAAATAATTAACTGGATACTACTTCCATACAATATTTTATAAGGAGGATACAGTTATTATTCTTTATTTGTTTTTATTTTACTTTCACCTTAGGAGCCTTCAGTAAGAGGAATACACCAATTTGAAGCTGCTATTCCAATATGACCCTAGCTGTATTAAACTGATAAATTATCCACTGAGATTTATTTGTGAATGGTTGAATTATTTGGTTGGCAATAAGTTATAGAATTTGATGTCCCATTTTTATATGACTTAGTTGTGTGTAGTGAGATGATTTCTGAAACAAGTGAACTTCATGGCTTCTTTTTACGACATTTCCATTACATCAAAGACATATTGTGTCAGATGACAGGGTTCTTCTCACTAACTGGACAGCTGAGTGGGTAGCAACCAGTGACAAGGTCTAGGAAGGCACCAGAAGTCAGCTTCTCCTGTGTCACTAGTGGCCAGGAATGTGAGTTTCATTTATTCATTTATTTATGAGAGAATAGCTGATAACCAATTAAGCAAGAATTATCCCAAATGCTAAGAATACATCCTCTAAGGTAAAAATAAATCAGCAATTATATTCTTTGAAAACATTCACAAATGAGTACATTTTGCTCTAACTAATGGAATTCATATTAATATTTATGGGCCATGGGATAGATTTGTCCATTAAGTAGATCTTTATTTTAGAGCATGCATAAGACATAATGGTGAAGAAACTTTCTTCCAACTGCAGAACATGTTAACATGGTGCAGGTTTGAAAATGAAGGGTGTAGAGGGCTAAAGCCTTAATTATATGAGTTCCACATGATAGACAAACAGCTGTTATATATTAATCTACAGCAACTCAGGAAAGAAATCACTGGGGATCAAACAAAGGGCAAAACCCTCAACAGACTGTCAGAAGATCCTAGTATGAAATTGGCATCTGTATAAAATAGGTATATAATAATGCCTCGTATAAAAAGATGGCATCTGCCAAGGAAAGAGTCTTGATTAAAGTTGTTCAGATTATAAAGTTGTTACTGTCCTGAAAATCAGCTCCCAAAAGCAGACTATCAAAGATGTTTAATGGGTGGCCTGGTTTTAAGTACTGTAAAGCCTCTGGAAATTGTTCCCAATATGTCTTAAATATAAAACTGTTTTCCTTGTCAAGGTCAATGATTCATGCTACAGACACTTTGGAGCTGCCAAGAGGTGGACTTCCCTTTGGACTGCCCACTGATTGCGTGCAAGTTGTATGAGTGCCCATGGATGAGATGGAGAAGGGCCTCCAGCATGCTGGAAAGGTTTGCGTGAACTGGAACAAATACGTTCAGTGGGCCAGGAAGCCAGGTAAATAGAACAAAGGGTAAAAAATATGCAAGTATTATATTGCAGAGAAGTTGATATTAAATACAGCAAAAAAGGTAACCTTGAGGCTGAAACACCATTCTCAACCAACCAGATGCTTCATAGAGAAATGCATGAGCCAAGCTGAATGGTACTAAGGTAAGAGCAGATAAATGATTGCATCTAAGTAGAAAAAGCTATTGGAAGTATATGAGGTAGATCCTGATTGGATTTTAAATTGCACAGGGCCCATGAATGACAGTTTTCCCACCTCAGGGAGCCCAGAATTATGGTTTATTTATTCCCATTGCTGCCTCTCAGCTTTAATGTCATTTATTTATATTATTTCCATTTCTTTGACATGAACCTAGACTGCCAGATTTAATTCAAAACTTTAATTCAATAAAAGCCAAATGTTATATTTCACTTAGTATGTTCAATGCTTTGTTGTCTCACCAGGCAGCACTGGATATTGGGGATAAGTTGGGGGGGAAAGGGCTTTACAGTTAGATTATCTTGAGTTTGAAAACTGTCATCATCTTCTCCCTTTCTTAATGCTAGTAAAAATTGGGTGAGTTACTTAGCTTCTTTGAGCTTCAAGTTTTTCTTACCTGAAATAGGAAACAAGAGATATATGTCCGGCAATGAGTCATATGCTGGTATAAGATAAAGAGAACATGGAAAATGCGAACAGGTTAATCATGATTATGGTTTTCATCCTTCTGAATCCTCCCTAAATGACTGCAAGTGAGTGTCTGACTCTGCGACCTATGAGCTATAGCCCACCAGGCTCCTTTGTCCATCAAGTTCTCCAGGCAAGAATACAGGAGTGGGTTACCATTCCCTTATCCAGGGGAATCTACCCGACTCAGGGATTGAACCCCGGTCTCCCACATCACAGGCAGATTATTTACTGTGTGAACCACCAGGATGACATAATGTCATTCCCTCAGAACAAACAGCTACAGGGACAGGTACTCACTACCCTGTTTGAAGGGATGTAATTAATTCATTTGCATTACCTACCTATTTCCCATAGGCATATGAATGAGTTATCGTTATGTAAAATCATAAAAAAGTGTTGGTCAGGACCTTGGTTTTTACAAAATTCAAATGTATAAAAAATGAGATAACTTGGCAAAATGCCTTGAATGCAGTATTTAACAACTAAATGATCCTAGTGTCTCTGAGCTAAAACCCCCAAGTCTAGCAATTATTTTCAGTTCATTTCCATTCTGATATTAATCATTTTCCTATGTTGACCTTTTCACATAAATTTGGGGCAGGAAGAAACTTCAAGACTGCTCAGTGGGAACTGTTGGTTTGCTAAGAGAAGAAAGTGAGGTGCATGGGAAGGAAGATCTTAGCATGGCAGATCACAGTGTCAGAACCAGAAGTAAACCTGGGTCACCTTATTGACTGCTCACAGCTTCTCTAAGTACACCTCTAACTTCTTTACGAGTGAGTTTACATACAAAACATTTAATACTGTACACAGAGTCAATACTCAATAAAATGAGCTGTTGGAGTTGTTTTCTCCATCTCTTTCCTTTGTTCACACTCTTCAGTGAACCTATGATGCTCTATTCCTTTTGCTTAATCGTGATCTGACCCATCCTTCAAACTGCATTCTGGACCCTGTTTCTAGTCACTATATATTCAAAACTGGCTCACTCTTTCTTTTTCTTAGCTTAAAATGGACTTTATGCTTCCGTAGGGTCTCAAACAGTAGAGTCCGCCTGCAATGCAGGAGACCTGGGTTCGATCCCTGGGTTGGGAAGATCCCCTGGAAGAGGGAATGGCAACCCACTCCTGTATTCTTGCCTGGAGAACCCCATGGAAAGAGGAGCCTGGTGGGCTCTACTCCATGTAGTTGCATAGAGTTGGACACAGCTGACTGAATAAAACTCAGACACACAGGGCTAACTCTCCCTATCACTTCTCAGAACTTAACCTGTTGCCTACTGTTGTTGCTAAGCTTCCTTTTTATAAGTATATTGCTCAACTTTCCAACAATACTTTAATTCCATTGGACAGTGGAAGAATCTTCACACTGCGGTCAACTGCCACAGTGCAGTGTACTCAGTATCCTGCTAATTGGTTGGAAGTTGTACACTTCTAGTGTTCTGAGGAAACATCATAAAGCTTGTGTCAATTCAGTACCTTATGGCCCTGTCCTCTACAACTGAAAACATCAGAGCATCACAGGAAAGTTATGGGAAACAAAAGTCTACGGTAGTGAGATGGAGAAGACTATTATTTTTTTAAGAACTGCTAAGGTTGAAACTTAAAAAGCAAGTGCCTATGCAGCTGCTTAATAAAGAAAATATAAATTCCTTGCTTCATTCACAACATTTCAGAGACCAGAATACCTATTAGAATTACGTATATCATCACATTGGCTACACACTTGTCAATGCTTAGTATGTGAGTCGTATTTCTAATGTAGAAGGTGAACATGAGGACCGGAAGTCGGATATGTTTAGGAATAATTTACAAGGGGTGTTTGTTTATTCAGCAGTGTATACATGTATTGATTCCTCTTGCTTTTACCTCAATAATGAGGGTGGGCCCCAAAATGGATTTTGTAAATTCAGGGTAAAGACATACACCTCAATTAAACTGTATACACATGAGTTAATCATGAATAATAGTATATCCTTGAGATTTAGCCATAGTTTCATAGCATAACTGAAAGTTCCTTTTCTTAATGCCTTTTTATTTCTAAGCAGAAGCAAATATGAATTTTAATAGAGCGGGTACCTGAAGCCTAATGAGACATATCAACACAGTACCATGAAAATGAAACCTGTGGTTGTCAAAAATGCATAGCTAGGTAAGGCCTCTGTCAGGCTGTAGAGGAATGTGACTTTGTTACAGTGATTTCAACACTCCACAAAAAGTACAAAGTATCTTAGAAGTTCAGTGTGAAACTGTTTCTGATTCCTTTCCTTTCCCTTTTGCTCTTGACTTCTGTTTGATTTATGAATCTAAACCAAATCAAGGTAACACTGGATTAATGGAAAGTGCAAATTGTAAGGTTCTTTCCTCTGAGTGTGAAGACTTGCTGTATGTTTTAAGTGGTGAGCAAGATCGGGCTCCTAAGTGTACCTGATAAACTGATACAGTAAATCAGGGAGTGAGAGAACAAAACAGTAGGAAGATCTTAGTAGTAAGCCACATCCCTGACATGAACACAATTACTTTAAGTCTTACAGCATATTCCAACTCTTAATGGTGTTTTGGTTATCCAAGAGATTGCAAATTAGATGTCATTTTTAAAGTACAGCAGTTGCCAGGGAGAGTATCTCCCCTCATCACTTAATCCTGTATAATTTTCTTCATAGGATTTCCCAAAATGCCACTTTGACCTTAGCAGAATGCTGGTGGAAGACTACCACAAGATTTGCACTATGTTTTTTTAAAACAAGTTACCGTGTATATAAAACAGATATCACCATACTTAGTTGCACACCTGAATCTGTTGGATAAATCACCATATGGCCACTGTAGAAGGTGAATGGAAGAACCAGAAATAGCGCTAAAACTATAAAACCTTTACAGACATCTAAAACTTTATATATTGGGAACCAATCCTGCTGTATGATATGCTACACGAAGTCTTGATTTACTTTCTTCCTTTACAAATTCTTTGAGAGACTGCTATGTGTTAGACGTTGTGCTTGTAGCTGGATATACCAAAACATGTATGAAATGGCCCCTGCAATACACATGTCATGAATCTAGGAGAAGAGGCCATGTAATCGAGGTTGTCTCTCCTAACAGATACAATCTGACATTGCTGTTAGTATTTAAAAGTAAGGAGCTTGGGACAAAGAATAAGCATCACACTTGGTGATTTGTTATCATTGACCATTTCTGAGATTATAACCTCTTTAGAAGGATAGAACTAGAGAGGTGATTGGAAAGACATTAAGAAAGTAGGTGCTCTTGGGCAGTTTATTTCAAACTCCTGGTATATGTTCTCTGTGGAGGTTAAAAAATAGTGCCCATCTCTAAGAGATATAGTGAAAATAAAAAAAGACACCTACATAATTCCTATAAAAATATAGCATGGTGCCCAAAATCTGTGTTTTAATAAGAGTTGCTCTTGTTGTAATTGTTATAACATTACATTATGACAAAGATGAAGGCATTATACTTGGGTACTTGTTCAGTTCAGTTCAGTTGCTCAGTCGTGTCCGACTCTTTGTGACCCTATGAATCGCAGTACGCCAGGCCTCCCTGTCCATCACCAACTCCCGGAGTTCACTCAGACTCACGTCCATCGAGTCAGTGATGCTATCCAGCCATCTCATCCTCGGTCGTCCCCTTCTCCTCCTGCCCCCAAACCCTCCCAGCATCAGAGTCTTTTCGAATGAGTCACCTGGTCGCATGAGGTGGCCAAAGTACTGCAGATTCAGCTTTAGCATCATTCCTTCCAAAGAAATCCCAGGGTTGATCTTCAGAATGGACTGGTTGGATTTCCTTGCAGTCAAGGGACTCTCAAGAGTCTTCTCCAACACCACAGTTCAAAAGCATAAATTTTTTGGTGCTCAGCCTTCTTCACAGTCCAACTCTCACATCCATACATGAAAAACCATACTGGAAAAACCATAGCCTTGACTAGACGGACCTTAGGCGGCAATGCACTGTCTGTGCTTTTCAATATGCTATCTAGGTTGGTCATAACTTTTCTTCCAAGGAGTAAGAGTCTTTAATTTCATGGCTGCAATCACTATCTGCAGTGATTTTGGAGCCCCCCAAAATAAAGTCTGACACTATTTCCACTGTTCCCCCATCTATTTCCCATGAAGTGATGGGACCGGATGCCATGATCTTCGTTTTCTGAATGTTGAGCTTTAAGCCAACGGTTTCACTCTCCTCTTTCACTTTCATCAAGAAGCTTTTTAGTTCCTCTTCACTTTCTGCCATAAGGGTGGTGTCATCTGCATATCTGAGGTTACTGATATTTTCTCCTGGCAATCTTGATTCCAGCTTGTGTTTCTTCCAGTTCCAGCATTTCTCATGATGTATTCTGCATATAAGTTGACTTGTAATCAATGTTCATTAATAGAATTGCAGTCAGCTGCAGTAGAACAGGTGGCCCTAAAAGTCAGATTGTAAGTTATATTTTTAAAATGAATGGTGGTAGTGGATAATAGACACCCTGAGAGAAAATTATCTCTAAGAATCTTGATGGTTGGGAGAAGAAGAAAGAAAACAGTGAGTTTATGAAGAAGGAGGGCTGAATTGGAGTCCATTTACAAATTCTGGCCAAGATTTAAGAATATCTTTGAAAATGTAGTGCAGAGCTCCTGTAGAGGGAGAGATTGAAGATACATGAAAGGAGAACAGAGGAGGAGGAAATACCTATAGTTATAAAGCAATTTCCGCACAAAGGAGTTGTCAGAGGAAATGTTGATACATGTAAAGACTCTACCTGCACACATATCCACTTTTGGAAACACACTGAGGAAGTGAGCGATAGAAAATTAATTAGGCCAAGTGAAAAGTTCAGTAAATTTACTGAGCTCCTTGAAGTGGTACCATATATACTCATTGTCCTTAATGGGCACACTGACGAGAACTCAAGTGCATCATATTTATGATCTCTATGCATATAGAGATATATAGTATAGAAAGATGGGGAGAGAAAGTCTATTTCATATGAGTTATTTCATCTTTTTTAGTCAGTAGAGCAGGGAAACTAAGACTTCAAAAGATGTAATTCACGCTGTTGATATGAATTTGTAACTGAAGGGAAAGTGGGTTTCTGAAGATCTGAAATGTGAAAAGTTTCTGTAAATGATTGATGATGTGTCCTTTTACTTTATGGGCTCCATTTTGTACTTTAACATGAAAACCTTTGTTAAAAAAGAATATCCATCTACAGTATATTTTATGTGAGGTGTAGTGCACTGTGGTTATTTTGCCTGATCAGCCTCTGTGTCTCCTATTTTTTGGGACAGCTCCTAGATTTCCACCTTTACTCTCAGATAACACTCATCAAATCCCTAGAATATTCATAAAACTCAGTTTTACCTAGAATTTAATGTTTTATTTTTTCTTTCAAATTTTTTTATATAAATTCATTTATTTTAATTGGAGGCTAATTACTTTAAATATCGTACTGGTTTTGCCATACATCAACACTAATCTGCCACAGCTGTACACATGTTCCCCATCCTGAACCTCCCTCCCTCTTCCCTCCCCATACCATCCCTCTGGGTCATCCCAGTGCACCAGCCCCAAGCATCCAGTATCATGCATCAAACCTGGACTGGTGATTCATTTCATATATGATATTATACATGTTTCAATGCCATTCTCCCAAATCATCCCACCCTCTCCCTCTCCCACAGAGTCCAAACGACTGTTCTATACATCTGTGTCTCTTTTGCTGTCTCTTTTGCTGTCTCGCATACATGCTATCATTACCATGTTTCTAAATTCCATATATACGAGGTAGTATATGGAGAAGGCAATGGCATCCCACTCCAGTACTCTTGCCTGGAAAATCCCATGGACGGAGGAGCCCAGTGGGCTGCAGTCCATGGGTTCACTAAGAGTCGGACACGACTGAGCGACTTCACTCTCTTTTCACTTTCATGCATTGGAGAAGGAAATGGCAACCCACTCCAGTGTTCTTGCCTGGAGAATCTCAGGGACGGTGGAGCCTGGTGGGCTGCCGTCTATGGGGTCACACAGAGTCGGACGCGACTGAAGTGACTTAGCAGCAGCAGCAGCATACTGTATTGGTGTTTTTCTTTCTGGCTTACTTCACTCTGTATAATAGGCTCCAGTTTCACCCACCTCGTTAGAACTGATTCAAATGTATTCTTTTTAATTGCTTTGTATTCTTTTTAATGTAATACTCCATTGTGTATATGTACCACAGCTTTCTTATCCATTCATCTGCTGATGGACATCTAGGTTGCTTCCATGACCTATTATAAACAGTGCTGCAATGAACATTGGGGTACACCTGTCTCTTTCAGTTCTGGTTTCCTTGGTGTGTATGCCCAGCAGTGGGATTGCTGGGTCATAAGGCAGTTCTATTTCCACTTTTTTAAAGAATCTCCACACTGTTCTCCATAGTGGCTGTACTAGTTTGCATTCCCACCAACAGTGTAAGAGGGTTCCCTTTTCTCCACATCCTCTCCAGCATTTATTGCTTGTAGACTTTTGGATCGTAGCCATTCTGACTGGTGTGAAATGGTACCTCATTGTGTTTTTGATTTGCATTTCTCTGATAATGAGTGATGAGCATCTTTTCATCTGTTTGTTAGCCATCTGTATGTCTTCTTTGGAGAAATGTCTATTTAGTTCTTTGGCCCATTTTTTGATTGGGTCATTTATTTTTCTGGAATTGAGCTGCAGGAGTTGCTTGTATATTTTTGAGATTAGTTCTTTGTCAGTTGCTTCATTTGCTATTATTTTCTCCCATTCTGAAGGCTGTCTTTTCACCTTGCTTAGAGTTTCCTTTGTTGTGCAGAAGCTTTTAATTTTAATTAGGCCCCATTTGTTTATTTTTTCTTTTATTTCCAATATTCTGGGAGGTGGGTCATAGAGGATCCTGCTGTGAATTATGTCAGAGAGTGTTTTGTCTAAGTTTTCCTCTAGGAATTTTATAGTTTCTGGTCTTAGGTTTAGATCTTTAATCCATTTTGAGTTTATTTTTGTGTATGGTGTTAGAAAGTGTTCTAGTTTCATTCTTTTACAAGTGGTTGACCAGTTTTCCCAGCACCACTTGTTAAAGAGATTGTCTTTTCTCCATTGTATATTCTTGCCTCCTTTGTCAAAGATAAGGTGTCCATAGGTGCATGGATTTATCTCTGGGCTTTCTGTTTTGTTCCATTGATCTATATTTCTGTCTTTGTGCCAGTACCATACTGTCTTGATGACTGTGGCTTTGTACTAGAGCCTGAAGTCAGGCAGGTTGATTCCTCCAGTTCCATTCTTCTTTCTCAAGATTGCTTTGGCTATTTGAGGTTTTTTGTATTTCCATACAAATTGTGAAATTATTTGTTCTAGCTCAAAGTACCATTGGCAATTTGATAGGGATTGCATTGAATCTATAGATTGCTTTGGGTAGTATACTCATTTTCACTCTATTGATTCTTCTGATCCATGAACATGGTGTATTTCTCCACCTATTAGTATCCTCTTTGATTTCTTTCACCAGTGTTTTATAGTTTTTGATATATAGGTCTTTAGTTTCTTTAGGTAGATATATTCCTAAGTATTTTATTATTTTCGTTGCAGTGGTGGATGGAATTGTTTCCTTAATTTCTCTTTATATTTTCTCATTATTAGTGTATAGGAATACAAGGGATTTCTGTGTGTTGATTTTATATACTGCAACTTTACCATATTAGTTGATAAGCTCTAGTAATATTCCGGTGGAGTCTTTAGGGTTTTCTACGTAGAGGATCATGTCATCTGCAAACAGTGAGAGTTTTACTTCTTCTTTTCCAATTTGGATTTCATTTATTTCTCTTTCTGCTCTGATTGCTGTGGCCAAAACTTCCAGAACTATGTTGAATAGTAGTGGTGAAAGTGGACACCCTTGTCTTGTTCCTGACTTTAGGGGAAATGCTTTCAATTTTTCACCATTGAGGATAATGTTTGCTGTGGGTTTGTCAGGTATAGCTTTTATTATGTTGAGGTATGTTCCTTCTATTCCTAGTTTCTGGAGAGTTTTTATCATAAATGAATGTTGAATTTTGTCAAAGGCTTTCTCTGCATCTATTGAGATAATCATATGGCTTTTATTTTCCAATTTGTTAATGTGGTGTATTACATTGATTGATTATTTGTGGATATTGAAGAATCCTTGCATCCCTGGAATAAAGCCCACTTGGTCATGATGTATGATCTTTTAAATGTGTTGTTGGATTCTGATTGCTAGAATTTTCTTAAGGATTTTTGCATCATTGTTCATCAGTGATATTGGCCTGTAGTTTTCTTTTTTTGTGGCATCTTTGTCAGGTTTTGGTATTAGGGTGATGGTGGCCTCATAGAATGAGTTTGGAAGTTTACCTTCCTCTGCAATTTTCTGGAAGAGTTTGAATAGGATAGGTGTTAGCTCTTCTTGAAATTTTTGGTAGAATTCAGCTGTGAAGCCATCTGGACCTGGGCTTTTGTTTGCTAGAAGATTTCTGATTTCAGTTTCAATTTCCGTGCTTATGATGGGTCTGTTAAGATTTTCTATTTCTTCCTGGTTCAGTTTTGGAAAGTTGTACTTTTCTAAGAATTTGTCCATTTCTTCTACATTGTCCATTTTATTGGCATATAATTGGTGATAGTAGTCTCTTATGATCCTTTGTATTTCTGTGTTGTCTGTTGTGATCTCTCCATTTTCATTTCTAATTTTATTTATTTGATTTTTCTCTCTTTGTTTCTTGATGAGTCTGGCTAATGGTTTGTCAGTTTTATTTATCCTCTCAAAGAACCAGCTTTTGGCTTTGTTGATTTTTGCTATGGTCTCTTGTTTCTTTTGCATTTATTTCTGCCCTAATTTTTAAGATTTCCTTCCTTCTACTAACCCTGGGGTTCTCCATTTCTTCCTTTTCTAGTTGCTTTAGGTGTGGATTTAGATTATTTATTTGACTTTTTTCTTGTTTCTTGAGGTATGCCTGTATTGCTATGAACTTTCCCCTTAGCACTGGTTTTACAGTGTCCCATAGGTTTTGGGTTGTTGTGTTTTCATTTTCATTAGTTTCTATGCATATTTTGATTTCTTTTTTGATTTCTTCTGTGATTTGTTGTTTATTCAGCAGTGTGTTGTTAAGCCTCCATATGTTGGAATTTTTAATAGTTTTTCCTCCTGTAATTGAGATCTAATCTTACTGCATTGTGGTCAGAAAAGATGCTTGGAATGATTTCAGGTTTTTTTGAATTTACCAAGGCTATATTCATGGCCCAGGATACGATTTATCCTGGAGAAGGTTCTGTGTGTGCTTGAGAAAAAGGTGAACTTCATAGTTTTGAAGTGAAATGTACTATAGATATCAATTAGGTCTAACTGGTCTATTGTATCATTTAAACTTGTGTTACCTTGTTAATTTTCTGTTTAGTTATCTACCCATAGGTATGAGTGGGGTATTCAAGTCTCCCACTATTATTGTGCTATTGTTATATTCCCCTTTCATACTTGTTAGCATTTGCCTTACATATTGCAGTGCTCCTATGTTGGGTGCATATATATTTATAATTGTTATATCTTCTTCTTGGATTGATCCTTTGATCATTATGTAGTATTTGTCTCTTTTCACAGCCTTTGTTTTAAAGTCTATTTTATCTGATATGAGAATTGCTTCTCCTGCTTTCTTTTGGTCTCTATTTGTGTGGAATATCTTTTTCAAGCCCTTCACTTTCAGTCTGTATGTGTCCCTTGTTTTGAGGTGGGTCTCTTGAAGACAACATATATAGGGGTCTTGTTTTTATATCCATTCGGCCAAACTTGTCTTTTGGTTGGGGCAATCAACCCATTCATGTTTTAGGCAATTATTGATAAGTATGATCCCATTGCCGTTTACTTTATTGTTTTGGGTTTGAGTTTATACAGACTTTTGTGTTTCCTGTCTAGAGGATATCATTTAGGAGAGCTGGTTTAGTGGTGCTGAATTCTCTCAGTGGTGGTGCTGAATTCTCTCAGCTTTTGCTTGTCTGTAAAGCTTTTGATTTCTCCTTCATATTTGAATGAGATCCTTGCTGGGTACAGTAATCTGGGCTGTAGGTTATTTTCTTTCATCACTTTAAGTATGTCCTGCCATTCCCTCCTGGCCTGAAGAGTTTCTATTGAAAGATCAGCTGTTATCCTTATGGGAATCCCCTTGTGTGTTATTTGTTGTTTTTCCCTTGCTGCTTTTAATATTCGTTCTTTGTGTTTGATTTTTGTTAATTTGATTAATATGTGTCTTGGGGTGTTTCACCTTGGGTTTATCCAGTTTGGGACTCTATGGGTTTCCTGGACTTGGGTGATTACTTCCTTCCTCATCTAAGGGAAGTTTTCAACTATTATCTCCTCAAGTATTTTCTCATGGTCTTTCTTTTTGTCTTCTTCTGGGACTCCTATGATTCGAATGTTGGGGCACTTAACATTGTCCCAGAGGGCTCTGAGATTGTCCTCATTTCTTTTAATTCGTTTTTCTTTTTTCCTCTCTGATTCATTTATTTCTGCCATTCTATTTTCTACTTCACTAATCCTCTCTTCTGCCTCCATTATTCTATTATTTGTTCCCTCCAGAGTGCTTTTGATCTCATTTATTGCATTATTCATTATATATTGACTTTTTTATTTCTCCTAAGTCCTTGTTAAACCTTTCTTGCATCTTCTCAATCCTTGTCTCCAGGCTATTTATCTGTGATTCCATTTTGATTTCAAGATTTTGGATCACTTTTACTATCACTATTCAGAACTCTTTATCAGGTAGATTCCCTATCTCTTTCTCTTTTGTTTGGTTTGGTGGGTATTTCTCCTGTTCCTTTACCTGGTGGGTATTCCTCTGTCTCTTCATCTTGTTTATATTGCTGTGTTTGGGGTGGCCTTTCTGTATTCTGGCAGTTTGTGGAGTTCTCTTTATTGTGGAGTTTCCTCACTGTGGGTGGGGTTGTATGGTGTGGCTTGTCAAGGTTTCTTGGTTAGGGAAGCTTGTGTCAGTGTTCTGGTGGGTGGAGCTGGATTTCTTCTCTCTGGAGTGCAGTGAAGTGTCTAGTAATGAGTTATGAGATGTTAATAGGTTTGAAGTGACTTTAGGCAGCCTGTATATTGAAGCTCAGGGCTGTGTTCCTGTGTTGCTAGAGAATTTGCTTGGTATGTTGTTCTGGAACTTGTTGGCCCTTGGGTGGTGCTTTGTTTCAGTGTAGGTATGGAAGCATTTGATGAGCTCCTGTCGATTAATGTTCCCCGGAGTCAGGAATTCTCTGGTGTTCTCAGGATTTGGAATTAAGCCTCCTGTTTCTGGTTTTCAGTCTTATTTTTACAGTAGCCTCAAGACTTCTCCATCTATACAGCACCGTTGATAAAACATCTAGGTTAAAGATGAAATGTTTCTCCACAGAGAGGGACACCCAGAGAGGTTCACAGAGTTACATGGAGAAGAGAAGAGGTAGAAGGGAGTTAGAGGTGACCCAACTGAGATGAGGTGGAACCAGAAGAGGAGAGAGCAAGCTAGCCAGCAATCACTTCCTTATATGCTCGCCACAGTCTGGACCACTCAGAGATGTTCACAGAGTTATACAGAGAAGAGAAGAGGGAGGAAGGAGACAGAGGTGGCCAGGAGGATAAAGGGGGGAATCAAAAGGAAAGAGATAAATCCAGCCAGTAATCGGTTCCCTAAGTGTTCTCCACCATCTGGAACACACGAAGAGATTCACAGAGTTGGGTAGAGAAGATAAGGTGGAGGGAGGAGATAGAGGCGACCTGGTGGAGAAAAAGGAGAATACAAAGGGGGAGAGAGCAGTTAAGCCAGTAATCTTGTTCCCAAGTAAATGTGGGTACTGAAGATTGGGTTCTTAAAGGTACAAAATTGATAACAAATACCAAAAGCAAACATTAAAAATCTAGAGTAGAGGTTGGATTTTCAAAAATACAATATTAAAGAAAAGAAATAAAAAAAAACACAAAGTCATAAAGTTTTAAAATATATATATATATATATATATATATATATATATGAAGTTTGCTTTAAAAAATAGGGTCTCTCTGTTTTTATTTTTATTTTTGCAAAGTAATAGTAGGTTATAAAAATAAAAATTAAAGGAGTAATAGAGGACTTAAAAATTAAGAAAAAATAAAAAAATGATAGTAAAAATGGTAAAAATATATCTAGGACTTTCTCTGGTGTTGTTGTGGACAGTGTGGGGTCAGTTCATATTCGGACAGTTCATTGGCCCAGCTTATATTTCTCGAGATCTATAGGCCCCTTCCTATGCATTCGGTACTAACTACAGGGTTTTAATCTATTGCACCTGTCACTTTCAAGGTGGTTTCCTCTATTTTAGCTTCTTCTGTTTGCTGTTCTCTTCAGTGTCTGATTTCAGCCCTTACACACGGAGGTGGTGGTGGACACTTTTTAAGGCTCACTTGTTCAGTCGCGCTGTGGGGAGGGAGGGACGCTGCAAACAAATAACACTGGTGTGTGCTCGCAGTGTCTCAGCCACACTGGGCCTGCCCCCGCTCACGGCACATGTGCCCTCCCTGCCCACACTGCTCAGCGTCTAGATTGCTCAGCTGGGAAATGTCCAAGGCCAGCCCTGGCCTGCATGCACCTCCCGGGTCTAAGCTGCTCAGGTTCAGGAACTCCAGTTGTCCTCAGAAGCGCAGACTCAGTTGGGCCTGCATTTTGTGCCCTTCCCAGGTCCAAGCAGCTCAGGTGATCAGGTGTTTGGTTAGCAAGGTCTCTGCGACTTATCACCTCCCCTGTCCCTGCCACTCGGTTTTCTGGGTGTACAACTGGCGCACCTTCTCAGGCAGATGTTGACCGTCTAGAATCCCAAGAAGTCTTAGTTAACAAAGAAGCCTGCTTGCAGTTTAGTAGATAATGCCTCTCTGGGGCTGTGATTGCCCCCTTCCGGCTCTGACTGCCTGTCACCAGAGGGGGATGGTCTGCAGCCAGCTAGCTCTGTTCAGTCCTTTGTTCTGTTAGCAGGCCTGACAGTGTCTTAGAGGTTAGGGCTTTTCATGTAGCTCTAGTCAGTCCTTTGTTCTGTGAGCAGGCCTGGTGGTGTCTTAGGTTAGGGCTTTTCACGTGGTAGCCATCCCACAGTCTGGTTTGCTAGCCCAAGATAGTTCCCTCAGATTGCCCTTGGGGCATTCAGGCCTGGTCCTCACTCTAAGCAATGGAGCCCACGCCTCCCTGCCCAGCCCCCAGTTGCTAGTGGTGGGTGCAGGCATTTGCGCTGCTTCTGGGCTTGAGGGAGTTACCGTTGGGCCCATAATCTGTGGGGTTTAATTATTTATTTATTTTTCCTCCCAGTTATGTTGCCCTCTGCAGTTCCAAGGCTCACCAGACTGGTGTTTCAAACTTTTCTCTTTTTAAGACTCCCTTCCCAGGATGGAGCTCCATCCCTCCTCTTTGTCTCTCTTTTTGTCTTTTATATTTTTTCCTACCTCCTTTTGAAGACAATGGGCTGTTTTTCTGGGTGCCTGATGTCCTCTGCCAGATTCAGAAGTTGTTTTGTGGAATTTACTCAGCGTTTAAATGTTCTTTGGATGAATTTGTGGGGGAGAAAGTGGTCTCCCCATCCTATTCCTCTGCCATCTTAGGACCACCTCCTAATTTGATGTCTTAAGTTTGGGAATCAGTTCTTTAGTCCTTAAGTTTGGGAATAAGATTAAATCCTTTAACTCTTGCTGGACATTGCAAAGAGGTTTAATACTGTGGAAGTGTTAAGTCTGTAGAATGTAGACCTCAAGTTGCAGGGCTACTATAGGAAAAAGTGTTGTTAAGAATAGAGTCAGCACATATTTCTTGATAAATTTGCTGGAACATCTGGATTCAGCTATGTCTGAAGAATATCTCTACATTTAACAGTGATATGACCAAGTCAGTTTGAATTAAATTTATATCATTTGCAAAAAATAACCTTTACTAATAACTGACTGTACAAATTCTACTTTCCAAACCATACAAATTCATTGTATTTTAATTTTTTTTAAATTGAAGTATCTTTCATTTACAATGTTGTGTTAATTTCTGCTATACAGCAAAGATATTCAGATCTATCTATCCACATTCTTTTCAAAGTGTTATTTTTTTATTCGTTCATTTCATTTCATTCATTATTTTTATCATCATTAAATGATGCCATTGTTTTCATATAAAATGAAAAGAAGATACAGTGGGGAAACAAAATAGTTGACAGTCAATTTGCAACAACATGGATCAACTTAGAGGGCATTATTCTTAGTGAAATAAGTCACACAGAGAAAAACTATATATACTATATGTTATCACTTATATGTGGAATCTCAAAAATAAAACAAACTAGTTAATATAAGAAAAAATAAACAGTCTCACAGATATAGAGACCAAACGTGATTTTCAGTGCGGAGGGGAAAGCTCCCTACCTTTTCACAGAGGTAGGGAGAAAACTACTATATATAAAATAAATAAGCTACAAGAGTAATAACTAAAGATGAAGCACAGTCTTTAAAAATTTTGAGCCACTGTGTTGTACACCTGAAACTTATGTTATAGGTCAACTACACCTCATTAAAAAATAAATATTAAAACATAGTGGGCAGTCAACTGTGCAGGAGGAACATATCAGCAGTCGAGTAGGGAAAATAAATTTTTAGCAGCCTTGAAAGATGAGTGTATATTTTGCAGATATTAGGAGGTTTGATGTGGCTGGTTGTACCTATGGATGTTGGGAAGGCTTCAGGATAATCAGCCTTGCATAGAGCACACATTTCAAAAATGTCTAATGTTAAATTAAATATATTAGTTGTAAAATTTTTCTACATTTTTAAATGAAGTCTACATTTAAAATTGGAAAGACTGATTCTGAAGTTGAAGTTTCAATACTTTGGCCACCTGATGCAAAAAGCCGACTCATTAGAAAAGATCCTGATGCTGGGAAAGACGGAAGGTGGGAGGAGAAGGGGATGACAGAGGATGAGATGATTGGATGGCATTACTGACTTGAAGGACATGAGTCTGAGCAAGCTCTGGGAGATGGTGAAGGACAGGGAAGCCTGGTGTCCATAGGGTTGCAAAGAGTCGGACATGACTGAGCGATTGAACAACAACAAATGTTCAAAATGGCTTTATAAAAGTAAATATTCAAATTGCTTATAAAGCAAAGGGAGTTTGTCTTACTTCTTTAATTCAATTTAGCAAATGATAGTATTTTGGAGTACTCCTATGTTTAGTCCTGTGCAATGTGGTTGAGTATGTAGATTGTGAAAGTCATATAATTCTCAGGATCTAACCTTCTGTTGATTGTCAGTAGTATTCCAGAAGTAACACATTTGCTTTGTTATTGTTGTTCAGATTATCCTTGTAAGAAAAATGTATGAGGTATGAAGCACATAAAAAATAGTTTTCCACTACAGGAAAAAGCACATGATTATACTCTTGAAATCTATGTATTTATATACACGACTGTAAGACTCTATATTACTGTGCCTAAGAACATAGCAGTATGTCTACCACAGGAGCGACTGAATAAATATTTGTTGAAAGCATAAATGAATAGAATGATGCTATTTGTCATTCTTGGAGTTATGCCATGGAAACAGTATGTAGGCAAATGTGTCTACAATGAAATATTTTGGTTGCTTCTGTAATTAAAGTATGTTGGATGCACTTTAAGGAGACACTAAATATTGAATTTTGCCTTATGGTAAACTGTGTTTTAACAAGGTGGTAATATACTTGAAAACATAACAAAGCTGTACTTACATGACACTAAATATCCTAGATACATTCTAGAAAGTTCAATAACAAATAGAGATGCATAATTTACCACAGTCAAAAATAAGTATATTTGGTTAGGCAAGGATAATTGTCTTTATAAAAAAAAATTGTCCAGAGGTTTTACTAAATATCAGCAGAACCAGTTAGCACTTTTTATTTTAAAAGAAAAATAGAGATTCAGAGTGCTAGCATGTCCCAGTGGTCAGATACAGAGAATGTAGGAATTCAGTATGCCATAGATCTAGATACGCTTTTCAGGAACGGCAGTTAGTGATGACTGTGATGATGATGGTGATGATGATGATAATGGTGATGATGATAGTAATTCGACACTAGTGAATCTTAACTGCCACCCACCTTGCTTTATTCTGCATTCTACCTTGCAGAGTCAGGCAATGGCACAGACATCAAAATCAATATTCTTGTTGACTAGACCCTACGAAGAAGAGTTCCAGATGAATTTTAATGGTCTAGTGACAGACTTTATGATGGATTATGAAAACTGCTGTCAAAGTACAAGACCAATGAGAGAACGTGTGGTATAGAAAGCCAAACAGCTTTGTGCCAAATCTAGTGGTGTTTGGGAAAATTCAGCTTCTCCTTTAGCATGGTGTCCTAGGGTGCATGAGAATTCCAGTCTATCTGACTTCAATTAACCTCTTTTACAGGTGAAGCCAAAAAGAAAGAAACACACATAATAACTATTGCAAAGACATATTTTAAAGTCATTAAATGCACATTAATAATCTTGGTAATATGTAATTTTGTAGGTGACAGATACTATTTTTACAGCTGTTCTTTAGAGAAAGAATAAGTTTCTCTTCATTAAAGACTAATGAGTGACATTACATTTAAGTGTTCACATTAGATATGCTTCTTTGAATTTAATGATGGGGCAATGAGGCTTTTAATTAAATACTCAAAACTCTCTACTGGGAGAAACAAAACAAATTTATCTGCAATTTAAAAAAATAATGGAATCCATCTGTTATATAATAAAATTTTTAAAATTTGGATATTTAGGCATATTATTGTAGTACCTTTGAAAGCTCAATTCTTGATACCCTAATGTATTGGCATAACAAAGTAAATATGGCAATTTGTGTTTATTATTTTTTGTCTTGTTTCAATACCTTCAAAATTCACTATGGAATAAAGAATTCCCTGTAGCACTTGGATTATTACTGTTACTGTCTCAGTATCCCTCAATAGCAACAAATCTTTAAATTATAACTGAAAGAAAAATAATTATAAGATTAGGAAATCTTAATTTCTTAATTATAAGATTAAGAAATCTTAAAGCTTTTGTATCCAGAAATTGGATTATAGCCAGTTTCCTAAATTATTCTATCTTCTAAATTAAAATTCCCCTATTTCAGATGATAATATGCCATTTTACCCTATGCTAGAATTCATTATGCATTTATTAAAAATACAAAATATAATTATAGCTATTAAATTTTTAAAATATTAAAAGATAATAACATTACTGGATTTTATCAGTAAGTCATACTTAAATAATTTCCTCCATAGACACTATTATTTTAAAGGTTTTCTAATTTCTGGAAAACCTAAAAGACCAAAGCAGTTATTAGGTCAGATTGCAATAATCAATATATCATTTGGTATATTTACATGGCATCTGGTCCCTTCACTTCATGGGAAATAGATGGGGAAACAGTGGAAACAGTGTCAGACTTTATTTTGGGGGGCTCCAAAATCACTGCAGATGGTGACTGCAGCTATGAAATTAAAAGATGTTTACTCCTTGGAAGGAAAGTTATAACCAACCTAGATACATATTGAAAAGCAGAGACATTACTTTGTCAACAAAGGTCTGTCTAGTCAAGGCTATGGTTTTTCCTGTGGTCATATATGGATGTGAGAGTTGGACTGTGAAGAAAGCTGAGTGCGGAAGAATTGATGCTTTTGAACTGTGGTGCTGGATAAGACTCTTGAGAGTCCCTTGGACTGCAAGGAGATCCAACCAATCTATTCTAAAGGAGATCAGCCCTGGGATTTCTTTGGAAGGAATGATGCTAAAGCTGAAACTTCAGTACTTTGGCCACCTCATGTGAAGAATTGACTCATTGGAAAAGACTCTGATGCTGGGAGGGATTAAGAGCAGGAGGGAAAGGGGACGACAGAGGATGAGATGGCTGGATGGCATGACCGACTCGATGGACATGAGTTTGCGTGAACTCCGGGAGTTGGTGATGGACAGGGAGGCCTGGCGTGCTGCGATTCATGGGGTCGCAAAGAGTCGGACACGACTGAGCGACTGAACTGAACTGAACTAGTTTTGTTCTTAGCTCCTGCTATTGTCTAGTTTGTTTAATGGTCATCGTTTTGACAAATATCAAAGAAAAATGAAGCAAAATGTCATTTCTTAAAAAGAGAAAGGATTAAAATGCCTTGAAGGAATGAGGAAGAAAAAAGTATCTCTCACAGTCAATTTTGATGGATTTAAGATAGAAATCTTTCACTGGGCAAAGGCTTGAGAAGTCTACTGATGTGGGATTAGATACAATTAGATGAGATTTAAAGCAGATGCTACAAAGCCTATGTGAGGCTGCTAATTATTTGTGGTTGATTTCTGTATTTTTCATGGAGTTCAAGTCTAATCTACAGACTGTCTTTACTTAATAGTTTTACTGTGAATTCATATTAACAAAAGAACAGATCCTGAAGGCTTTTTTCAGCAGACCTATGAAAGAGATTGGGGGGAAGCATACTTCTCACTGAATTTCTTAAGATACTATAATTTGGGGACCATTTTGCAATGGAAGAGTCTTACAGCTTTGTGCTTTTGTGACTAGGAAAGAATTATCTTGGAGTATTTTGATGATATACTATGAGATGAAAAAAAAAAAAGTTCACTGATTTTCCACCCATACTTTCAGTATTTATTTACTAAGCACCTTAAGTTCCAGGCATTGTTCTAGGATTTGAAGGTTAAATAATAAACAAAAGAGATCAAGTATTTAATTTATAGACTTGGAACACAAATACCTAAACTTAATATTTGACTACAAACTTCTTCAAACTTTGCAATAATTACTTATCTTTTTGTTTGCTTGTGTCTCTGTCCATTAAAAGTAAAAGTGAAAGTTGCTCGGTTGTGTCCGACACTTTGAGATCCCATGAACTTATACAGTCCATAAAATTCTCCAGGCCAGAGCACTGGGGTGGAAAGCTGTTCCCTTCTCCAGAGGATCTTCCCAACCCAGGGATGGAACCCAGGGTTCCTGCATTGCAGGTGGATTCTTTACCAGCTGAGCCACAAGGGAAGCCTACTGGAGTGGGTAACCTATCCTTCTTCAGCAGATTTTCCTGACCCAGGCATTGAACCTGGGTCTCCTGCATTACAGGCAGATTCTTTACCAACTGAGCTATCAGGGAAGCCCATATCCTCTCTGTTTTGGCCAATATCTATTGCTCTTTTGATTCACTTGTTATTTTCTGTGTTCTTTCCATCCCCTGTTGAATTTATCTACTGAATTTTTATTTCAGTTGTTTCACTTTACAGTTCAAACAGTTTCATTCGGTACTTTATACCTTTTATTTCTTTACTGACACTTTCCATTTCTTTGTTGAGAACTTCATTTAAGTGAGATTCAGATTGCTCACTGGAACACTTACAAGTTAAAAATATATACATATAAATATTTTTTTTACATTTTATTATCAATTCCGTAAATTTTTTTCCAGATAATTCAAACAACTCTGTCATCCAGGCAGTGGCATTTATTGATTGTCTTTATTCATTCACAATCTTTTTAGTGTGTTCGATTATTTTTAATGGAAGCTGTCACATATTCTCGTTAGATTATGAGACAGGATCTCATTTAAACCTTCTGTTTAAGCTGGTTTCCTCTGACTCCATAGTGGCAGAAGAAGGGGAGGCACATTCTCCTTGCAACTAAGAGAAGTAAAAGTTCAAGCTTCTCCTTGGGCCCTGTCGACACCAGGTGGAGTGGCAGCATTTTTATTGTTGGATGGGGGTCAGGATACCAGTTCCCCTCTAGTGTCCACTGATAAATCCCTTGCTTGGAGGGTAGGAGTGCCATGTCAATGCTCCCCATATAGTCTATGCTGAAGAGATCTCCCTGGTCTTTTGAAGCTGACTGTGCAGTAGGCATCTTCTGATATCACTAAAGCCAGTGAGTGGGGCACCTTATTATTTCTGGGTTGGGGTGCAAGTTTAGGCTTCCCATGTGCTCTTTCCTGATACTGGAGTGTTGTGGGATCAGTGGACCACCTTATCACCTGATGGGGATGGAATTCAAGACTCCCTACTCAGCCTTGTCCTGGTAGAAGTGATGGAGGCAGTTGTTGGGGTGTCGTGTTACAATGGGGTGAGCATAGGAGATGCACTCTAAATTTGCTGGGGTGCATGTACACGAAACTTTAGTTTTCTCTGTAACGTTTGGCTGAAGTAGAGCGGTTATTGTCTAAAATTTCTCTCTCATTAGGCTGCCCCTTTCTTGGTTTTTCAACTTAAAGAGATTTTATTTTGTTTCTTGTCTGCCGTTGTTTTTTCAGCTACTAGCTTCTTCAGCTCAAAGAAGTCTGGGCTATATGAAATGGTTTAAAACATTCATACTTAGATACATTTTTATTTGGGGGGGAATATATCCTTTGTTAGTATTATTATTTGACCATTGAATGGTTCACAAGCGCTCATGTGAGTGTCTTGATATTTCCCCGCAAAATGACACTTCAATTTTATTACACAGATCATGAATTCTTTTACAGTTTTTCTTCTCCTATCAGATTGATTTTCTATGTCATTTCCCTTCTGGCATACATAAGGCTTACTCCTTAATCAAAAAACGCTATTTATATTTTCTCATTATTCTTTATATAGTTTGTAGTTATTCTCTAACTAAATATTAATATATGTTTCCCTAGTACACTATTTGCCTCTAATAATATTTTGTCTAATTTATTCCGGTTAAAATCAAAGCATTTTTTGACCTAACAGAAATACAGAAAATAAATGCTGTGCATGTGTTGGGCTTCCCAGGTGTTGCTAGTGGTAAAGAACCTGCCTGCCAAAGCAGGAAATATAAGAGATGTGGCTTAAATCCCTGGGTTGTGAAGATCTCCTGGAGGAGGGCATGGAAACCCACTCCAGTGTTCTTGCTTGGAGAATCCCATGGACAGAGGAGCCTGTCAGGCTACAGTTCATGGGGTCTCAAAGAATCAGACACAACCAAAGCAACATTAAAAGCAACTCAGGTCTGTCCTACAGTAAATCCTGATGCTCCTATATATTTAGCATCTCTGGATCAATGTTGTCTTTGTAAATGATTTTATTGAAGTATAGCTATTCTTGACATGTATGTATTGTCTGTAGCTGCTTTAATGCTATAATAGCAGAGCTGAGTAGTTGCAACAGGAATCGGTGGATCTTAACACCTAAAATATTTACTATCTGGCCCTTTTAAGAAGGGTTTGCAAATTCCTGGTTTAGAGGATTTCAATTGCTAAAATGTCTGGAGAAATAAAGTGAATATATGCAATACCTATTATCTCTGAAGGATCCCTGATGTCCGCATATGATAACATATTTATGAAGGTGTTACTTTTTAACATTTAGTGCTAGAAGAATGACAAACTAGCAGATTGTTATTATATACACAGGTGGTCTTAAACATTACAAATACAGGAGAAAAAACAATAATAACTTCTCAGCATTTTGTTTTGTCTTTTGTGGAAACATATCTCTTTATTCCTCCCTTCATTCTGGCAATCTTTTCATGTTTCTTTTGCAGGCGTATCTACTTCTATCAGTCATTATATGTAGTTCCAGAAAATTCTGGGCTTTATTTCAGTTCTTTTCCTAGGCGGTTATACCCACAGACACAACTTCATTTGACATGTACTCACGTGAGAAATAAATATCTGTAGCCCAGACCTCTCTTTTCAGATCCATACCTATATATTCAGTTGCCTACTAGAGTTTACCACGTGACTAAGCACATACAATTGAGGAAGTCCAAGACTGACCTTATCAACCTCCATCTCCTCTGCTTCCACTGCTCTGTCTCAGTGGGTGGTCCCATTGTCTATTACATAGGATAAACCAAAAACCAAGGAATCACGTTTTATCTGATGTGTTCTTCAAGTTCACTCTTATATTCTGGTTGTGTTATTGGTTTTCACTTATTTTAATCTGGCTTTGGTGTTTCTCACTAAAGTAAGAATTCATTCTTTGAATATTTTAGAAAATTCACAGAAAGTATCACCATGAATTTTCTTTTTAACTGTCTTTTTGTTTTTGATTTATTTGTTTTTTTGTTTTGTTTATTTATTTTATTTTACTTGTTCTATTTTCCTTGTCTTTTTCACATTTTCAATTTTATATTCATTCTTTGAATATAGATCTGATCTATCTCCCTGTTTGGGCTTCCCTGATAGCTCATTTGGTAAAGAATCTGCCTGCAATGCAGGAGACCCCATCTTGATTCCTGGTTCGGGAAGATCCCTTGGAAAATGGATAGGCTATCCACTCCAGTATTCTTGGGCTTCCCTTGTGACTCAGCTGGTAAAGAATCCACCTCCAATGCAGGAGACCTGGGTTCGATCCCTGGTTTGGGAAGATCCCCTGGAGAGGGAAAGGCTACCTACTCCAGTATTCTGGCCTGGAGAATTCCATGGACTATACAGTCCATGGGGTCACAAAAGAGTCGGATATGACTAAACAACTTTCACTTCACTTTCATCTTGCAGTTTAAAACCCTTTCTTTTATAATTGATAATTGGCTGTCTAATTTTTTGTTTTCAATGTAATATTTGCATTTTTCCTTTATATAAGTCATGTTCCATTCATTTTCAAGTATATCTGTTATTTTTCTGTGATAAAATATTCTGTTGTGATTTCTAATCCTTCTATACACTTTTAATTTTAATTTGTCTCATTTTATTGCTTTCCCCAAACAATTCTGTTATTCTTTCATAACAGAAATTCTTTTTTTCCAGTTGCTTGTATTAGTATCTCATTAGAGGTTATTTATTTATTTTAAAAAAGATTTTAAGTTCCTTTTAAGTTGAGATTGTGTCTTTTATGATGAAAGCCAAGTGTAGTATTTATGGAAGTGCCTGATAAATGATTTTACATTAATTTTTATGTAGCTTCTTTAACAAAGTGTTAGAATTTTTCTAGGCCCTTTTACATGGTGGGGGGCAGGTCTTCAATGTTTCTGTTTTATGCAAATATATAAATTTCAGCTCTTCATCTCACACAGTCTTAAAGACAGTCTTCTCTTTCTTGGTATGTGCTTATTTCTTAGTACAGTTCTGTGAAGTGCTTTCCTAGGCTACTCTCCCTCTGGTGATTTTATGAAGACATTTTTCTTCTTTTCAGTCTCTTGGAGATATGCTTTAGTTTTTAGAAGTTTGTGGTATATTTCCCCAATATTTTTATATGTTTGTAGTGGTAGATATATTAACTGAGCTCAGTTTACCCCATTGAAATTAGCCACGTCAACATTTCCTAAAATTATTGTAAAGTTAGCTTTCTTTTAAAACACTGATAAACTCACTACACTCAGGATCTGGGCTAAAATTTTTACTCTAACCTGAAATTACTTCCTATTTGAATCTCTCAAACATTATCTCACAGAATTCTTCCTTTTACTTTCTCTGCTTTAGCCACACTGGCCTTCTTTCATGTCTCTAAATGCACCACATATTGTTGCATTATATTCCTTCTTTTATCTGTGCCTTCCGTGCCTGCAGCATTTGTCCCAACCCTGTTCAGTCATCAGGTTTCTGGTTACCTGCCATCCAGAACACAGCTTAGATACTGCATCCTCGAAGAAACTGTCTCTTATTCCTTAGGTGACTTTATTACATGCACATGTATGCATACATTTGTTTTCTTTGGACCCTTTGTTACAGTTTGTAATTAAATATAATTAATTATGTGACAATTAGTTTAATATATTGCCTTCACATACCCCCCAATGTGACTTATCCTTGTAGTCCAGCAATCATTGTTTATTAATATCTGTTAGGAAATTGCTTGATTGTATTATATTGGTTGAGGGAATATTCCACTTGGGTTGATTTAATATTAGGTGATTGGGCTTAACCTTAGATATATGACTCTGCTGTTGCTGCTGCTGCTAAGTTGCTTCAGTCGTGTCCAACTCTGTGCGACCCCATAGATGGCAGCCCACCAGGCTCCCCTGTCCCTGGGATTCTCCAGGCAAGAACAGTGGAGTGGGTTGCCATTTTCTACTCCAATGCATGAAAGTGAAAAGTGAAAGGGAAGTCGCTCAGTCATGTCCAACTCTTGGCGACCCCATGGACTGCAGTCTACCAGGGTCCTCCGTCCATGGGACTTTCCAGGCAAGAGTACTGGAGCGGGGTGCCATTGCCTTCTCTGAGATATATGACTCTAAATATACAAAATCTAAAGCTATCATAATATTTTACTCTAAGTTTGGCCAAGATCACAATGTGAAATATTCATGTTTATTTCACATTTCCTTGATACAAACTGAATAAAAAAAGGAAATGAGAAACTAAGAGTGCTGTTTAATGAGAAAATTCAGAAAAGAAGAGTCACTACATTAGACAGAACCAAAATATATTATCACATAGATATAGCACCAGCGGATTCAGAGACCATCTGTTCCACCATCTAAAGCTAATTAAATTTAAAAAAAAATCTGAGCAATTAAGAAACAACCATCAGCCTAGAGTCTGAATCAAGAAAGATTTGATAATGAAAACTATAGCTATTGCAAATACACTTAATTAGGAAGTACCTGAGTAAAGTCTACAAGTCATTAAAGTGGTATTGAAAGAGTGAAGTATGGTGCATGTATATGAATGGAAAATTTTACTAATGGATAACTATTACCTGTAGGATCCTATTAGACTAATGAGTCTACACTATCTAGAAAGAAGAACACACAATTTTAATAGTTTTAGAAAAAACTACTAATATACTTTTGGACTATTAAATGCCAACAAATTTAATTGAAAAGCAAACCAGCCAGTTCTGTATTATGTGCTAGGTACATAAATTTTGTTCTTGGTGTAATCTTCAATAAAACCATGCTGATTATTTGGTTATCAGTGAAATAAAAGAATTACTAAAATTCTGTTGATGTTATGTAGGTATGATGACAAAATACTCTTCATTTAATATAGTAGATTTTTCATGTGTTCTGTGTTTACACATAACAGAATATTGCATATTTTCACATGTCATTATTGTCTGTGTTTAGTTGCTCAGTCAAGTCCAATTCTTTGCGAGCCCATGGACTGTAGCCTGCAGGCTCCTCTGTCCATGGGGATTCTCCAGGCAAGAATAACAGAGTGGTTGCCATGCCTTCCTCCAGGGAATTTCCCAACCCAGGGATAGAACCCAGGTCTCCTGCATTGCAGGCAGATTATTTACCATCTGAGCGACCAGGGAAGCCCAAGAATACTGGAGTGGGTAGCCTATCTCTTCTTCAGGGACTCTTCCCAACTCAGGAATCAAACTGGTGTCTCCTGCATGGCAGGTGGATTCTTTACCAGCTGAGCTCGACCTCTGTAAAACCTGTTGAGTCAGTAAAGCAGGTGAGATTAGTCTTATTTGCCAGATTAAGAAATTGAGACTTAGGATGGGTTACAGGTCACATAGATAGATCTTGTTTAGTTAATTCTGACTCTTAATTCCACTAAGATTTCTACTGAAGTATGCTCTGCCTGTTTATCAGTTTATTAGTATCTGTATAGGCAGTTAATAAAACTTATTTGTGTAATATTATGGGAAGATTTTTTTTCTATAAGAGTAAATTGTGATGAATTCTCTAGAAAACCAGGAGATTAATGAGTGAATGCTTTCACAAATTTTTGAACTGATAATCATACTGTTTTTATAAATATCTAGTCTATGGGCAGAGTCTTCAGTGGAAGGAAGGCTGGCATTGGATGGATGGCATAGAAAATGGATAGGTAGGCATTTCTGAAGCTGTAGTATATCAAAGCTGGAGAAGGAAATGGCACCCTACTCCAGTACTCTTGCCTGGAAAATCCCATGGACAGAGGGGCCTGGTTGGCTGCAGTCCATGGGGTCGCTAGGAGTCGGACATGACTGAGCGACTTCACTTTCGCTTTTCACTTTCCTGCATTGGAGAAGGAAATGGCAACCCACTCCAGTGTTCTTGCCTGGAGAATCTAAGGGATGGGGGAGCCTGGTGGGCTGCCGTCTATGGGGTCTCACAGCGTCAGTCATGACTGAAGTGACTTGCAGCAGCAGCAGCAGCAGCGGTATATCAAAGCATAGAAAAAGAGAAAAGTCTTGTCTTAACCATTTCCTTGATCCTCACCAACATTCCTCACAGTATGAGCGGACCAATTGTTTGTACCATTTGAGTGTGCTCTCTCCAAACAAAGACTCTGTGGTCCTTTCTAGCCTATATCCGAGGAGGCATTGCCTGGGAATCTGAATTTTTCTTTTAGGGCTTTTCTGTGAAAACTATGTACAGTGTGGTTATAGAACCACTGCCTTGGGCAAATCTTTAAACATGTAGAAGATGATTTAAAGTTGGAATGAAATCAAGTGTTTTCGAATCATAAAGAGATGAGAAAAACATTCAAAATCTTGTAGCGGGAGTATGAATATTTACCATCATAATTAAGTATACAAAAATCTCAGGTTTAAGCCACTATTATGCTAGGCTGTGTGACATGCAAAATAAACTTAAATCAAGGCAAAACCTCATTTTTAGGCATTAATCAGGGAGTTAGAATAGTTCCTTTGGTTCAGCATTTGATCCTGAAAACAAACAACACTGTTATGGCTCACATCAACCCAGAATGGAATAAAAAGAAAACAAAATCAAGAATAGTGTTAACTTCTGGTGTGGGCAATTGTCTTCTTTGTGTTTATAACTAAACCATTGGCTTCCCTTTAAAATGACATCTGACTAGCTGTCCCTGAGGCTATCTCTTCCAACTTCTCTCAAAAACACTTACTAAGAAACAGGAAAACTCACAACATCACAAAATATTAAGACGGACAGACAACCTATTGCTAGAAAACAGAAGAGATTTCCACCAACTGGAAAGTCATTGGAATTAGATTGAGGGGAAAAAAATGGTGGCTTTATGAAAGAGAATAGCTTCACATTACTGGAAAAGATAGGAAGATACTTTGTTATACTTAAGTTTCTTCCCCTCTTTCTTTTCTCCTTTGCTTTCTCTCTTTCATAAACAGTCTGCTCTCACTAACAAACTTTTAGGGCTTTAGACAGCCATTTTCCCTTTTTCTATGTCCTTGTTGTTTTATAGGTAATCTCACTGTTTGTGTCTCCTTAACTGTAGTAAGAACACAATGGATTAGGAAATGTGAGTATGAGAGCTGTTAAACAGGGATGCATTGCATCCTAACAAAGCAGTTTGGTTTGACACAGAGGGAGAAAAACTGGGAAAACTAGGAAAACTGGGAGAAATACATGCAGTAGACTTTGATGTAGGGTGTGAGATGAAAGACATCTCTCTTAATTTTAGCAGAAAAGACACTGGGGGGCCAAGAACTGTGCACATGAATTTACTTTTCATGTAAAGATCTGAGAAAATTATTAGATTTATAGCCAAATGGACTGTAGCTGATGTCAAGGGCATCCTGCTAATTGGTAAATACTGTAAATGGGTTAAATCTCCATTCATATGAGAAAGAAAACAAAACAACATGTGTCCTATTAAAATCTAATTGCCATAGAGGGAAAAGGAAAATAGAATATTGTTATGAAACGTCATTTAAAAATTATCAAAGAAATCAGAAAAGTGTTAAAATACTTCAGCATGTATTAAATATCAATATACAAGGGGAAAAAACTGTGTGTATTCAAACATGAACAGAATCATATATGAAACAAAGAGGGGGATGGGCTGGAAATAAAACAAGATGAGACACAGACTAAAGCTTGAGAAGTTAAGGAGCTGATCAATATAAGGTATAGCAAATTAAACTACAAAGTTATAATTAAAATTTGTATAAGAGGCAGTAATGATAAGAACTACTATTCCAGCAAATGAAATCGTTCATAAAAAAACACATAATTGAGGTTCACTCTTGCAAACAAAGAAGAAAGACCAAAGGATTAAAAAAAACACCTGTTAAACTAACATATACAGAAGTTAGAGAATGGAAATCTAAAATAAGTATTTGATGTTCTCTCAAAGAAGAAGCCAGAACAATTGGAATGGAAGCAATCATTAAAGCATTAAAAACAGATGAAAATTTCCATAATTGATAAAGCTATGAGTCTGCCATAAAAATGCTTGATAATACTCCAAGAAAGAGAAGTGTAAAGAACCCACGCCAAACTGGAACTTCTAATGAGAATAATCGAGATAAATATGCTTAGGAGAATCCAGACAACAAGACAGTTTGCCCCATAAAAAAACAACTCGAACTGGTCTCAGACTTCTCCATTGAAATTGTTACTGCATAAAGGCCACATTTATTGCCTAAAGGCCCAAATGGTGACTCAGTGGTAAAGAATCTGCCTGCCAATGAAGATGCAGGAAGAGGCAGATTCAGAGGTTGTTGATCTCTGAGTTGAGAAGATCCCTTGGAGAAGGAAATGGCAACACATTCCAGTATTCTTGCCTGGAAAATCCCATAGACAGAGGAATCTGGTGGGCTACAGTACATTCGGTTGCAAAAAAATTGGACACTCACAGACAAATATTACCCAAAGACAATATTTATTTCATAAAGCCCTCAGAATTTTGGTGCTGTAAATTTGACACCTAAAAATGTAAACCAAACATTCCACCATATATTAAGCAATGGAAGAACACTCAGATATGGACGTGCTTTAAAAATGAAATGTATATTTTATTTGCACATGAATATATTTGCTATATATATTTATATGTATCTATATATTTCTCTCTATATATCTGTGTATCTTTATTTAAATATATATGTTAGTACATACTCCAGTTGACTGAGAAAAAATGGTTAAAAGTCAAGAATGAGGAAAATTATAACCTAAGAAATTTAAGAAATTTTGAAAACATTTAAATTTCAAGTGTTGTAAAGTCAAAGGTCTTCTCAGGTGACTCAATGGTAAAGAATCTGCCCGCAATGCAGAAGACCTGGCTTTGATCCCTGGATCAGGAAGATACCCTGGAGAAGGAAATGGCTACCCATTCTAGTGTTTTTGCCTGGAGAATTCCACGGATGGAGGAGCCTAGCGGGCTACAGTCCAAGGGGTCACAAAGAGTTGGACACGACTGATTGACTGTCACTTTCGCTTTCAAAGTAAAAAATGGTTGATAAAAGATTTTATATATAATAATAAGTTAATATCAATCACTTGGGTCTAAGGCCAAATTTCCTCAAGTGATCAGAAGTTTTAAAAAGTCAGAGAACTACAAGCTTGTTAAATTCCTTTACCTTTTGTGAACAGATAATAAATGAATAGGTTGGAATAATTTCATGAAACAATAGAGAACAATTGATTAATAGGAGTTATCATAAAAACATAAGCAACCATCTAAAAATTTTAAAACTGGAAGAATTACTTTCAAATCCCTGAATAAGATAAGAAAAACATTTTTCCTATTGAAAAAGAGAACACTGAGGCAGGTTCCAGAAAGCATAAAATAAGTTTTACTTATGAATATCAGTATTAAATGTAAAATCCTTCCTTTAGAAAGTGAAAAAAACTGGATTTGGCTGGCAATCTAATATATAAGCCACATACAAAAAATAATAAAGGTGAAATCACACTAAAATATTAAAAAACAAATATGACAATAATTTACCCAGCAAACACTGACCAAAATAAAGCAGGGGGAAGCAATTTCAGATAAAGTAGAAAGCAAAAGCCTTATAAAGAGATTAAAAGGGTCTTTTCACAATAGTATAAATGGCTACAGAAAAACCAATAAATCTATAAACACAGTTATAATTTGATAAAAGCTAATGAGAGAAAACATGTCCTAGTATATATTGAAGTATCGTGTATTAGAATGAATATAAAAATCACTGATTGTAATAAACACCATTGTTTTATGTACTACGAAAAAGAAAAAATAATTTTACATTACCCTGCAAGAATTATCCTCATTTCAGAAATGTTTACATATGATTAAGTATGCAAATTAGAATTGATGACTTACAGTGTGATAAATCCTTCATGATTAAAATAGCATCAAGCCAGGCACAAATATGAAAACAGAAATGGAACAGCACAAATATCTTTGAAATAAATGTTTGTATGGATAATATCATAATAAACTATATAAGAATTTTAACTCAAAATGTGATATCCTAAGAGAAGCCTAACAAACTGACTGGAAAGATATAGAATATTCAATAAATGATATGAAAGAAAAATGTATCTTTGATAAAAATGTCAAGTTAGTGTTTACTGGTTGGATATATTTGGTTAGATATAAAAATAATATTAAAAAATGATCAAAGAAAGTGAAAATGAATATTTAAATGACCTTGTATGTTTAGGACTAATTATTAAAACACTGAGGAAAACAGCACGAAGGAAAATGTTTAACTACACAAAATGTTAAAATTTCTGAACATTTAAACATAACAAAATAAAAACCCTTAAATTGGTCGAACCATAGGTATCACTATTCTTGTGGGTCAACTTTGCCAAGAATTGGCAGTCTATAAGAAATTTGGAGGAAGTGTAAGCAACATTAAAATTAAAAGTTGAATATCCTTGATTAATTGAAAAATATACAAGGGGATTAAGAGGTACAAACTACAATGTATAGTATAAACAAACTACAAGGACGTATTGTACAGTACAAGAAATATAGCCAATACTTTATGATAATTTTAAAATGGAGTATAATCTATGAGATTTTTGAATCACTATGTTTTATATGTATAATATAGTGTTTTAAATCAGCTATAATTTAGCAAACAAACAAACAAAAAAACACACACACATACACACAAGAACACCATAATAGAAAAATAGGTGGACAAAATAAGGGTCAACATCTAGAAGAAACAGAAAAATAATTAAAAGGAAATATGCCAAAATGTTACCTGTGGTATTTTTTGAGTGTTGGGATTATGGATCATTTTCATTTGCGGGAGATTTTTTTGGTATAACTTTATTTTGCTCGTGCTTTTCTGTATTTTTAAAATAGTGTTCTAGATGAGCATGAGCTGTTCATTAACGTCAGGGACATATATATGCGCATGCATGTGTATGATTTGGATGGGACCAGATGGTACCCAGCAGAGATAATAGAAGTGAAAGCAGGAGGTTGAATGCAAAATGCTTCTGTTGCCTGAGTTTGGAGTGGAGGGACAGTTACTTGCCTCTCCAAACAGCACAGAGCACATTCTAGAGAGGACAGTGCCTGAGGGGGACTTGATATCACTTTCAGCTTGGTAAGACTGAAGGCCTTAGGGGACAATAACGAGGATGTCTAAAAGGAACACATGAGCAAGATTGTATACTTAAAGTGAAAATGCCGACCCCTTAGTGTTACAGACCATCTCAATTTTTTTTTTTAATTTCGCACTCTCTTATATGATTGATTTACAGCAAGTAACATATATTTTGATAATTAATTTTTTATGTGACAAAAATAAGATTTGTACTAATAGGGATGCTAAAATTGCTAATGCATCACAACTCCTAATAATTCCAGGTATCTGAAACTATGTATATTAGTACAACCCTAGAAATTGAAATGTTATCTAAGTCAGTGTTTCTCAAAGTATCATCCCCAGACCAGCAGCAGCTTCTCATGGGAATTTGTTAGAAATAGACATTTTCACACCTCACTCATACCTGCTAAATCAGAAACTTTGGGAGTGAGGTCCAGCAATCAGTGTTTCAAAAAGCCTCTGAAAAAATAACAAGAAACAATCCCATTACAAAAAATGTGCAGAGGAACTAAATAGACATTTTTCAAAGAACACATACAAATGGCCGGCAGGTACAGGTGTATGAAAAGGTGCTCAGCATTACTAATCATCAGAGAAATGTAAATAAAAATTACAGTGAGACATCATCACATACCTCTTAGAATGGCTATCGTCAAAAAGACAAAAGACAACAAATATCAATGAGAATGTGGAGAAAATGGAACTCTTGTGCACGTTGGAAGGAAAGTAAGTTGGTACAACCTCATTATGGAAGTTCCTTAAAAAAAAGTAAAAATAGAACAATCATATGATCTGCCCATCCCATTTCTGGTTATACATCCAACAGAAATGAAAACAGGATCTCAAAGAGATACCTTCCTTTTCATGGTCATTGCAGAATTATTTACAATAACCGAGACATGGAAGTCACCTAAGTATCCATCAATGGATAAATGGATAAAGAAGATATAAGATGTTCACATACATACACACGCACACACATCCAATGGAATATTATTCAATCATGAGAAAGAAGGAAATCCTGCCATCTGCAAGAACATGAATGTGCTAAATCGCTTTAGTGGTGTCTGACCCCTTGCAACCCTATGGACTGTAGCCCGTCAGACTCCTCTGTCCATGAGATTCTCTAGGCAAGAATACTGGAATGGATAGCCATGTCCTTCTTCAGGGGATCTTCGTGACTCAGGGATCGAACTCATGAATGGACCTTGACTATATTATGCCAATTAAATGTCAGACATAGAAAGACAAATACTGCATGATATCACATATTTAAAATAAAAAAAGCAGAATTTCTAGAAAGAGAGTGTAGAATATTGATGACCAGGGAGAAGAGGTGGGGGAAAGGTGAGGTATTGGGCAGAGGGTACCAAATCGCAGTTTTAAGATGAGTCTGTTCTGAGGATATAATGTATAACATGGTGATTATCGTTAATAATACTGTATTATTAATGCTTGCAAGTTACTAAGAAAAGAGGTCTTACATATTCCCACCATAAAACAGAAATGGAAAAAAGTGATGTGATAGAGGCATTTACTAATGCTATGATGACAATCACTTTGAAATACATATGAATATCAAATCAACATGTTTTACAATGTTATATGTCAATTATGTCTCAGTAAAACTAGAGAAAAAGGCCCTCGTGATGATTTTTTTCCATGCTAAAAGGACAGATTTATTTTCAGCTAATACATTTCTGGTATTTCAGACCAAATTATATGTATGTGTATGTATAAATATATATATGTGTACACACACACACGCACACGCACGTGTATTTGTTGTTATTCAGTCGATAAGCAGTATCCAGCTCGTTTCTGACCCCACGGACAGTAGCCCGCCAGGGTCCTCTGTCCATGGGATTTCCCAGAAAGAATACTGGAGTGGATTGGCATTTCCTTCTTCAGGGAATCTTCCCAACTCAGGGATCAAACTTTGTCACCTTCACTGCAGGTTGATTCTTTACCACTGAGCAACCAGGGAAGCCCAGATGTGTGTGTGTGTGTGTGTGTGTGTGTGTGTGTGTGTGTGTGTGTGTGTATCCAAAAACAAAAACAAAAACAGATTTAATTGGATTCTCCAAAGAAGTAAGTGATTATTTCAAAAGCATCATTTTTCAAAGAGAGTTCTCCAGAGTCCTTGACAAGTAGATATTTTCTATGCCCTTAAAGCAGAAATCTTCAGCTCTGTAGATTCAGTGTGTGTTAACTTACTAAGGATGCCAAGAGGTCTTACAGAAAAGAAACTTTTTTAACCAAGATAGTTTAATGTTTCCAGGTATCAGAAAATACCTGATAATATCAGTTAATTAGATGTTCACCAAATAATATCATTCAGAACTGCTGTCCTATGAATCATCATTCTTTGTGAAACATTCTAGTTCCTTACTTGTGTCAAACAAAGAAAGGGAAAAGATCCTATTTCAAGTTGGTATGATAGTAATCAAATTTTGAATTTTTGTTTCTTTGGCATGAGTAAAAAGGGAAAATTTTTAAAGCTTAGTGGAAAATTGTAATATGCCAAATAATGTTGTGATAAACAAGACTTACTGCTGCTCTTTTCTTATGGGGAATGCTCATAAAATAACCATTAAGTTCATTATCAAAGTATGGAATATGAAAGTTTCTTTTAAGAAATCCTTTCAAAAATTTACAGAAAAAAAAAGTAAGATGTGGATTCATTCCATTTTATTCTCTTTATGTTTGAAAGTAGTTGAGGTTTAGAACAATCTTATAATTTTGTCACTTTAAACTTTAAGCTTGTTTCTGACATCACTTTCACACTTCTAGTCCTTCCACTTGGAATGCTCTTCCCTTTATCTTTCCATAGCTGGTTCCTTCTTCTTACTCAGAATCCATCTCAGAGCTTTTACATGAGTACCCATTGTAAATTAACTGTTTTGCCCAAAACATCACTCTCTAAAGCAACTATATTCATTGAAGTGTCTTTGTGAGAGTTAGAGTTATTGGAATCAATCCTGCACACTTTATTGTTGATGCTGTTTTCCTCTTTGTTTATTTATTATCTCATTATTCTGGAAGGTGAATTCTATATAAGACATAGGCTCTGTCTTGATTACCACCGTGTTCCTATCACATAGAAGAATGCCTCACCCATTAATAAACAGATATTGATGAAATGCAGGAAATTTGATGTCCTATACCAACATTTGGCAAAGGTCAGTGTAAAGAGCTGGATGGCTAGTTTAGGTTTTATGCTCCATGTGGTTTCTCTCATAACTACACACCTCTGCCAGTGGTAGTATAAAGGCATCCAGAGAGACTACGTGGACTTATGAGCATGGCTGTGTTATAATGAAGCTGTAGTTACAAAAAGAGGAAAGGGGCTGGATGTGGCTCACAGGTCATAGGTACACAAACATCATAACTTGAGATGAAAACGTATTCCCTTTGTCAAAAATGTGAGCCAAGTACAACATGGGCTCCTTACAGAGCACTGTAATCCTTGAGAAATTCTGGGTATGCCCTGCTACCAGTTGCCTTTTGAAATAAAATTTTTATTTTAGAAGCATTTAGCTTGGCATAAAAATTACAAAAGTAATATAGCAAATTCCGTTATAACTTGCTCCCAGTCTTTCCTATTATTAACATCTTGGGGCTTCCCTGGTGGTTCAGTAGCTAAGACTCTGCACTTCCAATGCAGGGGTCCTGGATTTGATCCCTGGTCAGGGAACTAGATCACACATTCCCCAACTATGAGTTGATGTGCTTCAACTAAAGGTCCTGTATACCATAGTGAAGATAGAAGATCACATCAAGCTGCAAGTAAGACTGTGCAGCCAAATAAATAAAAATATTTTTAAAATAAGGTAATTAAAAAAAATCTTACATTATTATGGCTTATTTGTTACAGCTGAATAATCACTATCAATGGCTTGTACTTTATTCATATTCCTTTGGTTTTTAACCTACAGCCCTTTCTCTGTTTCAGAATCCTATCCTGAATATCACATCACATTTCATAATCATGAGTTTTTAATGCCAATCATTTTTAAGGGTATAAATTGTTATCTCTTGACTTTCATGTTTATTCACTTCCTCTTTTTCTTCTCTTTTCCTTTCCTCTTTTCTCCTTCCAGGTCTGGGCCAAAATATGGTGGTGGCATCTGATGCTGATCAAAAGATGCTTAAAGAGGCAGCATAGCATAGGAGAAACAAACCTGAGTTTGTCTTTGGGACAGATGACTTACTTCTGTACATGTCAGTTTCTATGGTTCTGAGTTAAGAATGCTAAAAACTCTTCTGTCTCTTTCTAGGCTACACTATGTGAAAATACTTTCTCTGAAAGTATTTTCTCTGAAAGTATTTTGCAAACTCTAAAGCACAATTCCAATATAAAGATTGTTGTTATTGTGAGAGGTCAGAATTGTGTGGGCAGAGTGCCAATTCTTCCTGACTTCAAGGCTGAAAACTACTGTTACTAATTAGTTCAATCTACAGTAAAGGGCAATAGGCAGAGTTCAAATTGAATTTCAAAGCACTTATTCAGAACTCCTAATGATATTTTACACTTCAGACCAAATTGAATAATCATTAGATATCTTACTGCCAAAATAAAATCTAAGCAGATAAAATGTATGTTCTGTTTAAAATTCATCATGATGAATGGCAGGATATCATCAACATGGACATTTTACATGGAAAAAGTCAGTCAAGAGCCAACATGATCTTCTTCCACATATACCAGCATTTGAAAATGTGACCTGTTTTCCAAGTGTAATGTAGTGTGACTCTGAAAGTTAAAAACACTTCAAAGATGCTTATAAATGATTAAAAAATCAGATGAACCTTTATCAGAATTAATTTAATGCTTACGCATTCCCTTCATTAGAATCAGCAGGTCCTTTTTTCTAGATCTTTCTCAAACTACAAATTATAGACTATTCATTGCAGAGAGAATGCTTGAAAATCCAAACAAAAATTTTTGGCCAGTCTAATGTTTTGTTTTTCATCTGTGCAAACCCATTTTTATATTTGTGAAAACACTTCTCTATGACACTTCTGACTCTTGTACAGCCTACTCTACCAATGATAATTATAAGTACTTCTCCATTGCTCTAAGCAGCACCATCCAATAAACCTTTCTGTGATAGCAGAAACGTTCATCTGAGCTATCTAGAATGCAAGCCACGAGCTACATGTGTTATGTTTTTTTGTGTTTTAATTTTTTAAATTTTACTTTACAATACTGTGTTGGTTTTGCCATACATCAACATGAATCTGCGACAGCAAAAGAGACACGGATGTATAGAACAGTCTTTTGGACTCTGTGGGAGAGGGGGAGGGTGGGATGATTTAGGAGAATGGCATTGAAACGTGTAATATCATATAAGAAACGAGTCACCAGTCTAGGTTCAATGCCACATGTGTTATGTGCCAAGCACGACCAGGGAACTTACTTTTTAATTTTAAAATTTTAATTGAATTAATACTAAATATAAATAAGCCCATGTCCTACCTTCTCAATTCATCCCACCTTCTTTCCCCACTGTGTCCACAAGTCCATTCTTCACATCTGCATCTCCCATTCCTTTCCTGAAAATAACCGAGAGGGGTGGGATAGGGGGAGGAGGCAGGTTTATGAGGGAGGGGATATGTGTGTGTGTGTGTGTGTATACATATATATATATATATAACATATCATATATATATATAACATATCATATATATATAACATATGATATATATAAAATTATGATTGATTCACACTGTTTCACAACAGAAACCAATACAATATGGCAAAGCAATTTTCCTCCAATTAAAAAAAAATTGCATGTAGCTAGTGGCTACCATAATGGACAGCACAGATCTAAAAAGTTCTTTCATCTAATTTTTTTTTTTTTAATGAAACAAAGTTTAGACAATCCACATTTCCATTTCATTAAAGTCTTATAAGTGTACTTTGGAACTTTCCACTAGCTATCTATGTGTGACATTTTGATTTGTGCAGTTACTGGAAAATCATCATAGAAAATAATGTACAGAAAAATATGGGACAAGTTCTTCAATTTTTGAAATTGGAAAAACAACTACATTGCCAAGTTCACTTAATAGCTCTCATTCTTCCCGGAAGTGTTTTTTTTTTTTTTTTTCTTCTAACATTTACTGTTCACTGTTGATAGAGGCTCTTCTTGGCAGTGTAAGGCAGCCTGACATAATCAGATAAGGTTGCATCACATATAGATAACAGTAGAGTGAAATAGGTGAAAAAAACTTGACTAGTTAGTCAAACTAAAGTTACTTTCATTTTTGGGCCCCTTATCGCAATTTTTAGGACTTATTTTTTTCTTCTAATCTGTAAATGAATTTGATGATAGACTGTCTAAAGGCACTCTCATCTGTAAAGTACAGTGGCCTGGTTGGCGCACTCCACTAATTGTGAATTGTTAGTCCTCACTGAGACTGACAACATCTGCTGGATCATCGAAAAAGCAAGAGAGTTCCAGAACAACATCTATTTCTGCTTTATTGACTATGCCAAAGCCTTTGACTCTGTGGATCACAATAAACTGTGGAAAATTCTGAAAGAGATAAGAATACAAGACCACCTGACCTGCCTCTTGAGAAACCTGTATGCAGGTCAGGAAGCAACAGGTAGAACTGGACATGGAACAACAGACTGGTTCCAAATAGGACAAGGAGTACATCAAGGCTGTATACTGTCACCCTGCTTATTTAACTTCTATGCAGAGTACATCCTGAGAAACGCTGGGCTGGAGGAAGCACAAGCTGGAATCAAGATTGCTGGGAGAAATATCAATAACCTCAAATATGCAGATGACACCACCCTTATGGCAGAAAGTGAAGAGGAACTAAAAAGCCTCTTGATGAAAGTGAAAGTGGAGAGTGAAAAAGTTGGCTTAAAGCTCAACATTCAGAAAATGAAGATCATGGCATCTGGTCCCATCAATTCATGGGAAATAGATGGGGAAACAGTGGAAACAGTGTCAGACTTTATTTTGGGGGGCTCCAAAATCACTGCAGATGGTGATTGCAGCCATGAAATTAAAAGACGCTTACTCCTTGGAAGAAAAGTTATGACCAACCTAGATAGCATATTCAAAAGCAGAGACAGTACTTTGCCAACAAAGTCCATCTAATCAAGGCTATGGTTTTTCCAGTGGTCATGTATGGATGTGAGAGTTGGACTGTGAAGAAAGCTGAGCACTGAAGAATTGATGCTTTTGAGCTGTGGTGTTGGAGAAGACTCTTGAGAGTCCCTTGGACTGTGAGGAGATCCAACCAGTCCATTCTGGAAGGAATGACGATAAAGCTGAGACTCCAGTACTTTGGCCACATCGTGTGAAGAGTTCACTCATTGAAAAGATTCTGATGCTGGGAGGGATTGGGGGCAGGAGGAGAAGGCGACGACAGAGGATGAGATGGCTGGATGGCATCACTGACTCGATGGATACGAGTCTTAGTGAACTCCAGGAGTTGGTGATAGACAGGGAGTCCTGGAGTGCTGCAATTCATGGGGTCGCAGAGTCGGACATGACTGAGCGACTGAACTGAACTGAACTGAGACTCAATATGATAATCATAATCATAGTCACCAAATTGTGACAAGTTGCTATGTTCCTGGCCAGTGTTAGGTGATTTTTCCTGTGTCATCACCTCACAACAATCCTGATGACAGGTAACTGGCCTTATAATCTCTGTTTTTCAGATGAGGAAACTGGCCCAGTTATAAAGCAGCAAAGCCATGCTTTGAACTCAGGGAGCAGGATTCCCAAGGCATTGCTCTCAATTCAACCATTGTGCCATGCTGCCTTATCAAACACCAACTGGAAGAACTCATGCTATTCCAGCACTGAAGTACTTCCCACCTTCTCATGGACTTTACCCATTAGATCAAGGTGAATCTAACCGGTTTGGAAAAAAAGAAAAAAAAAAAACTTCACATTTGAATAGACAGTTTAAAAGAAAATAAGAAATGTGAAAATAAATAGATTTTCAAAGAATGCCTCCTTCCATGGCAACGGCCCCCTCGAAGTAGCAGACAGTTTGAAAACGAGTCTCCAGTGAAGGTGTTGACATATTCCCAGAGGTCTAATTTATTCTGAATTGTTCTCAATTGCTTTCTATTTGAGAAGATGGCAGCACTCCCAATGGTGCCAAAATAGGCCATATTTGGTGGTTTAGAAATTAAAGTGTGTTAGATACAGAGAATTCAACAGTGGAAAAGCGGCAATGGTAGTCATATTAGCTAACATTAATTAAACACTATATGCCAGATATTTATCCTAAGAACTTCATGAGACTGATTTTTTAAAATGTCATTCTAGAAATATTTCTATGAAGTAAATACTATGATTATACCTTTGTGACAGATGAGAAAATAGGATCACAGAGAGCTTAAAATAACTGGTCCAAGATCACTCAAATGATGGAAGGTAGAATAGAAATTCAACAGAGGCAGTCTACATCCATTAGGCTGGGATCTGTCTGTGTCTGCAATCCTCAGTTTGGGTTGAGATGCCTGTGTAGGCACATGGCAGACTGCCCTCATATGGCCTTGATTAGCAAGTATATTCCTGTTTTTTTTTTTTTTTCCCTCACAAGAGCTTGCCCAAGGAAAAAGAGAGAGAAAAAAATCAAATTATAAAGATGAATGAGATTCAGATTCAACTAACCGGAGGAAATAAGGAAACTTGGGCTCTGAAAGATGAAGTCATTTTCTATATACAATGGAATACTTCAAATTATCAGAAGACTGAATATTAACTGTCTTTAAAAAATTAAAAAAACAACAACACATTGCTGTTTCATATTGGAAAGCAGTAAGCAAATCTGGTGAAAGGATACACTGAGAAGTTACTCAGGTTTCTATGATGATTCTGAAATAACAACAAAAGTTCCAATGGGACCGTGGAGTTGAGGGATCCTTTTTCTGTGCAATCAAGAGACTTCATAACCATAGAACCTCTGGCAATGAAATAGTAGATATGACAATTTCTTAATGGTAGAAAAACAACATTTTGATAAATTATAATGAAAACTTTTATGGGTTATAAATGGAATTAACACAACTAAGAGTGCTTTAGACATTTCATTATGTTATTCCTCATGACCTTGCCAAAAAAGCTATATACCGGTAGACTAACAGACACATTAATTAAGAATAAATGATACTATACTTGACAGAGTTTAATGTGACATGTAAAGGCATCCAATGATCGGTGTATTTTATCTAAGTAGTGTTCATTTTCATTCAGCTGAACAACCATGTACTCATCAAATGACAGTTGCTGGGACAAGTTATAGATAAAATAATAAATAAAACTGTGTATACAAATGATTTGATTTACTGGAATTTTTGTGTCATTTCAAAACTGCTAATGCTACAATGTAGACAAAATTTACTCAGAAGTAATGTTATTAAAGCAGAAAATCAAGTCCTCTCAGAAACAAAATAGAATCCTGAACTGAAATAAGGCATGATAATTTATTTCTTTAATGAACACATAAAGATGAAATTATGACTGGCTTAACTGATACAAAAGCATAAGGATCCTGAAAATGTTTCAACATCAGTTCACACATGATGGATCACGATGCCTGGGGAAACTCCAATATAAGAGGTAATTTGGTCATGTAGGCACGTCACATAGTAACTTAGTTTTCTCTTAAAGATGTTAGAAACAGTAATAATCTTTTGACAGTCCTCATTACATGACTATGTAAAATGAGAAGGATCATGCAGGAAAAGTACTATGTAAATTATAAAAACAAATTTTAAAAAATCACTCTAGGTGCAAAAAAAGAACAGGACTGTACCTTCAACTGGTTACAAAGTCTATATGAACCCAGGGTATATAGTTCCTCTAGACTTACTTGTATTCCAGTTTCTCTCCTGAGCATGCACCCCAAAAAAAGTCCCTATGCTTTATAATCATCTCATCATAGACTTGTTTATCTATGTCTGTCAGTCTCTTCTGCTTCATCTCTTTGTCCTCTGGCCCCTCCCCACTTGTGATCTTTGTCTTCCTCCTCCTTCTCGCTCATCAAAAGGAAATTAACAACCAAATAACTCTACAAAGTGGCTGAAAAAACCATCTGAAAAAACACTCTGGAAAGATGATGAAGATCTTATGAGCAAAGCTAACATTGAAGCACTTCATCTGTTAGAAAGTGAAACTCTTAAAATCTGAAGTAAAATCAGGAATAGATTAAAACTCAAAGACTAGGCGAACTAAATCAACCCAATTTAAAGAACAAACATCTCTTCTCCCAATATTAAAATGTCAAATTTCACTTATGGTTTTCAATACTAAACTATCTACTATATTGAGACTTTTGTTTAATAAGTTAGTGTTTTACTATGAAAACTTCAGATTATTGAAATCACTCCAAGAAGCTAAATCTGAGATAGTTGCCTGTTGGAGTGTACAATAAACTGTTACTAACTGAAGTAATCAAGTATGACAATCCATAAACAGTAGATTATGATTGGTGAAAATCCATGTTTTCCAACTGTCAGAGGCAGAGGAGAGAACTCAAAAGGTTTCATCCCTCCAACCTCCAGTCCAGGTCAGAAAGGAAGTCTCAGAGGGAACATGTTCAAATAGTTATAGCAAACAGACACAAAAATAGCCAGCTTACCGTTCCTATAAGGTCAATGAATTTCTAGCTCTGTATCCATTTAGGTCTTCCAACCATGCCTTATCTGACATCATATTCATAACAATCTTCTAATTTAATTATCTGGTGGGACAAGTGTCACAAAATTGTTCTGAGCAGTATTTATGCATCAGGCTGAGGACAGTGTTCCTTCTAGGTACTTATACCATGTTCATGCAAGGAGGGGAGACTCTCTGCATGATTTCCAAACAGTCCACTTTTGTTGAACACTACCAGTTTAACCAGTGAAAAGCCAAATTTAGCATTTAATGATGATTACATGATGATTGGATGTAGTACATTGGTCACTGTAGCTACAGGTGGTGTGTGAATTTGATTAAATAAAACCTTGTAAATGAGTCTTATAAATGTACCCTAAACAACTGAGGACTCGATCTCTCGCAAGGGTAACTTTTTCTAGATACAGAAACACACACATACACTGCCTGTTTGAAAGTATATTAAAGGAAGTTTCACATAACAAAGAATAAACTAATCAGAAGGCAAGGTGATTCGTGTGAATTTGCATTATCAGCTATGACAAAAAGCCTGAAATCTAATAAATATCTTAATTGCTGTCATAGCTGTCTCTTGATCTTGCCTTTTGGAAGGCACCTGGATTGTTGGCAGCCTGCAATTACTTATGCTAAAGCATAAAACTTCCAGTTGAAAATTATCTCCCTGTTTCTGAATCTGATTGTTTATAAAATAATAAAGCAATTCCTATAATTTATCTAATGAATTTTCAACAAAACTCTGATCAGAGTGTAATATTATATAGTATAATTTAATTAAAAACAAAGCAAACACAACTACAAATTAAGCAAACATGAACATTTTCTCAGAAAATAAATATTATTTAGGTTATTAAGTTTGACTTCATTGTTTGAAAGAACTTCCTGTGCAAGAAATGTTTAGAGGGTAAATAGTGAAGTTTCTTCTTAACTCACTAATTTTTGACCCTAGAAGTAAGCATATTAAGTAGTTAATAGCTTCTCCAACTTGATTGACAACATATCTGCAAAGCTTTTATGGAAATACTATTGGATAGTGTGTTAGTGACTTTGTACGTAATGTGGATAAAAGTTTTTAAAATTTTCATTCTATTTGCAAAATTGAACTGTACCTGAGTTTGACTTTCAGTTACTCTGCTATTTAGCTTTATACCTTCAGGGATTTCCTCAGTATTATATAACTTTAAAGAGATTTCCAAGAAATGTTAGTAGTGATTTATTTTTATTGAGAGCTTACTCAAGTTACTTGCACTTATTTTATTATCTGATTTTGCTCCTATTAACTCTGAGATTACAGTCTGAATTTTATAGATTAGCAAAAGTGTTCATCACTAGTAGCGTCTGACTCTCTGCGATTCCATGGACTGTAGCCCACCAGGCTTTCTCTCCAGGAAAGAATACTGAACAGGGTAGCCATTACCTTCTTCAAGGGATCTTCCTGACCCAGGGATTGAACACGGTTCTCCTGCCTTGCAGGCAGATTCTTTACCCTCTGAGACACCAGGGAAGTCCAGCAGATTAGCAAAGTAAGGTACAAATAAACATGCGAGACCGTACAGCTAGTACATAGTAGCTCTTGCTTTGAATCCATGGAATGTTTTCAGAATCTAAGCTCTTAAAGCTATTTTATACTGCTTTTGATATACATTGAAACAGACTTTTAGTTGCAAAATCTTGATTTTGCTAAATCCCATTAGTTAATGGAACTAAGAATAAATTCAGAGGATTTGAGATATTGAATTGTCTTTAAATTTAAATAGAATACTACAAACTCTTACCTAGCTGGGGAGATGAGGTGAATTTAAAATTTCACACTGAAGTTCAGTTCAGTTCAGTTCAGTTCAGTTCAGTGGCTCAGTCATGTCCGACCCTTTGCGACCCCATGAATCGCAGCACGCCAGGCCTCCCTGTCCATCACCATCTCCCGGAGTTCACTCAGACTCACGTCCATCGAGTCAGTGATGCCATCCAGCCATCTCATCCTCGGTCATCCCCTTAAACGGAATTTATTTTGGTTAGGGTGCTTTCTTCTTCCCTCCTTCTGCAGATTTAGGACAATACGGTCATCATTTTCATATCATCTGGCTTTGGATTCAACAACAGGAGGGACATCTCCAGGTCCTTGTATAATTCTGACACATAACTACACTGTGTTTAAATCACAGTGATTTAAACAAATTAACAACTTCAAGTTCTTTAGTTTAGAGTTCAAAACCCAATGATTATTATTTCAGAGCTGTTGGATCTTCATGGCATATGGACTCATTTGCACCATTTTTTTCTTATGATATTAAGGTTAAGTCAGGGCAGCCAAGATATGACCACTATGCAGGAGGAAGCCTCTGGCTGATTCAGTAGGTGGCACTCTTTCCTTCTACCTATAAATCTTTTTTTTTTTTTTTAATTTTACTTTATTTTACTTTACAATACTGTATTGGTTTTTGCCATACATCAACGTGAATCCACCACGGGTGTACACATGTTCCCCATCCTGAACCCCCCTCCCACCTCCCTCCCCATACCATCTCTCTGGGTCATCCCAGTGCACCAGCCCCAAGCATCCTTTATCCTGCATTGAACCTAGACTGGCTATTTGTCTACCTATAAATCTTCAAACAAAGCCCTAATGTGATATGCGAAGAACTGACTCATTTGAAAAGACCCTGATGCTGGGAAAGATTGAAGGCAGGAGGAGAATGAGACTACAGAGTATGAGATGGTTGGATGGCATCGCTGACTTAATGGACACGAGTTTGAATAAGCTCTGGGAGGTGGTGCTGAACAGGGAAGCCTGGCGTGCTACAGTCCACGGGGTTGCAAAGAGTCAGACACAACTGAACGACTGAAATGAATGTGATATTGGGAAAACTGCTATTGGTGCCCTTTTCCAGGAAAATATGTGGAATAGATGCCAGGGAGAACTGTTTAATACTCAGATTTTTTTTTCCCCTTGAGAAATTAGATTGATAATTCTAAAAAGTAGCACATTTACCAAACTGTTTCTAAGGCCTATCAAAAGTTATCTGGCTCTCCGCTTCTTTCTAGTTTTACCATTGTGGTCTCTCTCTCTCTGTCTTTATATATATAGATATATAGACATAGATATAGATATATATGCATTCCACCTCTAAATAGCAACTACAGTTATTAAATCATATATGTTGAGAGCATGTTGGTAGAAAAAATTCATTTTAATGACATCAAATTTTAAAATGAGAGCTTAACTATTCTATTTCTGTCCTTATCATTTCATGCACCCATAAATGGTCATCCCTTGCTTTTGATTACAAAAAAATAATATTTTTGATACTATCAATTACTTTTCATTAATAATCATTTAATTATTGTGTTCCTCATGCCAAAGCATGTTTTCTTAAATGATATCAATAATTTATGACATCTTGCAGGTCAGTGGACTTGAAATATAACCTTGTTGTGGTCCTTTTACCAGCACCATCAGTGTCACTTTGGAGCTTGTTATAAATGAAAATTTTGGACTATATCCAACCCTTTTTGAATTTCTAGGATTAGAGGCAGGAAACAGAATACACAATGCAGAATATACAATGAAGTGTCTCCATGCACTGAAATTTGGAAAGAGGGATGACATATATGTACAACTGTTCCAGAAACTGGGTTTTATAGTTTCCATTTTGAGTTGTAATGTATTACATACCTTAAAGTATACTTATTGGGGAATTACCTGCTAAAATCTTATTAATGCTAATATGGAACATGATTCATTGTAGAATTAATCTACAATTTCATAATTAAATTGATAATGATGTACTTGCTATATAAAGAAATGTCACAAATAGCAGAAAACAAAAATATCAAACAATTCATTGCAACATTAATAGAATAATGGAAACAAAGCATACTTCTGAATTGCTGGAATTTTACTTTTGTTCAGAATGTTGCCGAAAGCTATGTGACAGTCAAAGTTCTTCTCAAAATACAGAATTAGAGCCTTTACATTTCTGTTAGTCGCATTATATTTGGAATAATCTCTAGCAGTATGTCAGTTTTAGTTCAAAAATACCAAATTCTAGTTGAATTTAATAGCACATTTATTAGGTTAATGTTAAATGCCCATTAGTTCTATTATGCAAAAGTGAAAGTCCATGGAACTATATGTAATTTACTTATAAGAACGGAGGGGAGAACTTACAGGTTTTGCCTCAGTTTAGAGCACATTAAGAGAAATGTGCATTTTAACATAGTATCTGTTGGGGAAGATAAGATATGAATACTAAAACTAAAACCACCAGAACTATGTAATAAAGATGACAGAAAGGATATCTCTATACAGTGTATCAGTTTAGTTCAGTTTCTCATTCATGTCCAACTCTGTGCAACCCCATGGACTGCAGCCCTCCAGGCCTCCCTGTCCATCACCAACTCCCGGAGTCTACTCAAACTCATGTCCATCGAGTCGGTGATGCCATCCAATCATCTCATCCTCTGTCACCCCCTTTTCCTCCCACCTTCAATCTTTCCCAGCATAGGGTATTTTCTCGTGAGTCAGTTATTTGCACCAGGTGGCCAAACTATTGGAGTTATAGCTTCAGCATCAGTCCTTCCAATGAATATTCAGGACTGATCCCTTTAGGATGGACTGGTTGGATCTCCTTGCAGTCCAAGGAACTCTCAAGAGTCTTCTCCAACACCACAGTTCAAAAGTATCAATTCTATGGTGCTCAGCTTTCTTTATAGTCCAACTCTCACATCCATACATGACCACTGGAAGAACCATAGTGTTGACTTGATGGACCATTGTTGGCAAAGTACTGTCTCTGCTTTTTAATATGCTGTCTATGTTGGTCATAAATTTTCTTCCAAGCAGCAAGCACCTTTTAATTCCATGGCTGCAGTCACCATCTGCAGTGATTTTGGAGCCCCCCAAAATTAAGTCTGTCAGTGTTTCCACTGTTTCCCTATATTTTCCATGAAGTGATGGGACCAGATGCCATGATCTTATTTTTCTGAATGTTGAGCTTTAGGCCAAAATTTTCGCTGTCCTCTTTCACTTTCATCAAGAGGCTTTTAAGTTCTTCTTCGCTTTCTGTCATAAGGGTCATGCCATCTGCATATCTGAGGTTATTGATATTTCTCCCAGCAATCTGGATTCCAGCTTGTGCTTCTTCCAGCCCAGCGTTTCTCATGATGTACTCTCCACTTAAGTTAAATAAGCAGGATGACAATATACAGCCTTGACATGCTTCTTTCCCTACTTGGAACTAGTCTGTTGTTCCATGTTCAGTTCTAACTGTTGCTTCCTGACCTGCATACAGATTTCTCAAGAGGCAGGTCAGGTGGTCTGTATTCCCATCTCTCTCAGAATTTTCCACAGTTTATTGTGATCCACACAGTCAAAGGCTTTGGCATAGTCAATAAAGCAGAAATAGATATTTTTCTGAAACTCTCTTACTTTTTCGATGATCCAGGGGATGTTGGCAATTTGATCTCTGGTTCCTCTACCTTTTCTAAAACCAACTTGAACATCTGTAAGTACACAGTTCATGTACATTTGAAGCTTGGTTTGGAGAATTTTGAGCATTACTTTACTAGCGTGTGAGATAAGTTCAATTCTGTGGTAGTTTGAGTATTCTTTGACATTGCATTTCTTTGGGATTGGAATGAAAGCTGACCTTTTCCTGTCCTGTGCTATACATGTATAATAGCAAATATAACAGATATTATACATATTAATAAGAGTTCATACCATGAAAAAGTAGTTTCAATCTGAGAAGTCAGGGCTTGAAACAGACTTTGAATCATATGAGACATTTGGAAAGTAAAACAGGAAGTAAGAATCCAGATAGGTAAATATCATTAATAAATACACAAAGGTCAGAAAATGTCTAATTGGTACATTTAAACTGATTTGATTATCATTAAAATTTAAAAAAAGGAGAAAGTTATACTAACTACAATTTTATAGGAGTTAACTTCAAATCACAAAATTACATGGTATGTTTTTAGAAACATGCAAAATATTTTCAATGATTCTGGATACTCCTAATATTGAAAAGTTCTCATATACTCATATGGCAGTAGAGATGCTTTCTCAAAGTTATTTAATTTGGGTATTTCATTATTTTTAAGAGTGGAACACATTGCTGAGTTGACAAAGGCAGTAACTCTTTATACTAAAAAATAAGACAATACTGTTGAATTAGGGGGATGTTAGAGGGGATGGATAAATATTTAAGCCATTCAGTCTTCCAGATGAGATTGTTTCATTAATTTTTATATTACATTGCTTACAAAAAGATACTGAAGGTTCATCAGTCTTAAATACTAAGAAACAACTATAAATGAAAATTGTTGTGGTTTCTAAGAGTCAGGTCACTATAAAATATCCTTCACCTCCATGTGACCTTTTATTTTCTTATATCTTTTCACTTGTTTTTTCCTCCTCTGTTAACTCTCTTTTCTTTTCCTTTCCCTCTTCCCTCCCTCTTTCTTCCATCCTTCCCTTTCCTCTCCTTTCTTTTTTCCCTCCTCCTTCCCTTCCTTCCTTCCTATGTGTGTATGGTGTGCATGTGTGTATGTACCCTAAATGTTAGAATTTTATCACTCTTTTTTCCACTATCTAAATCTAGTCTACATTTTTTCTCATGAATCTTTTTATAATTTTATGATATCTATATACTTTAGCTACAAACAGTTTTACATTTCGGTTCAGTTCAGTTCAGTCGCTCAGTCGTGTCCGACTCTTTGCAATCCCATGAATTGCAGCACGCCAGGCCTCCCTGTGCATCACCAACTCCCGGAGTTCACTCAGACTCATGTCCATCGAGTCAGTGATGCCATCCAGCCATCTCATCCTCGGTCGTCCCCTTCTCTTCCTGCCCCCAATCCCTCCCAGCATCAAGGTCTTTTCCAATGAGTCAGCTCTTTGCATGAGGTGGCTAAAGTACTGGAGTATATGAATGAGATTAGACTTGCTTTCATATGTTCACCCCATACTCGGGTTTATCCCTCTCTGTGTCTTCAGCTTCTGATAGTAGCCTTTGCCTGTTTTTCTGTTGAGTTGTATTTTCATCCCTGAGTTGTAATTCCTAACACATCCTAGATACTAATCCTTTGTTGCTTAAATGTCTTGTAAATATCTTCCCCCAGGTTTTGAATTTATGGCATTTTTTGGATGAACAGAGTTCTTTTAATGAAGTAAATGTTTTCAAGTTTATCTTTAATATTTATTTCTTTTGTTGTCACTTTTTAAAATTCATTTTTTTATTGAAGGATAATTGCTTTACAGAATTTGTTGTTTTCTGTGAAACCTCAGTATAGATCAGCCATAGGTATATATATATATCCACTCCCTTTTCAACCTCTATCCCATATCCCTCTCCATCCCACCCCTCTAGGTTGACATAGACCCTCTGTTTGAGTTTCCTGAGCCATACAGCAAATTCCTGTTGGCTATCATTTTTCATATGGTAATGTAAGTTTCCATGCTACTCTCTCCATACATCTCACCCTCTCCTCCCCTCGCCCCATGTTCATAATTCTATTCTCTATGTCTGTTTCTCCACTGCTGCCCTGTAAATAAGTTCTTCAGTACCATTCTTCTAGATTCAGTATATATGTGTTAAAAATATGGTATTTATCTTTCTCTTTCTGACTCATTTCACTTTGTATAATAGGTTCTAGGTTCATCCACCTCAGCAGAACTGACTCAAATACATTCTTTTTTATGGCTGAGTGATATTCCATTCCAATACCAAAGAAAGGCCATGCCAAAGAATCCTCAAACTACCGCACAATTGCACTCATCTCACATGCTAGTAAAGTAATGCTCAAAATTCTCCAAGCCAGGCTTCAGCAGTACACGAACCATGAACTTCCTGATCTTCAAGCTGGTTTTAGAAAAGGCAGAGGAACCAGAGATCAAATTGCCAACACCTGGTGGATCATCGATAAAGCAAGAGATTTCCAGAACAATATCTATTTCTGCTTTATTGACTATGCCAAAGCCTTTGACTGTGTGGATCACAATAAACTGTGGAAAATTCTGAGAGAGATGGGAATACCAGACCACCTGACCTGCCTCTTGAGAAATCTGTATGCAGGTCAGGAAGCAACAGTTAGAACTGGACATGGAACAACAGACTGGTTCCAAAAAGGAAAAAGAGTACGTCAAGACTGTATATTGTCACCCTGCTTATTTAACTTAAGTGGAGAGTACATCATGAGAAACGCTGGGCTGGAAGAAGCACAAGCTGGAATCCAGATTGCTGGGAGAAATATCAGTAACCTCAGATATGCAGATGACACCACCCTCATGGCAGAAAGTGAAGAGGAACTAAAGAGCCTCTTGATGAAAGTGAAAGAGGAGAGTGAAAAGTTGGCTTAAAGCTCAACATTCAGAAAACGAAGATCATGGCATCTGGTCCCATCACTTCATGGGAAATAGATGGGGAAACAGTGGAAACAGTGGCAGACTTTATATTTTTGGGCTCCAAAATCACTGCAGATGGTGACTGCAGCCATGAAATTAAAAGACGCATACTCCTTGGGAAAAAAGTTATGACAAACCTAGATAGCATATTCAAAAGTAGAGACATTACTTTGCCGACTATGGTCCATCTAGTCAAGGCTATGGTTTTTCCAGTAGTCATGTATGGATGTGAGGGTTGGACTGTGAAGAAGGCTGAGTGCCAAAGAATTGATGCTTTTAAACTGCGGTGTTGGAGAAGACTCTTGAGAGTCCCTTGGACTGCAAGGAGATCCAACCAGTCCATTCTGAAGGAGATCAGCCCTGGGATTTCTTTGGAAGGAATGATGCTAAAGCTGAAGCTCCAGTACTTTGGCCACCTCATGCGAAGAGTTCACTCACTGGAAAAGACTCTGATGCTGGGAGGGATTGGGGGCAGGAGGAGAAGGGGACGACCGAGGATGAGATGGCTGGATGGCGCCACTGACTCGATGGCCAGGAGTCTGAGTGAACTCCGGGAGTTGGTGATGGACAGGAAGGCCTGGCATGCTGTGATTCATGGGGTTGCAAAGAGTCGGACACGACTGAGCGACTGAGCTGAACTGAACTGATATTCCATTGTTTATATGTACTGCAACTTCATTATCCATTCATCTGTCGATGGACATCTAGGTTGTTTCCATGTTTTAGCTATTGTAAATAGTGCTGCAGTGAACAATGGGATACATGTGTTTTTTTCAATTTTGGTTTCCTCAGGGTACATGCCTAGAAGTGAGATTGCTGGGTCATATGGTAGTTTTATTTCTAGTTTTTTAAGGAATCTCCATACCGTCTTCCATAGAAGCTATATCAATTCACATTTCCACAAACTTTGCCACTTTATTTTTAAATCAAAGGATAATTGCTTTACAGAGTATTTTTCTTTTTGTACCATTCAGTAAGTATTTTCCTAGCTGAAAGTCATAAATATTTTCTTCTCTTTTTCCTGAACATTTTGTAGTTGGCCTTTTATGTCTAAACTATGTAAGTTATCTGAAATTGATTTTATGTACATTTGAGGTTGGAATCTAGTATCTTTCTTCTGCACATATCTTTTTTCCCCCCTCTCAGTATCAATTTCCCTTTTAATTTGCAATGTCATCCCTGTCTTTTTGTCAAGTTTCCTGATATAGCATTGCTTTAACTCTGTAATTTTATCTTCTCAGGTGGTCAATCTGTGTTTTCCTGCAAGAATACCATGTATCTTAATTGTATAAGCTTATAATGTCTTGGTTTGATTGGCAGGTCTCTTTTCTTCAAAAGTACCTGGGCTATTTTTGTCCCTTTATCATTTTATATGAATTTACCATTTCATTAAAAAATTTTTGTCATTTTAACTGGTATTTTCTTGATTTATGGTTTAATTTAGACATATTGAATGTTAAGATCAGTAAAGATGTTATATCACAATTTTTACTGGTTCTCTTTAAAGTCTTTAAGAAACCTTTTTATGATTTTCTCCTCGAATTTTCTAGGAATTAAAAAAAAAGTAACCTGGGTGTATTTTGTTATTGTTATTGCCACTGAAATTAACATTTTTATTTTAATTACATTTTTCTTTATTTGGAATTTGTTCAATATGTTTTTCATTTCATGTATTTGATAATTCAATATCTGGAGTGTAAGTAGGTATACTTTTGTTTTACTCTTTCCGTTGATTATTGCTAGTGTGGCTATTGAATCTAATTTTAAATTTTTTTGAAATTGTGAGTACACATTCAATGGAACTTTGAAGAATGTTTCATGGTTGGATTTAAAGTGCTTTCTTCAGAGTTGTGACCAAAATGGTAAAGTAGGAAGGACCTGAGCTCGTTTTCTACCATGTGCCCAACAACATTACAACTATTTACAGAGCAACTATCCATGGGAATGGTCTGAAGACTTTCAAGAAAGATTTTCCACAACTAAAGACAGAAGGAATCTCAAAAATGTTGATGGGGGGGTCAGTGAGTTGGCATAATTAAGACCCACACCCCAGGCAGGTGACCAACAAACAAACAGGAAGATAATAATAATTCAGAGATTGTCACCAAGGAGGGAGGGGTTCGAGCTGTGTATTGGGCTTCCCAAACCCAGGCTCCTGCACCAGGAACACAAGATGCAGAATATCTGGCTTTGAATGCTAGCAGGGCTTCAATACAGGAGACCTGGAGGCCTGTAGGAAATAGGGACTCTACTCTTAACGATGCACACAAAATCTCATATGCTCCTAGTCTCAGTGCAGGGGACAGTATTTGAAAGTATCCTGATTCAGACTCACCACTTGATAATCTTAGGGAGCCTCTGGAAGCAGCAATGGAAAACTGGGAATAGCTCTGGGGATATAAACACTAGCAGCAGTCATTTTTGGTAGCTCATTCTACCACGAGATATGGTGCCGGCAAGCATGATACATATACATATATGTATGTGTATAACAAATTAACTTTGCTGTATGCCTGAAACTAACACAACAACATTGTAAATAGACTAGACTTCAATAAAAACTAAAAGAAAAAAAAATTGTATGACACAACAACAATTGTTCTAAGAGGGAAGTTTAAAGTGTTACAACCTACTTTGGGGAATAAGAAAAATCTCAAACTATGTAACCTTACATCTAAGAAACTAGAAAAAAAGAAACAAGTCAAGCCCAAAGCAAGAAAAAGCAAGGAAATAATAAATATCAGAGTGGAAAAACAATAAAAAGAGACTAAAAAACAATAGAAAAGATCAATGAAACTAAGTGCTGATTCTTTGAAGGCATAAGGAAAATTAATAGCTCTCTAGTGAGATTCAGCAAAGGAAAGGAGAGAGGGCTCCAATAAAGTCAGAAATAAAAGAGGAAAAGTTACAACTGACACTATCAAAATATAAAAGGTCATAAGATAATTACATACCCATAAAATGGACAACCTAGAAAAAAGGAAAAAAAAAACAAACAAACAAACTCTATGAAAGTAAAGTCTCCCAAATTTGAATCAGGAAGAAACACAAAATACAAATTGATTGATTATTAGCAATGAAATTAAACAGTGATAAAAAAATCTCCAGATTAAAAACGTCCAGGTGGTTTGACCAGTTTAACAAAATAAAGAGTAAAACCTATTTTACTGTAGAATTTAGAAACAAAATCATGCAAACAAATAAAACAGGCACAGATTCATAGATATTTAAAGACCTAAAACATGATGCTGTTAAAGGGCTGCACTCAATATGTCAACAAATCTGGAAAACTCAGCAGTGGCCACAGTACTGGAAAAGGTCAGTTTTCCTTTCAATTGCAATGAAAGGCAATGCCAAAGAATGTTCAAATTACCATACAATTGAGCTCATTTCACATGCTAGCAAGGTAATACTCAAAATCCTTCAAGTTACTCATCAACAGTATGTGAATGAAGAACGTTCAGATGTACAAGGTGAATTTAGAAAAGGCAGAGGAACCAGAGATCAAATTTACAACATCCATAAGATCATAGAAACCACATGGGAATTAAAAAAAAAGAAAATCTATCTGCTTTTTTGACTATGCTAAAGCTTTTTACTGTGTCGATCATAACACACTGTGGAAAATTCTTGAAGAGATGGGAATACCAGACCACCTTACCTGCCTCCTGAGAAACCTGTATGCAGGACAAGGAGCAAAAGTTGGAACCAGACATGGACAATGGACTTATTCAAAATTAGGAAAGGAGTACATCGAGTCTGTATATTGTCAAACTGTTTATTTAACTTATACGCAGAGTCCATCATATGAAATGCTGAGCTGGATGACTCATAAGCTGGAGTCAAGACTGCCAGGAGAAATATCAACAACCTCAGATATGCAGATGAAACCACCCTTGGGTCAGAAAATAAAGAAGAACTAAAGAGCCTCTTGATGAAAGTGAAAGAGGAGAGTGAAAAAGTTAGCTGAAAGCTCAACATTCAGAAAAATAAGATCATGGCATCTGGTCCCATCATTTCAAGGGAAATAGATGAGGAAACAGTGAAAACAGTGACAGGCTTTATTTTGGGGGCTCCAAAATCATTGCAGATGGTGACTGTAGCCATGAAATTAAAAGACGCTTACTCCTTGGAAGAAAACTTATGACCAACTTAGACAGCATATTAAAAAGCAGAGACATGACTTTGCTAACAAAGGTCCATCTAGTCAAGGCTATGGTTTTTCCAGTAGTCATGTATGGATGCGAGAATTGGACTATAAAAAAGCTGAGCACCAAAGAATTAATGCTTTTGAACTGTGGTGTTGGAGAAGACTCTTGAGAGTCCCTTGGACTGCATGGAGATCTAACCAGTCCATCCTAAAGGAAATCAGTCCTGAATATTCATTGGAAGGACTGATGCTGAAGCTGAAACTCCCATACTTTGGTCACCTGATGCAAAGAACTGACTCATTGGAAAACACCTTAATGCTGGGAAAGATTGAGGGCAGGAGAAGGGGATGACAGAGGATAAGATGGTTGGATGGCATCACCGACTCAATGGACATGAGTTTGGGCAAACTCTGGGAGTTGGTGATGGACAGGGAGGCCTGGTGTGCTGCAGTCCATGGGGGTCACAAAGAGTCAGACATGACTGAGTGACTGAACTGAACTACTCTAAAGGCAGAAAGTGAAGAGGAACCAAAGAAGCTCTTGATGAGGGTGAAAGAGGAGAGTGACACAGTTGGCTTAAAACTCAGCATTCAAAAAACTAAGAGCATGGCATCCAGTCCCATCACTTCATGGCAACTAGATGGGGGAAAAATGAAAACAGTGACAGATTTTATTTTCTTGAGCTCCAAAATCACTGCGGATGGTGACTGCAGCCATGAAATTAAAATATACTTCACCTTGGAAGAAAAGCTCTGGCAAACCTACACAGCGTATTAAAAAGCAGAGACATCCGTTTGCTGACAAAGGTCCATCTAGTCAAAGCTATGGTTTTTCCAGTAGTCATATATGGATATGAGAGTTGGACTAGAAAAAATGCTGAATGCTAAAGAATTGATGCTTTTGAATTGTGCTGCTGGAGGAGACTCTTGAGATTCCCTTGAACATCAAGGATATCAAGCCAGTCAATCCTAACGGAAATCAACACTGAATATTCATTAGAAAGACTGATGCTGAAGCTGAAGCTTCAATACTTTGCCCACCTGATGCCAAGAGCCAAATCATTGGAAAAGCCCATGATGCTGGGAAAGATTGAGGGCAGGAGGCAAAGGGGACCACAGAAGAGACGGTTAGATGGTATCACCGACTCAATGGACCTGAGTCTGAGCAAACTCCAGGAGATAGTAAGGACAGGAAGCCTAATGTGCTGCAGTTCATGGGGTCTCAATGAGTCGAACATGACTTAGCTACTGAACAACCACATAGATACAGAGAACCACCTGATGGCTGCCAGAGGGGAGGGAGTGAGCAAGACGAAGGAGATAGGTGGGAGAAATAAAGAGGAACAAGCTTCCAGTTACAAAATAAGTAATTCCAGGTATGTAATTTATAGCACAGGGAATATAGTCAATAATACTGTAATAACTCTGTATGGTGATGGATGCTAACTAGATTTATCATGGTGAACATTCTGTAATATACAAAAATATTGAGTCACTGTGTTATATACCTGAAACAAATATATTGCTGTAAGTCCATTATGCGTCAATATCATTAAAGTGCATTATTCCTTTATGTCAGTTACCTATGCTTCCCAGGTGTCTCAGCAGTAAACAATCTGCCTGCCATTGCAGGAGACCCAGAAGACTCGGATTTGATCCCTGGGTAGGAAGATACCCTGGAGTAGGAAAATGGCAACTCACTACAGTATTCTTGCTTGGAAAATCCCATGGACAGAGGAGCCCTGGTGGCAGTCCACAGGGTTGCAGAAGAGTGCAACACGACACTGAGCACGTATCCTGATGGTCACCAACAGGATAACCTGCATTTACTGCTCAGAAGTTTTCAGACTACATAGGGTGATATTAAATCTGGCCCCAAGACACATCAGGAGCTTCCCTGCTGGCCCAGACAGTAAACAATCTGCCTGCAATGTACAAGACCCAGGTTCGATCCCTGGGTTGGGAAGATCCTCTGAAGAAGGGAATGGCAACCCATTTCAGTATTCTTGCCTGGAGAATCCCATGGACAGAGGAGACTGGCGGGTTACAGCCCATGGGATCGCAAAGAGCTAGACACAGCTGAGTGACTAGCACACCTTCCAATAAGGTCGGAGATGTCTAATTTTTAACATGTTGCCAGTGGATGCTGATGTTGTTCTGTGGATCACATTTTGAGTAGCAAAGCTCTGGACAACAGGAGATTAGCATTTATTACTAGCAAAGCTGCACCCTCCAACCCCACCCACCAAGACTCCACCCCACTAACTCCATTCTTGTCAGTTTCTGCTGATTTGCACTTTTGTGTTTTTTGAGCAGTAGGAGCTTTTCCTTTCTTTCTTGCCATCTCATCAATGCACTTAAAAAGATGTTTAAAAATCTTAAAATTGAGCAAGTTTAGGTATTTTCTATTAAGAAGATTTTCTAAGGAATGAAGTTCTAAGAAATACTTATTATTTTAGACTTTATGTCTAGCTCTATGCGTGCAGAATTTGAATTTATGTATTTGTTTACATTTAGACCTTTGGATGGACTTGCTATAAAAAATATGTTCAGTTCACTTCACTTCAGTCACTCAGTTGTGTCCAACTCTTTGCAATCCCATGGACTGCAGCACACCAGGCTTCCCTGTCTATCACCAACTTCCAGAGCTTGCTCAAACTCATATCCGTTGAGTTGAGTCAGTGATGCCATCCAGCCATCTCATCCTCTGTTGTCCCCTTCTCCTCCTGCTCTCAATCTTTCCCAGCATCAGGGTCTTTTCCAATGAGTCAGTTCTTCACATCAGATGGCCAAAGTATTGGAGCTTCAGCTTCAGCATCAGTCCTTCCAATGAATATTCAGGACTGATTTCCTTTAGGGTGGACTGGTTGGACCTCTTTGCAGTCCAGGGGACTTTCAAGAGTCTTCTCCAATACCACAGTTTGAAAGCATCAATTATTTGCTGCTCAGCTTTCCTTATCTTACAGTCCAACTCTCATACCCATGCATAACTACTGGAAAAACCATAGCCTTGACTAGATGGACCTTTCTCAGCAACATAATGTCTCTGCTCTTTAATATCCTATCTAGGTTGGTCATAGCTTTTCTTCCAAGGAGCAGGCATCTTTTAAGAGATGGGTAGTATTTTCATATTACTTCTCCTTAGTGTCAGGGGAAATTGATATTTTCTTTTCAGTTCTGTCTATTGTCTACAAAGCAAAGTCTGAAAAATAACAGGCAGTAAAAATTCACATTAGAGTTGTTTAAGATATTACAAGTTGGAATTGGAAGCATAAGTATTCCAAATAAGTTCTGCTATATTAAAATTGTGTGACTTTAAGAAAAAGACTTTTCTAAGTTTTAGTTCCTTTTTTAAAAAAAATTTACTTTATTTTACTTTGCAAAACTGTATTAGTTTTTCCATACTTGACATGAATCCACCACGGGTGTACATGAGTTCCCAATTTTGAACCCCCCTCCCACCTCCCTCCCCATATCATCTCTCTGGGTCATCCCAGTGCACCAGCCCCAAGCATCCTGTACCCTGTATCTAAGTTTTAGTTTCTTTATCTGTAAAATAGGCTTCAAGGAGTTCTTAAGAGTGTTGTTGTGAAAATTTAGTGATAGAGTGAAGATCTATTATTATAAATTTTTTAAACATTTGTCCTTTTAAGACAAATAGGAATGTTTAGGGTAAGCACACTATTGTGATTGTGTTAAAGAATGATTAGACTTTCTGTTTAAAAGACAAAAATAACATGCCAAATTATAATTTGAATAATGATTTCAAAAGTGCCCATTATGTTCACATTTTAGACCTGTGTTGTCCAATATACTAGTCAGTAGCCACATGTGGCCATTTAAATTATTTAAAATCACGTGCAATTAAAAATTTGGTTCCTCATGTACACAAGCCACATGTCAATTCTTCAATAGCCACATATGGGCAGTCGTTATCACACTGACTAGGACAGGCAGAGAACATTATCATCATTGCTCCAGCCTATATAGATAAAAATTATTGTTGATAAGTGTGGGACAAAAATATTGTACTCTATTTACGGATATTGTAATTACAGGTTTTTTCTTGAAATGACTGATTTTTGTTGCTATTTTTGTTATTTCTTTAAATGAATTCAGAGATACAGTTTATGAAAAGAAAGCTTAAGACAGAGAGTCTAAAAAAAAGAACAGTCATTTTTTCAGAAGTGAAACTAAGTTTCTATACTGTCATCTAATTTCACTTAGGTTATTCTTTTTTCTTAATGAGAAATGGTGGCTTCAGGGGAGCTACAAATTTGTGTCACTTGGTTACTGGACCAAGGAGCGACAAACATATTTATAACACAATGTAAACAGGCTTAGAGCAAGATACTTAACTGGAAAGCCAGCGTATGACAAAAAAAGGAAACCTAAAACCCAATAGTGGGGAAATTTCCAAAGCTTAGAAAGGAGGTCTTGGTTGTATTTTTTGCAAAATAGATAATAAATCAAATTTAGGGCATTGTTATCAATTTGACCTGACCTAGAGGAAGTATTGGATTGGTCATTACAGAATTCCTTAAGGAAAAGAAAATAGATTTGGAAAATATACTATTTAGCAAATACCATGAAGGTGACTATTTCAGATTTAGTATGTTGAGGAGAAAGGCTAAGGAAAGGGATCTTATTCTCAGAGGAAAGCAGTACACTTCATGATGATTTAATTAAGTGGTTAAAATGGTTAAAGGGCTAGATTAATGAAATTGATCCTTGTATCATATTCACACTGGGACAAAACATAGCTGCTGAAAATGAGGAAAAGATACATTATAGTCTATTAAAGAAAATATTGGAGAGTAACTCAATTTGGACACAGTGAAGTTTATAAGATAACATCTATGGGATTGTTCCAACTGCCCTGTGTAATCATCACAACTATTTGATCGGAAACAATATCAGTAATGTATTCAAATAATCCTGAGCCACCTACTGCAAACAGATGCATTCCCCAGCTTACTTTAATTCACATTTCCTCCCAAGATTCTTGATCAGATGATGTAATTTGCAATAGCATAAGAACTGGAATTTATTATTTCAGTGATATCTAGCTATATTCAAATATTCATTAATTTAGAGAGAATGAAAGTAGTGGCGACAGGATATCCTGTGTGTGCTGACTTATTTTTAATTTCAAATTATTAATTAGTGATAGATTCCAGGTTGCAAATGACTTAATTGAAAACTGAACACTGCATTTCTGGAACACAGTAGGTGCTCAATAAATATGTGTTGCAAGCACCCTCACTTCTGGTTGAACACTTTCACTCCATATGTCACGGGAAGCACCACAGAGAATAAAGAGAAAGCCCAAATATGCTTCCACAAAGTCTTCATTTCGAGACAGTTAGCTAACAAGCTACAGAAATAACAAGGTTCTTCACAAATTTTCAAGCATACATACAGCTTAAAGGAAAATGAATTTACATTGTGAAATTCTAATTCATGAGAAGAATTGAGTTTGCAATCATGGTAGTTCTTCTTAAAACTCTCCTATTTTTAAAACATTCTTTATGTTGGGACTGGTGTTAGGTCTTGTTGATCTTTATGACTATTTCTTCCTTCTTCTCATATTATTATTGCATGTTTGTTACATATAGTAAGTGCTTATAATATATGCCCATTTAATTGAAAAAATGACATTAAACGTGCTCCTGAAAAGTCACCGTACATCAAACCTGCTCTTTTCACAATGCTAATCCATTTTAAGTATGTAAATAAAATATTGAATAATCTTCGTGCGTCTCTAAAAAGGAAACTGCTGCTGCTGCTGCTAAGTCACCTCAGTTGTGTCTGACTCTGTGCGACCCCATAGATGGCAGCCCACCAGGCTCCCCCATCCCTGGAATTCTGCAGGCAAGAACACTGGAGTGGGTTGCCATTTCCTTCTCCAATGCAGGAAAGTGAAAAGTGAAAGTGAATTCCCTCAGTCATGTCCGACTCCTAGCGACCCCATGGACTGCAGCCTACCAGGCTCCTCCATCCATGGGATTTGCCAGGCAAGAGTACTGGAATGGGGTGCCATTGCCTTCTCCAAAAAAGGAAACTATTGATACTTACATGTAATTATGCACAAGCTTCCCTTGACAAACAAAGTTATTTTCCAGAGACTAAGTTAAATCAGAAGACCTTACGGAAAAAGAAAACAGCTCAACCCAGGGCACTTGTCAAGGCTCCTGACATGCTTGTTCTACTTTTTATACTTAATCTACGTTCATAGATTAATTGAAACAGCAGTTGTGAAAGACACTTTGCCGATTTTCATCAGTGAATGCACAAAGTGAAAACTTTCATTCTAGAAGGGGCCCCAGGTTTTGAGAAAGTGTCTCACCTCTCAGCTTGATTCAAAATGCAGATATTTAGCTTAATTCACTTTAGTCCATGGGAAATTTTTAACAAAGACTGTCTGTCTTATGATTTGCAACAAATATTTATTACTGTTCTCAGTAGTCCTGTCAAATCAACTTTTCATATTCTGTGTCATTTAGCTCATTAGTAAGATATTATTTATATAAATGCAAAGATAAAGTGCTTTAAAATTCTACTTTATGCAAAAGCAGTATCATCTTCATGCTATTGAAAAATTTTTTTGCACTTGAAGAAGAGGAAATTCCTTAACATTCTGATTTTGAAACAAATGAAATAAGAGCCCTATTAATATTCTGATACATCTTAGAAAGAAATATTCAATAAGATTTACAGTCTTTTTCTCACCAGTAGTATGATCTTGGTGGTTTATATTTATATATTTGCACATATATACTTATACTATTAAAGATAATTTTTTCATGAGGACTTACATAATCAAACTTTAAAGGTATTTTATAATTTCATCAAAATGTTATTTTTCACATGCTCTAAAACTTGTTCTCTACCAGGATGATGAAAACAAAAAAGGTTCAAACCATTTCAAGTTACTGTGGAGATTTCTGTGGGTAAAGTATTGTTATAAGAAAATGTATAAGGTGAGTAGTGGTTTCTACGTCTGGAAGAAAGTGTGCTGTGTGAAGGGTTTTTGTATACAAATTATCTGAAATCTGATCTGAAAAGAGAAGGCAAATAGGCCAATTGAGCTGCAAGAAGTATTTTAATGGCGTATCCGAGGCTATCACAATGGTGTACTACTGTGACTTTCCAGTCTATTTTGATTATGGACCTATACATCCGAACTTCACACTCTAACAAAGCACGTAATGGATCTTCCAGTTCTCTTATCTCAGCCATTTGTGTGTGGCTGGTGAGGAATAGAAATGCTGGAGCTGATAAGGTGAACAAAAAATATTAGGAGACAGTTGCATATTCAAATAACACATTATTGGTAGAGAAATACCTTATATTCTGGGAATAGGGCATAAGAACTGAGAGGACAAAATGAGGAAATAAGGGATGTTTTAAAATTTGGTGAATTGCTCATAAAGTACCAATCAGTTTTGATAATACATTGAATAAATATTTAAGGTGCCATGTTTTGGTGATTTTCCAATATTCCTAAGTGCCTTTCAAATGCTGTCTTCTCAATTTTCCAATTGTCTATATACTGTATGTGAGGAACTATTGTGAAGTCAATTTTAAAAAGGCTGTAAAACTTGTCCCACAGTTCAAAAACATCTCCTCAAAAATTATTAAAAACCTTAAAATGCATCTATTATGATGATTTAAGGGAGGAAATCAGCCCTGGGATTTCTTTGGAAGGAATGATGCTAAAGCTGAAACTCCAGTACTTTGACCACCTCATGCGAAGAGTTGACTCATTGGAAAAGACCCTGATGCTGGGAGGGATTGGGGGCAGGAGGAGAAGGGGACGACAGAGGATGAGATGGCTGGATGGCATCACGGACTCGATGGACGTGAGTCTGAGTGAACTCCGGGAGTTGGTGATGGACAGGGAGTCCTGGTGTGCTGTGATTCATGGGGTCGCAAAGAGTTGGACACAACTGAGTGACTGAACTGAACTGAAGGGAGGAAATAAATATAAAGTCCTGACTCCTTTAAAGTAAAATATGCAAGGTGGCTAAATGGTAACTTTGAGCTTTCGGGAACTGTTCAAACATCTTTATTTTGACACAAGAAAACTAGGAACTTGCATTTTAGATATTTATGTAAGGTCCTCCGCACCCACAGAGTAAAAATGAACTGGAATTTTACATTGGTATATGCCGGGGGCCAGGGGTGGGGTCGGGGTGGAGATTTAGTGTTTAGTGGGGACATAGTTTCAGTTCAAAAGTGAAAAACTGGGGAGATGGGTGATGTGTTTGTGGAGAGGAAGGCGCCTCCACCCTAGGAGATGAGAGCACTGAGGTGGGCGGTGGAGCAGCTGAGATGGCCCGTGGAGCAGCTGAGATGGCCCACCCAGCCCTCAGGCCTCCCTGACTCTGCTTTCCTCCTGGCTAGTAAAAGAGTTCCTAGCTAGAAAAGTCCAGCTTTGCTGGGGATTTTGCCTGGAAAGACTCCATCCCTCAGCCACCACCCAAGTCTGTACTTCGTGTCACTGAACTATACAGTTAAATAAGGTTAAAATAGTATGCTTTATTTTGTGTGACTTTTACCACAATAAAGAAACATTAAAAAAAAAGTGAACTGGAACTTAACTTACTGAGTAGCTCGCAGCCTTCCGTGTCCTGGGTTGGTCTCATGAACGAGAGCGCTTCCTACTAGGGCTGCTTGATGCTCCCATATTCAAAGCACTTACAGTAAGCCCTGAGACAGAACTTCCTTACTATGGAGAGACTATTCCACCCCTGACATGGTGCCAGAAAGTTCCACATATGGACCACTGGCTGCTGGAAAGAATTCTGCATTCATCAGAGACATAGGAAGCTTATCACCATATTCTAATCTTGTGTCCTATGCTACTCTTCAATAATGCCAGAATAAAAAGGTCAAAATGTAACACCATAAAGACAGAAATCCATGAGTTTTCCTTTCCAACAGTGACACAAAGGTGTTTCCACACATGGCGTGGTCCAGCAATATCGCCTGGTTGATTGACATAGTTTTTCATTTTTTAACTTGCTTTTGCACCGGGCCATTTATTGATTGTACCTGCATGCTTCCACCCTACTGTCAGGCCTTCCAAATCCTTCAGAAGCCCAATAGAATCAGAATGAATGCTCTTTCCAGACACAATCTACCTTCTTCTCATTTTTTTAAAATAGAGTGGGCATGTGACTTAGCAAGTTCAACATGAATCATTTCAACTATTTCTGAATGATCACTGGTACACATTATGAATCTGAATCATTCCTGATGCTCCTTAAAAGGCGTGTGTTCCAAGCCAGTCATTTACTCAGCAGTGTGTGTGTATGCCCACTAAGTTGCTTTCGTCATGCCCAGCTCTTTGAGACCATATGGACTATAGCCCGCCAGGCTCCTCTGTCCATGGGATTCTCCAGGCACAAATGCTGGAGTGGGTTGCCAAGCCCTCCTCCAGAGAATCTTCCCAATCCAGTAATGGAACCTACGTCTCTGGCATTGCTGATGGATTCTTTACCCACTGAGCCACCTGGGAAGCACATGTGTGTGTGCATGTGTGTGTGTGTGTGTGTTATACACATTTAATTTTATTTCTATATTTTGGCCATACCACACAGCTTGTAGGATCTTGGTTTCTAGACTAGGGATTGAACCCATGACCCCAGAAATGAAAGCAAAATATCTTAACCACTGGACTGCCAGGGAATTCTGATAATCTTTCTTTCTTTTCTTTTTTAAGGTCTGTCAAGTGAGATATAAAACAATGAAAACTGAAATGGTAGCAAACTAAGGATTTGATGTTATGCACTGTGAATGGCACATGTCTCTCTATGGATCCATGAATCAGGAAGAACTTGACCATGTTGGCAATTTGGGGATTATGGGAAGTCTCAGGTCATATACCTTGTAAACTCTGGCAAGCTGCTAGCTTTCATTTCCATCTTCAAATCTTGCTCAAAATTTCCCCTGTGTACAAAATGCATTCTCTCTGCTTATTTCTTTTGCTTTACTTTTCTCATTATTGTTTTATTTTCAAGTACAAGTGAGACAGGAATACATTTTTATTTCAAAATATTCAAACAATATACCAATATAAAAACAATGTCAAAGTTGCCATCACCGCCTCCTCACTCCTACTTTGCTGTCCAGAGGCCACCACTTAGCTGTATAATGAGTGTCCTCTAGGGCTCTTACTACTCACTGATAGGAATAGAATTACTCATAGGCACATACACAGTTTTTAACTATTTTTTACATGAATTGTCTTCTAGCTGAATTTAAGCTGCATGAGAGCATGGGCTTTGTTGGTTCTAGATATATTCAGAATTTGGAGGAGTACATGGTACATAAATATTTGTTGGGTGAATACAGCCTGCTTTTTCCACTTACTGTCTTGATGACTCCTATTGTCAGTACCTGGAGTTGGATCCAGGTACTTTATGTATTTATTCATACACGTGCATAAGATTCTACAATGCGAAGTGAAGTGAAGTCGCTCAGTCGTGTCCGACTCTTTGCAACCCCATGGACTGTAGCCTACAAGACTCCACTGTCCATGGAATATTCCAGGCAAGAGTACTGGAGTGGGTTGCCATTTCCTTCTCCAGGGGATCTTCTCCACCCAGGGATCGAACCCCGGTCTCCTGCATTGCAGGCAGACGCTTTACCGTCTGAGCCACCAGGGAAGCCTCTCAATGTGGGCAGAGGGTAAATTATTTACTCACTCTAAATCTTGGTTTTCAATTCAAAGTTCAAGCATCTCTAAGTGAATCCTCTGTGCACAGTATTTTCCTTTACATCTGCCAATATAGTCAATTTGCCCCACATTTTCATTATCTCTCTGGGGTTATGAGATCCTTGAAAATGTGTGTCTCCAATCTCTGGGATCTAATGCCTGATGATCCGAGGTGAACATAATGTAAAAATAATAAAAAGTAAAATGCACAATAAATACAATATTGAATCATCTCAAGATCACCCCCACCCTCAAGTCCGTGAAAAAAATTGTCTTTCACAAAACCAGACCCTGGTGCCAAAAACGTTGGGACCCCAGCCTTAGATTATGTGTTTCTGAAGGGAAGAGATTGTTTTACTTTGATAGAAAGGCTATCCTTGGAAAAGAGAAAGCCTAACAAGCATTTTAAAATGAATAGTTGTGAAGTTTAAGCAATAAGGCATATTGACAGATACCTATTTAGTTGGAGACTAATGTGTTGGAGACGACTCTTGAGAATCTCTTGGACTGCAAGATCCAACCAATCCATTCTAAAGGAGATCAGTCCTGGGTGTTCTTTGGAAGGACTGATGCTAAAGCTGAAACTCCAATACTTGGGCCATCTCATGTAAACAGTTTACTCATTGGAAAAGACTCTGATGCTGGGAGGGATTGAGGCCAGGAGGAGAAGGGGATGACGGAGGATGAGATGGCTGGATGGCATCACCGACTCTATGGACAAGAGTTTGGGTGAGTTGGTGATGGACAGGGAGGCCTGGCATGCTGCAATTCATGGGGTTGCAAAGAGTTGGACATGACTAACCGACTGAACTGAACTGAACTGAATGTTTGGAAAAAGTTGTACATAAAATATATTAGGTGGGGAGGATTATGAACTATGGCTTTTTAAAAGCAAGATGGCTTAGATTAACTCGACCATAGTTGAACATATCTGAAGGGCTAGAACAAGGTGGACAGAAAATTGGAATTACCTGTTTCAAAGGCTATTATCTTTAAAAATTAATTCACCCTCAGCACACCCCAGTTGCCTCATTTAGGAAAGTTGACAAGAGCATAGAAACTTTTTCAGATGGTAAGAACTGTCCTTGTATTTGCAACTTGCTTACTGGGCATTTTATGACACCTTAAGTAATGCTTAACTATATTTGTTAAATTGTGCAAAAATCAGCATTTTGTTTCAGATTGTATTCAAATTAAATAGAAAGTTGGATGATGAAACCTGGAGAAATGTGTGAACTTTTCATACAATGACATAACACTTATTAAGCTTAGCAACTATATTTTTATTCCTGAATAATCTTAAGTAATGATATATCTACACCAAAACCAATATTTTTATCCCCAGGTAAGAGATTGTTTCTGTCTAATAATCACAAAATATTGCCTGGGTTGTAATTGTTTTCTTAACATAAAAATGATTGAGAACAAGCCAATAAAATTTGTTGCTGAAAAAGGAAAACATTAAATTAGGCCCTGACTTTCAGTAAAATAGGACCATATGGTACATTTAATTATAAGTTGAGGAGATATTTGAAGTTTTAATTTAAGTGTTTTACTTACAACATTAGCTCAACTCTTCTGCCCAGATGTCTAACAACAAGCCACAGCCCCATATACAGAAAAACAATAACACAAAAGATAAAAAATGAGAAATGATGAGTCATATATTCATTCTGCACATCAAAAAGATGTAAAACTCAAAAAGTTCATCAAATGAGGTTGTCTCATAATGAATTCTATTTCTCTTTCTTCCCCACAAAGAACATTAATTTTGTAGTTTGTGGTGTTGCTTTTCTTTTGCCAGTCACATGAATCTAATGGGCTTTGGGATCAGAGTCCTGGCTACAAATGTTAGCCTTGCCACTTCATTTGCTCATTTATTTATTCATGCATTAATTACTTGACATATTTTAGTGCCTACTGTATGCCGGGTGTCAGACTAGACCCTGGGTACACAATGGCTTTCTGTCTGTGTTCTTGGAGATTAGAGTTCTGTTACTAGAACCTAATTAGCTCTTGACAAAGTAGTCATCATTTATGAGCCTCAGTTTCTTTATTTATGAAATGAAAAAAAGATACCTAGTCACAGATTTTTGCAAGATTCAAATAGAATAATCATATATGTAAAGAAAAAGAAGCATTGTTCCTTTTGCAGAACAGATCCTAAAAAAATGCCAACCACCTTCCCTAACCTACCTCACCCCTTTCCTTGAATGAACAAAGAGATCTTTAATCACAGTAAGCCAGCATCCTCAGAAAACACTGCTGGATTGTACAGCTTAAGAGTGGCATGTACTGTTGCAGATGGATAACTTCTTGCAAGGACAATGGAGATTGATGAGGAGAGGAGGGGGAGGCCTGAATGTGGGGCTCCATCAGGCAGTTGACGGATCCTATGATCTGTGCGCCTCTCATTTTGCTTGGTTTGAGGCAAGAGGAGCAGACCAGGAACAGCTGAGCAAACAAAGTAATCCAGATCATACTTGTGGTAATGGTGACAAACTCGAAGAAATAACATCAATCATTTCAAGCAAAGCCTGTCTCCTCAGACTGTGTTCACCTGGACTAGAGGAGGGAAAAAATATAAGTCTGCCATTCAATACTCTTGAGTCAAAGCTCTTTTCAACAAGGATGGCTTTGTTGTTCTCATATTTCTCACTCTATTTTATCCCCAGTACTCACTCTTCTTGTTCTACCTTGACTTTCAGCATCATAAAGCTGACAGAACAGACGGTAAAACCTATTTATTGTGTGGCTTGTCCAATGAACTACATTTATACCCAATTTCTGAGAGCTGCTCTAAGCAAACATGAGCAGAGTCAGTCATATCCCTCATTACACTATTGGTAGGAGGAAACATTGGCCTTCACTTGAAGAGAATCCACTCTAATAACCTGTCTCACCTCCAATGAATTTAATCAGCAATGTTGTCCCCAGTTGTGATGAATTATAATTTTATGTTCTTGCTCTTTCTAATGCCTGGTGGGAATGTTCACATTCTTCTAGCCGGTAGATAGATGCTCTGGTATGCTAGAGTGATTGCTGCTGCTGCATGCCTACTGCTTTTTGCCTGGTTTAACAACACTAGTAGTTTATTATTCACAGCATCATTAATTAATTAATAAGACAGTTGGTGATGATATTAAAGAAGTTGGAACCAGTTCAGTTTAGATTGACACTGCTCAAGACATTGGCACAATTGATGTTTGTTCAGAAATAGTAGAGGATGACAGGCAATTTGAGAGAGAATAATAGATGGCTAATTTGGATTCAACTAATTAGAATATCATCATAATTTGGATGTGGAGTAAGCTAGTATTTATCTTTTTACAAGTATAAAAATGATTTCTGAAGCTGTGCCATGAAGCAGTGATTCTCAATGGGGACAGGGAAGTAGAGCAGAATCTGTTACCCAGAAAGATGCCAGGTTTGAAAAACTGGTTTTGCTACACGTATTTCCTACACAGGCCAGAAAAGAAAGCCAGGTAAGACTTCTTGACTGGAAAAGATGGAATATACAGAATACAGAGAAAAAATCAATATAGAAGGCACATAGAGTAAAAGCAAAGTCAAGATTGCTGTACAGCAGAAACTAAGACAACATTGTAAAGTGACTATACTTCAAAAAAGATTTAAAAAAATACTGTGAAAGTGTAAATTAAATTTTGGAAGAATATTTAACTTATTCATGAGAGAAAAATATTTTTAAGAAACTAGTAGCATATTTTGTATATTTTAAAACTCCTGGTTACTATGAATTTTAATAACTGCTAGAGCAAAAATCTCCTTAAAAAATTTTTTTTTCATTACTTTTCAGTCTAATTGGAGAAAGTACTGTAGTCTATCAAGATGTACTGGCTTTTGTTGCTATGCTGCTGTTGAATTCAATTAACTTTTGGAGAGCATACTGAGTGTGGGTTCTAAGGCTTATGAGTCTTACTTCTTCTTTGAACCTCCTTTCTCATTGTAGGTTTCAGCCAACACCACTCTGCGGCATAAAACACCCAAGGCATCCCGCTCAGATGTGGGTCAGGAGTTTGGACAGGATATAACCTGTACTGCTTGTCTCTGTATCAGAAATCTCAGTTGGGTATTCTTAAAGACGAGGGCTGACTTGAACATTCAAGACAGAGACCATCCAGAGGCATATTTAGTCACATGTCTGGTTGTTGACACTGGCTGTTAATTGGGCTCTCAGATCACTATTAACCAGCCCATGTATAGCCATTCTACATGGGCTGTCTAGGTGAATCACTCTGGGTTTCTTCACAGAATGCCAGCTGATTTCCAAGAGCAAGTGCCCCAGAACGAAATCAAAGTTGTCCATGAATGATGCATAATATTACTGTAATCATAGTTACACAAGCCCACCTAGATTACGGATGATAAAACATATCTTGTTTCTTTATGGGCGGGACATCAAAGTCACATTGTAATAGCATCTATGGGGTGGGAGATGTTGCAAAAATCTTTGGAAAATATAGCTACTCAGTTTAATAAATGGTTGTTGATGAAACATTTTGATTTTTACAAATGAAAATCAGAAGATTAGTGGTTTTCAAACAGCTGTAACATCATAGGAAATAATTGCATTGGGTGGGCCAAAAAGTTCATTCATAGTTTTCCATAAGAAAAAAAATGAATGGATTTTTTTTGGCCGCCCAAATATTTCTTCAATAAACATTGTAATCCCCTTCTCCCCAATTCCCAGGAGGTGACTGGTTTTGTTCGGTGCATACTTTGATCATCTTTTCTGGTTGGTGATGCATAAGGTTTTCAAAAACCGTGATCAATAACAATATATCTCTTGGTAATTATCTTTCGTTGGAAGAAGTCAGCCTGAAGTTAGCCTGAAGTGTGTGTCCTGGCTCTCCCACTTATTACCCGAATGTGGTTATTGCTGCTTCTCAGTCACTAAGTTATGTCCGACCCCATGGACTGGAGCACACCAGGCTTCTGTCCTTCACTGCCTCCCGGAGTTTGCTCAAACTCATGTTCACTGAGTTGGTGATGCTGTCTAACCATCTGAATTACTTGAATTCAGTTCAGTTGCTCAGTTGTGTCCCACTCTTTGCAACCCATGAATCGCAGAACACCAGGCCTCCCTGTCCATCACCAACTCCGGGAGTTCACCCAAACTCATGTCCATCGAGTCAGTGATGCCATCAGCCATCTCATCCTCAGTTGTTCCCTTCTCCTCCTGTCCCCAATCCCTCCCAGCATCAGAGTCTTTTCCAATGAGTCAACTCTTCTCATGAGGTGGCCGAAGTACTGGAATTTCAGCTTTAGCATCAGTCCTTCCAAAGAACACCCAGGGCTGATCTCCTTTAGGATGGACTGGTTGGATCTCCTTGCAGTCCAAGGGACTCTCAAGAGTCTTCTCCAACACCACAGTTCAAAGCATCAATCCTTCGGTGCTCAGCTTTCTTAACAGTCCAATTCTATCATCCATACATGACCACTGGAAAACCATAGCCTTGACTAGATGGACCTTTGTTGGCAAAGTAATGTCTCTGCTTTTGAATATGCTACCTAGGTTGGTCATAACTTTCCTCCCAAGGAGTAACAGTCTTTTAATTTCATGGCTGCAGTCACCGGTGATCTGCAGTGATTTTGGAGCCCCCAAAAATAAAGTCTGCCACTGTTTCCACTGTTTCCCCATCTATTTCCCATGAAATGATGGGACCAGATGCCATGATCTTATTTTTCTGAATATTGAGCTTTAAGCCAACTTTTTCACTCTTGTCTTTTACTTTCATCAAGAGGCTTTTTAGTTCCTCTTCACTTTGTGCCATAAGGGTGGTGTCATCTGCATATCTGAGGTTATTGATATTTCTCCTGACAGTCTTGATTCCAGCTTGTGCTTCTTCCAGCCCAGCATTTCTCATGATGTACTCTGCATAGAAGTTCAATAAGCAGGGTGACAATATAGAGCCTTGACATACTCCTTTTCTTATTGGGAACCAGTCTGTTGTTCCATGTTCAGTTTTAACTGTTGCTTCCTGACCTGCATACAGATTTCTCAAGAGGCAGGTCAGGTGGTCTGGTATGGCCATCTCTCTCAGAATTTTCCACAGTTTATTGTGATCCACACAGTCAAAGGCTTTGGCATAGTCAATAAAGCAGAAATAGATGTTTTTCTGGAACTCTCTTCCTTTTCCATGATCCAGTGGATGATGGCAATTTGATCTCTGGTTCCTCTGCCTTTTCTAAAACCAGCTTGAACATCTGGAAGTTCATGGTTCATGTACTGCTGAAGCCTGGCTTGGAGAATTTTGAGCATTACTTTAGTAGCATGTGAGATGAGTACAATTGTGTGGTAGTTTGAGCATTCTTTGGCATTGCCTTTCTTTGGGATTGGAATGAAAACTCACCTTTTCCAGTCCTGTGGCCATTGCTGAGTTTTCCAAGTTTGCTGGCATATTGAGTGCAGCCCTTTCACAGCATCATCTTCCAGAATTTGAAATAGCTCAACTGGAATTTCATCACCTCCATTAGCTTTGTTCGTAGTGATGCTTTCTAAGGCCCACTTGACTTCACATTCCAGGATGTCTGGCTCTAGTTAAGTGATCACACCATCATGCTTATCTGGGTCGTGAAGCTCTTTTTTGTACAGTTCTTCTGTGTATTCTTGCTACCTCTTCTTAATATCTTCTGTTTCTGTTAGGTCCATACCATTTCTGTCCTTTATCAAGCCCATCTTTGCATGAAATGTTCCCTTGGTATCTCTAATTTTCTTGAAAGTGAAAGTGAAGTTGCTAACTCAGTCGTGTCTGACTCTTTGCGACCCCATGGACTCTAGCCCACCAGGCTCCTCCCTCCATGGGATTCTCCAAGCAAGAGTACTGGAGTGGGTTGCCATTTCCTTCTCCAGGGGATCTTCCTGACCCAGGGATCGAACCCAGGTCTCCCACAATCCAGGCAGATGCTTTAACCTCTGAGCCACCAGGGAAGCCCGAGGAATCTCTATTTCTTTGCATTGATCGCTGAGGAAGGCTTTCTTATGTCTCCTTGCTATTCTTTGGAACTCTGCATTCAGATGCTTATACCTTTCATTTTGTCCTTTGCTTTTCGCTTCTCTTCTTTCACAGCTGTTTGTAAGGCCTTCCCTGAATTACCTGAATAACCATTTACAAATTGCTTAAACTTTTTTTGCCTCAGCTTCCCTGTCTATAACATACGGGCAAATAATAGTAACTACTTTATGGAATTGTTTTGAGGCTGTGCTGTGCTGTGCTTAGTTGCTCAGTTGTGTGTGACTCTTTGCAACCCCATGAAATGTAGCCCACCAGGCTCCTTTGTCCATGGGGATTCTCCAGGCAAGAATGCTAGATGGGTTTCCATGCCCTCCTCCAGGAGATCTTCCCAACCCAGGGATCGAACCCAGATCTCCCACATTGCTGGTGGCTTCTTTACCATCTGAGCCCCTGGGAAGCCCAAGAATACTGGAGTGGGTAGCCTATCAGCTCTCTAGGGAATCTTCCTGCCCAGGAATCAAACTGGGGTCTCCTGCATTTCTTGCGGTGATTCTTTACCAACTGAGCTACCAGTGAAGGCCTGTTTTGAGGCTACAAAGGGATAAATTCATGTAAAGCCATTAGTACAGTGCCTGGAATATACTGCTGCTGCTGCTGCTGCTGCTGCTGCTGCTGTTAAGTCACTTCAGTCGTGTCTGACTCTGTGCGACCCCATAGACGGCAGCCACATCCAATAAATGATTGCTATTGCTATTTAAAGGGCTTCCTTGGTGGCCCAATGATAAGGAACCTAACTACAATGCAGAATGCCTAGATTCAATATCTGGGTCAGGGAGATCCCCTGGGAAAGGGAATGGCTACCCACTCCAGTATTCTTGCCTGGAGAATTCCATGGACAGAGGATCCTGGTGGGCTATGGTTCGTGGGGCCACAAAGAGTTGGACACGACTGAGTGACTAACACATACATTACTATTTAGAAGGATAGCTTAAAACTAATGGTAGGTATTTATTGCACTAAATTCTTAATAAATACAGTTGTGATTCAGGACAATAAAAGGAATTTTGAGAGGAAATATGTTGCAAAGGATGAAAGGGAAGTAAGGCAGAGATAATCTGGAGGAAAACTGCTTAAAGGGTATTTTACAAATTGAAGTGCATGTGTGCATGCCAAGTTGTTTCAGTCGTATATGACTCTGTGATCCCATGGACTGTACCCTCCAGGCTCCTCTGTCTATGGAATTCTTCAGGCAAGAATACTGGAGTGAGTTGCCATTTCCTTCTCCATTTAAACTTCAGTGTAGTTAATTATATTGGTTTCAAATGTACAGCATAGTGATTCAATATTTTTAGAGATTATTCTTCTTTTAAATTTATTAGAAAGTATTGGCTGTATTCCTGTGTCTAGCAATAAATATATCCTTGTAGCTTATTTATTTTGTACATAGTAGTTTGTACCTCCCAATCTCTGACCCTTCTCTTGCCTCCCATCCCTTAAAGAGTATTTTAATGCAATATTGCCATTGGTGTGCAGGACTAACAATTTTCCTTCTCTCCACTTAGAATCTTCAAAGAAACTTCCATTTTCCATTTGCATGCTGTGTAATAGTTGCCTGTATCTTGAGGCTACAAACGAGGTACTAAGTCTTAGCTCAAATGGAGAGAGAATGTGACAGAGGCAACCTTGAGAGATCTCATATTTGTATTCTGCTTATTCTGTAAGAGTCCTTTCAGGGGCTCCAGAAGGGGAAAGGACAGGTGCCAATCAATCCCCTACATTTGCCTCAATCAGAGTTATTAGGCTTTTCTCTCTCCTTATTGTTATATTCTACATGAAGGGACCCTCTCATCTATGAGAACAGACATTATTTGAAAACCACTGGGGCTATGGATTGTTCCAAATATGATAGCTTTTCAGATTTCATTTTGTGTGTTCTTAAACATGACATTTAAAGTTTTACCTTCCATTTCTTGGAGCTCAAAGTGAAGACTTTATGAAGGTCGATTTTTAGCTTATTAACACACCATATGTGATCAAAACAAAAGTTTATGTGAATATGAGAATTTGTCTTCCAATGAAATTTGAAGAGAGAACAAACAGTATGTATGTGAGAGTCAGATTTTTTTTTTCATCAGAACAAGTCCCTCCAAACAGATGAACTCATACACAGCTACCACCGCAAAAGTTTATCCATCTAATTACAATTGTTCTCTATATCAGGACTTTTTTTGGGGGGAGGGGGGCTAGCTTAGTGCAATGGCTTTGTTCTGTGCAAAATTTTGCTAAAGGGCAGCTACTTTGCCCAAATTCCCTTGCTTGTGTGGTTTCCAGATTGGAACATGAGAAACTTATGGGAGATTTAGGCAGTGGAAATGGGGCAGCAGCCAGCTGTACACCGTGCAGATCAGTGTAGGGTACATGCCTCAGATGGATACTGTGGCTGATACACTGGTTCATATTGATGGTGTAAGGCATCATCCAGACACACCGCTAACCATCACCGACCTCTTCTCCTTTGATTGTTCTGAGCTCTGGGCCAGATCTGCATGCACCTGACAGACACTTCACATCATCCAACGTAGAGGCAGGGGTAAACCCGTGGGAGGTTCCAGTTTGTCCTTCCTCTCCCTCACTGCTAGCTCAACACTAGTGACAAAGGCAACAATCTTATGTAGCCCTCTTAACCAGTTTCCAGTAATTTCCCAAGATGTAATCTTGTGGGCTTCCCACGTGGCTTAGTGTTAAAGAGTCCTCTTGCCAATGCAGGAGACACAAGGGAGGTGGTTCGATCCCTGGTTTGGGAAGACCACCTGGAGAAGGAAATGGCAACTCACTTCAGTATTCTTGAAAATGAATGGACAGAGGAGCCTGGCGGGCTACAGTCCATGGGTCCACAAAGAGTTGGATGTAACTGAGCACCTGCGTGTGCACACGCACACACACACACACACACACACACACACACACACACACACATCTTTTAATAACTCCATTCCATGGCATGTATCACAGCGATGCTACTTCTTTGATTAAAGCCCAACTGATAACACATACTATCATGTTTCTTAGCTATTTATTATAAGCCACACTTTTACAATCTTTTCTCACTTTCTTTTCTACATATTCCCAACAGCTAAGAAGATTTTATGCAATTTATTTTCAGTACATTATATAAAGTCAAGTGTATTTTCAGTACATAATATGAGACCTGGCTCCTGGCTATGTCCCTCTTGACTTTTTACCTTCTCCCACTTCTTGCCTAAATTCCAAACACACTGATCTCAGTGAATCCCAAACCTCCCCCATGGCACCGTCTCATGAAGTGAAATGAATGAAATGAAAGTCACTCATTCGCATCTGACTTTTTGCAACCCCATGGACTATACAGTCTATGGAATTCTCCAGGCAGAATACTAGAGTGGGTAGCCTTTTCCTTCTCCAGGGGATCTTCCCAAACCAGGGATTGAACCCAAGTCTCCTGCATTGCAGGCAGATTCTTTACCAGCTGAGCCACAAGGGAAGCCCAAGAATACTGGAGTGGGTAGCCTTCCCTTCTCCAGGGGATCTTCCTTACCCAGAAATTGAACTGGGGTCTCCTGCATTGCAGGCAAATTCTTTACCAACTGAGCCATCAGGGAAGCCCTTTCCGTCTCACGGTGTTGGCAAATGTGACACTTTCCTCCTGTTATTTACATGACTGACTTCCTTTCTCACTTTTCAAATATTTACTTAAATATCACCACTTATAAGAGAATCCCCCCCTCTTTCCTTTCTTTCTTTGGAGCACCTCCAAACCTTCCCAACGGAGTCTATGCTTTTTTTCCCCTCTATAACATCACCCAAATTCTTATAAGTATTTTTCCTGTAGTGCGTTGTTGTACATCTCACTGGCTGAATGCATATTTTTCATGGCAGAGGCTTAACTTTGTTTTATTCTCAATTGTAGTCACATTTCCTAACACAATGTCTGGAACACAGCAGTCTTTATCTCATGAATAACTAAATTCATTAATTGAACTCATGCATTAGCATAACACCCCAGTCATGTATGTACTTGGGATCACTCTATCGTTTTAGGCAACAGAAAAGGAGTTTTCAAGTCACTGTCTTCTGCTTTTGATAGGTAGCAGCTGTGTAAGTTACAATTGAGGTTGTCAGGAGAGCTATCACGTTTCCAGGTTCATGCCCACATTCTAAGAAGTGTTAGAGTTGTGACTTCGGAAATTAAATTTAGCAGTAAAGGTATATATCTCTTCTTTCCCCGAAAGAATTTTCTTTGGAATGATATTTCTTTTGATGGAGGTAGTAGTTAAAAAGATAAATCTCAATAGTTATCAAAAACAATCATACATCTTGATTGTGACATATGACCCAGTCCAAAACAGCCTGATAAAAGGACGTCAGCAACATGAGAAAATGCTAACAACCTTTTGTTTCTTCCTGAATATTATTTATAGTCAAATGCTTTTACAGAGGTACTGTGACTAATTGGAGATGTAAGAAAATGCAACTCGTCTCCCTGTGTTCACATAGAAACGGAAGTGATACTGTCCAATCAACTATGCTATTTCTGATGCTCTTTGGAGTCATGTATCTAGAACAGAGTCAATAAAAATGAAAAAAGAAAGTCATACCTACGCCTACTTAGATACACTCATTCTCTTTTTTTTAAAGTTTTCATATTTATTTCTATTGTCTATCTGCCAAGAAGCCAACTGCTGTTGGGCACATGTTTCAAAACAGAAGGACGAGAAGATCTGGCTCTGCTACATTTGTGGCAGAAGCACGGTGACATGAAGCATTTTAGGCTGGAAGTTGTCCTTGCACACTCACTGACCTGTGCCTGAGAGAATCAGGTCACTACATGTTGGTGCACGAAATAGAATCCACTCATTCATTTGAAAAAATAAAAATAAAAATTAGAGACAAGATATATGTTCCAACTATCAGTTAGGAACATTAATTCACTCCTAAATTTCCTCATTTCCCTCCATTCAATATCACACTATTGTTTCTTAAACTTCTCCTTGATATAGTTTACTACAGTGATTTAAAAAATTTAGTAAATTTTTAAGAGGTTCTCTTCTATATGAGAACATAAATTCTAGTAAGGATTCTAGTAAGGGGGTGATTATGTTTTTCTTTTCTTATCTGCTGTTGTGAAACCACAGCCTCATACTGTGGTTTGCACATAACATGTTTTCACATACTCAATAAGTGTCAAGTGAATAAATAATCTGTACCCTTAAAAACATATTGCCAAATGGTTCATTTTTACCTACATTATTTCCTTTTCTATCCTCATTTATACATGAGAATGGAGTGGTGAAAAATCAGACACTTGCAAAGTCTTGAGAACATTAGTATCAATTATTAGGAGACACTCTGCTAACACAACACCATTATCATTGCATAGATGTAGCTATAAATAGTGGTAGCATTGAGAAAATGGCACACATTAAATGCTTAATAATATTCCTACCTGACAAAGTGGCTGTGTATCAATTTTCTTTTTAACATTAAAAAGATAATCCAAGAGGGCTACTTCTTATTATGGCTCTTTCTCCATTAAAGGTGAAAAAACACATCAATTCTTCAAAAGAACAATTTCTCTCCAATTTTAATTTAACTGAAATTATCTTAAATGTTTTCTCTGACCTCTTTTTTAAACTTTCAGCCTTGAAAATAAGTAGGATGCCTGGTAGACCTAGTCAGAAAGGGAGGTGAAGAAATGGGACAAGTCAGGACATGGTAATTAATCATACTAGTAATTAATCATACCACCTAGGGCACTGCTTCCAAATTTGGCTAAAGATAAGAATCACCTGGAGCACTTAATAGGAAAAAAAATAGTGGCTGAGCTTGAGACCTACTGAATATGAAATATGAGGGCCAAGGTATATATTTAACACACAGCTCTTAAGGATTCTTATCGGTAGAAAGGCTGGGAAGAAGGACTGCTCAAGGTAGCCTAGACTTGAGGATAAACCCAGGTACAGGTGAATGGGGTTGTTTAATAAATAATGAAGGACACAGCGCCCAGAGTAGAGCCAATTAAGGCAGGTACACTTGCTCCACCAGGAAGCCAAAAGGGGAGAAAACAGGTTACCCAGCAAGGTACCTTGTCATAGTGACAATAATCGTGGCATAAGAAAGTAAGAGTTCTGGTCAGATAATGAGTTCTTTTTTTCTTAACATGAATTTATAATCTTTCATTTCTTCGTGCTCAAGACCTGCAAATCATCCTATTGATACCACAATCATTCTATTGATGTTGATACTTTTAATGTTTGCTTATACTGATGTGATGAGTTTGAGTTATCTAAGAGCATCTATAAGCTAGATTTTGGCCTCTGAGATGCTCACCAGCAGGTTGCAGGGCTAGAGTTGAATGGAAGAATGCTAATCCTATAGCTAAATGGTAGATATAAGAACTGGACATAGTACTCAGAAAACAAAACAAAAACTAACAAACCAAAAGAGCCAAAATCCAAACAAATATTTTTTTTTCTAAGCAAGTTAGGAGAACTATGGTGCATGAATAGGAGAAAAATTTAAAAAATAACCTAGTTTCAAATGAATTCTTTTTAACGGCTGAGTAATACTCCATTGTGTATATGTACCACAGCTTTCTTATCCATTCATCTGCTGATTCATTTGAATCAGTTCTGATGAGATGGATGAAACTGGAGCCGATTATACAGAGTGAAGTAAGCCAGAAAGAAAAACACCAATACAGTATACTAACACATATATATGGAATTTAGGAAGATGGCAATGACGACCCTGTATGCAAGACAGGGAAAGAGACACAGATGTGTATAACGGACTTTTTGGACTCAGAGGGAGAGGGAGAGGGTGGGATGATTTGGGAGAATGACATTCTAACATGTATACTATCATGTGAATTGAATCGCCAGTCTATGTCTGACGCAGGATGCAGCATGCTTGGGGCTGGTGCATGGGGATGACCCAGAAAGATGTTATGGGGAGGGAGGTGGGAGGGGGGTTCATGTTTGGGAATGCATGTAAGAATTAAAGATTTTAAAATTTTAAAAAATAAAAAACTAAAAAAAAAAAAAAAGAAAAGAAAAGTAAGCATTTGAAATTCAAAAAAACAAACAAACAAACAAAAAAAACCTAGTTTTTGGAGCTCTGCTAGGGGGCAGTGTGTAGACTCAGAACTGAGGCCAAAACCCATTTGTCTGTATATGAACATGCTGAGTTACCAGCATATCATGATTGGCTGTGAATCATTCATGTGTTTAGCCAGAGGTTCTTTAATTCCCTGTAAGCACACAGATGGTGCTAAGGCCTGGCATGACATTGTTTCCACAGGTAAGGATCAAATGGCATTAATGCTCAACGATAAATGTATAGCAGATGAGGGTTTTTTTTTTTTTTGTGAATGACACCAGGCTGTCTGATTTTATTAAAAGAGAGGGATTTGAATAATAAGATGATCGTGTAGTGACAGACAACCGTTTTGCTGAACTGGAACGTACAATAAAAAGGAGTCAAGGATAATTCCCCTGATCTTCCGCATCAAAGATTCATTCAAGTAAAGAAAGGGAACCTCTAAGATTGAAGTGCCCTAATTAATATACTGCTTATTAATTATAGACTTCAGAAAGCTTTTATTTTCAAAGTTTAAAAGCACCATTGGTGACCTTAATATGTCTTGTTATGCACATCTTTACTTCACCTTGCCACTGGGGAAGAACAAATCTTAACTCTGATCTGCTAGCTAAAGGTATTAGATAAATGAGCATTTTAAATGCTTGGTTCCTGAGCCACTTTTTTTTTTTTTCCTTTGAGTGTGTGACACGAGCAAAAAAAAAAATAATAATAACAAGAGTTTTCAAAAACTCCTTTGCTCTTTCTGGTAAAAGATTACTTGCAGGACTCTTTGTAGCATATCTTGTCTAATCTAGGTCTTACTGTGCACACCGGGAAGGAATGAGGGCTGACCAAGGGAGACAGATCAGAGGTGAGAGCTACATTTGCTACAGTAGAAGGTAACTTGTGACAGAAATAGAGGGTAAGAGAAAGGAGGAGGAGCAAAGTGAGTATTGTTAGAAAGAGCTGACCTGTATTGAGCAGTTACCATTTTCCTGGCACTCTTGTAAATACCACACAGATATTAGTTCATTTACCCTCACGAGAAGCCTAAAAGTAAGGTGGGAGACAATATTAAATATCCCCCCTTCTTTCTCATGAAGAGTGCTTCAGCTTTGCTCGGGGGGCAGTTTGTCAGTGAAAATTACTCATTGTACAAGCTTCCCTTGCAGCAGTTCTGGACAATGAATTTTAATTGGGACCTCAGTTGGGGACTTTGGGAAAAGCTCTTACATTAAATAGCAGTGAAACTGCCTTCTTCTTCCCTTCCTTTACCTTGATTATGGACATGATGGCTAAAGATGCAACAACCGTCTTATGAGGATGAAAGCACGACCCAGAAAATTATGACTCATAGGCCCTGATATTGTTGAAGCATAGGCCCTTCCCAAATCAAGGCCAGTCACCACCTATTATCACACTTCTTGTATGAGAAAAGATAAGCAGACTTGTATAAACAATGGATTACCTTTTCTCGAGGCTGAGTTCTTTGCTAAATACTACTGGTAGCCATCCTCACTATACAGCTGAAATTGCGTGACAGCGAATTTAAATAACTTGCCCAAGTTCACACAGATAGAAAGTAGAGATGCGATTGATGAGGGGGCCTATCTGGGCTGACGTGAAGAGATGGATTTTAGAGCTTATACTGGGTGAGAAAATTGTTTGGAGAGCATCTCTAAAGCTTATGCGAAATGCTGAGAGTGATGTTGGTGGGAAATATGATTTTTAAGAAATTTTGCTTTCCATTGAAAATATATTTTCCCTTTGGCATTTCTTTTAGAGAGACTGGGATGCAGATTTAGATAGTTTTTACTTCCTTGGTTTTTGGACCATGGTGCATACTTTAATGACATAATGCATGTTAAGCATGTAGGGCATGCTTGGCATGCCTAAAGCACTCAATAAAATTAGCTGCTAATATAATGATAGTCATGGAAACACTGTGCAGTCTTTAACCAATCCAACCTATCTATCTGTGGGTTTAACAAAGTCTTCAGTTAGAGTTCATTTGTATGGAAATCTTTTATTGACTAATAACTGGAACAAAGATTCAGGTGAAAAACAACGCTGCGCTTATGTGCATGTGTAAACACACCCTCCACACACACACACACACACGTACAACCCATATTTGCTCTTCAGCCAATCGGTGGGGTTATTTGAGTTTAAGAAACCTAATGGGCTTCCCAGGTGGCATTAGTGGTAAAGAACCTGCCTGCCAATGCAGGAGACATAAGAGATATGGGTTTGATCCTTGGGTCGGGAAGATCCCCTGGAGGAGGGCTTGGTAACCCACTCCATTATTCTGGCTTGGAGAATACCATGGACAGAGGAGCCTGGCAGGCTACAGTCCATAGAGTCACAAAGAGTTGGACATGACTGAAGTGACTCAGCATGCATGCACGCACACAAGAAACTAAATAACTTGAAAGTATCCTCATTTCAAAATTCACACAGGATAGTATCATTATAATGTCATATTTAATGAGGCATATCATTACCTTGGTAGAATCTAAAGCAATGGTGATTCAGGAAGTATTTACTGAATGCCTATGGGTGTGAAATGTCACAGGTAACAGCTAAGTGAATCACACAGGATTTCTTTCCTGAAGAATCTTTGCAACAAGTAGGAGATAATATGTGTTATAATATGTTAATACCATATGTTTTTTTAATATGATTCAAATCTGTTTGATTTTAATATTAGGAAGATTTAAATAAAGATACAACTTTAGATGTTAATAGAGAAAAGGTAGGCAAGAACTGCCTCATATATTGTACAAGCAAGGGATGGAGAATGCTTAGCAAGTGTTGATTATTTTTGCTATATTGCAGAATTTTTGGAAAGATGTACTGGTTTACACTCTTAAGAAAGTTAAGAAGTATGTACTTTATTATAAAATTAGGATTCTTTTGTCAGTTGAATGAAATAACCACGTTTATTTTTTAGAAAAATAAACATACCTCAGGCAGGAAATGTGAGGAGTTTACCCGCTGAGAGATGAGCTATGGGAACAATAAGTACATTTGTTTGAGTATATGATTTTCTTAGAGTTTTTTGCATGTCTAAATATTATAGAGGGTCTCTATGGAGTCAAATTGTAATGAGAACATTGTGGCATAGAGAGTTTGAATTAGTCGTCAGTAGGAAGTAGTAAGTAAGGTAGTAAGTAGAAATGAGAGAGAGGATATGACTAAGTATCTTTGAGATAGTTAGGGTAATAACTAGAACAATATCAGTGGAAACCATCTAGAAAATCTGAAGGAAGTTTTGGAAAATTTTTCAGGAATCGCAGAGAAAATCAAACCTGACCTTTAAGTTTACACGCTTAGTAAATACAGGAGAAAATATATTTTTCTTGAAGGTGCATATGTTGGGAATGTTTGGACTTGGGTGAAAGGTCACCATAATACAGAAATAACCAGTGTGCAATTGAAAGTGAACAGATGTGAGCCCAAGTGTGGAACAAGAGATGCACAATGGGAGAAAGAACACAGAGAATGGAGAACTGAGGACCTTTGGGAATGTTTATGTATAGAGGCATATGTGAAAGAAGAGCTTTAAATATGTCAGTGGGGGAATTATTGTTTTCCTTTTCCTATAACAATGAGGAATTAAGCATGACTGTTTTTGTTAAAATGCAGAAAGTCATCACACATAATTATTCAGATTCTTGATCCAGGTATTTATTCTGATTATTCTGTCATACATGTGCACTTTTAAATTAGCTTTCCAAGTATGTCAGCTGAAAACGACTCAATTTTCCAGTGAAAATTGTGGTCTGATTTCCAGGGGACATTGGCAAAAAATGAGGAAATATTTCCTGAATAAAATGAAGATATATTTGCAGTAAACCTCATTTGCTCAAGAGAGAAAGAGAAAGAAGACGCATCCGTCCTATACGCCCGTCAGAGCTGCCATGATGGGAGTACCAACGGGCGGAGGCAGGTGTTCTGTCCTAGCACACCTGACAGTGTGTCAGGGTCACTGCGACTGAAAACAAAACCACAAGGAAGGGCCCCGTTCCTCCCTTTCCTATCTCCCCCTTAACAATAATTCTTGGACTTGTTGAAGGAAACAAAGCCACTTTTTCCATTTCTATACCAGGCACAGAGAATCTCTCCTGGTCTGGCGTTGAATGCTTAATTTCTGGACACATCTGTTTCTCTTCAGGAGTTAACTTTTAAAAGCAACCTTTCAGAAGATGAAAGAGAGGCATGAAACATTTTTATTTTCCTGAAGAATCTCATTTCTCTTCTCTCAGGAGACAATTGCACCTGGGAGCTGTCTGGTTCACTTTAAATGTGAGCTACTTGCTTCATTTCAAAAATAAGAGAGAGGGAAAACAAGGTGTTTTGTAAGCAGACACACAGCTTAAGCAGATTTTCTTTTAATTTGTGCCAATTAGTTGACCAGATGAGTCTAAGGTTCTTGTTTTCATAAAAAGTTCTCTACCTACTTACCTACTCCCCAAACATTGTAAACCCCAAACTAATTTTCCAAGCCTAACTTTCATGTTTACCATCTTGCTTTCAAATATTTGTACCTTCTCACTTAAAGAGCAGGAAGAATAATTGCAAACATAATTTTGTAATGAAGGGACCCTTTCATGTGGAGTGTAGTTAATTAGCGCTGTCCAGTTGTACCTCTAAAGGCAACCCTTCATATTCTCTCTTCCCTCTGTCTTTTGAAGGTGTCATTAAAAGTGATTGCAACAAATAGATTTTCTTGTAATTAGTAGATTCAAATCAGATGATATACAAGATCATAACGAATTTGATTTGCAACTTACCCTCCCCCTCCATTTGTGATTTAAGAATTTGGGAAATTCTTGGGGCAATAATATGCATTATTTTCACATTAGTCATCCCACATAAATTTTACAGGACCTACAAGGCAAAGGAGGTGGGGGGCGGGGTGACTGACTGCTAATCTTTAGTAGGAAATGTCTGTGGTGGCTCAGAGTAGCAGTCACAACAGTTTTGCCTCTGAGGTTTTTTTGCCTGTCTCCATCACTGAAAATAATAGTATTAATTTAATAAGCATGTTGTTTCAAGCTTCCCTTCTCCTTTTCTTTTTCTTTTTCTTGGAAAGCAGTCAGGTGTAGGCTTAAGTGAGGTGACTGTCCGGTTGGGGCAGAGGCCATCTGGTTTGAGAGCTATGTGAAGAGGATGTCCTAGCTGTGTGGTAGACCAGTAGGGTGAGAAGATGGACTATATACAGGGGATTGAGAAAATGCACACATATTTTGAAAGATAATAGGAGGGAAGGGAGATATAATATTGTAAATAAAAAAAAAACTAGAGAAAAACTTTTGTTAGATTGGAATGAGTAACTGAGATGAATTTCTATTTTTAATACATATAGTTTGATATAAACACATACACACACACATATATATATGCATATTATGTATATAGATTTATAAATGTATGTCTATATGTATATATAAATGTTGGTATCCATTTGGAGAACCTGGGAAGAGCAATATTCCAATGGTAATGAGCCAGTTTAGCAACCATACCTTGGTTTTTAGAACCCATTATCTGCTAAAGGAACCAAGAATGCTTGGAGAAATGGCTAATTCCAGGACTGCAACAGGGAAATAACACAATGACCTGCAGCATTTTGTTGTGTCAGAAAGTAAGGATATGTCCAGAAATGATGGAGCTGTGCCAAAGGACACAGATGTCAGATTAAAAGTACTTCCACTAGTCTAATCTGGGACAACTTGAGCAACAACAACCGCAACAATAAAATAATGATAGCAATGCATTATAATCATTAAGTAAATGGTTATACTTTATATAAATAGATTTAAAAAGAAATGAATAAAGGGGATGAAGAGAAAGTTCTTCCTTTGAGTAGAATGAAAACTGTAAAAAATAAGTAAATGTGTTAGATGCTCAGTCATGTCCAACTCTTTGAGATCCCATGGACTGTAGCCTGCCAGGCTCCTCTATCCATGGAATTCTCCTGGCAAGAATATTGGAGTGGGTGGCCTTTCTATCCTCCAGGGGATCTTGCTGACCCAGGGATAGAACTCAGGTCTTCAGCACTGCAGGCAGATTTCTTTACTGTCTGAGCCACAGTGGAAGTCCCTTGAGTAAAACATCAACTAATAAATGTAAAAGAAATGACAGAATTGGAAAATCACAGGGTGACAACTACCATGATAAAATTAATTCAGGCAGGAATTACCAACAGATGCTAAAACTAGGGGGCAATAGTGGCATGAGTTATGGGGTTTTACATAAGTTTAAAGTTTTTGTGAAGGCAGAAACCTTGTGTAGTTTGTATACTTCTAGCTGGGCTGAATAAATAGCTGTTAAGCAGAACTGTGAATGGTGAGATAAATAGTACTTCCTCATGAGCAAACAAGTTGATCATAGGTAGAATCCGGACTCAGTGCATGGCTGCACTCATGAAGAAACATAATGTTTCATTCAGGGCACAGAACCTGAAGAGAGACTGACTGGGTTAGAATCCTGCTTGTGAACTTTAATGACATGTAAGTCTAGACAAGAGAATTCATTTCCAAGCCGTGGGTCTTCATATGAGAAATGCGATGATGAAAGTGCTGATGTCTAGAGCTCTGGGTGGTTGTAAATGACATAAGTATAACTGCAGTGAAAGAGTAAGAAGAACACAGAAAAATTCACCTCTGCTGGTTGTAAGATATATATAATAGGTGTGCCCTTCCCACCCCAACACACAGGGGAGAGTTGAATTCTTGTGGTCCAGGAAATTGCAAGCAGCAATCACAAACAGGAAGGAATAAGAAATACCAGATTTGTTTATTATTTATGCATTATTTGTTGAGTCCTTACTATATGCCAAACACTGTTCATCTGCATTAAATGTACCCATTCCAGTCCATTTCAGTTCACTGATTCCTAAAATGTCGATGCTCACTCTTGCTGTCTCCTGTTTAACCACTTCCAATTTACCTTGATTCATGGACCTAACATTCCAAGTACTTATGCAATATTATTCTTTACACCATTGGACTTTACTTCCATCATCAGTCACATCTATACCTGGGTGTTGCTTTCACTTTGAATCCATCTCTTCATTCTTTCTGGAGTTATTTCTCCACTGATCTCCAGTAGCATATGGGGCACCTGTCGACCTGGGGAGTTCCTCTTTCAGTGTCATATCTTTTGCCTTTTCATACTGTTCATGTGATTCTCAAGGCAAGAATAGTGAAGTGGTTTGCCATTCTCTTCTCCAGTGGACTGCATTTTGTCATTCTATCTATTACTGTGGGCAAGAATCCCTTTGAAGAAATGGAGTAGCCCGCAAGAGTCTGAAATGCAGTACTTGGGTGCAGTCTCAAAAATGACAGAATGATCATAGTAATCAAGTTTATGCTCCAACAACTAACGCTGAAGAAGCTGAAGTTGAACAATTCTATGATGACCTACAAGACCTTCTGGAAATAACACCAAAAAAGATGTCCTTTTCATCATAGGGGACTGCAAAAGTAGGAAGTCAACAAGAGTCACAGGCCTTGGATTACAAGATGAAACATGGCAAAGGCTAACAGAGTTTTGCCAAGAGGACGCACAGTCATAACAAATACCCTCTTCCCACAATACAAGAGATGACTCTACACATGGACATCACCTGATGGTCAATACCAAAAATCAGACTGATTATATTCTTTGCAGCCAAAGATGGAGAAGCTCTATGCAGTCAGCAAAAATAAGACCAGGAGCTGACTGTGGCTCAGATTATGAACTCTTTATTGCAAAATACAGAGTTAAATTGAAGAGAGTAGGGAAAACCACTAGACCATTCAGGTATCACCTAAATCAAATACCTTACACTTTTACAGTGGAAGTGACAAATAGATTCAAGGGATTAGATCTGATAGACAGAGTGCCTGAAGAACTACACACGAGGTTCATGACATTGTACAGAAGGCAGCGAACAAGCCATCCCCAAGAAAAAGAAATGCAAAGAGGCAAAATGGTTGTCTGAGGAGGCCTTACAAATAGCTGTGAAAAGAAGAGAAGCGAAAGGCAAAAGAGAAAAGGAAATATATATCCATCTGAATGCACAGTGGCAAAGAATAGCAAGGAGAGATAAGAGAGACTTCCTAAGTGATCAGTGCAAAAAAATAGAGGAAACAATAGAATGGGAAAGACTAGAGATCTCTTCAAGAGAATTAGAGATACCAAGGGGACATTTCATGCAGAGGGCACAATAAAAGACAGAAACAGTATGGACCTAACAGAAGCAGAAGGTATTAAGAAAAGGTGGCAGAAATACATGGAAGAATGATACAAAAAAAGATTTTAATGACCCAGATAACCACGATGGTGTGATCACTTACCTAGAGCCAGACTCCCTGGAGTCTGAAGGCAAGTGGGCCTTAGGACGCATCATTAGGAAGAAAGCTAGTGGAGATGATGGAATTCCAGCTTAGCTATTTCAAGTCCTAAAGGATGATGCTGTTAAAGTGCTGCAGTCAATATGCCAGAAAAGTTTGAAAACTCAGTAGCCACAGGACTGGAAAATGCTGGTTTTCATTACATTCCCAAAGAAAGGCAATACCAAAGAATGTTCAAACTACCACACAATTGCACTCATCTCATGTGCTAGCCAAGTAATGCTCAAAATTTTCAAAGTAAGGCTTCAAAAGTACGTGAACCAAGAACTTCCAGATGTTCAAGCTGGATTTAGAAAAGGCAGAGGAATCAGAGATCAAATTGCCAACATTGTTGGATCATAGAAAAGGCAAGAATCCTGGAAAAACACCTACTTTTGCTTTATTGACTCCACCAAAGGCGTTGACGTCAAGGCTGTATAATGTCACCCTGATTATTTAACTTATATGCAGAGTATATCATGTGAAATGCCAGGCTGGATGAAGCACAAGTTGGAATCAAGATTACCTGGAGAAATATCAGTGACCTCAGATATGCAGATGATACCATCCTTATGGCAGAAAGCAAAGAGGAACTGAGCAGCCTCTTAATGAAAGTGAAAGAGGAGAGTGAAAAATCTGGCTTAAAACTCAACATTCAAAAACTAAGATCATGGCATCTGGTCCCATTACTTCATGGCAAATAGATGAGGAAACAGTGGAAACAGTGAGAGGCTTTATTTTCTTGGGCTTTAAAATAACTGCAGATGGTGACTTCAGCCATGAAATGAAAAGACGCTTGTTCCTTGGAAGAAATCTATGACCAACCTAGACAGCATGTTAAAAAGCAGGGACATTACTTTGCTGACAAAGGTCCATCCAGTCAAAGCTATGGTTTTTCCAGTGGTCATGTATGGATGTGAGAGTTGGACTCTAAAGAAAGCTGAGTGCTGAAGAATTGATGCTTTTGAACTGTGGTGTTGGAGAAGTCTCTTGAGAGTCCCTTGGACTGCAGAGATCCAGCCAGTCCATCCTAAAGGAAATCAGTCCTGAATATTCATTGGAAGGACTGATGTTGATGCTGAAGCTCCAATACTTTGACTACCTGATGAGAAGAATGGACTCATTTGAAAAGACCCTGATGTTGGGAAAGATTGAATGCAGGAGGAGAAGGGGACAACAGAGGATGAAATGGTCGGATGGCATCACTGACTCAATGGACATGAGTTTGAGCAAGCTCTGGGAGCTGGTGATGGACAGGGAGGCCTGGCGTGCTGCAGACAATGGAGTTATAAAGAGCTGGACCCTACTGAGCGACTGAACTGAACTGAAGTGAAGCACTCTTCTAAGCAGAGGTGATGTACCAGTGAAACAACATATTTAAACAGAGTTGGTCTAAAATTGTAGTGTGCATAAAAAGGATGACTTCCTAGTCTGAAGTGCATAGAAATTGTGACCTCCAACTACAGTATATGCATAGGAATCGCTTACAGAGGTCCTTATCCCTTTGTCTAGACAGGACTTGAAAAGAGGCATTTTTAGTAAACACTTCTAGATGCTTAGATCTATTGAGACTTCTAATAGGCACTAACAGACATTACTACTAATATTAAAAAGGTATTTATCATTATCTCACTTATTCCTTACCACAACCCTATGAATTTTGCACTATTACAGTATATCGGGGCTTCCCAGGTGGCACTGATGGTAAAGAACCCACCTGCCAATGCAGGAGATGTAAGAACCCTGGATTCAATCCCTGGGTTGGGAAGATCCCCTGGAGGAGGGCATGGTAACCCACTCCAGAGCTCTTGCCTGGAGAATCTCATGGATAGAGGAGCCTGGTGGGACATAAGTCCATAGTGTCACAAAAAATCAGACATGACTGAAGCAACTTAGCATGCATATACATTACACATAGATGAGTAACGTAACCTGAAACTTAAAGCAATTCATTTCCTGCTTGTGGTCTTCTAGCCAGCAGGAGGCAGGTTTAGGATGCTAACCCAGTTCTGTTCAACAGTGAAACCAGCTCTAACCCTGCCTGTTGCCTTAACTTTAAGAAGCAGAGTTGCAGACCTGGGGACACCTCACAGCAGATACAACAGTGCATTAGCAGTAGTGAACATCCTCAAAATGCCTGAGACTTAGCACCTATCTTTATTTCACGGGTGTAGTCCCATGCTGACTGCTGGGTAGTAGGTGTGCTCAGTGATGGTTTATGAACACATAAATCACTAATGGAATTCAGAAAATAAATGTACCAGAAAAAGATTATTAAGTGACAGATGAATGTTAGCTGTGAAGAGATTAAAAAAAAAAAAAAACCAGCAACTATCTGAACACTAGGTGCCACTAACAGATTTTAATCCTATGCAAACACATAATGTTCATCTTTAATCCACGATTTTGTGGGAAAGAGAAAAATGGCAAGAAATCAAGGGTCCACTATCCCTTATTATGGTCTATGCAAGGTAAAATGGAAACCTTGATTACTGTAAGTTATGGTAAAAACCTTACTGTGTTCATGCCAAATAGATTAGTATATGCAATTCTTTCCTGTCACAGGCAGCCTTGTTACCAAGAAAACAGAGCACAATTCTAAGCTGTATGGGGGAAGAACACATGAGGATGAAACTCGTTATTTTTGGTCTCTTTCTCTTTTTCTTTAAACAAAACTCCACACAAATATATTTCCCTCTTGATCTCTCTCCCAATTCACTTTAGGTAAAGAGCCATCACTTTTTACCCTCTAATGAATCATAGGCCTTGTCTTCAGAAGAATTCAAGGAGCTTTAAAACTGGTAGGTTTTGTACTTCAGACATGATAGCCACAAGCTAAAGATGTGTATAGACTGCAGACACAAACTCTAGATGAACTTTCTGGAGTCAATAGTGAGGGTGAGTTAATAGTGAGGTTTCAAACTCAAACCTTGTTGCCAAGCCCTTTTTCTAAAATACATTCTAATGATAAGGAGTCTGTTTTGAAAGCCTTATGCATTGGAGAAGGAAATGGCAACCCACTCCAATGTTCTTGCCTGGAGAATGCCAGGGATAGGGGAGCCTGGTGGGCTGCCGTCTATGGGGTCACACAGAGTCGGACACGACTGAAGTGACTTAGCAGCAGCAGCAGCAGCAGCAGCAGGAAGGATGCAGGAAGTGAATTTTGGCATTAATTCCAAGATATGATTTCTTAAACACCATAATCACCTGTAGTATGTGCTAAAAGTTAAAATGTGTAGGTTTCTCCAGACAAATGAATCATGATTTCTGGGAAGTTCTGTATTTTCAGTGCATACTCAGATTTGAGCTCCATTGCATTGAAAGCTGACACATATTATTAACACAGCTTTTTGTGAACAGTGGATACCATATTTGGCTTCTCTCTTTTAAGGCTGTCAATTAAAACAACAAAAGCAGCAACAGAAGCTGTCAGACTTTTCCCATTGCATATTAGGGGTGCTATATGTTCCACTGAACTCTTATAACACTATCACCATTCCCCCCCCCCCATTTACAGGCAAGAAAACTGAGAATTGTAGGAACTATCCAGTGCTTCAGAGCTAACACAGAAGAGAGCTGACATTGAAACCAGGGACTGTAAGACTCCTGAAACCATACTGTCAAAAGCTATATTCCACATAAATAGCTCACATTTTAAAACACTTGGAAATTTATTACCTAAGAACTTTGTGAAATTACATCTACATAGCTGTATCTATGGAGAAGGGAATGGTAACCTACTCCAGTATTCTTGCCTGGAGAATCCCAGGGACAGAGGAGGCTAGTGGGCTGTTATCTATGGGGTCACACAGACTCAGACATGACTGAAGCGTCTTAGCAGCAGCAGCAGCAGCAGCAACAGCAGCAGCTATATCCATATATCTATCCATATAGATGGATCTGTCCTAGATTCCTACTAATATTTGGTCTTTGGCCCTTATTCCTGACACAAGGTCCTAAAACTCATGTAATTTCCTGCTTGAGAGGAGTATCTTTTGTTATAATGTGATGACTCCTTGTGGGCTTCTAGATGGGACTGGTCACAAGAGAGACCAAGTCATGATTAGGAGCTTACAACTTTCAGTGGCTCCTCCTGCCAGGGGAGAGGTCTGGAAGATGAAATAATAATCAAGCATGTCTACATGATGAAGCTTCCATAAAAATCCCTAAATATGAGCTTTGGAACATTTTCAGCTTGATAAAAACATCCTTTTTCATCCTTGAAAGGATGCATCCCACCTTCATGGGAACAGAAGCTCTTGCCTTTGGGACACCTGCAGACCTTGCCTGATATATCTCCTCATCTGACTATTCATCTGTATCCTTTATCATACTTTTGGGGCCCAGGGGAGATGGCCCCAAAATATGCCTAAAGGCACATCCATTATTTGACTTAAAGTTACTTAAAAGTGGCCAATCCAATACTAACATTCTCATGCTCCTTTCTGTCACTTTGAAAGCAGGAAATAAATTTCTCATGTGAAAGTTACATATTCCTGCATCTGGAGATAAAAGGACATCCTTATTGCCAGAGATAGAGAATCCAGGGCCAAGAAGCCTGTATAAAGAAACCTCAGTGCTTTCACTGACCAGCCCAAGCCCGCCTTCTCTTTGGATTCTTCACCAATCAAAACCCAAAGCCTTGTCTTTCCCTGTCTTGCAAGACAGGGAAAGAGACACAGATGTGTATAACGGACTTTTGGACTCAGAGAGAGAGGGAGAGGGTGGGATGATTTGGGAGAATGACATTCTAACATGTATACTATCATGTGAATTGAATAGCCAGTCTATGTCTGACGCAGGATGCAGCATGCTTGGGGCTGGTGCATGGGGATGACCCAGAAAGATGTTATGGGGAGGGAGGTGGGATGGGGGTTCATGTTTGGGAATGCATGTAAGAATTAAAGATTTTAAAATTAAAAAAAAAAAAACAACCCAAAGCCCAAGTTTCTTTATCATCTCTATTCTTCACAAATTTATTGTTTCTTTGTATATAAAGTATAAAAGCCACCTGCTCCAGCCACTTTTTAAGGTCCTATCTCTATGAGACCTCTGTGTATGCAGTTTAAAATTACTTTTTCTTCTGTTAAGCTATGTAGTGTAAATTTTATTATTAGTTTAGCCACAAGAATGCAACAGAAGTGAAGGAGGAAATTTCCCTCTCCCTGATAATATCCTTTATTGTGTAATAAACTGTTTAATATAGGTAAAGTTTTTCTGAGTTTTGTGAGCTATTCTAGCAAATGATTGAACCTGAAGAGGGGTCATGGGGATTTCTGAGTCAGTCAATCAAGTTGGTCAGAAGTAATGACCCACATTTTATGATCAGCCTCTGAATGGGGAGTAGCTTTGTGGGACTGAACCTTTAAGCTGTGGGATCTGCACTAACTCCAGGCAGTTAGTGTCAGAATTGCCTGATGTGGGAAATCTCATGCAGCTGGTGTCAGAAGTGTTTGGAGTTAAAGAGCAATAAATTTTTCCTTAGACAGTTTTATAAACAAGACCTATTGATTTGCATCAGAACTGAATGGAGCTCTGTGGTGACCTGAATGAGAAGGAAATGCGTAAAAGAGGGGATATATGTATACATACAGCTGACTCACTTTGCTGTACGGTAGAAACTGACACAGCATTGTTAAGAACTATATGCCAATAAAACTTCTAAAAAGTAATCCAGATAAACTCTGCTTTATACATCTGCATAGATACACACATACATACATATATATGTATACATACACACATACATATATATATATATATATACACATATACACACAGATAAGAACTGAATGAAGTATGTATTAACAGTTTCATTTTACAGAGAACTTTAGAGTGTTCTCACAGCCAAGAATAGGTTTTACTGAGACCAAGTCTCCATATTTCTATTGCTTCAGTATCTGGTACCTTATTGGTATCCTTCCCGTATCTAGAAGGTGAAGAGATTTTTTTGTTACCATCTGTAATCCAGGTACTATTATGCTTTACAATTAGTAGCTAGCTGGCTGCTGAGGTGTTATAATGTTAGCAAAGGTGAAGCCGTTTGTTGATGCCGCCAGAGCCGTGATATTTGGCAGGTGAGAAGAACTGCTAAAAGTAGTAAGGGCAGCCAGAGAAACCTGAAAGGCATTGTTAAGATTTGGGATGGCAACATCTTTCTCTCTCCTCCTTGGAGAAATGACTCCCCTTTCATTTTCAAAAGTGGAGTTACTAACACTGACAAAAATAAACTTCATGGTGAGTCTGAGCCCCTGGAATTCTTTCAAAGCTAATGTCTGCTTCTCATCTGGATCACACCATGTATTTCCCTGGAATCTACAACACCTACTCTTCTGTGTGTAATCATTTAGCATTACATGGAAATATTTGAAACCTGGAGAAGGAAATGGCAACCCACTCCAGTACAATACTCCAGTATTCTTCCTGGGATAATCCCTGGACACAGGAAGCTGGCGGGCTACAGTCCATGGGTTTGCAAAGTCAGACATGACTGAGTGACTGAGCACGCACACGTGGGATATTTGAAAAGAGTTTCATGATCATTTTAGCCATTATTTCCCACTAGCTTTGAGGTAATTCAGCACTGGAGTCATCAGGCAGGTATTATTAGAGCTATTAATACCAATAATAGCAGTAAGTTTAATGCTATTGTCATCTTGGCAAATGGCCTGAACCCTGAGGAGCTGAAAATGACAACTGCCGATCTATAGGTTTGAAAAAAAATGGTTTAAATCACATTCACACTAGAGTGTCTTAGAATGCTGGGAAATTTTGCTGCAGGACATTCAGCTTTACATGCAAAACACTGTTGTCAGATTCCCCAGATGGCTCACTTAAAACACATGCCATAGTCTAGAAAGAAAAACAACAACGCTACAGAGGAATCTCATTATAACAAGGTCATAGGTAGATATGCAACAGATCTATGTTGGATAGTACCTAATGCAAGCTTTTTCACTGCAAGGAAAAATATTACAGATATTCACATGCAAATACATGTGATTATAGTTAGAATATATTTAAAATTTTAACTGTGGCTTCTATGTGTCCGCAAGACTCATCCCTCACTTATTAGTTTATACATTGATTATGTTATTCAACCTTTCTCAGTGTTTAACTCTGAGACTTGTGCATGTTTTCAGGTTTCTGAATATGCTTTTCCCTTTCCCCATATTGCTTCTCCATCAGATTGCTTTGCAGCTGAAGATGGAGAAGTTCTATACAGTCAGCAAATAAGACCTGCAGCTGACTGTGGCTCAGATCATCAGCGTCTTATTAAAAATTCAGGCTTAAATTGAAGAAAGTATAGAAAACCACTAGGCCACTGAGATATGACCTAATTCAAATCCCTTATGATTATACAGTAGAGGTGGCAAATAGATTCTAGAGATTAGATCTGATTGAGTGCCTGAAAAACTATGGACAGAAGTTCATAATATTGTACAGGAGGCATTGACCATTCCCAAGAAAAAGAAATGCAAGCAGGCAAAGTGGTTGTCTGAGGAGGATTTACGAATAACTGAGGAAAGAAGAGAAGCAAAAAGCAAAGGAGAAAGGGAATGATAAACCCAACTGAATGCGGAGCTCCAGAGAATAACAAGAAGAGATAAGAAGGCCTTATTCAATGAACAATGCAAAGAAGGGGAAAGACTAGAGATCTCTTCAAGAAGATTATAGATACCAAGGGAAAATTTCATACAAAGATGAGCACAATAAAAGACAGAAATGGCAAGGACCTAACCGAGGAAGAAACGATTAAGAGGTGGAAGGAATATACAGAAGAACAATACAAAAAAGATCTTAATGACTCATATAACCACGATGGTGTGGTCACTCACCCAGAACCAGACATCCTGGAGTGTGAGGTCAAGAGGACCTTAGGAAGCATTACTACAAAGCTAGTGGAGGTGATGGAATTCCAGCTACACTATCAAATCCTATGATATTATTAAAATGCTGCACTCAATATGCCAGAAAATCTGCAAAACTCAACAGTGGCCACAGGATGGGAAAATGTCAGTTTCATTCCAATCTCAAAAAAAGAGCAATGCCAAAGAATGTTCGAACTACTGGACAATTGCACTCATTTCTCATGCGAGTAGATTATGCTCAAAACCCCTTGAGCTACTCTTCAGCAGTATGTGAACTGAGAAATTCCAGAGTACAAGCAGGGTTTAGAAAAGGCAGAGGCCAGAGATCAAATTGTCAACATTTGTTGGATCATAGAGAAAGCAAGGGAATTCCAGAAAAACATCTACTTCTGCTACATTGACACTGCAAAACTTTTGTGTGGCCACAACAAACTGTGGAAAATTCTTAAAGAGATAGGAATACCAGGTCACCTTACCTATCTACTGAGAAACCTGTCTGTGGGTCAGAAACAGCAGTTAGAACAGTTGGAAGCAGCAGTTAGAACCTTATATGGAACAAATGACTGGCTCAAAATTGGGAAAGTTGTACGATAACTTTTTTTTTGTCACTGTGTTTATTTAACCTCCATGCAGAGTACATCCTGTGAAATGCTGGGTTGGATTAATTACAAGCTGGAATCAAGGTTAGGAAAAATATCAACAACCTCAGATATGCAGATGATACCACTCTAACGGCAGAAAGTGAAGAGGATCTAAAGAGCCTCTTCATGAAGGTGAACGAGGAGAGTGAAAAAGCTGGCTTAAAACTCAACATTCAGAAAATGAAGATCATGGCATCCATTCTCATCACTTCATGGCAAATAGAAGGGAAAAAGTGGAAGCAGTGATAGATTTTATTTTCTTGGGCTCCAAAATTACTGTGGATAGTGACTGCAGCCATGAAATTAAAAGACGCTTGCTCCTTGGAAGAAAAGCTCTGACAAACCTAGACAGTGTATTCAAAAGCAGAGACATTACTTTGCCGACTAAGGTCCGTCTAGTCAAGGCTATGGTTTTTCCTGTAGTCATGTATGGATGTGACAGTTGGACTGTGAAGAAAGCTGAGCACCGAAGAATTGATGCTTTTGAACTGTGGTGTTGGAGAAGACTCTTGAGACTCTTGAGAGTCCCTTGACTGCAAGAAGATCCAACCAGTCCATTCTGAAGGAGATCAACCCAGGGATTTCTTTGGAAGGAATGATGCTAAAGCTGAAGCTCCAGTACTTTGGCCACCTCATGTGAAGAATTGACTCCTTGGAAAAGACTCTGATGCTGGGAGGGATTGGGGGCAGGAGGAGAAGGGGACGACTGAGGATGAGGTGGCTGGATGGCATCACTGACTCGATGGACGTGACTCTGAGTGAACTCTGGGAGTTGGTGATGGACAGGGAGGCCTGGCGTGCTGCGATTCATGGGGTCACAAAGAGTCGACACGACTGAGCGACTGAACTGAACTGATGCCTATTCCAGTAGTCATGTATGGAAGTGAGAGTTGGACCATAAACAAAGCTGAGTGCCAAAGAATTGATGCTTTCAAACCGTGGTGCTGGAGAAGACTCTTGAGAGTCCCTTGGACAGCAAGGAGATCTAACCAATTAATCCTAAAGGAAATCAACCCTGAATATTTACTGGAACGACTGATGCTGGAGCTAAAGTCCCAATGTTTTGGCCATCTGATGTGAAGAACTGACTCACTGGAAAAGACCCTGATGCTGGGAAAGATTGAAGGCAAAAGAAGTGGGTGGCAGAGGATGAGATGGCTCGATAGCATCACTGACTCAATGGACATAAATTTGAGCAAACTTGGGGAGACAGTGTGTGCTGCAATCCATGGGGTCACAAAGAGGCAGACACGATTTACAGACTGAACACCAGCAAACAAATTACACAGAAAGGCATATAAAGTGATCCTCATTTTACCAATAAAGAAATTGAGACTCATAAAATTTTGATAATTTGGTCAAGATATACACCACTCACAAGTTTGATTGGAAAAGACATGAAAGAGAAAAGGATTAAAAATTTTACATGGCTGCTATGTGCAAGCATTATGCTAGATGGTTTACCCATGCTATTTTATCCAATTCTCACAGCAACAGTTAAAGTGGATCTTATTGGCTGTCCCCAATCACAGGTTACAAATTCAGTTTTAGATAGAGAACAAATTGCCAAGGGTAACACAGATAATGAATACGAACTGAGTGAGAATGCAAACCCATTTCTGATTGCAACGATTAGTTGAAATAATGATTCAATATTCTTCTGTGCATTTTATCATTACTCACAAAACATCCACATTCACAGGTGTAACTCTTAGTGATAGAGGTGGAAAATATTATTACTGGGAAGAGGACTGTGTGAAAAGTGATTTTGGTCAGTGAAAACAATAGAAAGTCATTATTTTAAAAAATTACAAGCAAATCTTAATTCCAACCATTTAGCAGGAAATATTCCCTTGTCATCCAATCAATTCCTATTTTCGAAACCTATCAGCAAAAAAAAAAAAAAAAAAAAGATTAGAAAAAAATATAAGCACTGATTGGTAGGAATAGATTATTAGAATAGCTTCTTCATATGTAAATAATTTGCAAGATAGTGAGATATTTTTGGCTATCTGAATGCTTGATGAGAAAAAATTTTGCTAATTTAAAAGTTGGACTCATGCAGTTCTCATTTTTTAATATAAAATAAAAAACATTATGGATAATTTGCATTTGAATCTCTGCTATAGATTTTCCATTATTTACTTAGACTGCTCGGCATAGCACAGTGTGAAATCTTTTATTTTAGAATTTAGCCATATCAACTATTTACATATAATCATATAATTTCCCTATATCTTCTTTCCATCATCAATTCACCGCCTACTCCAATAACTGAGCTTAACATATATTTCTTCATTTGATTGAGCTACTGAAGATAAAACAACACTACTGTTATCAGTCAAAATTCATTTTCTTCTTAGAAATCTAATATAGAGTTTATATATTTGCATGTATAATATGTGTGTGTATACATATGAAGATACCCATTTTTATAGCAGCTCTTTTGCCTTTGTTTGTTTGTTTAACTATTTCTGTTTCCCTCTAACCTTAAAAGAACCAAATTATAGGTATGAGATCACTAGTCAGTTTAACCTGACTCTTGGCTTATGTTTTCTTGAATGCACACTGTGACTTGCCTAAACTGTTGATTATTTTCCTAGTTGAAACAAAGTAATAATGAAAAGTTGAGTAATTAAGGAATGACTAGCTCTCTATTTCCGACAGCCCTCTTAGCAATAATGCAGACAGGTCATTTAGATAAGATAACATCAGAAGAAAGAGTCAGTCGGTCTGCATACAATGGAAAATGATGCAGAACCCAACCTCCTGCCTCCATGATTCACTGAAATTCTTTCCCCTTATTCCCTATAGAAACTGTCAGGGATAAATAAAATTATTGGAGCTGGTCCCAGGAAACGAGTCCACCTTCCTCCCAGATTGCTGACTTTTCTGACTTTGCTTCTACTAACACTCGCTTCTTGATTATTGGCTTTTGAGTGGGGAGGAGCCAAACTTGAGTTTGGTAACATGAATATTTATATATACATATGGATGTATAATAAAGATATATGTCCTGATCTTGACCACCAGGACATTTCTTTTCCCAAGATAATAAATCAAGTGGTGATAGATCTATCTATCTATATGTTAAGTAGTTACAGTAGGTAAAAGGAGTCCAGAATGGCAGTGACTAAAAGAAAAAAAAGGGAAAAGCCTGGGAAAACAGAAAAAAGGAAGGTCCAGGACCAGAGTGAGAACCTCAAGTAAAACAAACAGCTCTCCTGGCTAGCCCAGTTAACATAGCCAGTTAACAGGCTCAGCGGGAGGAGAAAAAAAACATATAAAAAGGGGAGCCAAAATTGAGCAGGGGGCTTCTCTTCACGTCTTTTGGGTCGACCTACCCTCCTGCCTTGTTGCTCAGACGGTAAAACGTCTTTCTACAATGTGGGACACCTGGGTTCGATCCCTGAGTCGGGAAGATCGTGTGGAGAAGGAAATGGTAACTCACTCCAGTACTCTTGCCTGGAAAATTCCATGGATGGAGGAGCATCGTAGGCTACAGTCTATGAGGTCGTAAAGAGTCGGACCGGACGGATCGACTTCACTTTCACTTTCAGTTTCACCCTCATGCCTCGGGGATGTATATTCCTTTGCTTGCCAAATAAAACTGAGCTGTAACACAGAGCTGTAACACTGGTCCCTCCGTCACTTCAAATTTTTGCTGCGGCAAGACAGAACCGAGGAAATTACAAACTCCCCTGACATTATCTATCTATTTATTTGTTTGACTGAATCCTTCCTATTACAGCAGTTTAGCATTCCATAAGGAATATACAAATTAAATTATTATTAAAGCAGGAAAAAAGGTGCAATTTCTTTGAGCAATGTTTTGTTTTGATTTAAATATATGAACAATTCAACTCAAAGCTGTCATTACTTTAGAAAAATAAGTGATGAAAACAAGGTAATTGTATAATTAACAAGTACCCTATTTGGCCTAAAATAAAATAGTGTCATGAATAATCACCATTATCTTCCTTGAAGGTAGAGGCAAAGATACAGGTATTATCTGTTAAATTTTATAAACACACACACACACACACATACTTGTTTTGTTAAATAACTTGTATGAAAACCTTACCTACTGAAATATGGACAAGTTCTTAGACTTTTGAGAAATACAACAACCTCTTGCTTATAAGTTCACAGAACTAAAAAGAAATTGTTTCACCTGACATATGCATGATGTTTTGGACACAAATAGGCTGTTTCATGGTTTTAATGCTTACATCTCAGATTCTGTCAATTTTTTTTTTTTTTTTTGAATGAATGGCTGGAGTCTTTTCTTGGGATGAAACTGTCTTTGTTACCAAAGATCAAAATGACAGGCTATATGGGAAATAAGACAGAGAAAATGTACATGAGCTAAAAGCAAAATTTTTGTAACAAGAAATGTTGAATGCTGGAATATGTTACTTTGGTGGTGAAGTTGAAATTATTTTTGTTGAAAATGATTAGAAATAGGACATGAGTGAGTCTCTCTGTGGGTTGTCTTTGTCACTCTATTTCAAGGCAGGGCTGTGATCTTTATCTTTTAATGAAAGTACTTAAATTTTTTTGCTTGTAGAAATAAAATGTACTTATAAAACTATAATAGAAAAGAAATTTAATTGAAAAGAAAGTAAAACTTGGAATCCTATATTAAAGTACTATTTGAATATTTTAGTGCATTTCATCCATACCCCAAAATATAGCCATATTCATTAATTCATTCATTTAGTTGTTGTTGTTAGCCACTAAATCTTGCCCAACTCTTTGTAACCCAATGGGCTTCAGCATGCCAGGCCTTCCTGTCCCTCACTATGAGTTTGCCCAAGTTCATTCATCTTCATTCTTTATCGTAAACCAAAAATGAAATGCTGCTCATTGTCCCCCCTTATTCAAAGGGTTAAGTTGTAATTCAGTGTAGTTGCCCAACACTACACCCTGAGGGGCATTCAAAATGGAGAAAAATAGAATGGAGAACTAGGTGCTTTGTACAAGACCCCTTGGTAGTTATGAAGCATATCTAAGCAAGAATGACAGTGACCTCAGATTATTGCATCTTCCCATATATACAAAAACACTGAAATCATTAATTTGAGATATCTGGTATTTTTTTGTGTGTGACTAACAGTTATCTTTTACCAAGATGTATGCTTGACTACATGTATTTCAAAGCACCCCTGCCAAAAAAAAATTATATATATATATATATGTTAGTCGTTCAGTCATGCCTGACTCTTTGCGACCCCATGGACTGCAGCCCATATATACTAGCTCTTCTCAAACCTCTTCATAGCTACTGACAGTTGTTTCCTGGGCTAAGAAAGATCCCTGAATAAAATATAATCCACAACTTTTACACAGTGCATTTTTAATTAAGTCAAGATATATGCATATTTACTCTTTAGGCAACTACTTATAATGCAGTTCTGGGTATCAGTCAATAATCTAATCAATGAAAATAGTGAAAAACAAACCCAGAGAAGTTCTTGGACCTGTAGGATTTATATCCTAGAGAGAGGACATAGAAAAGAAAAAAAAATATCAGCAGGCAAATTCATAGTTTGAATCATGATGATAAAAGTGTTGGAGAAAAAGCAAGGCTAGACAAGAAAGAAGTTTTGCTAATTTACATGATACAGTCAGGAAAGTCCTCTTTATTCAGATCACTGAGGCAGAGGTTTGAAGAGACTGATCCTCCCACTACAAATGACTTAATTACTTAGAGAAGGTAAAACAGCAACAAAAATCTATGTGACAGCCTCACTGTCAGGAACCCAAATGAGGCAGAATCGTGTCAGGGGTAGATGGAAAAGATCTCAGCAAATCTTGACCTGAATTTCTACCATTCTCTTCCACTGGACTCTAAACTTCTTCAATCCTATTTCTCTGATACCAACACAATATCCTTCCTATCACAGTACCCTGCACATAGCATATCTGTAATCTCTCACCTGAGATTTTAACTACTCATATAGAATGCTGCTGTGAGGAATAAATTTTCCACACAATAATGGCCTAATACAAATGATATTTAAGCACACTTTCCAAATCTTCCACAGTTTACATATGTTATTAGTTTTTGGTTTATGCAAAGAATGAAAGTTGAGTTTTCTAATTCATCTTAGAGAATATACATAGTGACAGCCTACAGTTTGTTTTCGGGAGACTTTTCTCTATTAGCTGAGAATGGAGCAACTTTAACTTTTGGGTTGTTGCCAGGAAAACCCGCTTTCCTAAGACATAAGATTAGCCATATCACATTCTCCTTCAGCATGATTATATAAAAAGGCTGAGGGACAACATGATGTGATATGCACAGTTTGAATGGCTATGATACTCCGATGAATAGTCTACCCACTAAATACATGAGGTTGTCCATATCTACTATTAAAGTTTCTATAAGGTTAATAGATTTCATTGAATTGTTACCCATGTATAATTTTTTAAAAAACCTTTGCTTCTAATGCTTCATAATAACAATGGAAGGATATCTACAAAGAAAGAATGTTGCCCACCACTACAGTGCTTACCTATAATATTACCTTAAAAAAAGATTTAGGGCAAAGATCCGAGTGAAGCACTCTGTGCTCCAGAAATATTGGCAAAACACGAAAGTTAAATGCTTCCCTAACATCTAAGATATGGAATGCTAGTGTCCAGCAAAAGCTGGATAAAGATGTGGTGTATATATACACAGGTACAGATATAGTTATAGTTATATAGATAGATAATTACAAATATTTAAGGGAAAATTATTTGTGAACCTGGATCCTTGTATTCCACACTTAGAAAAAAACTAAAACCTTTAACTGAGGTTATCTGTTCCTCGTGACGAGCAGCAACCTTCTAAGATATGTACCTGGCTACACACATCCCTTTGCCAAAATCATCTATAATACTGATCTTCCCCTCTATCTCTTGAGAACAGTTTCTCAGAGCTATCTAAGAGGCTATCTCTCTGACTATAGTTCTCAGTATGACACCGAATAAACTTAACTTACAGAACCTTTTTTTTTTTTTGGCTTTGATAGATACTAGCCCCCAATACTTTTAAATGCAGAATTCAGAGCAGATAATCATCTCCCTTTCTAGAAAGAAAAGCAGCACTGAAATACCAAGATCTTGTTTGTATCCCATAAGTTTATCTAGTTTCCAGCTTTTTAGGGTAGAGATTTATATTCATGTAATATTTGGGGATGGCGATTGTGTGATTTGCCCTAAAAGCATTAGTTGTATAATTATGGATGTTTCTTAAAAATAAAGCCCTTCCCGCTGTTGATGGGAATGTAAATTGGTGTAGCCACTATGGAAAGCAGTATGGAGATTCCTCAAAAATTTAAAAGCTGAACTATAGTATGATGCAACGATTCCATTCCTGGGTATTATCTGAAGAAAACAGCAATGCTAATTCAAAACAATAAATGCTTCCCTATTTTCATTGTGTCACTATTTACAACAGCTAAGATGTAGTGTATATATATGTGTGTGTGTGTGTGTGTGTGTATATATATATATATATATATATATATATATATGAATATTGTTTAGTCACGAAGTCATGTGTGACTCTTTTGCAACCCCATGGACTCTCACCTGCCAGGCTCCTCTGTCCATGGGATTTCCCAGGCAAGAATACTGCAGTGGGTTGCTATTTCCTTCTCCAGGGGATTTTCCTGACTCAGGGATTGAACCCACGTCTCCTGCATTGGCAGGAAGATTTTTTATCAGTGAGCTGCCAGGAAAGTCCCAAATGGAATATTAATCAGTCATAAGTAAGAATGAAATCTTGCCATTTGCAGCAACAAGGATGGACCTAGAGGGTAATATGATAAAGTGAAATAAGCCATACAGAGAGACATAAACACTCTATGATTACATTCGTATGTACAATGTAAAAAAATGAATAAATATAACAAAACAGAAACATGTTTGTAGTTACAGAGAAGAAGCAGGTGGTTGCCAGAGAGGAAAAGTTTGGCAAGAAGAAAGAAATAGGTGAGGGAGATTAAGTACAAACTTCCAGTTGTTCTATAAATGAGTCACTAGTATGAAATGCATAGTGTGGGCAATATAGTCAATAACTATATAATATCCTTGTGTGGTGACATATCATGAGTAGACTTAATCAAAGTGATCATTCTCAAATGTGTGAAAATACCAAATTTCTATAATGTAGTAACAACTAATTTAGTTTTGTGGGTCAGTTATACATAAAAAACCAACAAACAGATAAACTCACATAAAAAGAGATCAGATTTTTTGTTACTAGTGGCAGGGAGTGTGGAGAAGGGGAATTGGATGAAAGTAGTTAAAGGTTGAACATCTTTGGGTGGCTCAGAGAGTAAAGAACCTGCCTGCAATGCAGGAGACCTGGGTTTGATCCCTGGGTTGGGAAGATTCCCTGGAGAAGGGAATGACAACCCACTCTAGTATTCTTGCCTGGAGAATTCCATGGACAGAGGAGCCTGGGGTCTGTGGTTCATAGGATTGCAAAGAGTCAGACGTGACTGAGAAAATAATACACACATAGTCAACAGTTACAAATGTCCAGTTGTTGGATAGGTGAATACTAGGGATATAGTATGTGGCATGGTGAGTATGGTTAGCACTGCTGTGTGGTACATGTGAAGGCTATTAAGACAGTGAATCCCAAGATTTCTTAACACCAGGAGAAAATTGCTCTATTTCCTTAATTTTGTATTTATATAAGATGATGGATATTCACTAAATTTGTTGTGACAATCACTTCAGTATATATATATGTGTGTGTGTGTGTGTACATATATATATATATATATATATAACTTCAGTATGTGTATATATATATAATCATTATGCTATACATCTTAAACTTAGTATTGTATGTTGATTGCAATCGCAATAGAACTGGAAGACAAAAAATAAAGCCCTTTCTTTGGTCTGATCTAAAACTCTTCTTATATTTCAAGTCCAAAATATCATGCTCTAATGTAATGAGAGTTTCCTTTTATGTGAGATGACAGAGTGTTTCTGCTCCAGTTTAAATGGCTGAAGGGAATTACAGATGACATTTTCTGCCACCCTCCATTCATTAATCAAATGAAGTAATTGAGACCAGGAAAGGTTAAGTGACTTGACCTGAAGTTGCACAAGTTTTCCATGAGAGTCAGAAACAGTATGTGGGTGTGTGTTCCTAATTTCAAAGTGCATATTGAAGCTGTGTTGCAATTTAGTCCATCTGAAAATCATGGGCAGAAAAGTTACGGTGGATAACATTTCAAAAGGAGATCCCTTGTAAAAGGGAAAAACAGACATAGCATGTAAATCCTGCAGCAGGCAGTTCAAACTTGTCCTTTAAATTCAGGCAATGGCATTGCTCCATTTCTTATTATCTGGGGGTCTGGATATGATGGAAAAATCAATATGGAACCTCATCTTCCAAAGTTATTGAGCATCCACTGCACATGTGGTGCTGAAGTAAATGCTCTCCACAGCAGCCTCTTTCACAGTCTGGCCCCAGGGCCAGAGCTGCAATTTCTGCATGAGATGCTTGTCTCAGACTGGCTTGGGGGCTGTGTCCCAGCCAAATGACATCTTGTTTCCTAACTAAAATTCTCCTCAAAATTCCTTTTAAATCTAGTCATTCCTTATCACCAAACACTATGTTTCCAAATCTTCTAAAGCGCATACTTTTCCAATACTGCTGGCTGTTTATTTTGGATTTGTCCTTGCTCAAAATATTCTTTTAGTCAAGAGATCTTCTGTGATTCCAGAGGGGATATATTGTGACATATTTGTGCCTGGATAAAATTTCTGCTACTTATGAAAACGTTTCTAATCATTATTCACTGAAAAGGTTTAATTGCGTGTCACCCAACTAGGATGTACTCTGGGAGTTGAACCCAATTATAACATAAGCAGAAGAAAACATAAGAGCAATAAACGCTGTAGAAATTACATAATGTCTCCAGTAATCACATGTAAATTAATTTTACATTAGCTCATGCTTTGGATTATTCATGCCCCATTGGCTCCTGCTGTTACCTTTTACTATCCATTGATGTGAGATTAGTGTGGATTGTTTTTGTTAACATTTGACAAATGTCAAAACATAGCTTCTCACTTTCTAGCAGTGACCTGTCTCTGATTTTCAGCCTATACACTCTCATCTCTGTGTGAGTTTTTCAGATATGCTCTCTGTGGAGTCAGATATATTCACCAGGGTTTTGCAAAATAATGAAATAGAACACGGTAATGAAAGTGCACCTCCCTGGTGTCAGGCTTCTTTATGAATTCCAAAATCATTTAGGTTCAGTGATTGAGACTTAGAAGTGCCTTGGATGTGATCAAATGGGGATCAGTACACTCACAGACACCTACTCCCTTTTAAATGCTTACTTTCTAAAATGTCCCTCTCTTTAAAAATGTGAATTAACATAGTAAAGGCACACCAAATGTATGTGCCTTGGAAATGTCATTTAACAATCCTGTATGCTACTTACATCTGCTTCTTCCTTTTGTAATTTTCTCTCTTTCCATAACTCTGCTTATCTCAGAGCTGTTGACTTCTAAGGAAGCTAAAAAGCCTCTTGATGAAAGTGAAAGAGGAGAGTGAAAAAGTTGGCTTAAAGCTCAACATTCAGAAAACAAAGATCATGGCATCTGGTCACATCACTTCATGGGAAATAGATGGGAAACAGTGGAAACAGTGTCAGACCTTATTTTTTTGGGCTCCAAAATCACTGCAGATGGTGATTGCAGCCATGAAATTAAAAGATGCATACTCCTTGGAAGAAAAGTTATGACCAACCTAGACAGCATATTGGAAAGTAGAGACATTACTTTGCCAACAAAGTCTGTCTAGTCAAGGCTATGGTTTTTCCAGTAGTCATGTATAGATGTGAGAGTTGGACTGTGAAGAAAGCTGAGCTCCGAAGAATTGATGCTTTTGAACTGTGGTGTTAGAGAAGACTCTTGAGAGTCCCTTGGACTGCAAGGAGATCCAACCAGTCCATTCTAAAGGAGGTCAACCCTGGGATTTCTTTGGAAGGAATGACGCTAATGCTGAAACTCCAGTACTTTGGCCACCTCATGCGAAGAGTTGACTCATTGGAAAAGACTTTGATGCTGGGAGGGATTGGGGGCAGGAGGAGAAGGGGACGACAGAGGATGAGATGGTTGGATGGCATCACTGACTTGATGGACATTAGTTTGAGTGAACTCTGGGAGTTGGTGATGGACAGGTAGGCCTGGTGTGCTGCAATTCATGGGGTTGCAGAGTCGGACACGACTGAGCAACTGAACTGACTGAAAGGAGTTACATGGTTAGTTAAAAACATTATTTGTTCAGCTTCTATCAAGAATATACCTTGAACAAAAAGTTGTGCTGCTTGAGAAATTGTAAACCAGGTTTTGAAGAATTTAAATTAGCTATACATTCTCACCTATAGCATCACTGACTCAATGGACATGAGTTTGTGTAAGCTCTGGGAGTCGGTAAAGGACAGGGAAGCCTGGTGTGCTGCAATGCATGGGTCGTGAACAGTTGGACACGACTGAGCAATGAACTGAACTGATGGGTCCTCAGTCATGTAAGTAAATGTTCTAAGCGTCCCCTTCTTAGGAATGTGTCTTTGAATCAGACCTTATAGGATGGTGGATGATGCAAATGTCACGTTTTGGCTGACTAACATTTGAACAAATTTTATATATCAGAGAAGTTCACCATCATGAACGTTTTGGCAAAGCCAGAGATCACTTGATCCCTTTGCCAAAAGAACCTGAGCATATATTAGGTAGTTCAGCCAGGCAGAATCACCTTCTCCACAATTGGAATCTCCAACCTGCAAACTGAAGAAGCAGAAACAGTAGAGAACCAATTTTGCTAGCTAGTGGCAGTCTTGATTATAGTTGCATCACATTGCTAGGGGGTTTCTAGCTGGACAACCAGAGCAGGCTGTCATTTAAATGATTCCAAGGTTCACACAAGGTGTTGATCCTAACCATCATCAACCTTCTTTGTTCCTGCCCAGCTTCTGAAGTTGATTTGCTGGACAATTTGTGAATTAGCCACTATCTTTTAAAGATATTCAGTGTCTGCTTAAATCACCCAGACTGGGTTTCTAATGTCTGCAATTTACAGCTCCGAGTACTAATGCTACATTGTGCAACACATATTACTGGATAATTATGCATTCTACTCCTTGTTGATAATTTAGCTCCCTACTCATGTTGATAATTTAGTTCCCTATAGAGGAGCTTTTGAATCCCTATGTTCAAAAGGATCTTTAGTGACTAAAAATATTATAGCAGATTTCTTTTTTATGACATCCTATTATTATATTTTCATTTTGATTCCACTGCAGAAATCCCAGCCTTTATAGATTCAGTGGTGCAGTGTGGGTTGAACTTGCACCACAAAGGATATAGTTTTAAAGATTTATAGTTTGGTCCCATCTTTTTCATGTCTTTGTTTACTGAGCTAAACAGACAAATGAGAAAACAAATGTGGTACCATAGTATTGCTGCTACCAATACCGGTAAACCAACTCAAATCTTGGTTTATAATTAAAAAGAAAAAAAAATCCACCCGCTGGAGAAACTGTGTATAATCCAAAGAGAAACAGCAGACCTGAGGCAAAGATTTAGGCTTCAGGATTATGTAACTTTATTCTATTTTTAATGTGGGGTTTAAAACTCATGCTGTTGGACCAGCAGTTTTAGACTTCTGAGCAGAAATGTGCTGTACTTTTGAAATGAAGAGCAATGAGAATACTATTTCCTCTCCCCTCACATTAGTAGCAAGACTTGCTCTTCAAATGTTTCCTGCTGGTTTCCATTGAGCACAGGAAGCAATGTTCTGATGATTAAGCAGCAATATCATTATAAAAATCAAATGAATAATCATTGTGTTAATGAACTTTATCTCAAAAAAGATTAGTTTTTTAATGTTAATCCTCTTCCATTATGAAAGGGAAAATGTATTTCAATTCCATTTCATCAACCAGAGATGTTCATAATCTATACAGTTTTATATCCTGTCTGCACATGTCTCTGTAGGTCTGCACACTCATTGACTTCAATGCATACTGTTTGATTCAATGAGATCTATCTCTCTCTAGCTCATACATAGGCACACACACACACACATACCCAACACCTCCAGAAACAGAGCCATTGAGCCTTTCATGAATAAAATGAGCTGTGTTTGTTAGTAGCAAGCAACGTGTGTTTTACAAACTAGTAATAAGCGCTAAATCCCTGAGAATCAAATTGTGCCACTTAAAAGAAATCTGGAGTGCCTCTTTAGAATAAAATGAGATACTTACTAATTTTCTTTTAAAAAGTGATTCATGAGCTTTGGGTCAGAAGTTGCATTCTGAGGACCAAAACCTTTTCAAACACAAAACTCTTCCTTGAAATAAATGAAAAAGAAAAACATAAAACCCACATTTGCTAGACAATAGAATAAAATTTTTGTCCCTTGACAATGAACCCCAAATAGCAGCATTCTCTGCTGTCTGTATCTTATATATCCTGAAGGAAATTCTATGGACACAAAATGAGTCTCAATGATGGCTATTACCTCCTCATTTATGTCCCTCTTTAGGCGCCATGGAACTATATATTAATATGAAAGAATGCTAGATACGGTTCCTGCTTGGCAGGCACTTCTCACTCAAAATGGTCACTTTTAATCTGGGAAAAATCATCCAACAAGAAATAGGGAATTCTCTAGCACCCCAAGAGAAGTGTCTTGTCAAAATTCTGCTGATTTTACCTTAACAATTCTCAACTGTGGTGTCATAGCCTGGTGACAGAAACACCATGCCTATTTATCTACACTGTAGCTACTGTTTTGGGAAGGTTGGTATATAGCATCATTTTAGATGATACACGAGCAAACATTAATAAAATATGTAATTTTAAATATCTGTTAGGAAAAATGTATTGTTATCAATTACAGTGTGATTTCATACCTGATTTTACCCTAGGAATAAAAACTAAATAAAAAAATGAATCAATTTTCACCTGACTTAGGTTATTGAGTAAATTGTTTTACAGACACTAATATGGGCAAGACAAAATTATGATGTTTTTAAGTGAATGAATGAAACCATAGAAGTACTATTTCAATGGTAGTGAATTATCATTTCTGGTGGCACTCAATCATAGCAGTGGAGAGCTTTATTTGAATTTGAGTACTCCTCCAATCAAACCTCAAGACAAGGGCCTGGATCCTGGCAATATAATTGAAGGTAATTCCAGAGCGTGCAGTGAGGGAGTGGAGAAGAGAGAAACAGAGGTAGTGAAAACCATTCAAATTGCATCAATATCATGGGCAATTTCAGTCCTGTCCCATTGGGGCCACTCTGATCAGTGGTGCAGAAAACTCCATACAATTGTATCACTGAAAGGTATGGATGTTGGTGTGTTTGTTCACAACTTTCCACCTATTACTGTTTGATGGTCACTTCTGGGAACATTAGGCCTCTGGCTTTTCTGTCCTGCCCTGAGGAGCCAGGTGATTTCCCAGAGATATGGGAAACATACTGTGGAGTAGGGATCTTGGCCTTAACCTCTAGTATAGGAAAAAGAGACAGGAGAGGTTGTGACAGCATCTGCTACAATCATTATTCCAGATGCTTTAGAATCGATTTTAAATGTTTTTTAGGTGACCAGTAATATGTGACAGTTTCTAGAGTAATTTTTGATAGTATTCTAATTCTAGAAAAATTATTCATCCCAATATAGCATAAATGAGGTACATGTATTGACCAAGCTATCGCCTCTTACAACTAGATGGGTTCAACAATAATCTAATTCTATTATCTTGTATTTTGTATTATAAATGGTATTTGAGGAATTAGAAGATGATGAGTTAGTACTTGTACATTCAATGCAACTATGAATATTTCCACATCAGAGGCTAAAATTTAAATGTGAAATCAGGGACAGGAGGCAGAACAGATATCTGGAAGGAAAAATAGAAGAAAGATCAACAAATGATTCATAACTCCATTAGCATCAAAGGAGTTTTAGGTCATACCTTTTTCAATTACCCTTTTACCACTAAATACTTTTTTTTTCCCCTAATCCTTCTTGCTCAAGTCCATTAGTATTTACTTTCCTAGAATGAACCTCAATTCATTTTATACCAAACATCTCTGAGGAGCTTGAGCACCTAATTTTTAACTCTGTACTTGCTACAGTCTAGGACTTTGCTGGGAGCTTAGATGGTAAAGAATCTGCAGGAGACCCGGGTTTGATCCCTGGGTTAGGAAGATCTCCTGGAGAACGGAATGACTACTCACTCCAGGATTTTTGCCTGGAACAATTTCGTGGACAGAGCAACCCAGGCTATAGTCCAAGGGGTAGCACAGGGTTGCACACAGCTGAGCGACTAACAGTCTGCATCATTACCCCATTTTTATCATCTGGAAGGTTAATCTATCTCTATTTTCACTCTTTGGGCCAGCTGACAATAAATGAAAGTTGTGCTTTGAATCCTTAGGTTTACAGCAATGAAAATATTAATTGGGATATAAGTGCTTATCTCAGAGGCTTAGGTGAGAAAGTTAAAGTACTATTTGGAGTTTTTAAATTGATCTGGCTTTAGCTGGGATGAGAGCTTGCTTCTAGCATAAGGGAGGTCCATGGAAAATTGTCCTGTCACTTTAAAATATGCCCTATTTTGCACCACTGTGTCTCTGGCAGCAGCCTCTCACTACGAGCAATGACTGGAAAGTAGGGATATGTTTAAAAACAGTAACTTCAGTCCTCATCCATTCTTTGGCAGAGCTCTTCACTATTGATCAGAAGTGGAATCATAGTCTTTCTTCTCAGATTGTAAATTTATTTTTACTCCTGCACAGTTCTGTAGCAAACTCTAGTTTAGAGTTGCCGCTGTATTCAGCTCTCTCCTCTGAGACACTGGTGTTGATACTGTCTCTGGGAACACGTTTTGTTCCACATTCCATAGCACTATCCTTTGTGCAAGATGTAAAATTGGAGTTAATTAATTAAAAAGCACAAGGCTGCCTTGCATACACATAGGTACCAAAAAAACAAACAAACAAACAAACAAACACACAGCTATTCTTAAACTGAAAGCACACTGTGTTTCAAACAGGTAACACTTATTTGGTGTTGCTTATTTGATGAAAACTAGAAACCACATGTGAGAAAAAATGCTAACCTTGGTCAATTATATCTGGTTTTTCTTCCTTAATCTTTAGATTTTTATAAGGACTCATATTAGTTATGATTTTAATCAACAATAATAGATGTTCAGTGAGTGTATACAGTGTGATGGAAAGGGTTTTAGCAACTAGAGATAGGAAGATCAGTTAAGAACAGTTACTACCTTTAAGTTTCTCTTAGTGTCCTCATTTGGGGAGGAAAGGCCCCAGTGGTTTAATCTGTGAATTATAAAACGTTGAGAGACTTGAAAGGAGCAAAGAGAAGGGACATGAGTTTGTCAGGTTGGTGAGCACATATGATAGGGCTTCTTTTGCCTTCTCACCACGTGGAACTGAATAAAAGAGCTGAATGAGCTCTCTGTTCTGTCCCACTGATCTATGTGTCTGTTTTGTACCAGTACCATACTGCGTTAATTAATGTAGCTTTGTAATAGAGTCTGAAGTCAGGGGGCATGATATCTGCAACTCTGTTCTTTCTCAAGTTTAATTTGGCTATTTGGGGCCTTTTATGGTTCCATATAAAATTTAAAATTATTTGTTCTAGTTCTGTGAGAGATGTGATAGGAATTTCGACAGGAGTTGCATTAAATCTGTAGATGGTTTAGATAGTATAGGCATTTTAACAATATTAATTCTTCCAAGTCATGGACATGGGATATATCTCCATTTCTTTGTATTATCTTCAATTTTCATCATATAAAAATAATAAATAATAATTTAAAAGAAGAACTGAATGAGAAACTGTGGGAAAGTGAAAGGCAAAAACAAAAAATCACTCATGCTTGAAAGAATTATCTTTCAAACACAAGTCAGGACAGTGCAATATCTAGTGAACCGTGTTTTATCTGAATCCTTTATCCTTTTTTCTATAAGCATTTATTAATTATTACTATGTTCACGAAGTGTGCTTTGGTTCAGGAAAAACAATAAACATTTTTTACAGGAAAGCAAAGGGTGGGAGAAGTAATTTATAGGTTAAAAGATGTGGTAGAGATATATTAATCAATCACAACAGATATGAGTTTATTTACATCCTGATTCAGACACATTTTTAGAAAATTACCAGACAATGGTGAAAATTTGAATACTATTGAAGAAATATTGTCATTTCATCTACGCTTGATAATACTATTATGTCTGAGTTTTAAAAGTGTCCTTCTCTGAACCTACTGTATTGCACAGGGAACTCTACTCAGTACTCTGTAGTGACCTATATGGGAATAGAATCTAAAAAAGAGTGGATGCATGTGTATGTATAATTGATTCACTTTGCTGTACAACAGAAATGAACACCACCTTGTAAATCAACTATATCCCAATAAAAATTAAAAATAAGAAATACATCTTGAAATATGTGTAAATAGAATAAGAACAAAAATCCAGCAAAATTTAAAAGAAAGATCAAGTTCATGACTAGGCATCTCTCAATCATGACTATAATAAAGGAAGTTTCTTGTCTGAGAAACAAGCTGTTAACCATTGTTTATCTTGGCTTGTTGTAAGCATTTTGAACTCTTAGTATGTAACTGGAGTAAACATGTAAAATAATCCTTCCCAATATCCCTTTCACAGCCTGCTCCCAAGCTCCGTGTTCTTATCTCCATATCTTAGACTTGGGGCAAAGCATGCTACCTCTCATTTCCAGGTTTCCACTCCAGTTCTTCTGGTTTCAATGCAATGGCTATTTAGGACAAGTGTCATTTCACTGGGTACCTGCACCAGTGGAATGAAACTAATGTGACCCAGCAACAAACATAATTAAGGTATTTACTATGTTTTAAGATAAATTCCTAGGGTCCATCTTAAATTTAAAAAGTTATAATTTAAAATAATTTCTCTGTTCCCACAACACACAAAAGAAACTTCTGTCTTAGGTGCCTGAGAGAGGTGAGCATTTTCTATCAACAAAAGGGATGGGCTTTAAAAGATGGAATCATCTTTGAAAGTCATTATAAATAGAATATGAAAATTCCATTTCTCCACATTTCCCCTTTATAAGTGTAGACAAATGGATTCAGAAAAGAAACCTAAGTGAGCATTTGTCACTGATAAACCTTCCACTTGCTTGGGGGAAAAAAAAAAGGCAGTCATTGTCTTGTAACCTGAACATTTTTCCCCTGGATGAACTAGAATTCATTTACTTTATCTGTGAGCATAATCGCCTCTGCCCTTTCTGGCTGGAATTATGCTTTAGTTCTGCCTGATTATACTGTCATTCAGATCTGCAATGAGAACAGCAGAAATAAGCAAAATATTAAACAGAGCTAGTTCTAAAGAACTATTTCCTAGCCTCTGTACTAGGAGATGAACAGAAGCATTGCCCATACAATTTTGAGCAAACCCTATTTATACCAAGAGTTCTTCCTCAAAGTATCCTTTCTTTTTTTTTTCCTGTTGAAATCACACCAAATAACTTAGTGTTCCTTGAGTAAATAATATGTTCTTACCAGGTTGGCTTGAAAATAGTTTGGGAATTAGCTCTTGATCCATCAATGGGCAACGAGGTTAACTGCTGCTACTGAAAGGCCTGTTAACATTCTCTACTGTAAGTAGTCCCTGAAGTCAGGGTCATTTTCTATGATAAAAGTTGATTAATGGGAAAAGAATTTTCATACTAAAATAAAATGTCAGTAATTTGGACACTGAACAGTATAGCTGGACCAGTTTTAGGCTTGCTCTGTATACATTATAAAATGACCCATTCATTCATTCATTCATGTGTTCACTTATTTATTGTTTTATTCAAACTATTCCCTATGGGATCTGCAATAAGTATGGGAGTACAAAATGATTATGATATACTCCCTATCCTAAGAAATTGATGATATTGACTAAGATACAATACTATCAAAGATGCATTGAACATTTAATAATTTGCTGAAGTATTTTAGGTGTTTTTTTAATTGAGGTGTTTTTTTAATTGGAGAAGGAAATGGCAACCCACTCCAGTACTCTTGCTTGGAAAATCCCGTGGATGGAGGAGCCTGGTAGGCCACAGTCCACAGGGTCGCAAAGAGTTGGACACGACTGAGCGACTTCACTTTCATTTTAATTGAGGTGAAACTGGTATATAAGGTTATGCTAGCTTCAAGTGTACACTATGATACTCTAATTTTTGTATGTACTACAGAATGATCAATCACAATAAGTCTAGTTAACATTGTCGCTATACAGCTGACCTCTTTACTCATTTCACCCAACGCCCAACCCCCCTCTATGGTAATCTCCAATCTGTTTTCTGTATCTATGGCTTTGTTTTTAAATTTTCTTTGTTTTTATTTAAATTAAAAAAATTTAATTGGAAGATTATTGTTTTACCATATTGTGTTGGTTTCTGCCATATAACACTGTGAATCAGTCATAACTGTATACATACATACATATATATGTATGTGTATATATATATATTTATATATATACATATATATATGTATATATATACATATAAATCCTCCCTCTTGAGCCTCCCTTCCACTCCCATCTCCACCTTGCCTCTCTAAGTCATCACGGAGCACCAGGCTGGGCTCCCTGTGCTATGCAGAAGCTTGCCGCTCGTTATCTATCTTACACGTGGTAGGGTATAAGTGTCAATGCTATGTTCTCAGTTGGTCCCACCCTCTCCTTCCCCTGCTGTGTCCACAGCTCTGTTCTCTACATCTGTGTCTCCATTCCTTCCCTGCAAATAGGTTCATCAGTACCATTTTTCTAGATTCCATATATATGCTTTATTATGTATATTTGTCTTTCTTTCTGACTCACTTCACTCCGCATAACAGGCTCTAGATTCATCAGTCTCACTACAACTGACTCAATTTTGTTCCTTTTTATGGCTGAGTGATATTCCATTCTATATATATATATTCCACAACTTCTTTAAGTTTCTTAAACACTTAATTTTTAAGTGTGTTTTTTAAACACACAATTTTTGTGTTTTTTAGGTTCTATCTACAAGTGAAATCATATGGTATTTGACTCTTTTTTCTCTGTCTGATTTGTTTCACTTAATGCTCTCAAGGTCCATCCATGTTGTCATAAATGGCAAGACAACTTTCTCTTTTAAGACTGCATAGTATTCCATTGTGTGTATATATGTGCGTGTATATAACATGTATATATATGTACATATATTGCATTTTCTTTATCCATTCATCCTTTGATAAACATTTAGATTGTTTTCATGTCTTGGCTGTCTTTAAAGATGCTGCAATGGGCATAGAAATGCATGCATCTTTTTAAATTAGTGTTTTCATGTTCTTTGGATAAATATCTAGAAGTGGAATACCTGGATCATACGGTAGTTCTGTTTTTAAGTTTTCGAGGAACTTCGTTACTATGCTTCATTGTAGCTTTACCAACTGACATTCCCATCAAGTGTATAAGGATTCTCTTTTCTTCACATCATCTCCAACACTTGATGAATTGTTTTATTTCAACCTCACAGCACCTCTACCAGGTATATGCTATTCTTTTTTTTTTTTTTCCTAGAAAATTGTTTCCCTTCTCATTTGGATCTTTTATTTTATTTTTTTTTAAGTGAGTTTTGTTTTTTGTTTTTGTTTTTGTTTTTTTTTTTTTTAATTTTAAAATCTTTAATTCTTACATGCATTCCCAAACATGACCCCCCCCCCTCCCACCTCCCTCCCCACAACAACTCTCTGGGTCATCCCCATGCACCAGCCCCAAGCATGCTGCACCCTACGTCAGACTTGGACTGGCGATTCAGGATTCTTCAATATCTGCAAATCAATCAATGTAATTCACCACATTAACAAATTGAAAAAAAAAGGTATATGCTATTCTAATCTTCATTCTCAAATAAAGAAACTGATGCTTAGAGGTAGTATTTACTCTTGAAAATGATAGCATAGTGGACTAATGCTTTAAGAACACAAAAACAGGAGCGATTGATTCTGGTTGAGGTTTAGACTATGCACTTCAAAGGATGTGGTAGTGTTTAGATTTTGTTTCAAAGGCAAATTGCAGTCTCACCCATGTTCCCATAGAGATTCTAACATAATTCTGTTATAGGACTTAGCATATTTTATTTAATTGTATACATGTACATATTCCCCACTCAGTGACATGTTTATTGCCACAATTTGGACTATCTAATGCCTTAAACTGTGTTTAGGACATAGACAGGTTTCAACAAATATATTTTAAAGTTGATTTTTATTGGGGTATAGTTGACTCATTGGAAAAGATCCTGATCTGGGAAAGATTGAAGCTAAGAGGAGAAAGGGACAACAGAGGACAAGATGGTTGAATGGCTTTACCAACTCAATGAGCATGCATTTGAGCAAGCTCTGGGAAATGGTAAGGACAGGGAAGCCTGGCGTGCTGCAGTCCATGGGGTCACAAACAGCGGGATGCAACTGAGTGGCTGAACAACAACAATAGTTAGTTTACAATGTTGTGTTAGTTTCTGCTGTACAGCACAGTGAATCAGTTATATGTACACATATATCCACTCTTCTTTAGATTCTTTTTCCATATAGGTTGGTTGGAATTGGTACAACCACTATCAATAAATGTATCAATATCCTAAAATGAATATTTGAGCAAGATTTCATAAGGTATAGTAAGGTGAGATTACCAGAAAAACAGACAGTATTAGACTTGGCATGGAGATATGAATATAATTGTGTTATTTAAGTAAAAAAATGAGTATCAGTTAAGTTCAGTTGCTCAGTTGTGTCCAACTCTTTGTGACCCCATGCCCACAGCACACCAGGCCTCCCTGTCCATCACCAGCTCACGGTGTTTACCCAAACTCATGTGCATTGAGTTGGTGATGTCATCCAACCATCTCATCCTGTCATCCCCTTCTTCTCCTGCCCTCAATCTTTCCCAGCATCAGGGTCTTTTCAAATGAGTCAGTTCTTTGCATCAGGTGGCCAAAATATTGATTGGAGTTTCAGCTTCAGGATCAGTCCTTCCAATGAACACTCAGGATTGATCTCCTTTAGGATGAACTGATTGGATCTCCTTCCAGTCCAAGGGACTCTCAAGAGTCTTCTCCAACACCACAGTTCAAAAGCATCAATTCTTTGGAGCTCAGCTCACTTTATAGTCCAACTCACACATTCATACATAACTACTGGAAAAACCATACCCTTGACTAGATGGACCTCTGTTGGCAAAGTCATGTGTCTGCTTTTTAATATGCTGTCTAGGTTGGTCATAACTTTCCTTCCAAGGAGTATGCATCTTTTAATTTCATGGCTGCAGTCACCATCTGCAGTGATTTTGGAGCCCCAAAATATAAAGTCAGCCACTGTTTCCATTGTTTCCCCATCTATTTCCCATGAAGTGATGGGACCAGATGCCATGATCTTCGTTTTCTGAATGTTGAGCTTTAAGCCAACTTTTTTGCTCTCCTCTTTCACTTTCATCAAAAGGCTCTTTAGTTCTTCTTCACTTTTTGCCATATGAGTGGTGTCATCTGCATATCTGAGGTTATTGATATTTCTCTCAGCTATCTTGATTCCAGCTTGTGCTTAATCCAGCCCAGCATTTCTCATGATATACTCTGGATATAAGTTAAATAAGAAGGGTGACAACATACAGCCTAGAGTATATCTCAGGTAAATGTAGGGTGTAAGGATTATAAATGGAGGAGAGGTCATAAAAAGAGAGAGATAATACTGGAAAAATGAGTTGCTTTTTGATTATAAATTTGTTTTTACTTGAAGTTGATTCAAAGCCATTGGGTAATGGGATGACCATATGATCTGAGCTAAGTTGGTAGAAGATCATTAAGCCCAACACGAATTAGGAAAAGGGTTAGCTGGACAATGAGATGAAGTTTGTTAGCCCAAAGCTGATGGCTGGAATGGAGATGACAATGGAAGCTGACTTGGAAAGTGAAATCAAGAGCATTAATGATTAATCAATCAAGAAGATGCTTCAGAGAGAGGAATAGACTAGGATAGTAACTTTGGACTTTGAAAGGTGCCTGGGAGGAAAGTCTACCATTAATGTGATGTCAAAGTAATAAGCAGAAAAACTTGGGTTTTAAATTCTCAACAAAGTTAACTTTGCAACAAAAAGACCATGCGTTCCAAATTTCTCAGGGGCTTTGAAACTTTTCCTGAGCCACTTAATCTGAAATTCTAGATCAGTCTTCTTTAACTAAAAGAAAGATTATCTGGTATCTGATATCCTTAACATTTAAATATAGTCTAATAGGTTTTCTGCAGGTCTGTTCTATATGAAAAATTTTTAGAATTCAAGTGAACTTCAAAGAAGCCTCAAATGTCACTATAATCTCTATATACCCTGAGATGGAGCACACAATGTTTGTGACTTTACCTTAAGACTTGCAGAGCACTTCAACATGTCAGCCTATTGACTCATCTGGATCCACAAATTTTGCAAACATCCTAGTAGATTATGCCTGTATCAGGTAGCAGAAAATAACAGAAACCACATCTCCTAATGACTTGAAAAATAAGGACATTTATGGTTTCCCATCACTGGGAGTCTAGAAGTAGAGTGCATATCAGGATGACCTTGATCAGGTGTTATTCCTCTGGAGTTCTCTGGAAACTGCTTTCCTCTGTGTGTGGACTTAATTGTCAGGAGGGCAGTGAAATGACTATAGAATGTGGGCGCATGACTGCGTCTAGAGAAAGCATGAAAAAGAGAAGCTACTGGAAAGAAACCATCCCAGAAAACAGAAGAAAAGTGATCCTGCACATTACCAGCAAACATTTCCTGTACTCTCACTGGCACAGACTGCACATTATATGTCTATGCTCGAGCCTATTGGCTTTCCAGGTGGTGCTAATGGCGAAGAATCTGCCTGTCAATGCAAGAGACAAAAGAGACTCCCGTCCAACCTGGATCGAATCTGACTTGTGTTTGCTCTCTGGGTTGGGAAGATCCCCTGAAGGAGGAAATAGCAATCCATTCCGATATTCTTGCCTGGGAAACCCCATGGACAAGGGAGCCTGGTGGGTTGCAAGTCACAGGGTCTCAAAGAGTCAGACATGACTGAGCACAAGCTACATTTAAGCCTATCACCGGCAGGAGGGTGGAATTACTCTTAGAATCAATCAGTGCCCAAGACAAAAAAGAAACACAGGCTGCTGGTAATGAATCTATTACAAGGGCAGAGTGAGCAATAGGGCCATGGAAGTGACTTAGAGATAGGTAACTGCAAAAAGCCACTATTGCCTCTTTTCCTGGAGAACTGAAAAGGGGAGAGCAGTGTAATCCAGCGCTGCTCCTGACAGAATTGCCTGTCACTGGGTAAGAACAATCCAAGAGACCTCTGTCCCATTTCCTCTGCTGTGAATAGAACCATTGTCACCTACAGGTTCTCTTTGCCAGAAGCAGAAAGACCATAGGTTTTCTCTTCCTACTCCTTATTTACCATCAGTGGCTTATACTGGTAATTACCCATCTAACTTTTCTTATCGAAAAGTCATTTGTAGACTTCTATTTTCCTGCTGGAAGAATGATTCAGGGCTAAGCACCTACCAACTAATCATTAGCATGCTTTCAGAATAAACAGGCCTGCACATGAAGCTGAGGGTGCCGAGTGAGGGCAAAGGACTGTAGCAGGTATTAGCAGTTGCCCTGAAGCACATGACCCTGTGGGTAAGAGATGGATACTTGTTAGCATAGAGGAAGGGAGAATAGATATTGTGCAGATGAGCAATATTGTACACAATAGCACCTGCAATTAAGCCTACAGTTCATCTTCAGTGACTAATTCAGACTTGTGAAAAGACCTTGGAAAATATCACTTGAATTGAAATCACTTAAATAGTGTGTATCTCTTGATGGTCTGTGAAGATTGCTTTGATTGCTTTTGATTTTATCCGCAAAACACCCTACATGGACCAAGAAGAAGCATTTCTATGGGAGACTTTGTTAACATTACAAAATTTAAAAGGAGTAATGAACGCATTAACTAAGATCGTCTCATTAAGATGGAACGTGTTAGACATGCTCACATATTATCAGTAAGTCTGGTTGCTTTATCACTTATTTGATGCTAACAGATTTCCTTCTCTGAGTTTTTTCTTCACACTGGCTCAGTGGGAGTCCAAGTACCATCACCACAGGGCTGGGAATGAAGATTTTGTCAACTCTTTTCCTTGATGAACATATCATGTAGGAGGAATTCCAGAGGGCAAGACAATCTAGGCTTCCAGTACAGCTGGAGTCCCCTGCTGCAGTCCCACTGGACCTATTTTGGGTTGCTTGGTGAAATATGAAAGATTGCTCCATTAACTTACTGCTATCCTTCACACCCTCTAGAAATTTCTAATCTGTATTTCTTGTCAAACAGACACAGACATTCTGCTTTAAGACTCTTCATTCTTTCCGGTCATGAATAGAACTCAACTGGCAAGCCAACCTTTTATGACACATGCGCCTATCCATATTTCACATCCACTTTTGATGCCATGTGATCATCAATCTGCTTTTTTGTTCTACTCTCACAATTCCATACTTTCTTTTGGAAAAATAAACTCTGACCATGCCCTTCTTTTTGACTTGCTCACAAAATATGCTTCCTGTCCCTATTTTAAGGCTCAAATACTCAATAACACTCATCATAATTATAATTATATTAATATTTGACTTTTTCAAGATACAAAGAAATGTAAGTTAGTTGCAACAATTAAAGAATAGAGAAATAGGGGGCGGTCCTAAGATGGCGGAAGAATAGGAAGGGAAGACCACTTTCTCTCTCACAAATTCCTCAAAAGAACATTTCAACACTGAGCAAACTCCGCAAAACAACTTCTGAATGCTGGCAGAGGACATCAGGCAACCAGAAAAGCAGACCATTGTCTTCGAAAACAGATTACAAGCCCAACAGTAACTCCCCCAGGGGAAAAGCAGCACAGACGCCTGCATCTGCCACTAGCAAGTGGGGGCAGGGCAGGGAAGCATGGGAGGCGTGGGCTGCAGAGGTTTGTAAGAATCGGGCAGGAATGCCCCACGCGTAACCAGAACGATCTAACTTGGGCTAGCAAACCAGACTGTGGGATAGCTACCACGCGAAAAGCTCGCACATAAGACACCGCCAGGACCAAGCACAGAACAAAGGATGGAACGGAAAAGCCGGCTGCAGACCATTCCCCGCCGGGGACAGGCAGCCAGAGCCGTAAGGACTGGAAAGGGGCAATTGCAGCCCCGGAGAGACTCTACCTACCAAACTGCAAGAAGGCTTCTTTGCTAAGACTTCTGGGGTGCTGGACAGTCACCATCTGCCTCACAAGGGGCGCCAGCAGTACACCCAGAAAACTGAGCAGCAGAGACAGAAGAGGTGACAAGTCGCAGCAACCGCGCTCGCCAAACTCCTGAGCTACTCGGACCTGGGAAGGGCACAAAACGCAGTCCCAACCGAATCTGAGCCTCTGAGGGCTACCTGAGCACTGAACCTGAGCGGCTTAGACGGGGGAGGTGCACGCAGCCTAGGGTCTGTCTCAGACAGTTCCCGGCTGAGCATCGTAGAGCCGGAGCGGTTTGTGCGCTGCGAGAAGGTACAGGTCCAGCGGGGCTGAGACACTGTGTGCACACGACAGTGCTATTTGTTTGCAGCATCCCCCCTCCCCACAGTGCGACTGAATTAGTGAGCCTAAAAAACCAGCAAACAGAAGAAGTTCAACGGAGGGAACCACCTTGGAAGTGATCCCACACTGCCCACAACATCAGAGAAGGGCAAGATATATCTTTACTATTTTTACAATCATTCCTTTTTTTCCCCCCTTTTTTTTCTTGCTTTTTTTTTCTAACTTTTTTTAAAATTGTTAAGTCTTCTATTTCTCCTCCAATTTTTATTTCTATAACCTACTATTACTTTTCAAAAAAAAAAAGACTCTATTTTTTTAAGGCAAACACCATATATAGACTTTATGTGGTTGTTGTTGGAGTTTTTAAATAATTCCTGTGGCTTTTTTTTTCTTTTTTCTTTTTTCCTGCTGCTTCTTTTCTTTTATATTGTATTTTTGAAAATCCAACTTCTACTCTAGATTTTTAATAGTTGCTTTTTGGTTTTTGTTGTCAATTTTATACATTTAAAAACCCAAACTTCACTACCCAATTTTACCTGAGAGCGAGGTTACTGGCTTGACCACTCTCCCCTCCTTTGGACTCTCCTTTTTCCTCCACCAGGTGGCCTCTGTCTCTTTCCTCCCCCTTCTCTTCTCTACCCAACTCTGTGAATCTCTGTGTGTTCCAGACAGTGGAGAACACCTAAGGAACTGGTTACTGGCAGGATTTGTCTCTCTCCTTTTAATTCCTCTCTCTTATCCTGCTGGCCACCTCTGTATGCTTCCTCCCTCTCCTCTTCCCTGTATAACTCCGTAAATACCTCTGAGCGGTCCAGACTATGGAGCGCACATAAGGAAGTGACTACTGGCTAGCTTGCTCTCTCCTCTTTTGATCCCACCTCATCTCATTCCAGTCACCTCTAACTACCCCCTCCCTCTTCTCTTCTCCATGTAACTCAGTGAACCTCTCTGGGTGTACCTCAATGTGGAGAAACTTGTCGTCTTTAACCTAGATGTTTTATCATTGGTGCTGTATAGATGGAGAAGTCTTGAGGCTACTGTAAAAATAAAACTGAAAACCAGAAGCAGGAGGCTTAAGTCCAAAACCTGAGAACATCAGAGAACTCCTGAATTCAGGGAACATTAAGCAATAGGAGCTCATCAAATGCCTCCATACCTACACTGAAACCAAGCTCCACCCAAGGGCCAACAAGTTCCAGAGCAAGACATACCACACAAATTCTCTAGCAACAGAGGAAAACAACCCTGAGCTTCAATATACAGGCAGCTCAAAGCTACTCCAAACCTTTGACATCTCATAACCCATTACTGGTCACTCCACTGCACTCCAGAGAGAAGAAACCCAGCTCCACACACCAGAACTCCAACACAAGCCTCCCTAACAAGGAAACCTTGACAAGCCACTGATACAACCCCACCCACAGTGAGGAAGCTCCATAATAAAGAGAACTCCACAAATTACCAGAATATTAAAAGGCCACCCCAAACGCAGCAATATAACCAAGATGAAGAGACAGAGGAATACTCAGCAGGTAAAGGAACAGGAGAAATGCCCACCAAACCAAACAAAAGAGGAAGAGATAGGGAATCTACCTGAGAAAGAATTCCGAATATTGATAGTGAAAATGATCCAAAATCTTGAAATCAAAATGGAATCACAGATAAATAGCCTGGAGACAAGGATTGAGAAGATGCAAGAAAGGTTTAACAAGGACCTAGAAGAAATAAAAAAGAGTCAATATATAACAAATAATGCAATAAATGAGATCAGAAACACTCTGGAGGCAACAAATAGTAGAATAACAGAGGCAGAAGATAGGATTAGTGAAATAGAAATGGTAGAAATAAATGAATCAGAGAGGAAAAAAGAAAAATGAATTAAAAGAAATGAGGACAACCTCAGAGACCTCCAGGACAACATGAAACGCTCCAACATTCGAATTATAGGAGTCCCAGAAGAAGAAGACAAAAAGAAAGACCAAGAGAAAATCCTCGAGGAGATAATAGTTGAAAACTTCCCTAAAATGGGGAAGGAAATAATCACCCAAGTCCAAGAAACACAGAGAGTCCCAAATAGGATAAACCCAACGCGAAACACCCCAAGACACATATTAATCAAATTAACAAAGATCAAACACAAAGAACAAATATTAAAAGCAGCAAGGAAAAAACAACAAATAACACACAAGGGGATTCCCATAAGGATAACAGCTGATCTTTCAATAGAAACTCTTCAGGCCAGGAGGGAATGGCAAGACATACTTAAAGTGATGAAAGAAAATAACCTACAGCCCAGATTACTGTACCCAGCAAGGATCTCATTCAAATACGGAGGAGAAATCAAAAGCTTTACAGACAAGCAAAAGCTGAGAGAATTCAGCACCACCAAACCAGCTCTCCAACAAATTCTAAAAGATATTCTCTAGACAGGAAACACAAAAAGGGTGTATACACCTGAACGCAAAACAATAAAGTAAATGGTAACGGGATCATACTTATCAATAATTACCTTAAACGTAAATGGGTTGAATGCCCCAACCAAAAGACAAAGATTGGCCAACTGGATACAAAAACAAGACCCCTCTATATGCTGCCTACAGGAGACCCATCTCAAAACAACAGACACATACAGACTGAAAGTGAAGGGCTGGAAAAGATATTCCACACAAATAGAGACCAAAAGAAAGCAGGAGTGGCAATACTCATATCTGATAAAATAGACTTTATAACAAAGGCTGTGAAAAGAGATAAAGAAGGCCACTACATAATGATCAAAGGATCAATCCAAGAAGAAGATATAACAATTATAAATATATATGCACCCAATATAGGAGCACCGCAATATGTAAGACAAATGCTAACAAGCATGAAAGGGGAGATTAACAATAACACAATAATTACTGGGAGACTTTAATACCCCACTCACACCTATGGACAGATCAACTAAACAGAAAATTAACAAAGAAACACAAACTTTAAATGATACATTAGACCAGTTAGACCTACTTGATATCTATAGGACATTTCACCCCAAAACAATGAATTTCACCTTTTTCTCAAGTGCTCATGGAACCTTATCCAGGATAGATCACATCCTGGGCCATAAATCTAACCTTGATAAATTAAAAAAATCAAAATCATTCCAACCATCTTTTCTGACCATAATGCATTAAGATTAGATCTCAATTACAGGAGAAAAACTATTAAAAATCCCAACATATGGAGGTTGAACAACACATTTCTGAATAAACAACAAATCACAGAAGAAATCAAAATATGCATAGAAACTAATGAAAATGAAAACACAACAACCCAAAACCTGTGGGACCCTATAAAAGCAGTGCTAAGAGGAAAGTTCATAGCGCTACAGGCATACCTCAAGAAACAAGAAAAAAGTCAAATAAATAACCTAAATCTACACCTAAAGCAACTAGAAAAGGAAGAATTGGAGACCCCCAGAGTTAGTAGAAGGAAAGAAATCTTAAAAATTAGGGCAGAAATAAATGCAAAAGAAACAAAAGAGACCATAGCAAAAATCAACAAAGCCAAAAGCTGGTTCTTTGAAAGGATAAATAAAATTGACAGACCATTAGCCAGACTCATCAAGAAGCAAAGAGAGAAAAATCAAATCCATAAAATTAGAAATGAAAATGGAGAGATCACAACAGACAACACAGAAATACAAAGGATCATAAGAGACTACTATCAGCAATTATATGCCAATAAAATGGACAACGTGGAAGAAATGGACAAATTCTTAGAAAAGTACAATATCCCAAAACTGAACCAGGAAGAAATAGAAAATCTTAACAGACCCACCACAAGCATGGAAATTGAAACTGTAATCAGAAATCTTCCAGCAAACAAAAGCCCAGGTCCAGATGGCTTCACAGCTGAATTCTACCAAAAATTTCGAAAAGAGCTAACACCTATCCTCCTCAAACTCTTCCAGAAAATTGCAGAGGAAGGTAAACTTCCAAACTCATTCTATGAGGCCACCATCACCCTAATACCAAAACCTGACAAAGATGTCACAATAAAAAGAAAACTACAGGCCAATATCACTGATGAACATAGATGCAAAAATCCTCGATAAAATTCTAGCAATCAGAATCCAACAACACATTAAAATGATCATACACCATGACCAAGTGGGCTTTATCCCAGGGATGCAAGGATTCTTCAATATCCGCAAATCAATCAATGTAATTCACCACATTAACAAATTGGAAAATAAAAGCCATATGATTATCTCAATAGATGCAGAGAAGGCCTTTGACAAAATTCAACATCCATTTATGATAAAAACTTTCCAGAAAGCAGGAATAGAAGGAACATACCTCAACATAATAAAAGCTATATATGACAAACCCACAGCAAACATTATCCTCAATGGTGAAAAATTGAAAGCATTTCCCCTAAAGTCAGGAACAAGACAAGGGTGCCCACTTTCACCACTACTATTCAAAATAGTTCTGGAAGTTTTGGCCACAGCAATCAGAACAGAAAAAGAAATAAACGGAATCTAAATTGGAAAAGAAGATAAAACTCTCACTGCAGATGACATGATCCTCTACATGGAAAAGCATAAAGACTCCACCAGAAAATTACTAGAGTTAATCAATGAATATAGTAAAATTGCAGGATATAAAATCAACACTCAGAAATCCCTTCCATTCCTATACACGAATAATGAGAAAGTAGAAAAAGAAATTAAGAAAACAATTCCATTCACCATTGCAACGAAAAGAATAAAATACTTAGGAATATATCTACCTAAAGAAACTAAAGACCTATATATAGAAAACTATAAAACACTGGTGAAAGAAATCAAAGAGAACACTAATAGATGGAGAAATATACCATGTTCATGGATCAGAAGAATCAATATAGCGAAAATGAGTATACTACCCAAAGCAATTTACAAATTCAATGCAATCCCTATCAAGCTTCCAGCGGTATTTTTCACAGAACTAGAAGAAATAATTTCAAGATTTGTATGGAAACACAAAAAACCTCGAATAGCCAAAGCAATCTTGAGAAAGAAGAATGGAACTGGAGGAATCAACTTGCCTGACTTCAGGCCCTACTACAAAGCCACAGTCATCAAGACAGTATGGTACTGGCACAAAGACAGACATATAGATCAATGGAATGAAATAGAAAGCCCAGAGATAAATCCACACACCTATGGACACCTTATCTTTGACAAAGGAGGCAAGAATATACAATGGAGTAAAGACAATCTCTTTAACAAGTGGTGCTGGGGAAACTGGTCAACCACTTGTAAAAGAATGAAATGAGATCACTTTCTAACACCGCACATGAAAATAATCTCAAAATGGATTAAAGATCTAAATGTAAGACCAGAAACTATAAAACTCCTAGAGGAGAACATAGGCAAAACACTCTCAGACATAAATCACAGCAGGATCCTCTATGAGCCACATCCCAGAATTCTGGAGATAAAAGCAAAAATAAACAAATGGGATCTAATTAAAATTAAAAGCTTCTGCACAACAAAGAAAAATATAAGCAAGGTGAAAAGACAGCCTTCTGAATGGGAGAAAATGATAGCAAATGAAACAACTGACAAACAACTAATCTCAAAAATATAAAAGCAACTCCTGCAGCTCAATTCCAGAAAAATAAATGACCCAATCAAAAAATGGGCCAAAGAACTAAATAGGCATTTCTCCAAAGAAGACATACGGATGGCTAACAAACACATGAAAAGATGCTCAACATCACTCATTATTAGAGAAATGCAAATCAAAACCACAATGAGGTACCACTTCACACCAGTCAGAATGGCTGCGATCCAAAAATCTGCAAGCAATAAATGCTGAAGAGGATGTGGAGAAAAGGGAACCCTCCTACACCATTGGTGGGAATGCAGACTAGTACAACCACTATGGAAAACAGTGTGGAGATTCCTTAAAAAATTGTAAATAGAACTGCCATATGATCCAGCAATCCCACTGCTGGGCATACACACCGAGGAAACCAGAATTGAAAGAGACACATGTACCCCAATGTTCATTGCAGCACTGTCTATAATAGCCAGGACATGGAAACAACCTAGATGTCCATCAGCAGATGAATGGATAAGAAAGCTGTGGTACATGTACACAATGGAGTATTACTCAGCCATTAAAAAGAATACATTTGAATCAGTTCTAATGAGATGGATGAAACTGGAGCCGATTATACAGAGTGAAGTAAGCCAGAAAGAAAAACACCAATACAGTATACTAACACATATATATGGAATTTAGAAAGATGGCATTGATGACTCTGTATGCAAGACAGCAAAAAAGACACAGATGTGTATAGCGGACTTTTGGACTCAGAGGGAGAGGGAGAGGGTGGGATGATTTGGGAGAATGGCATTGAAACATGTATACTATCATGTAAGAATTGAATCACCAGTCTGTGTCTGATGCAGGATACAGCATGCCCACAGGAATGACCCAGAGGGATGTTGTGGGGAGGAAGGTGGGAGGGGGGTTCATGTTTGGGATCACATGTACACCCATGGTGGATTCATGTCAATGTATGGCAAAACCAATACAGTATTGTAAAAGTAAAATAAAGTAAAAAATAAAAATAAAAAAAAATGAATAGAGAAATAGAAAATAAATATAGTATTTTCTTCCTACCCTCAAATTTCTTCGTTTTGGAAATCATGTTGTCCTTCTACACCTAAAAATTAATAAAAATGTTATGATATAGAATTCTTCAAACATACACAAAAAATTAATGATGAATTGAATTAAGATAAGTTGAGTATTCCAATCAGTGCTTGGCATATAATAAGGGCTGCTGCTGCTGCTGCTAAGTCACTTCAGTCGTGTCTGACTCTGTGCAACCCCATAGACGGCAGCCCACCATGCTCCCCCGTCTCTGGGATTCTCTAGGCCAGAACACTGGAGTGGGTTGCCATTTTCCTTCTCCAATGCATGAAAGTGAAAAGTGAAAGTGAAGTCAGTCGTGTCTGACTCTTAGCGACCCCATGGACTGCAGCCCACCAGGCTCCTCTGTCCATGGGATTTTCCAGGCAAGAGTACTGGAGTGGGGTGCCATCGCCTTCTCCAATAATAAGGGCTATTAAACTTTTATTTAAATACAAACAAAAGAAGTTGTTCAGTGTCCAGATCTGATGTGTTAACATTCTTCTATATTTGCATCAGATTTCTCTGTGCTTAAAGAGAAATAAAGCATTCAGTTTAGATTCACTAAAACTTGAGGCCCATGGCTTGTTACCCATCTGTGTCTGTTTTCTCCACCCTCACTTCTGTCAAGTCTTTACCTCTAAACAATTTCAAACAGATCTGTGCATAAGGAACAAGAAATGGCAGAAACTTTAGAATCTGATGCTTGGAGAGCAGCATTGTCATATATATTTTGGTAATTTTCATACATATAGACATGTCCATAATGTCCATAATCAGTATATGCTTTTGTTGGGACTTCCCTGGGGTTCCAATGGCTAAGACTCTGTACTCCCAATGTACTGGGCCTGGCTTCTATCCCCGGTAAGGAAACTAGATTCCATATGCCACAGCTAAGACTTTGCATGCCATAGCTAAAGATCCCACATGCTGCAACAAAGATTAAGGATCTCATGTGTTAGATACAACTGGGACCTGGGGAAGCCAAAAAAACCCAAAAAGCATTTCACTTAAAAAAACACTAGGGATCTTCCGGACCAGGGATTGAACCCAGGTCTCCTACAGTGCAGGCAGATGCTTTATGGTCTAAACCACCAGGAAAGACCATACACACACACACACACACACACACACACACACACACACACTATTGTTTTTTCCATTTTTTAAGTTTACAAAACCAACATCATACAGAATGCATTATTTTATAACTTTATTTTCTCCTTCTCATTGTGTTTTTGTGATCTCCCCATTTTAAGTCATGTAATTCTGCTCATTGATTTTAACTGAACTATATTTTTCAATAACATGTTTAAGTGGTATTTTATGCCGTCATCTTTTGTTGACAGACTTCCAGATTGTGTAAATTATTCTGTTATGACAAAGGAGGCCAAAATGAAAATCTTTGTTCCTATTGCCTCAGGCTGTCATAAAGGGTTTCTCTAGAGTAAGGACCTAAACACATTTTTTTTCTGGGTTTAGTACCAGTGCATCTTAAAATTCACTGGCATCATTAAATTATTCTTTAAATTTGCTGTTGCCACTTTCACTGTAAAAGTTTTTGAGTTTTTCTCGTTTCTGCCTGCTTACTAACTACTTGCCAGGTCAGACATTGAAATTTTGCCAAAACTTGCCTGGACAAACATTTAAATTTTGCTAATGGTATCTCTAAATAATTTTAGTTTGACTTCCTTTGATATTTTTTGTGGATATTTATCTTTTCTGATATGTTGATGGGTAGTTTGGCCTTCAGTTCAGTTCAGTTCAGTCATTCAGTGGTGTCCAATTCTTTGCAACCCCATAAATTGCAGCATGCCAGCCCCCCCTGTCCATCACCAACTCCCAGAGTTCACTCAGACTCACGTCCATCAAGCCGGTGATGCCATCCAGCCTTCTCATCCTCTGTCATCCCCTTCTCCTCCTTCCCCCAATCCCTCCCAGCATCAGAGTCTTTTCCAATGAGTTAACTCTTCGCATGAGGTGGCCACAAGTACTGGAGTTTCAGCTTTAGCATCATTCCTTCCAAAGAACACCCAGGGCTGATCTCCTTTACAATGGACTGGTTGGATCTCCTTGCAGTCCAAGGGACTCTCAAGAGTCTTCTCCAACACCACAGTTCAAAATCATCAATTCTTCAGCACTCAGCTTTCTTCACAGTCCAACTTTCACATCCATACATGACCACAGGAAACACCATAGCCTTGACTAGACTTACTTTTTCATAAAATATATTTTGCTTATTTTTCTATTGTGTCATTTACTTTTTTCAACTGTTTTGTTCACTTATTTACTTAATATAAGTTATTTCTTGGAAATTTGCATTATAAATATCTCTTCTAATTTGTAATTTATACTTACTCTATTTGTTTCTCATCTTTTGCTCATTGTAAATATTGTTTAGATTTTCTATGGATAATTTTGAACCTTAGCATTTTGACATTTAGACCATTAATCTGTCTACAATTTATATTTGTGTATTGAGTAACAGAGATGAAGTTTTTTTTTCTTTTTTCCCACACGAATGGCTAATTGTCCCAGCATCATTTATTTTTTCACAAGTTTAAAAAAAAATAATGTCAGATTTGTGTTATCCCAAATCCCCATATGTTCAGCACATTTTTATTGGCTCTCTATTCAATTTATCTGGTCTATTTTTCTGTCTTTCTTTTCTATTTTACTTCTCTCACTATTGACATACTCTTTTAATTATTAGATGTTATTTTAAGAATTATTCGCTAGATTTCTTGAAACTAATCCATCTCTATTCAATTTTTTTTTTCCTACCATGTGTGCTTGTTTATAGTGGGAAAAACTCTTGGCAGAATCTGACTTTTTTCTGTGTTTATCAAATACTGTTTGTTGGAAAAAAGTTTTTCAGTATGTTAACTCAAAGAATTTTTAGCCTATTTGTTCTTCACTATCAAGGTAGCTAATAGGTTTCACATTTATTGCCTAACAGGAGGCACCCAGAGAAGGGATGACCAAACAGCTACAACAGACATCAAGATCAAAGATTTACCCTAGACCCAGAGGGAGGAGAAGGCAGAAGAAAAAAAAATTGAAATTATAAATTAGCAATAATAACCTCCCATTTGCTCCATGTCTCCCACCGCCTGCTATAGATTATATATATTCTAGGGGCTAGAATGAGAGCAGAATTAAATATGAAGTGGAAACAATTTAGTTATGGGTCCCCAGGGAAGAACCAATGTAACCCAATTTCTCTTAGTGCTCTTCTTGTTGGGGATTGGTGCAAGCAGTGATGTAAGAGATGAAAGAAACATCACATAGAGTTGGAGTTTGCGAAGGAATCCCAAGCAGATCCTGTGGTAGCATAAGTATTCCACATTTCCTTCATTTCCTGTATATCATTAGAGTAGGAGACAAAAAAAAAAAAAAAAGATTCTATGTATGTCTCTAGGACAACGGGTCCTACACCCCTCACAAAGGTTCTCAGGTCCCCAGAATTGAATGGGAGCAGTAGAATGAGTACCAATGGGCTCAAGAACAGCATGGAAATTCTGAAGGACTTAGAAAGCTTAACTAATTTCCCTACAATCTCTTCGCAGCAATGGAACTGCAAGATTTTTTGCTATTGGTAGCCACAGTCATCTTCTGACTATGTAGAAATCACTGAATTCATAGAGACTTATATGGGCTTTTGCCCCAAAGCAAAGATAAACACAAAAACAAATTTCAGTTCAGTTCAGTCGCTCAGTTGTGTCTGACTCTTTGCGACCCCATGGACTGCAGCACGCCAAGTTTCCTTGCCCATCGTCAGCTCTTGAAGCTTGCTCAAACTCATGTCCATTGAGTCAGTGATGCCGCCGTCCAACCATCATCCTCTGTCATCCCCTTATTTAGAGGGCAGTTTAAACTACCTTGTGCCTGCTGTGGCACTACAAACAATAGAATTCTAAATATCATCTGCACTGGCGTTACCTAGAGGTCACAACTGGAGGTCATGATCACATTTTTGGTGTCTAATAGTAGGAAGAGGAAGATGGATTCAGAAATAAACTTCAGAGTGCCATTGACCTTGAATTTCCTGCTACTTTCCTTCTCATGATTTTAATTAAATTATTTTATGTAATTATATTTTATGACTCACTCCCCAAAAGATTGAAAGCACCTTGAGAGGAAAAATTATTGTTGCCTATTTACCATTCTATCCCTAAGCCAAGCAGAGTGCCTGGTGCATAGTGAATGTTCTATAAATAACTGTTTTATGAATGAATGAATGCTCAGATAATACACACACACACACACAAGGCTCATATCTAGTTATAGTGAGAAGAGCCCTACTGTAGTATTCAGGTGTTCCAGGTATAATCTGATCTATTCCTTAGTTATATTTGACCTTGGTAAATCTAAATCTTTTCAGAGTTTCAGTTCTTCTTCAAACTGAAATGATTAGATTTAAATCAGTGATTTATGAAATGTCCTTGCTCTGCAGATATTTTTGAGAACAGGATACCATTAGAGAATGTGTGTACTGAACAGGATTAGTTCCTCTCATTTCTGACTCATTAATAGCAACGTTAATTTTTTTTAAATATTAGCCTTAACATTTAAAGAGTATGTCTGTGGCTTACACACACACACACACACACACACACAATCAGGGAGAATATCTCCAAGGTTTTCATCTTGAGATAGACATGCTTCAAGTCTGTAACCAGAAAAAGATGATAGAGTGTTTATCTCCATTTTAACTTTGTAGTAAGTGGTAAAAAAAAAAAACAACTTGTAAACGCTGTCAAGAATCTGGACTGTTTAGTCAAGAATTGGTAGAAAAAGAGTTAACTCTCAGGAACTGCAAAAGTAAGCTGGTCTTATATTATTCTGTATCTAGAAATCACATGTATTTATTCTACTAATCCCCCCCAAAATAAATATTCTCCTAAGTGTTTGATGTGTGTGTACTGTTGACATTTCTGCAAGTACCTAACTTACAGAAGTACTAGATATTTTACTAAGAACTTAAAAATTAATAAAATACAGCAACACTATAAGGTAGACATAATTTTCATTTCCTTTTATATTCCTTTGTCAAAATGTTTATTGGGCTTCTATATACCCTTGCCAACATTCAATGGAATGGGCAATGAATATCAAAGTAAATATATCAAACTTTGTGCTTTCACAGCACTGATATAAGAATTGAGTGGTGGGGTCAGAAAAGAAAACAACAGATAGATTTATAATATACTTTGAGATAATGATGTGGTTCATTATTCTTAGTAAAGGTATTCAGATATATCTAAAGAAAATAAAGAGGATAATGAAAAAGAACATGATGAGGGTGGAGAGGGATGAGAAAAAAAATCTACATTTGAGGGAGTTCTTGGGAAAAAATATGAGAACACTTTAGCTAAGATCTGTGTAGTAAGAAGGAAATGCTCCTGGAGAAAACTATTGAAATTCTCTGGGAGTGAAAGAAATAGGCATTTCTTGAAAATAGGAATAATTAAGAAGCTGAGGCACAGATAGTTTCAGTTTTCTTGCAGCAAGTTTATGGAAGTGTCAAAAGTAACTCAGGTTTGCTTAATTCCAAAGCTGTTTCTCTTAGACACAAAGTAATATGGCTTACCTTTGAAATGGGCTTAGCAGCTACACAGTTAAAGTCCATAAAATAGACTACCCAGCTTCTCAGCATAAAAAGCTGTATGGTTTTGGTGATACTATGAAAAAATTTAATGACTTAAACTGTTGAACATTTCGGACAATTGCAATAGTATTGTCTTGTAGCAGTCTTACTTTTTATATTAAGAAATATCTTATAAAATCCCTCTTTCCTGCAAACTTCATAGCAGCCTGTGAGATGAGGTATCTTAAGACAAAGATATGACCAGGTAATTGGAACTGTAAATTGATAACAATTAGATCATTTGTACTTGTGTGACAGCAAGCAATAATTATAATTGACAATGGAGTGATCTGTAATTGATGCCCATGATTTTGAAGGAGAAGAGAGTAGAAGACAGAGGGAAAAGCCTTGGATTGTGTTTGTGAACATAATAAAAATAAGCAACAATAGGTTAATTTAGTAAATAAGATTAGAAAATTAAGTATAAACATTCTAAGTAAATCCTTAATATATACCTAAGCTTATAAACTCCCAGGGATAAGGTACACGCTCTTGAATGCTCCCTCTCAGTTCAGTTCAGTTGCTCAGTCGTGTTTGACTCTTTGCGACCCTATGGACTGCAGCACACTAGGCTTCCCTGTCCATCACCAAATCCCGGAGCTTACTCAAACTCATGTCCATCAATTCGGTGATGCCATCCAATCATCTCATCCTCTGTCATGCTCTCCTCCTCCCGCCTTCAATCTTTCCCAGCATCAGAGTCTTTTCCAATGAGTCCATTCTTCACATCAGGTGGCCAAAGTTTTGGAGTTTCAGCTTCAGTGTCTGTCCTTCCAATGTATATTCAGGACTGATTTCCTTTAGGATTGACTGATTGGATCTCCTTGCAGTCCAAGGGGCTCTCAAGAGTCTTCTCCAACACCACGGTTCAAAAGCTTAATTATTTGGTGCTCAGCTTTCTTCATAGTCCAACTCTCACATCCATACATGACTACTGAAAAAACCATAGCTTTGCCTAGACAGACTTTGTTGGCAAAGTAATGTCTCTCTGGGACAGCACACATTTATCCTTGTTTTGGAGATAATTTAGAAATGATCTTAAACAGGAAAATTTCTACAACACTAGGACTTCTGTCACAGTTTTGCCACTAGTTCACACAGCTCTTTTTCATTTTTGAGCTCTAAGAGTTTCATGGGTCCCTGCTAATTATTTTTTATCATGTGCCTGTGCTGTACATATCAAATTTTATTATTACCTAAACATTAGAAATGCCACACAGAGTGGTTGTGGAATTTACTCTTTATCACAAAGCAATTACAAAATGCATAGAATGCTTTTAGTTACTAGCTCTCACTGATAATTTTGTGTAAAACTGAGTCACTTATCTACTGTCCTTCGGCTAGAAAGGGAGAAAATAGCATCTAAGGCAGAATGATACAATCTGCATGAAGTAAATGGCTTAATAAAATATCTTCACACTATCCATCTTTGGTAAATCTCCACCAATATTGCTTCAATTATGCAAAATATATTCTCTTATTTCAAAATGCATGAATATTTGTTAAGTACAAAATATATGAATAAATGAGGGCGAAATATCACTACCCATTTCAACAAATTTTTCACCCAATATTTTGTCTGTGATTATTATTTGTTTCTGGGATTGATATGTTATTGCCTACACTCTTCTGTTTCCTGCTTTACGGTTCAGTGTGACAAAACCAATGTTTGACCATACATCATAATTTTCATAAGTAAACTTTTGATAACTGTACATCACTTCTCCTAAAGCTGGAATTGTTTTCTCAGTTTGCATGATAAGCATTCTATCAAGGAGTATCTTAGTGAATAATTTTTTCATTTCAGATTATTTTGAGTTGACTTCAAAATTGGGCAAATAAATGGTTAATATTTTAAAAATGATACTCACATCCTAGAATTTAGAATCTCATATGGTTTGAGTAGTATGTATCCAATTGAAAGTGTGCCTGAAGTATCCGGAGATATTTTTAAAGTCGAAATTCTGATTCACTAGTAATGGCAACCCACTCCGGTGCTCTTGCCTGGCAAATCCCATAGACGGAGGAGCCTGGTAGGCTGCAGTCCATGGGGTCGTGAACAGTCGGACATGACAGCGACTTCACTTTCACTTTTCACTTTCATGCATTGGAGAAGGAAATGGCAACCCACTCCAGTGTTCTTGCCTGGAGAACCCCAAGGATGGGGGAGCCTGGTGGGCTGCTGTCTATGGGGTTGCACAGAGTCGGACATGACTGAAGTGACTTAGCAGTAATCAGATGGGGTCTGAGATTCTACATTCTAACCGTGTTGCGCAGTGTCTGCTGATCCTTGCCCCACACTTTAATAGGAAGATGCTAGTGACTTTTTCCCTAAGTATTTCAAAATCTACATGTATCCAAGGTACTTAATGTTTCTGCTATCCAGAAAAGACACCATGATTGGATACCCATTTATAGGTGTATGTGTTATTCTCTGAAAATTTTTTAGAAAGTTTATTCCTGTCTGATATTTCTGTTTTGTAGAAGAGAAGCCTGAGGGCACTGAACTTTGTTTTCATTTGTAGCTAGATAACCTCTTATATTCCCCCACTATGTCTTTATAGGGTTATAATTCAAAAATGAATTCAAGCAGCAGGGCCAAGTAAGCTCCTGTAAGACTAATGATCTTGCAGACATTAACCGTGAACCCCAGACAAAATACAAACAACTAGGCGAAGACATGGGGGAGTGAGCTAAAGTGATGATTTTCTAGACAGGAACTGATACTTGAAAAGAGAAAAGAGCACAAGGTAAATTTCTGGTGGATACAGTTTTTAGTCTGGGGGTAATTCACAGTCTGTGTCATACAGGCAGTGAAAACTCCAAAAGAAAACTCAGTGTTTCCGACAAGATGCACTGGGGGTTAGAGTTTGAAGAGACACTCCCCCTTGAAAATCAGAAGGTAGCCTACAAAGGAGATATTCAGAAAAGAGAGCTGCAAGTCTATTTTTTTTTAACTCTATCAACACCCTAGCCTGAAGTATGCCTGTGTGGACCACATTGCCAGAAACTGGGCTAAGGATGAAGGAATGAATTAACATTTTAGATGCTTCTTTTAGAGTAGTGAATTTAAGAAAGAAAGAAAGAAAAAAAAAAAACCATGGTGCTTAGTTTAGTCATTTACTGAAAGGAATTAACAAGACTGAAAGAAATGGAGTATCATAACTAAGACCAAATATCCTTGATATCAATTTTAGCACACATTGATCTATAGATTACATGTACTCCCTATCATAATTCCAGCAAACCTGGCTTTAAAATTCATAGAGAAATATAAGGACCTAGAATACCCAAAGCAAACTTGAGAAATATAAATTTGGAAGATTTATGCCGCATTATTTCAAGTTAACTATAACATATGGCAACCAAATAATTATTTTACTGGCACAGAGATCAATAAATTGATTCAATTAACAGAAGAGAGAGCTAAGAAGTTGATATATACTTGTATGTCTTCTTTTTTTTTTTTTGATAAGGACATGAAAACAATCCTATGGGACAAAAAGTCAACAAATGGTGTTGGAAAAACTAGTTTATCCCTAGAGAAAACAATATACCCTTATCCTATGCTAAACACAAATACTAATTTGAGGTCTATTATAGACTTAAATATAAATAGTAAAACTATACAGCTTTTAGAGAAAATTACAGGAGAAAATCTTTGTGAATTGGTTATAAGCAAAAGTTTCTTAGGACACAAGAATCAAAATCGTAAAAGACAAAAAATGATAAATTTACATTTCCTCAAAACTAAATATTTTTCTTCATTAAAATAATCTCACAACTTTGAAACAAAAACATGCATAAAATTTATAAAGTGTAAGTAGATAAATAGTCAAACAGCGCAGAGTGAGCTTTAATGGGCTTCCAATGGCCAAATTGAGGATCATGTGAACAGTACAATTAATAAGTAATGGATTATAATCATTTAAACTAAAAATGATCTATTAAACTGCTGACAAGTAAATCAAGTACATGGGAGTAGTAACATGTTTCTAACAGCAGAATGAAAAGTTGAACTGATGATAAAATTTCAAGCCATTATCTTGCAACAATCTTAGGGATAATTAATGTAGGCAAGCTATCCATAGTTGCTAATGTCTGTGGATGAAATTAAATAAAAAGAGGCTATTCATAGTGTCTCAACTATCCATACCCAGGTTACTTGTGGATTATGAATGGACAATGGCAAGTTTAAAGTGAAGTAATCTGGCAGACTATACCTTTAACCAGGATATTAAAATAAACATCACTAGCAATGGGGCAAACTGATAACATTCAATTCTCAAGGTGATTCATTGAGAAAGACCCAGCATCACTTACATGGTCTTACGTGAGACAAACCCAATTGCTGCTGCTGCTAAGTCGCTTCAGTCATGTCTGACTCTGTGCGACCCCATAGACGGCAGCCCACCAGGCTCCCCTGTCCCTGGGATTCTCCAGGCAAGAACACTGGAGTGGGTTGCCATTTCCTTCTCCAATGCATGAAAGTGAAAAGTGAAAGTGAAGTCGCTCCGTCGTGTCCGACTCTTAGCAATCCCATGGACTGCAGCCTACCAGGCTCCTCTGCCCATGGGATTATTGAGGACCATTCTATAAAACAACTGACCTGAACTCTTCAAATGTGAAAGTGATGAAATACAAATATATATATATATATATATATATATATATATATATATATATATTCCAGATTAAACACTAAAGATCCATGACACCTGAATGCCATGGTACCACCCTAGATTAGTTCACAAATGCTTGAGAATCCTATTAAGGACAATTAGTGAAACTATTACTTTGCCAACTAAGGTCCGTCTAGTCAAGGCTATGGTTTTTTCCTGTGGTCATGTATGGATGTGAGAATTGGACTGTGAAGACGGCTGAGCACCGAAGAATTGATGCTTTTGAACTGTGGTGTTAGAGAAGACTCTTGAGAGTCCCTTGGACTGCAAGGAGATCCAATCAATCCATTCTGAAGGAGATCAGCCCTGGGATTTCTTTGGAAGGAATGATGCTAAAGCTGAATCTCCAGTACTTTGGCCACCTCATGTGAAGAGTTGACTCATTGGGAAAGACTTTGATGCTGGGAGGGATTGAGGGCAGGAGGAGAAGGGGACGACAGAGGATGAGATGGCTGGATGGCATCACTGACTCAGTGGACGTGAGTCTGAGTGAACTCCGGGAGTTGGTGATGGACAGAGAGGCCTGGTGTGCTGCGATTCATGGGATCGGAAAGAGTCAGACACGACTGAGCGACTGAAATGAACTGAACTGAACTGAATAGTGTTAGTCATTCAGTCCTACTCTTTGCAGCCCCCATGGATGGTAGCCCTCCAGTCTCCTCTGTCCATGGGATTTCCCAGGCAAGAATAACTAGAATGTGTTGCCATTTCCTCCTCCAGGGGATCTTCCAGACCCAGGGATCAAACCTGGTTCTCTTGCATTGCAAGTGGATTCTTTACTGTCTGAGCCACCAGGGAAGCACACATTTTCTCAATGTGTGTTTTTTTTTTTTTTTTTTTTTTTTACTTTGGTTACATAAGAATGACCTTGTTTTGAAAGAGAGACAGGGAAACATGGTAAATGCAGTAGAAGGTAACAATTGCTGAAAGATATATGGGTATTAATTGAATTATTCTTATGACTTTCCGGATTTAAAATTTTTTTTCCAAAATGAAAAATTCAGAAACATTACCAAAAATAATCTAAACAAAACTTTTTTTCTGTTTACTTAGGAGAGATTCTCTTTATTAATGGATTGATCTTAATCTATGATTAGGGCCTTTCTTCCAATACATGGAATTTTTTAAACAATATAATTTTAAATATTTCTTTTCCAATATCCTTTTTTTATATATCATATTGGGAACAGGTATATTTCTTAGATTTATTGTGTCATTTTATATACCACATACTTTGTATCTTTCTCTTTTATTTTAAATCGATATATTTTACAATATTTTTGTCTTAACTTTCTGCATACTATTGGCTCTTTTCAAGATGGGTTTTTATTTTATTTCCACACTGTTAAATTCAGGGTACTACTATTGCACAGATCTTTTCCCTAAATCTCTCCCTTACTGTTTTACATTTCAACTCAACCTATTGTCTGAAAAATCTTTCTATTTTTTTCTTGGAGTCTTTTCCTACCTGCATCCAAAGGAAATGCCAGTTTCATCTAATACTTAGTCATTATAAGAGTTTTCCTTTATATGAGTTTTCATATAATGCTTCTTTTCTTGTAGACTGTAGCATTTTGTGTTCACAGTTACCTATGAAACTGTTGACTCATCCAAGAATGATGAGAGGGCAAACTAGTCCGCCATTTGCCAATAGAAGATTTGTCTTAGCTCAGTGTTCATAATCATTCTAATACTTCTGTATTGGACTGAGTTAAGGTCTGTAACTTTACCCCATTCTGGCTCTGTTTTATTTATTTTTTAATTTTTTTTCTGGCTCTGTTTTAAATTGGGAGAAATTTCTAGCTCTTCCTGTAGGATTTACTCCCAAGATTCTACTTCCCAGTATTCAACATACTTTTAGTTTCCCTCTCCTTGCACTGTTATTTATTTTTGGTGCTTAGTCACTGAATGTTTGGAGATGTTCCAAATCATTGTCTATGTATTAGAGAGATAGCTAAGTCCTTTATGCCTGTTGGTACAGATTTTTTTTAAACTAAGGAGGCAGGTAGTAAAGAAAGGTAAAAAAATCTTTTTATTATTCCCAGAACATCATAGAATTGGTGAGTCATAAATGATTATAATTTTATCCCCTGTCCTAGACCTATTGAATTTTTGGAATTAGAATTTGGGTCTAAGTTAAAGTTTTAGGGCCTGGTAATAAACTGACTTCCTGCCTTAGAAGTTTTAAAATTCAGTATTAATATTTTATGGAAAAACCCAAATGAACATTTTGGCCAACACAATATTTTTAGGTAAAAGTGAGTGGAAGATTCATCAAAGCCAGATAGTCTAATGATTTTACCCAAGTTTTCCCTTTATTTTTAACTGTAAAAAACAAGTTTGCATTAATGGTAGAATAAACTTTTGGGCAGAGTCAACTAAGAGAAAATAAGAGAGGTAATTTTAATCACAATGGTAAATGCCTGTTTTCCTTTCTTGAATTGAGTCCTTTTGTTTCTCAGGGCTCAATTTTCAAAATTCATATTTTGTGTTCTGCAATAACTACAATATATGGGAGCGAGAGCATGTTCTTTATTTTGAAAATTGCTTTGAAGGTATATATCTTAAAATAAATCAAGTTAAGATATAAGTTTTGTTATTAGTTTGTAGTTGTAGAGTAGTAAATTGCAGTGAATGTGGCTGGATTTATATCTACTTTTAGGGATTTATTGGTGTTTTCTTTATGGCTTGATATATGAGCAATCATTTTAAATGTTCCATTGGCTCTTGAAAAGAAGGAGCAGTAGTACTTACACAGGATTTAGGACTTGAAATGCAGTTATACATAAAACATACCCTGTTAATGTATTACTCAGCTTTTGTGATAACTTGCTCTATCAAAGACTATGTTAAAGTTTTTCAATTCAATTTGTATTTTTGGCTATTTTATATTTCTTAGCATATGTTTTAAGTATTTAATTTCTAGATTAACTGCTTAAACTTTTACTACTATTTCTCCTTTTTGTACACTGGGACATGTGTTTTTAGCATACAAGCATTTGCGCTATAAAATTGCATATATACATATATTGTTTCTTTTCTTGTTTGATTATTTCATCTATCAAAGGCTGACAGGTTATATTAAATTTTTTTGTGACTCTGTTTCTGTTTCTCCAACGTCTAAGTAGTTATTTTATATATTTAAATAATAGATTATCATTTTTTAAAGTATCATCACAGTTGGATGATTACTGTGAATTGTATGTTTTCTAACAAAGAGCATCTTTACTTAAGAGCTTACCTTGAACTCTACTTTCATATTGTTATTAAAATCTTTGCCTTATTTTTAATTGCATTTGTATTACCTCTATGTGCCAGTCTTTCTCCTTTTAGTCATTATAGTCTACTTTGTTTCACCCCTGTATCTTGTTGAAAGTATATAGTTAAATTATGTCAATGAATATGTCTGTATTTACTTATTTTAGATTATTTTGAAGAATCATTTTTAAATTAAGTGCTTTCATTGAAGCATAATTTACAGATACTGACATATTTCTTAAATATATAATTTGGTGATTTTGATGAGCAATGAGCATATTATTCAAGAATGAATATTTTTACCTCAAAACAGCCCTCTCATGTCCTTCTTTAGTAAACTGACTGCCCAGAAAAATCATTCTTCTGATTTTTATAATCATAGATTAATTTTCCCTGTTATCACCCTTTCTATAAATGTGATTATACTTAACATACTGATATGATACATAGTTTGACTTACTTTACTTGAAATAGTATTTCCAAGATTCATCTATTTTGTTGTCTGACTCAGTAATTTCCTTAACTCATTTGTGAGAAGCATTTTATTATATAAATTTACCATAATTTTATGCTATACTATTCTCCTTTTGATGGAGAATACTTGGGCTATTTTCCACTGTCGTTTAGGTTATTGCTGCTGTTAACTTATTATGAATATGAGACTACTACAAAAATTCTTAACTAAGTGCTTTAAAATGAATACACATTTTTAAAGTTTATACATGAAACTCCCATGTAAGTTTCCAAAGCAGTTATATAATTTTAGTCCCACCTGCAATGGAACCATTTGCTGTACATCAGCAGCTATGGAAACAGAGGGTGTGTACACCTGGGGTTCCTGAGACCCTTTTAGGAGTCTGTAAAATTCGAACTATTTTCCTAGTAATACTAATATGGTATTTGTCTTTTATTGATATTCTTTTTGAAGAAAATCAATGGGGCAATTGGGCATGAGGTAAAATAAATCTGTCATTTATTTTAGCATAATCAGAGCAGTAACACCAAATAGGCATTGCTTCTTCACTGCTGTACACTTACAGGAAAGACAGAAAGACAGAGAGAAAGGAAGGAAGGGAGAGAACATCCTTGGTGAAGCAGTAAAAATTGATAATTTTACTAATTTGTGACCCTCAGTTCAGTTCAGTTCAGTCGCTCAGTCATGTCTGACTCTTTGCGACCCCATGAATTGCAGCATGCCAGGCCTCCCTGTCCATCACCAACTCCTGGAATTCACTCAAACTCAGGTCCATCAAGTCAGTGATGCCATTGTGACCCTTAGTATTCTTAATTGTACTACTCTTTGTGATAACTAGAAAGCACACCTAAAAGTCTACTGTGTATTCTGAAGTATAATGCCTTCTTGACAAACAGCACTTTAATTGTGAGGGAAACTGGCTGCCTCTTTCATGGAACATCACTTTCACTTAAAAAAAAACCCCAAAACCCTGACGGTTTATGATTAGTCAGACTGGATATATGTTAAAACATTTTTCAAAAGTTAACTAAGTGTGTCTGTCACTCCAAAGAAAATAACTGACTGTATGTGTTACCAGTGATGAAAGCTGAGCTTTTAAGGAAAAATTAGAATTAAAAAAAAAACACATATCTACCAGCTTCCCAATATTTAAGGATGTAGCTGATAAATTTGGTGGTGATAAAATGAATGCAGCTTTTGATGCTGCCTAATGAAGTATGTCAGTATTTAGAAGATCTCAATAACTCAGTAAACCTATATTTTCCAAATAAACAAGGTACAAAAAATTGTCTTCCAGGAAACTGGTCCCTGGTGCCAAGATGGTTGGGGAATTCTGGGCAACATCTCCTGTGGTTAATCTTTCAAAATTTTGCGACTGTAATGGCTAGGAAATACTATCTCATTATGGTTTTAGTTTGCCTTACCTTGATGATGAGTAATTTGAGTACCTTACTGGTTAATTTACGTGCTTTAAAAAAATGTATTTTTTATAATTCTTTGCAGTATTTTCTTTGACCTAATTAACACTTAGGAAGTGTTGTTGTTGTCCAGTTGCTAAGTCATGTTGAACTCTTTGTGACCCCATTGACTGCAGTTCACTATCTCCCAGAGTTTACTCAGACTTGTGTCCATTGGGTTGGTAACGCCATCCAACCATCTCATCATTTGTCACCCCCTTCTCTTCCTGCCTTCAATCTTCCAGCATCAGGATCTTTTCCAAATGAGTTAGCTCTTCACATCAGGTGGCCAAAGTATTGGAGCTTCAGCTTTAGCATCAAGACTTCCAGTGAATATTCAGCACTGATTTTCTTTAGGTTTGACTGGTTTGATCTTATTTTCCAAGGGACTCTCAAGAGTCTTCTGCAGCACCATAGTTTGAAAGCATGAATCCTTCAGTAGCTCAGCCTTGTTTATGGTCCAGCTCTCACATCTGTACATGACTACTGGAAAAACCATAGCTTTGACTATATGGACTTTAGTCAGCAAAGTGAGATCTCTGCTTTTAATATGCTGTCTAAGTTTTTCATAGCTTTTTTTTCCCCCAAGGAATAAACATCTTTTAATTTCAATTTCATGGCTTCAATCAAGGTCTGCAGTGATTTTGGAACCTAAGAAAATAAAATATGTCACTGCTTCCAGTTTTCCCTTTCTGTTTGCTACAAAGTGATGTGACCACATGCTCTCTCTTTCCTTCAGTAATTACCCTACACTTGCCTAAATGAGGTCTGATAATGATCCACCCTTCCTAACACCAAATGCTATGGAGATCTTTACCTAGTTTTCCAGATTCATGTCCAATTCTGCAAACTGTGCATTTGAGGCTAGCACATGCCTTCTCAGTCATTCTTCTGTACCTTTCCAATTCTACTCTCTGTACTTCTGAGAAACTTTCTTCCTCCCACCCCTTGTAAAATCTCACAAATGACATGTCCCATCTATGACATATAAATATTACGTAGATTATTTTGTGAGGAATGTTGCTCAAAACATCTCTAGGCTTTCTCATTTTATTATTTGTCTACTTCTTTTATTAACAAATGAAGAGAGAAAAGTAAAAATTTCCACATGTAATTTGAATTTATGTTTCCTCTTGCCTGGAGAATCCTAGGGATGGGAGCCTGGTGGGCTGCCATCTATGGGGTCGCACAGAGTCGGACACAACTGATGTGACTTAGCAGCAGCTGCTAATTCTGTCAGTTTGCTTAATACATTTAAGTTTCTGTTCTGAATTGCACATGCATTTAGAGTTGCTATACCTTCTTGTTGAACTGACACTTTTTATTACTATGAAAAAGTTATCTTTATCTCCTGGTATTCCTTCTCTGACATTTACTGTGTGCTAGAAATAAAACCACACCAACTTTCTTAATGTTTTGGTGGTATATACTTTCTTAATTTGTTCACTTCCGACACTTTTGTGTCTGTATATTTAAACTGCATACCCTGTAATTAGCTTAGATGTGTTTCCTGATATTTTTATTGAGTCTGACCATCAATGCTTTCGATAAAAATGATTTGTCTATTTATAATAAATACAGTTATAAAAAATAGCAAGTTTTCCTTTTTGGCTCCTTTGCTTAGCTTTCCAGATCATGTCTAGTTTTGTTTCTTGCTTTCTTTGGTTGAACTGAGTGTTTTTTATGATTATGTTATACTTCTTCAAATGACTTGTTAACTATTCTTTCTTTTTTGGGGGATATGGCTTAATTTTGGAGAAGGAAATGGCAACCCACTCCAGTACCCTTGCCTGGAAAATCTGATGGATGGAGAAGCCTGGTAGGCTACAGTCCATGGGGTAGCAAAGAGTTGGACACAACTGAGCGACTTCACTCACTGGCTTAATTTATCACATATATGGCTTAATTTATCCATGAATTAATATTATACAACTTTACATATAATTGCTTTATTATCCATTTATTCTCTCTTCTTTCTTTGTGCTATTATTGCTATATATATATATATATATATATATATATATATATATATATAACTTTTATATGTTACAAAATCCCACAACATTATTATATATTTTCAATATAAGAAAATAAATAATCATTTTAAATTGTGTAGTGTTTATTTCTGATACTATGCTATTCATTTCTTCCTTAAATTTCCATCTGGTATGACTAGTTCTTCAGGTTTAAAAATTTTATTTGGCATTTCTTTTTGTACATTTCTTTTATGCTGGTGAAAATTCTCTCAGCTTTCATTTACCTTAAAATATGTTCATTTCACCTTTTCTTGAAGGTTATTTTTGCTGTATATAGAATTTTTGGTTAACAGATTTTTTTCTTTTCTGTCAGCATTTTAAAGATGTTATTGTATTATTTCATGGACTCTTTTGTTTCTGATGGAGTCAACCAGTATTCTTATCCCTGTTCTAATATGAAAAAAGAAATATGTTTCTTTTACACTGGCTTTATTTAACACTTTCTCTTTATCTTCTGTTTTTTTTTTTTTTGACATTTTCACTTTTGAAGTTCTTTCATTTGTATTTCAACTACATGGGGTTTGCTGAAGTTATTGAATCTGTAAATATATGCTTTTCTGTAAATTTGGAAAATGTTCAGCCACTGTACTTCAAATTTTTTTTTGCCTTTAAAAAAATACTTCTATGATTCCAATTACATATAAATTGGATTGATATTTTCCTATATGCCACTGAAATTTTGTTTTCTTTCAGTTTTTATTTTCTGTTTATTTTATAATGACTTTTCTTCAGATTCACTGTGATCTTTTCATTTGATGTGACCAGTTTTCTAAATCTATCCAAATTTTTTCAAATTCTAGAATATTTATTTGACCTTTTTGATACCATCATAAAAGTCCAGAGCTCTCAACAAGCTATATCTACTTGCTGGACCTTGATTTGGAAACTCTGTCTACCTAGATGGAGGCAACTGCTGAAATATCTGTCTCCCACATACTGCTTTCTTCTAGGCTTCTTGAATCCTCCTCTGCATATATATTTTTATATATGAATCTAAGCAGTAATATGAATATTACTGAAGCAGTAATATTTAAAAAAGAATCTGAAGCAAAAATATGCAGTTTCGAATGCCCCTTCTGTGATGTCTTCCTTTCCAGCAGTTTTTTTCCAATAACCAGCTACTCTGGTAGCACCAAGCTCTGACTTTTGTTTCTTCAGCCCATTTCTTTTTGAATTCTAATCTTACTCTGTGGTAGAACACTAGAAAATGCTTTTAAGGAAAAAGCTGTTTATACATGGCATTCTTTCTCTTAAGAACTGTGGATAATTTCTACCTGTTTTTGTTTGTTTATTGGTAGCTTTAGGTAGTTTACTTCCCTGGTGGCTCAGATGGTAAAGCGTCTACCTATAATGCAGGAGACCCGGGTTCAGTCCCTGGGTCAGGAAGATCCTCTGGAGAAGGAAATGGCAAACCACTCCAGTACTCTTGCCTGGAAAAATCCCATGGACGGAGGAGACTGGTGACCTACTGCCCATGGGGTCACAAAGAGTTAGACACGATTGAGTGACTTCAGTTTCACTTTAGGTAGTTTATTTTAATATTTTGTGCAGAATTTATACACAGTTGTCATAGGATTAACACAGCACAGCCTTTTCTGCCATTTCCAGAAGTGGTAGTTTGCTGTTAATCAGAATTTTCTTTCAATAAGAATATTCATTTCATTACTAATGAAAGATGAAAGTAACATAAATATTGATCTGATATTTTATGCTGTCTGTTTTATACATTTTCTTGATATGTTTAAATTTTTCAACTGAACTTCTCCCTCTGATAACTTGGCAGACAGAATAAAAAAGAAAAAAACTTAGGAAAAGATGGCTTGTTTGGCAGTCATGGTCCAAGTGGCATCACCGTCATTTTTAAAGCTGCTCAATTGATCAATGATATATTAAAAGTCAATGTAACAGTGACAGACCTTTCCTACCAAAAGTCAGGCAGTTAGAAACAAATTCACACCAATATACATGCCACTGAGTACCAAGCTTCCAAGGTGGCACAGTGGTAAACAAAACTCTTGCCAATGTAAGAGATGGAAGAGATGTGGGTTTGATCCCTGGGTTGGGAAAATACCCTGCAGTAGGAAATGGCAACAGACTTCAATATTCTTGCCTGGAAAATCCCATGGACAGAGGAGCCTGGTGGACTTCAGTCCATGGAGTTGCAAAGAGTTGGACATGACTGAGCACAGCATAGCAATGTGTTAAGCAATCAGAATCAGTTTCACCAAAATAACTGTTTTTAGTGATGATATCACTCCACATGTCTCTCTGAGATTCCACCAATCTCTGAACTCTATGATTTTTTAAAATTCTCATGTATGATTAGTAGCCTACTTTGCCTGGAGAACTATGCCTGACTGTCAACATTTGTCTATATTTTAAGAAGCAATAAAACCACCTTTAAATATTTTTCTTAGCTCCTTAGTGATGGTTGTGTCATCCTTTAACAGTATAAAGTCTATTTTAAATTTCATTAATTATTACTATTATATATCCCTACCAAAGAATGCTCAAACTACTGCACAATTGCACTCATCTCACACACTAAAAAGTAATGCTCAAAATTCTCCAAGCCAAGCTTCAGCAATATGTGAACCGTGAACTTCCAGATGTTCAAGCTGGTTTTAGAAAAGGCAGAGGAGAAATGTCTATTTAGTTCTTTGGCCCATTTTTTGATTGGGTCGTTTATTTTTCTGGAATTGAGCTGCAGAAGTTGCTTGTATATTTTTGAGATTAGTTGTTTGTCAGTTGCTTCATTTGCTATTATTTTCTCCCATTCAGATGGCTGTCTTTTCACCTTGCTTATATTTTCCTTTGTTGTGCAGAAGCTTTTAATTTTAATTAGATCCCATTTGTTTATTTTTGCTTTTATTTCCAGCATTCTGGGAGGTGGATCATAGAGGATCCTGCTATGATTTATGTCTGAGAGTGTTTTGCCTATGTTCTCCTCTAGGAGTTTTATAGTTTCTGATCTTACATTTAGATCTTTAATCCATTTTGAGTTTATTTTGTGTGCGGTGTTAGAAAGTGATCTAGTTTCATTCTTTTACAAGTGGTTGACCAGTTTTCCCAGCACCACTTGTTAAAGAGATTGTCTTTACTCCATTGTATATTCTTGCCTCCTTTGTCAAAGATAAGGTGTCCATATGTGTGTGGATTTATCTCTGGGCTTTCTATTTTGTTCCATTGATCTATATGTCTGTCTTTGTGCCAGTACCATACTGTCTTGATGACTGTGGCTTTGTAGTAGAGTCTGAAGTCAGGCAAGTTGATTCCTCCAGTTCCATTCTTCTTTCTCAAGATTGCTTTGGCTATTCGAGGTTTTTTGTATTTCCATACAAAGCTTGAAATTATTTGTTCTAGTTCTGTGAAAAATGTGGCTGGTAGCTTGATAGGGATTGCATTGAATTTGTAAATTGCTTTGGGTAGTATACTCATTTTCACTATACGGATGGCTAACAAACACATGAAAAGATGCTCAACATCACTCATTATTAGAGAAATGCAAATCAAAACCACAATGAGGTACCACTTCACACCAGTCAGAATGGCTGCGATCCAAAAATCTGCAAGCAATAAATGCTGGAGAGGGTGTGGAGAAAAGGGAACCCTCCTACACTGTTGGTGGGAATGCAAACTAGTACAGCCACTATGGAGAACAGTGTGGAGATTCCTTAAAAAATTGCAAATAGAACTACCTTATGACCCAGCAATCCCACTTCTGGGCATACACACCGAGGAAACCAGAATTGAAAGAGACACATGTACCCCAATGTTCATCGCAGCACTGTTTATAATAGCCAGGACATGGAAACAACCTAGATGTCCATCAGCAGATGAATGGATAAGAAAGCTGTGGTACGTATACACAATGGAGTATTACTCAGCCGTTAAAAAGAATTCATTTGAATCAGTTCTGATGAGATGGATGAAACTGGAGCCGATTATACAGAGTGAAGTAAGCCAGAAAGAAAAACACCAATACAGTATACTAACACATATATATGGAATTTAGGAAGATGGCAATGACGACCCTGTAAGCAAGACAGGGAAAGAGACACAGATGTGTATAACGGACTTTTGGACACAGAGGGAGAGGGAGAGGGTGGGATGATTTGGGAGAATGACATTCTAACATGTATACTATCATGTGAATTGAATCGCCAGTCTATGTCTGACGCAGGATGCAGCATGCTTGGGGCTGGTGCATGGGGATGACCCAGAAAGATGTTATGGGGAGGGAGGTGGGAGGGGGGTTCATGTTTGGGAATGCATGTAAGAATTAAAGATTTTAAAATTTAAAAAATAAAAAACTAAAAAAAAAAAAAAAAAAAAAAAAAAAAAAAGGCAGAGGAACCAGAGATCAAATTGCCAACATCTGCTGGATCATGGAAAAAGCAAGAGAGTTCCAGAAAAACATGTATTTCTGCTTTCTTGACTTTGCCAAAGCCTTTGACTGTGTGGAACACAATAAACTGAAAGAGATGGGAATACCACACCATCTGACCTGCCTCTTGAGAAATCTGTATGCAGGTCAGGAAGCAACAGTTAGAACTGGACATAGAACAAGAGACTGGTTCCAAATAGGAAAAGGAGTACGTCAAGGCTGTATTGTCATCTTGCTTATTTACCTTCTATGCAGAGTACATCATGAGAAACGCTGGGCTGGAAGAAGCACAAGCTGGAATCCAGATTGCTGGGAGAAATATCAATCACCTCAGATATGCAGATGACACCACCCTTATGGCACAAAGTGAAGAGGAACTAAAAGCCTCTTGATGAAAGTGAAAGTGGAGAGTGAAAAAGTTGGCTTAAAGCTCAACATTCAGAAAATGAAGATCATGGCATCTGGTCCCATCACTTCATGGGAAATAGATGGGAAACAGTGGAAACAGTGTCAGACTTTATATTTTTGGGCTCCAAAATCACTGCAGATGGTGACTGCAGCCATGAAATTAAAAGATGTTTACTCCTTGCAAGAAAATTTACGACCAACCTAGATAGCATATTCAAAAGCAGAGACATTACTTTGCCAACAAAGGTCTGTCTAGTCAAGGCTATGGTTTTTCCTGTGGTCATGTATGGATGTGTGAGTTGGACTGTGAAGAAAGCTGAGCACCGAAGAATTGATGCTTTTGAATTGTGGTGTTAGAGAAGACTCTTGAGAGTCCCTTGGACTGCAAGGAGATCCAACCAGTCCATTCTGAAGATCACCCTTGGGATTTCTGTGGAAGGAATGATGCTAAAGCTGAAACTCCAGTACTTTGGCCACCTCATGCGAAGAGTTGACTCATTGGAAAAGACTGCTGCTGGGAGGGATTGGGGGCAGGAGGAGAAGGGGACGACAGAGGATGAGATGGCTGGATGGCATCACTGACTTGATGAACGTGAGTCTGAGTGAACTCCAGGAGCTGGTGATGGACAGGGAGGCCTGGCGTGCTGCAATTCATGGGGTCACAAAGAGTCAGACACAACTGAGCAACTGAACTGAACTGAACTGATCCCTACTAGGGTCATAATGTAGATCCTCTCCCTCTTACCCTTCACTCTAATGTTATTGAACTACCATTTTTTGGTGTGGTATATAGTTAGCTTACACATTGTGTTGGCCAAAAATTTCCTTTGTTTTTGAAGTAAAAATAAAAGACACAGTTTTTCAATTTCAACAAGAACTTTATTGCAGAACATATTCATTGTTTTGTTTCACTATCATCTGCCTTTTTTTCAGGCAATGTCATAGTTTCATTGTTCCAAAACTTGTTATCTTTTTGAGCAAAGAACTGTCCCAGGTACCTTTTACTGTCTTTCAGGGAATTGAAATTTTTCCATTAAGATAATTTTGTAAGGATTGTAATAAATAGAATTCCAAAAATGCAATGCTTGGTAAACATGGCAGATGAATCAGAACTACCCAGACAAGCTATAACAGTTGTTCCTTGATCATCAAAGAAACATGGAGTCTTGCATTATCCTTATGGAAGATTATGTATTTTCTGTTGAATAGTTCTAGACACTTTTCGCTGAGTGCTGCTTTTAGTTGGTCTAACTGGGAGGAGTACTTGGAATTAATCATTTGGTTTTCCATAAAGAGCTTATAATAGAGCACTCCCTTCTAATGCCACCGTATACATGTCACCTTCTTTTGGATGAAGACTGGTCTTTGGTGGTTAGTGATGGTTCATTTCACTTGCCCCACCATCTCTCCCATTCCACATTATTTCACAGTATCCACTTCTCATTGCCTGTCACAACTTGTTTCGAAAAACAAAAGCATTTTCACTATGTTTAAATAAAATTGCATGTGGGAATGTGGTCAAGAGGTTTTTTCTTCTTATGTGGAATCCAAACATCAAAGCAATTAACATAACCGAGATGGTGCAAATGATTTTCAATGCTCAATTTGGATATTTTAAGTATATCAGCTATCTTCCATATGATATAACATTGATTGTTCTCAATTAAAGTCTCGATTTGATTGCTATCAACTTCAACTGGTCTACTCGGCCATGGAACATTGTCCAGCAAGAAATCTCCAGCACAAAACTTCACAAACCACTTTGACACTTTCGAATAGTCATAGCACCTTCTCCATACATTGCACAAATTTTTCTTTTTTGCTTTTCAGTTGCAGTTTTACATTTCTTGAAATAATAAAGCATAACATGCTTAAAACTCTGTTTTTCCCATCTTCAATAGTAAAATGTCTGTACAAAAATTCACAAATTTTGATATATTTCAAATGCATGCTGATAAAACAGCTGGTAGACATACTCTTTTGTTCTGTGATCTTACCAGCACTTTATGCTGCATATCATTGTTTTAGACAGTTAGAATTCCATTTAGATATAAATCTTACGTTTCATTAAAGGCTATTATTACTTGCTCATAATAGGTGCTCATTGTATATATTTGTTGAATGAATCCATAAACTCTCATGATTTACCTGACCAAGGTGTTTGTATAGCATGCATACTATAGCAGCAATGACTCCATAAATACAGAGCATGTCTAACTGGATTTCTCGCACTCTTCCATATTTACATGTAGTGAAAGATAAAACAAAATGCAACCGAGATCTTTATAAAATGCCAAAAGCAGCAATAAAAGAAGAAAAAATTAAAAACTAAAATATTTTTCAAGTTCTTACATTTCAGTTCAACTCTGCTACAAATAAGAGCATCATTTACAAAATACTGTAGTAATAATGCCTTGTGCAGATTAGCACAGAGACTGTATATTAGCAATAAAATTATAAATGTATTAGGCAGGTATATTACCCTAACTGTGTTCAATGCACTCAGGATATGATGACACTCCAATCTAGACAGAAATTCAGATGTTAGGATAGCCTCTATATTATAGCCTTAGTATTTTTAAAAATATAATTGAAAACCCCTGTAGTGGTGAGTACAATGCTATTAAAATTTTAATATGTAAAGTATCACACATTTACTATGTAAAATATAGAAAACACTGACAATCAAAAGGATGGAATCTTACAGTCCTACCATTCAAAAATAACAGAAGACTTCCCTGGTGTTTCAATGGCTAAGATTCCATGCTCTCAACGCAGGGGCCCTGGGTTCAGTTCCTGGTCAGGGAACTAGACTGCACATGCCACAACTCTTCAGTTTCTACAAGCTGCAACTAAGAACTGATGTAGCCAAATAAACAAATAAATAATTTTAAAATACCCACTGGCAACATTTGGGTATATCTCCTTCCTATCTTGTGTAGGTAGAGGTGTGTGTGAGAGAGTGACATATAGACAGAGACAGAGAGACACAGAGAATCTGAGCACATTCCAATATGTACACAGGATATGTTGGCAATGATAGTGATTATCCAAATGCAATTTATTCTGCTCCCTCATAATCTTCAAGGACATTCCATCTGATCCAGAGTCCCCACCATTTTTGGAACTACTAGCATTTGCTTTGATTCTTCCGTTTTTTTTTTTTTTTTTCAGCTTTCCTGTCTCAAATACTTTCTGTTCAAAACCACTGTTGGCTGCTGCCACTATTGATACAGCCCAATTGAGATTATCTTTGTCTGTGTCAAGATTCCATGTAGACTGAGGAAGACCACCCTTCTCCCCTATTCTGCAGTCCATGTTGTCACCAGGAGCTGACTGTCTGAGTTCTCCTAGCTGATTGTCTGAGCTCTTCTGGCCTCTGTGAGTCACACAGTCATTCACTGAGATGCCTTCTTCAGTTCTGCTGCTAAGTCACTTCAGTCGTGTCTGACTCTGTGCGACCCCATAGACGGCAGCCTACCAGGCTCCCCCGTCCCTGGGATTCTCCAGGCAAGAACACTGGAGTGGGTTGCCATTTCCTTCTCCAATGCATGAAAGTGAAAAGTGAAAGTGAAGTCGCTCAGTCGTGTCCTACTGTTGGTGACCCCATGGACTGAAGCCTACCAGGCTCCTCTGCCCATGGGATTTTCCAGGCAAGAGGACTGGAGTGGGGTGCCATCGCCTTCTCCGTCTCCAGTTCTACCTCTACCTTATTTATAGGGATCCCATACAAATACCAAAAAAAAATGGGGCCAGAGGAGAGGCCAAGTGCCAACAGGTCATTCTGTTTTCTTAACTCTTTTCTGTCTGCTATAATACACTAGAATCTGCTTATGCACTCATCATTACTGCGATACCTTTTCATGCAAAAATCAGCCACTTTCACATTCTTTAACCTAATGACATTCCCTTTCTCATCTTTGAGTCTGAACTCCAGAGGCCCTGTGGCTAATTCCTAACATTGTCTATTGTTCGTTCTCTTCTTATCCTTCCTTGTCGTAACTGAACCCCCTTTCAGTTCAGTTCAGTTCAGTCTCTCAGTCGTGCCCGACTCTTTGCGAACCCCCTTTACCTTTAGTTAAATACAGCTGCACAAACAAGAGACTGGATTCTATCCTGGCTAGCACAGTATCTAGCACACCTACACACAGCATTAATGTCCTTTGAACTCTGCTCTGGATCCAGAGTCAGAAGATTGAGGCTTGCTGTCTGGGTCAGTCAAGTCTAAGGCAAATGGCATAGTGACTCTCACCCTGGGCCTTAACGTCCTCCTCTTAAAGTGTAGTGGCTAAACCACAGGCCTTCACGCAATGGCTGGTTTCTAGTATCCTTTCCAGGTTTAAAATAGCACAGCTCTAATCAGTATACACAGTCTCTGTTCAAAGTTCACCCATGTATGTAATTTTGCTCTCTTCCTTTGGATATTCCTGATAAATCTTCATTTGGTGCCTATTGTGATTATGAAACTATTTTACCTTGTATGTCATATGTAGACATGCACTTCTTTTAAGGTGTTCCGCAAGGGTAGAAATCCTGTTCTATACTTTATATTCTTTATAGCATCTAACAATAAGACTCATTAAATATTTGTCAAATTTTAATTCATGGCAAGAAAATGGAGTTTAGTCTTCTCAATACATCGTAAAAGTTAGTGCATGAAATGTGAGCTATAAATTCAAAGACACATTGCTTGGAGATTGTAAGCAACTAAGATACTGTTTAGTAATATACTGCTTGAAGGTTTTAGTTAACACTGTCATGGCCTAAAAGTATTAATGTGGTTTCCAGATGATGACTATGATGATAATACCATGTGTTATGTCATTTTCATAGAACTAAGAAAAGAAAATAAAAACTCCTATTTAAACTATGACTGTTAGATGTATCCTGATTTCAGAGATGTAAAATAAGGCAAAAAAACCCCCCATGTTTCTTATAACTGATAAATTGCTGAAGTAATATATAATAATAACCACAGAAACAGTGCTAATACTACTGTAACTCTTACAGTGTTAGGTATTATGATAAATGCCTTAAAGCATGACCGAATTTATACCATGAAGTGGATGGCTCTATTCATGAACATAAAATGAAGGATTAGAGAAAAATAGCTATTTTCCCAAGGTCTGGTAGATCTAACTCTTATCATACTTTATAGGTTATTTTTTAAGTAAATATACTATAATCTAGGTATTTATATTTCTTTCAAAAGCAGGCACTTCTAACTGGATAAATTACTGGCTTTGAAGTACTTGATTCGCATCCTAAACATTGGTGAATTGAAATGAAATCTTAGGAGTGTCCTACTGTACATGTTTTTTCATATTCATGGCTTATCATTTTTCTCTGTTAGTAAATTGGCTTGTTTCCTTTCATTTTTTAAAGATAAGACACCAGGGGGATAGAGTATTAACTGTGGGGTGAAGTTCAAGTGTAGGGATTCCCTAAACAAAATGTATTTCTGTAGTTTTTAATCAAGCAATGTGTGAAGGATTTGCATCAGGATTTCTGCACAGATGAAGAATAAAAGCTCCCTAATTTTACTTCCTTGGAGACACAAAGTATAATTGCTGTACTGTATCAAAAAACGAACAGTTAGATCTCCTGATTGTTGATAAAGGATGTGGATTTTTGTCTATGAATTCAAGTCTCCAGGAGTTTTGCTCCAGAGTGGGGAGGACAAATTTATACTCTCAATTCTCAGTTATATGGGTGCTGATTATTTAGTTCTCTCTCTCCTTCTCTGCTGGTGTGAGGCCCCTGCAACACATTTGAGATCCTTAGTAGTTGGACAGTGAACAACCTGAGAACAAATGGATATAACTTAAGTCACTTATTTTTTTCAGGTTGTTAGAAGAGTCCCACGGATGGAGGAGCCTGGAAGGCTGCAGTCCATGGGGTCGCTGAGGGTTGGACACGACTGAACGACTTCACTTTCACTTTTCACTTTCATTCATTGGAGAAGGAAATGGCAACCCACTCCAGTGTTCTTGCCTGGAGAATCCCAGGGATGGGGGAGCCTGGTGGGCTGCTGTCTATGGGGTCACAAAGAGTTGGACACGACTGAAGTGACTTAGCAGCAGCAGCAGCAGAAGCTCTTGAAAAGCTTAGATGGAAAGAATAAACAAGAACCATGTGATTGTGAACAGACTACACAGCTATATGAGTTCCTAAGGTTAGTCATCAACAAAACCAAGATGGCATATCTTAATGCACATATGTGGAATCTATAAAGATAGTACTGGTGAACCTATTTGAAGAGCAACAGTGGAGACACAGACCCAGAGAACAGACTTGTGGACACAGTAGAGGAAGGAAAGGATGAGATGGATAGAGAGAGTAGCTTTGAAACATATACATTACCATGTGTAAAATAGATAGCCGGTGGAATTTTGTATATAATGCAGGGAACTCTAATCTGGTGCTCTGTGACTACCTAAAGGAGTGAGATGGGATGTGAGGTGGGAAGGAGGTTCTAGAGGGAGGGGATATATGTACGCCTATGGGTGATTCGTGTTGATGTATGGCAGAAATCAACACAAGATTGTAAAGCAATCATCCTGCAATTAAAAAAATCTACAAACAATAAATGTTGGAGAGGGTATGGAGAAAAGGGAAGCTTCTACACTATTGGTGGGAATGTAAATTTGTATAGTCACGCCGGAGAACAGTGTAGAGATTCCTTAATAAAATAAAAATAGAACTACTATATGACCCACCAATCCCACTTCTAGGCACATATCAGGATAAAACAATAATTCAGAAAAATACATGCACACCAGTGTTCATTGCAGCCCTACTCACAGTAGCCAGGACATAGAAGCAATGTAAATGAACATCAACAGATGAATGGATAAAGAGTGGTACATATATGTACAATGAAATATTACTCAGTCATAAAAAATAAAATAGTGTCATTTGCAGCAGCATGGATGAACATGAAGATTGTTATACTGAGTGAAGCAAGTCAGACACAGAAAGACAAATGTCACATGATATCAGTTACATGTGGAATCTAAAAACATAGGGGTTCAAATGAACTTATTTACAAAACAGAATTAGAGTCATAGATGTAGAAAACAAACTTATGGTACCTGGCGATGCTGGGGGGAGGGTAAATTGGGATATTGTGACTTACATACACACCACTATATATAGAATACACAGCTAGTAAGAACCTACTGTAGAGCAGAGGGAACTCAATACTCTATAATGATGATAGGGAAAAATAATTTTAAAAAAGAGAGTGAATATATGTACAAATGATTCACTTTGCTATACACCTAAAACTAACACAATGCTGCTGCTGCTGCTAAGTTGCTTCAGTCATGTCCAACTCTGTGCGACCCCGTAGACGACAGCTCACCAGGCTCCCATGTCCCTGGGATTCTCCAGGCAAGAGCACAAGTGTAAATCAATTATAACTCAATAAAAATCTTAAAAAAAGTAAACCTTCCTCTTCATTATGGTATTTATTTCATTGTGAACTGGTTATTTACTTTTCAGAGTACTGAAAAATACTGTTCTCCAGATGGTACTGAGTAGCGCTGGACTTGGGGTCCATGTGATATGGTCCCTAAAAGGGTTATGAGGCTGCAAAACCTGGCCCCTGATTACTCTCAGAGCTGGTCTTCTCAGAGTTCTTGGAAGCTGTCACCCTCACTCTCAACATCAAGACCACAAAGACTTGAGCATGCTGCTTCCTCTGTTTGGGGTGACCCTACCTTGATACTACCATCTTTTCCTTTAAATTCACCTCTTCAGGAAACCGTTTCTTGAACTCTCACACTCAATTACATTACTTTGCTATAGGCTCTCATCACAGATTGGACTTCTCCTTTAGGATATTTCCTTTATCTATAATCGTTGTTTGTAATAATTTGTTGCCTGTTAACAGCCACACATTGAAAATTTCTCAAGGCCAAGGACTTTGTGAATGTCTTTCCGGTTTTGAACCCCAGCGCTAACAGCTACTTGCTGCATAGTACGTGCACATGCACGGAGCTAAGTTGCTTCGGTCGTGTCTGACTCTTTGCGACCCTATGGACTGTATCCCGCCAGGTTTTTCTGCCCTTGGGATTCTCCAAGCAGGAATACTGGAGTGGGTTGCCATGCCCGCCTCCAGGGATCTTCCTGACCCGGGGTTGAAGCTGTGTCTCTTATGTCTCCTATATTGGCAGGTGGGTTCTTTACCACTAGCACCACCTGGGAAGCCCTGTTACATGGTAAGAACGTGACAAATGTTGCTGATTGATGAACTGTTTTTCCGGGCTACGTAAGTTTAAGAGTTGATTATGCAAAAGAATTTCCCTTAATAAATGCTGATACCTATCCCCTTTTTCATTTTAAATTAGTGGGCATATAGGTTAAATGTGTCATTTGAAGGAACATATAGGTTCATTTCAGTTCAGTTCACTTGCTCAGTTGTGTCTGACTCTCTGCGACCCCAGGAATCACAGCACGCCAGGCCTCCCTGTCCATCACCATCTCCCAGAGTTCACTCAAACTCTCGTCCATCGAGTCGGTGATGCCATCCAGCCATCTCGTCCTCTGTCGTCCCCTTCTCCTCCTGCCCCCAATCCCTCCCAGCATCAGAGTCTTTTCCAATGAGTCAATGCTTCACATGAGGTGGCCAAAGTATTGGAGTTTCAGCTTTAGCATCATTCCTTCCAAAGAAATCCCAGGGCTGACCTCCTTCAGAATGGATTGGTTGGATCTCCTTGCAGTCCAAGGGACTCTCAAGAGTCTTCTCTAACACCACGGTTCAAAAGCATCAATTCTTCAGCACTCAGCTTTCTTCACAGTCCAACTCTCACATCCATACATGACCACTGGAAAAACCATAGCCTTGACTAGACAGACATTTGTTGGCAAAGTTATGTCTCTGCTTTTCAATATGCTATCTAGGTTGGTCATAACTTTTCTTCCATGAATAAGTGTGTCATTTTAAGCATGTCAACAACAAAGCAAATTCTGCCAAACTTCATGTGAGGAGTGAATAAAATATAATAGCCATAGCTATTTTTTTAATACAGTCATGACAACTATTCAGTGAAGTACAACTTCAAGAAATCAATTTGTTAAGGATTTTGTGTCATTTTCATGCAAGCAGTCAACATTTTCTTGACAGAGCAATATATTGCAGCAGTGACTTTTACTACTCCTTGGTATCTATCTTACAATAATGCACCTTTAATGGTAAGAATTAAGACAGCTTTGGTTTATGATTGTACAGCCGTTTATAGCATCTCAAGGGAATCATAGAAACCACATTTTGTTCTTTTCAAACATTTATTCCAAACATATTTATATGCCATAGTTTTATGTTTGCTTATCGAATGAGCAAATATTTCTATTTGTGCCTTGAAATTTTCATATAGCACATATACTTTCTTTGGCATTGCCAATTTAAGATATTATTTCATTAGTTGGTTTGTATCTATCATGAAAATTTGTGACTTAAATCTATTTGTTCATTTTCTAAACTTTCACTTTCTGTTAATTTTTCTATCTATAAAATATGCTATTGTTCATCTATCTACCAGTCAAATTTATAAAAGGATAAAAAAATTTTGAGGAATATACTGAAGATTGCATGCAATTCTCCACTTTCTGTAATTTAGTTTAGAGGTAGGATATTTGGTCGATTGTGTAGAAGGGAGTCTTTGTCTTCAACTTCCTATTTATATGCTTTACAAAGAAGCAGTTACAATAAAAATACACTGAGTAAAATTTATTAAGCAGCAGCAGGTAAATTTTACTGCTGAAATAAATAGAAAAAACAATAAATTGAAAAAAATATATATTTAAAGGTAGTGAGGAACTAAATAAATAAGGAGGATTAAATATTTCTTATTAGTTTACTTGCTGTGCAACAAATAACTATTTTAACTATAATGGTTTAAACCAGGACCATTTTCAGTCATAATTCTTCTGTTGGAAAGTCTGTGTCCAGCATGACAAACTTCTTAGGATTTATAAGACTGGAGTCAAGGTTTTACTTGGGGATGCAGTTCTTATCTGAGACACAGACTACTTTTCCAACCTCATTGCTGTTAGAAGTTTTTTTTACAGTGGTTATAGAAATGAGTTCTCAGTTTTGCTCAGTTCTTGGCTGGGGACCACCTTAAGCCCTGCTGGGAACCCTTCTCTATTGACACTTTGCAACATGAATGTTTGCTATCTTCAGGTCAAGTAGAGAGCTTATTTATGATTTCCTCTTCAGCAACAAGCCACAAACAGCCTTGTGCTTTTAAAGGGCTCTTGTGATTATATTTAGCCCATCTTGATCATTTCCTTTTTACAAAGTTAATCATACTATATAATATAACCGTAGTACTTGGTAGTAAAATTTATCATATTCAGGGACCCAAGTCTATTCAGAACAAATATCCCAGATGTGGAAAGTCTTGGAGGATATCTTAATATTCTATCAATCAAAACCTTCAATGAGAATAGAAATTAACATGCAAATTAATATTGAGCACCACAGGCTATTTTTTTCTGTGGATTTTTACTGAGTCTGAGTTGCACTAAGGATAAGTCTTAGTCCATAAAGATGGGATCTACCATGGAAAAGAGACACCAATAAGACACTGCCTTGATGAATCAGAAAAAAGCTCCAAACACAAGCCCAATATCTCTGTAAGATATTTGTTGAATTCTTCTAGTCTGGGGCTGTAAAGAGAAAAGCAGAATAAAATCTATTCTTGTCTCATGGTACTTAGGAGACTACAGTTCTTGTAGAGAGCAGATAGTCTCCAAAAATGAGTGTTCAGCTATCTTGCGTGGGTCAGAGATAATGAGCTGAGCTCCAATCTGTAAAGGCGAACTTTTCTTTTAGACTTGAGGGGACAGAAACAAGGCAGATTCTCAGTCAAAAGCACTGCCATACCTGAGGAACAGAGACAAGCTAGTGATGGACTAAGCCTTATAAACTGCAACCTAGCTCTGACCCAACCGTCTTCACCTCTCCTGACTGATTAAGGGAGGAAAGGATGAATATTAGCTGATATATGGTAATATCTGAAGCTTTTGTGATTCATTTATATATAGCATGTGGCATAAAATTTCAAAAATTTCTATACATAAAAAGAATGAAGTAAATGTGACTGATAACAAGGAATAACATAAGCCATGGAAATATATTCACAATTGAAACTGAAATTGGAGTTAGAAGCCAAGAGATTGACAATAATTTTTATTAATATGGGAGATAAAAGAATAGAATGATGGGAAAAATAGATATATGAGGAATCAAAAACTGTAATCTATAAAAATAATCAAAATATAATTCTAGAAGTTAAAAAATTAACATCTGAAAATAAGAGCTCATTAATTTTACTTGAAACAAGAAAAATAAATTAGAACTCAGACATTTCAACAGAAATTATCAAAATTATAGTACATGGAGAACAAAAAAGAAAGAAAAGAAACAAAAGAGATGGAAAGAAGACAAAGAAATGTCTGGCATGTATAATTGGAGTCTGATGTAAAGGAAGGAGTCTAGAGCAAAAGGGATATTTACAGAGATAATATCTAGAATTTTTCAAATCTGGTGACACATACCAAGTCAGACCACGGTTCTAAGAAACTGACTGAATGAGAAGCAGGATAAATATTAGAAAACTATACATAAGAATAAAGAAGATGAAAATAAAAAGTTAAAAGCTGACAGAAGAAGAATGAAGCACTACCTTCAAAATTCCAAAAATAATATTGACAGCTGATTTTTCAGAAGAGATTCTGGGAGGCAGAAGACAATGTATTGGTATATTTATAATCTTGAAAAAAATATAAAAAGCCAATGAAAAATTCTAAAAAAAATAACCATCAAAATGAATATGGAATAAATAAGACAAAAATCAAGAAATTCTGTCCCTAGTTAACTGTCAAACTAATGCAACTAGAAGTCAAAGATAATTAAAAAATGAGAATAAAAAACAGTTAATTAACATGATTAACCAGCTTGACATATACTATCTCCATCATGATTCAGTATAACACAGAACATCTTATTTTATCGTCATGGAATTAAATTAAAAATTAATAACAGAAACATTAACTAGAAAATCCCCAATGTTTGTAAATTAAACTGCATAATTTTGAATTATCTGTAAATTACAGAATATATCACAATAGAATCTAGAAAATATTTTGAGCTAAACTACATATAGCATATATAACATGTAACTTTAAAAATGAGTGATGCAGCAAAATCATTGTTTAAAGGGAAATTTATAGCCAAATCAAGATTGCTGGGAGAAATATCAATAACCTCAGATATGCAGATGACACCACCCTTATGGCAGAAAGTGAAGAGGAACTAAAAGCCTCTTGATGAAAGTGAAAGAGGAGAGGGAAAAAGTTGGCTTAAAGCTCAACATTCAGAAAACGAAGATCATGGCATCTGGTCCCATCACTTCATGGGAAATAGATAGGGAAACAGTTGACACAGTGGCTGACTTTATTTTTCTGGGCTCCAAAATCGCTGCAGATGGTGACTGCAGCCATGAAATTAAAAGACACTTACTCCTTGGAAGAAAAGTTATGGCCAACCTAGATAGTATATTCAAAAGCAGAGACATTACTTTGCTGACTAAGGTCCGTCTAGTCAAGGCTATGGTTTTTCCAGTAGCCATGTATGGATGTGAGAGTTGGACTGTGAAGAAGGCTGAGTGCCGAAGAATTGATGCCTTTGAACTGTGATGTTGGAGAAGACTCTTGAGAGTCCCTTGGACTGCAAGGAGATCCAACCAGTCCATTCTGAAGGAGATCAGCCCTGGGATTTCTTTGGAAGGAATGATGCTAAAGCTGAAGCTCCAGTACTTTGGCCACCTCATGCAAAGAGTTGACTCATTGAAAAAGACTCTGATGCTGAGAGGGATTGAGGGCAGGAGGAGAAGGGGACAACAGAGGATGAGATGGCTGAATGGCATCAATGACTCGATGGACATGAGTCTGAATGAACTCTGGGAGTTGGTGAGGAGTTGGTGATGGACAGGAAGGCCTGGCGTGCTGCAATTATTGGGTCGCAAAGAGTTGGACACGACTGAGCAACTGAACTGAACTGAACTGAAGTAATATTATACCATTGATATATGATACATACACATGAATAATATTCTATATGGAAATATTTTATATTATTTCATACTTTTCAGTTCAGTTCAGTTCAATTGCTCAGTTGTGTCCAACCCTTTGAGATCCCATGGACTGCAACATGCCAGGATTCCCTATCCATCACCAACTCCTGGAGCTTATGCAAACTCATGTCCATTGAGTTGGTGATGCCATCCAACCATCTCATCCTCTGTTATCCCCTTCTCCTCCCACCTTCAGTCTTTCCCAGCATCAGGGTCTTTTCAAATGAGTCAGTTCTTTGCATCAGGTGGAAAAGTATTGGAGTTTCAGCTTCAGCATCAGTCCTTCCAGTGAACATTCAGGACTGATTCCCTTTAGGATTTACTGGTTGGAACTCCTTGCAGCCGAAGGGACTCTGTAGAGTCTACTCCAACACCTCAGTTCAAAAGCATCAATTCTTTGGTGCTCAGCTTTCTTCACAGTCCAACTCTCACATGCATACATGACCACTGGAAAAACCATAGCCTTGACTAGATGGACCTTTGTTGACAAAGTAATGTCTCTGTCTTTTAATATGCTGTCTAGGTTGGTCATAACTTTCTTTCCAAGGAGCAAGAGTTTTAATTTCATGGCTGCAGTCGCCATCTGCAGTGATTTTGGAGCACAAAAAAATAAAGCCTGTCACTGTTTCTATTGTTTCCCCATCTATTTGCCATGAAGTGATGGAACCCGATGCCATGATTTTAATTTTCTGAATGTTGAGCTTAAGCCAACTTTTTCACTCTCCTCTTTCACTTTCATCAAGAGGCTCTTTAGTATTTCCTCACTTTCTGTCATAAGGGTGGTGTCATCTGCATATCTGGGATTATTGATATTTCTCCTGGCAATCTTGATTCCAACTTGTGCTTCATCCAGCCCAGGATTTTTCATGATGTATTCTGTGTATAAGTTAAATAAGTAGGGTGACAATATACAGCCTTGACTTATTCCTTTCCCTATGTGGAACCAGTCTGTTGCTTCTTGACCTGCATATAGATTTCTCAGGAGGCAGGTCAGGTGTGCTGGTATTCCCATGTTTTTAAGAATGTTCCAGTTTGTTGTGATTCATACAGTCAAAGGCTTTGGCGTAATCAATAAAGAAAAAATAGATGTTTCTCTGGAACTTTCTCACTTTTTTGATGATCCAACAGATGGCAATTTGAGCTCTGGTTCATCTGCCTTTTCTAAATCCATCTTAAGCCTCTGGAAGTTTATGGCTCATGTACTGTTGAAGCCTGGCTTGGAGAATTTGGCCATTAGTTTACTAGTGTGTTAGGGATGGCATCACTGACTCAATGGACATGAGTTTGGGTAAACTCTGGTAGTTGGTGATGGACAGGGAGGCCTGGTGTGCTGCAGTCCATGGAGTCACAAAGAGTCGGACATGACTGAGCGACTGAACTGAACTGAGATGAGTGCAATTTTGCAATAGTTTGAGCATTCTTTGGCATTGCTTTTCTTTGGGATTGGAATGAAAACTGACCTTTTCCAGTCCTGTGGCCACTACTGAGCTTTCCATATTTGCTGGCATATTGAGTATAGAACTTTCACAGCATCATCTTTTAGGATTTGAAATAGCCAACTGGAATTCCATCACCTCCACTAGCTTTGTTCATACTGATGCTTCCTAAGGCCCACTTGACTTCACATTCCAGGATGTCTGGCTCTAGTGAGTGATCACAGCATAGTGGTTATCTGGGTCATGAAAATCTTTTTTGTACAGTTCTTCCATGTATTCTTGCTACCTTTTCTTAATATCTTGTGCTTCTGTTATGTCCCTACCATTTCTGTCTTTTATTGAGCCCATCTTTTTATGAAATGTTCCCTTGATATCTCCAATTTTCTTGGGGAGATCTCTTGTGTTTCCCATTCTATTGTTTTCCTCTATTTCTTTGCATTGACCACTGATGAAAGCTTTGTTATCTCTCCTTGCCATTCTTTGGAACTCTGCATTCAAATGGGTATATCTTTTCTTTTCTCCTTTGCCTTTTGTCTCTTCTTTTCATAGCTATTTGTAAGGCCTCCTCAGACAACCATTTTGCCTTTTTGCATTTTCTTTTTCTTGGGGATGGTATTGATCACTGCCTCCTGTACAATGTCACGAACCTCTGTCATAGTTTTTCAGGCACTCTGTCTATCAGATCTAATCCCTTGAATCTATTTGTCACTTCCACTGAATAATCATAAAGGATTTGAATTAGATGATGTGTGAATGATCTAGTGGTTTCCCCTACTTTCTTCAATTTAAGTCTGAATTTAGCAATAAGAAGTTCATGATTTGAGCCACAGCCAGCTCCTGGTCTTATTTTTGCTGACTGTAGAGAGCCTCTCCATCTTTGACTGCAAAGAATAAAATCAATCTGATTTCAGTATTGACCATCTGGTGATGTCCATGTGTAGAGTCTCCTCTTGTGTTGTTGGAAGAGCGTGTTTGCTATGACCAGTGCGTTCTCTTGGCAAAACTCTATTAGCCTTAGCCCTGCTTCACTCTATACTCCCAGAATAAATTTTACTCCAGGTATTTCTTGACTTTCTACTTTTGCATTCATTCTTTTATATTGAAAGAATATGAAATTATTATATAAACATATATTTATAAGCATATATCTATATACATGTGTATAATACATATAAACATGTATTATATAAACATTTATTTCTCTCTATTTTCATATTTTTCATCAACCCAACAGATATTTTTCATTAGCATTGTGAAATGCCACTCTATTATAAAATCATTCTGTATATTTATGTATGATCATTTTTCAACCTAATTAGATTTGATAATATTATCAATTTCATAGTTTAATCAAGAAAAGTTTTCATTATTCCTGCTGGTTTATTTAATTTTAGTGTGAAAGCAATCATTTATATTATAAGAATAAAAGTTTGGAAGTGATACCAAAACACTGAACAAGGAGTCAACAGATATTAAGCCAATAACCAATTGATGCATAATCCAAATGGAATTTTGCCATTTGTATTTTAAAGAACACATTTGCAAAAAATAAGCAACTAAGTTTTCATCTGAATAATAGTGAAAATAACAAGATCATATAATGTGAGGTGGTGTCTTGGTAATATCAAATAAAATATAGGCAACTTTACTCAGAAATGTTTATCCTTAAGGCTAGTGAACTCTAGAATATGTAATTTTATAAAAATTTATTAATATCTGTAGAAAGCAAGAAAATGAAAATACTCTTAACTACAGGTAGAAGACTAAATGTTAACACCAAGATTAAATTAGTATCAAATATTTAAAATAGGCTGTGAAATTTTGCAGTCTTAAACAATGGCCCTTTTCTAAATGACCTCATTAATATGGTGCTTTATTATCTGGCACAATGGAATCTGAAACCAAATCAAGCAAAGAAAACATTGCTTTGTACTATTAAGCAAGTAAGATTTTGAAGGTACGACAAAAAGACAAATGACTCAGTGGAAAGAGTCAGAAGTCATTTCTTTGCAGAATCATTTGCGTGAACCTGGGGAAGTCATAAGATTTTATTTATATGAAAAAACTCTCCAATCATACATATAGAGATAATGCAAATATTATATTTATCTTCATTTAGAATTTTCACACTGAATATATTAATATCTTATTAAACAAACAATAGACTTGCCACTGAACCTTAAAATACTAGGAAAATTTTTGCTCTGTTGAGCCTAATACTGGTAAAGATCTTTATCCTTTAAAAAATTTTTGTATATGATTTCTCTCTAGATAATTCTAACTAGCTAGGAAATTAGGAAGGCATGAGATAATGATCAGTTTATATGTATTTATGAACAACATGATCTGACCTACATGATAACCAAACCAGATCTGTGGTTGAGAACAGTATTTTGTAATGGAGTTTTGCTATTTCACTTAGAATTTAATTCAGTCAAAATAAAAATAAAATGTATATTCATATCATATAGCTTCATCTGTATTCAAACCAACTTTTCCAGATCACAAATATCAGCAGGGATAAATATGTAAGCATAGTTCCAGAAGTAATGGAGTTATGCCTTGCTGTTTGACACTGCTGGAAATGCTATCAGAAGTACAGGCTGCGGGCAAGGAGAAAGAAAGCTTTTTCAAACGGGGAGAATAATGGTAATTGGGCAAGGAGGCTCTCATTATTTCCCACAGACACTGTGTTCCAGTGTTTCACTCAAGTGAACAATGAACCTGCTTACACTCTTTATGGCATCTGAATCTCTTGACCCACTTATTAGAGAGCTGGAATCAAGCAAGGGTTCTGAAAGCCCAAGAGGGGTGGGGGCTGTTTCTCTTATAGCTATACCATTCATAAGTGGCTGGTTTCCTACTCTTAGTTAATTATTTATTGATTGTTTAACCTATCATTCAAGACCTTACACCAGCCTTTGGGCCTGATCTACTCTGGATTTCACCCTCACTGGGAAATTTCTGATTCTGCAACAATTTCCTTCATAAAGCACATGCGTAATGTTTACAAAAGCACAAATGGCCATTGTGTTCATTTTCAGAACAGTGTCATTGAGGAGGCAATAGGAAAGACCATGACTTAAACCCGGTGGGAATAGGGTGAGAACCCCAAGGAATGCAGCACAGGTATGAAAGGAAAATACAGCAGGCTTCTCATTTGTAAGAATGTGCAAGGAGACACAGAAACTAGTAGACACAGAAAATGTTGAAGCTGAGCCAAGAGAGCCAGTCATCAGCCTAGTTAAACCACGCTCTCTCATTCAGAACCCCCACAACAGAATCTTTAAGTCAATGTGCGTGCAGGATCCTTTTTTCTGATTCGGCCGCATTTCATTTTCCTTTTCAAATATTGAGGCCATTATTGCAATCTGCAAGTTTCAGATCCTGTTTCTACTAATCAGGTGTTTGCTATTCTTCTGTGTACTATCATGTGCAGATGGCACAAGCCCTGTCTACAGAGAGTTAAATCAGAGATAAAAGCACTGCAACAAGAAAGGGCCAAAGGAAGAAAATCATTAAAACATCACTTAAAAAAAATTCCCTCATGTCCCCTATTTAGGCGTTTTCTTTGCTATAATCCCCAGCTGTTATGATCTTCTCCTACTCTATTATCATTTGTTAAAATTCTTTCTCATTTTTTGTGGCCCAGCAACAATCAGCTCTTTCAAAAGCCCAACAAGATACCACAAGCACAATCTGATAGTTATATCTACTGATTATGTAGGGCTATTTGTGGCCCTCTTGCAAAGCTTGTCTTCTGCCTTGATTCAGATATACTTCCCCATTTCCTTACCTAATTTTACAACTCCATGAGTTCTGAAATTGTGTCTTATATATTGGTACCATCTTACGCTGCCTCTAGTCAAGAGAGTTTCGGGCTTTTTGTGTAGGGTGTATACAGCAAATATCTCCTAACGAGTGCCTATTATCTAAGCACTCTGGTTGCATGTGTGTGCGCATGCTCAGTCACTTAGTTGTGTTTGACTCTTTGCGACCCTGTGTGTATCCTGCCAGGATTCTCCATCCGTGGGATTTTCCAGGCAAGACTACTGGAGAGGTTGTCATTTTGTTCCGCAGGGGTGTTCCTAACCCAAGGATCGAACCGGTGTCTCCTGCAGGTGGATTCTTTGCCGCTGAGCCACCTCAGAATAGCCACCTTGCCTATTAAAATCAAGAAGGAGGATTAAAAGATTAAAGTACATTCTTTTGGGACTTTCCTGATGTTCCAGCAGCTAAGACTTTGTGTACCCAATACAGGGACCCTGGGTTCAATCCCTGGTCAGGGAACTAAATCCTACATGTCACAACTAAGACCTGGCACAACCAAGTAAATAGATTAATTCAAATGAACACTTTAAAAAAACAAAGCTTTCTTTCCTTACAATGAGTGTTTTCTTCCATGTGTTTATGGAACATGGAGAACTTTCTCAGTAAAACTAGCCCTTGCATTAATATTTTTCTCCTTCATTGAAATCAAAAGGAAAACAAAATTAGTGCTACTGTCAACTCTTTTCCTATTGCTATCGTCACTGGTCTAATTGAATAAATACTATGGAATTCAAAGGCACAGGAGCTGGCTTTTTCTTTCTCAGTTTAAATAGCTAGGTAATTCAAAATATGGAAGGTCCATATTTATGAGTCCTCCACTTGAAGTAGAAGAGAATTAAAGGTGACTAAAATAAATCCTTGATAAAATAAATCCTTTTGGAGCTGAGTTCTTCATGAAAGGCCTTACCAGCTATGCCATAAAGATTACAGTTGCCAAAACATAATCAAGCAAATAGATAGGACAGAATTCCATCCAATAAAAGCAAAGTCTCACATATTTTATTGCACAATGTAGTTATCAATGATTTATAACTTTCCATTTTTCATTCAGAGAAAGTTGCATATATTCCAAGAGGTTATAAAGCTTGATTTTTTTTTTGTGCATAGTTCAATCAGCATTATTTACTACAGAAAATATCACTTGTGGGACATGTAAATTTTACTTTATCTCCACTGGCATGATAAATGATTTATCAAGTGCAGGGTAAAAGGGAGACAAAACACTCTAGCTATATGCAATTGTTTGGATATTAATTTTTTTTTCCATAAGATGACTCTGGTTTATGATAAAACCTGGGTCAGTCAACACACTTTGACACCATGCTAATTCAATGTCTGCCACACTAACGGTGATCTAAGGAAGTGAGCTGTCAACCACTGAATTGTATCTTCAATATTCTGGTGGCTTTGGCTTCACCACTTGCAATTCTTCAAATCAGTGGGTCTTTATAGTCCAGGACCATTGCTGTGTAAACATCAGCTGAAAGAATCTGAGCCCCACCTAATTCCTCTGCTGTGTCCAAAGAAGGAAGGGATACTTTGGAGTTATGGTGACAGTTGCTCAAGGACAGTACTGTTTCATATGCAGACATGATACAGATAGCATTAATGCCAAGATTCTCCATTCTGATTTTTTTTTATCAGAGATGCCTAGGTAGACAACTCATCCTTGTGATTTTGGCTAATATTATCTTAACAATGAGAGCTATCTATTGAGTGCTTATGACTGTGCCAGGTTTTTAAGATTTACTATCCCATTTTAAGAGTTCTAAAAGCCTCACATGTTAAAAATGCTTCATACTGGGTCTTGAGAGTTGATTCCACTCATGTCTTCCCAAATCCTCGTTCACTAATGTTAGAGCTGCTGCTGCTACTGCTGCTAAGTCACTTCGGTCGTGTCCGACTCTGTGCGACCCCATAGACGGCAGCCCACCAGGCTCCCCCATCCCTGGGATTCTCCAGGCAAAAACACTGGAGTGGGTTGCCATTTCCTTGTCCAATGCGTGAAAGTGAAGTCAAAGTGAAATCGCTCAGTCGTGTCTGACTCTTCGCGATCCCATGGACTGCAGCCTACCAGGCTCCTCCATCCATGGGATTCTCCAGGCAAGAGTACTGGAGTGGGGTGCCACTGCCTTCTCCCAGTGTTAGAGCAGTCACTCGAAACTGGCCATGGTGAAAGTGCGATGGTCTTCCCTGGTGGCTCAGATGGTAAAGGATTTGCCTGCAATACAGTAGATTCGGTTTCAATCCCTGTGTTGGGCAAATCCCTTGGAGAAAGGAATGGCTACCCACTACAGAGTTCTTGCCTGGAGAAGTCCATGAACATAGGAGCCTAGCGGTTTACGGTCCATGGGGTTGCAAAGAGTCAACATGACTGAGTGGCTAACACTTAAGGGTTCCCCAGTAGCTCAGTGGTAAAGAACTCACCTGCAGTGCAGGAGATGCAGGTTCTATGCCTGGGTGGGGAAGATCCCTCAGAGGAGGGCATGGCAACTCACTCTCATATTATTGCCTGGAGAATCCCATGGACAGAGGAGCCTGGAGGTCTACAGTCCATGGAGTTTCAGAGTCAAACATGACGAGCAACTGAGCATTCGTGAGCATGTATGAAAATGTGATACCGTGGAAACTGACCAATGTTAAAAATCAGGTCTTTCCAATTTCTGGTTTAATAGCACACCACTGTGTGCTATTTGGAAGTAGCACAAGATACTCAAATAGGTGAAGTATCGAGCTTATAGTCAGTGTGTAAGTTTCAGATAGGAGTTTGACTCCTAGTCAGTATCACATCAGGCTCTACATTGTTGAGGCTGCTTACAGACTCAGAGTCAGTCATTGTGAATAAATTGACTATCCTTCCATAAATTCTATCAAATGTTTACTTTCCCTAATGTTTTGGTTATACTTAATTTTTTAAGATGCAAATAGCCAGTTATCTTAGTGAGCTTCTGCATAATAGAACAATTTTTTTTCCAATTTAATGTGTTTTTATGGGGGTGATGACTACTAGGATGACATATTGGTACCTTTTCTCTGAGCCTGTCAATATTTTGACAGGCTATTTTAACATTCACCTCCCAACTGAAAAATTTAGCAGGAACCACAAGGAGATGGAATGGCAGGAAGCGAGGATAGGTGGGAAAGGAATTTTAAGATGTATCAAGATATAAAGAACAACATAACCTTTAAAAAAAAAAGAAAAGGAAGCATGGTGAGAGTACACTTAGAAGTTGTAGTGATTTTCTTCTGCAACAGATTATCAACAACAAAAAGAATTATAGTTTTTCTTTCCACAGCAGGATAAAATTCCATGTCACTCTTTACAATAATCCAGAACAGTTTCTAAATCGAAACCATTTTACTTGTTTGACTGCTTGTCCTGTTTGTGTGATCTGTTGTTATGGAAATGACTAAGATGTCAAAACATTGTTTTGTATGATCCCACAGGGGAAGGAGGGTTTTAGGAGGAAAACTCTGAAAGAGGTTTAGAAGCAAACTAAAAACACATTTGGGCTTTGCATTTAAAAATCAAAACACATTTTTTGCTTGGCTGTGCTTTGATTTCCAAACCGCTTCTCCCACGTGGACACTTAATACTCTGGTGTGTGAAAGGTCCATGAAGCCCATTTTCAGTTGTTTACCATACACTCATGAACCTGGATAAGTCGATGACACCATTTCTTGCTTGCACACTGGGAACAATTCAATAATTTTGATTGAGTTGACCAGCCAAATATAAATGAAATAAACCAAACCAGTTATTTGGAATAATGGATAGGCTAAATTGATTAAAATACCTGCAGTCTGTTGATATATTTCTATTATTTTGTGAATATAGACATGTGTTACAAAAGGTCAACTCTTCAGCAAGTGCAAAATCTATTGTCCTGAAATGTTACATTTTAAAGATCAAAGGAATTGCTGTAATTTAAATACATGCTTAAAATGAAAACATATGAGATTCAAAACACCATTATAAAAATGTGTTTTTGTAAATAAATGCATTTACTATTTCTTATTTTAGGACGTATGGGAATGTTTGCAGTACCACTTGCAACTTGCCAATTTTGAAAAATTGGCCAAGTTAGTGCTTTTCAAAAAATAAACCTAAACCATTGACCTCACTACCAGGATGCCATGGTGGAGAGAAGAAAGATTAAGAAAAAAAGATTAAGAGTAAGAGGTCTGAGATTTTGCAGTTCCTAAGTCTTAACTGGGGCTTTCCAGGTGGTTCAGTGGAAAGAATCTACCTACCAAGGCAGGAAACTTAGGACAAACAGGTTCAGTCTCTGGGTCGGGAAAATCCCCTGAAGGAAGAAATGGCAAACTCTCCAATATTCTTGCCTGAAAATCCCATGGAGAGATGAGCCTAATGGGTTACAGGCCGTGAGGTCACAAAGACTTAATTAGGCAGAAAGAACCAGGAAATATTTATACTATGGAGGAAAATGTGAGGGAATATAAATGTATTAATATAACACGTGAGGTATAAAATATTTTACTTCATATGTTCTAGAGGTTTGGGCTTCCCTTGTGGTTCAGTTGGTAAAGAATCTGCCTGCAATGTGGGAGACCTGGGTTCGACCCCTGGGTTGGGAAGATCCCCTGGAGAAGGGAAAGGCTATCCATTCCAGTATTCTAGCCTGGAGAATTCCATGGACTGTACAGTCCATGGGGTTGCCAAGCATCAGACATGGCTGAGCGACTTTCACTTTGACTTCACAGAGGCTTACTTTGTAACATTGTGTAGAGTCCATTATTATACATGTTACATGGCTGATTAATGTAAAACACAGTTGCTTGATTAAAAAAAGAAAAGCAAATGTGTGACATACCATTTTTTTGGACATAGTTGTCAGTATGCTAGACACCCATGAGAAGGGTAAATTCTGACATGTTGAAGTCTTTGTAAGATTTCTCTCCTGGAAGCCATGTCAGATAGCTATGCAGCTGCCACTAACCTGGCAAGTAGTGATCTGCCATGGTGATCTGTAAAATTATAACACTAAAGACCCCTAGAGTGAGTTTTCCTTCTCAGAGAAGCCACTAACCCTCTGTGTAATCTTCATCTTGAACCCCAGTGTCCACAATCTCCCTGGTGGTGTGGACAATATCAGGATTATTTGGCAATGCATTTCACATACATGAGGGGCTTCTCAGGGGGCGCTAGCAGTAAAGAGCCACTTGCCAATGCAGGAGATGTAGGAGACATGGGTTTGATCTCTGGGTTGAGAAGATCCCCTGGAGGAGGAAATGGGAACTCTCTTCAGTATTCTTACCTGGAGAATGCCATGCACAGAGGAGCCTGGTGGGCTATAGTCCATGGGGTTGCAGAGTCAGACACCACTGACGCAACTTAGAATGCACACACCTGACTCCTAGCACAGTGACTGACAAATAGCAGTTTCAAGATAAGTATTTCTGGAAAGAGATTTAGTGAGTCCTAACTTTTTTCAGCGTTCATGTATTTATCTGTAAAATGAGAATAGGGTCAAATACATAAATGAAAATAGGATTGTTGGGAATAAAATGAGATTATGCATGTGAATATATTCTTAAAAAGGTTACTCTTATATTTGTCACTTTACAAATATTTCTCCTTTTTCATTATTTATAGCAGCCATAAATAAAATACACTCATTCTTCACTTGGAGAGGATTAGTTATAGTAGGTGTTAGAACAAAAAATGACACTAAAACCAGGTGACATTTTTCAATCTTGGATTTTCCTCTTGCAAATTTGGTGGTTATTTTTTAAACTGGAATTACTTCCACATTATTGTGAACTTCTGGCAGTATCACCTTAGGCAGTTTAAAATTATTTCAGGATAATTAAAGTATTCTATTATTTAAGTGTATCATGTTACTGCTCCCTTTGCTGAAACAATGTTCTGTGGTTGTGTACCATGGAATTCTCCAGATAATGCTTCAAATTGCATCTTTGCATATTTTATGTTTTTCTCTGATTGAATTTTTCTCTAAGGGTTGAGCCCCTATGTAATTCCTACTCATTTTCTTTTTTAACTTCAGTCAACTCTAAATATGTCTCTAAATATTACTGTTCCAGTCTCTAAATAAAGAGAACTGATAATAGACTTTATATTGATAAAGTAATTTGATAAATTGTAACAAGAGTTATTCAGTGAACAGTCTATATTATACTATAGAAAAGTTCTCATAAGGTAGACCCCTGAAACTTGATCCCTGCAACTACTGGTGTTATTGTAATGTTGTAAAGATCTCCCAAAGCTGTTTTTAAATTAATCCACAATATTAAATATTCTTGTTGAGAAAATGGATTTTCTCTAAAATAAGGAAGAAAAGCCACTCCTTTGAAAAGATGAAACAGGGCTTCCCTGGTGGCTCACTGTTAAAGAATCTGCCTGCCAACGCAGGAGACAGGCTTGATCCCTGATTTGGGAAGATCCCACATGCCGCAGAGCAGCTAAGCCCGGGCCATAACTATTAAGCCAGTGCTCTAGAGCCCAGGAGCTGAAACTACTGAAGCTCGTTTGCCCTAGAACCTCTGCTCTACAACACGAGAAGCCCCTGAAATGAGAAGTCTGTGCACCACAGCTAGAGAGCAGCCCCTACTTGCCACAACGAGAGAAAACCCACGCACAGCAATGAGGACAACACAACCAAACATAAATAAATAAGTACATAAATTAAAAAAAGAGAAACAAATGCATTTTGAAAAGGAGAGAGAAAAAAAAAAAAAGCACCTAATATTAGCATCTGCAACATGCCAAGAACTGTGACAGGAAATTTACACATATAATCCCCAGCAGCAGATTTGAGATTATTATCTCATTTTACAAATAAGAAAATGATTCTCATGGTACTTGCAGTACCATGATTGATACCACACAGTAAGTGGTAGAGAGTATGCATGGTTTTAAAATAAGCATTAATTTTAAAATAGTACTAGACTTACAGAAAAATTGTGGAAAGGACAGAGAATTCTCATATAACCTATACCCAGGTTCCCCAATTGTTAATATCTTATGTTAATATGGCACTTCTATCACAAGTAATGAACCAATATTCATACACTATTATTATTATTAATATCTAAAGTCTGTATTTTATTAATATTTTCTTAATTTTTGCATAATGTTCCTTGTCTTTTCCAGGATCCCGTCAAAGATGACACATTACATGAAATTGTTATATATCCTTAGGTTTCTCTTGTCTGTGACAGTTTCTGAGATTTTCCTTTTTCATCATCTTTAGTTTTAAGGGGCGTTGTATATCCCTTGTTCTGGCCTTGGAATCAGACACTTTTCTGAAGAGTCCTAGTACATTTAATTGGAGAAAGGTATTGGAAACCAAAGTCTGTACACCAGGTTTCCATTTCTACTGTTGCTCCTAGGATGAGGTGGCTTCTAGGACTTAGCTGGCAGAGCAGGGAAATGTTATGTGTATATATTAATGTCTCTCTCTCCCCCTCTCTTTATATGTATACATAAGATCTATAAATAATGCTCTATGCTCATACATGAATTTCTCTCTTTATATATATGTATTTATAAATATTTCTATGTATTTCCATCTGTAGAAACATAGTAAGTTAATACGAGCTTATACTAATGTCTCAAACTGTTAATAGTAGGAGACAGGTGTTTCTCTGTTGGACTGGGACATTACAGACTAGCAAGCTGGAAATAAATGATCCATGAATCCACAATAACAATGATAAAATGGTTTCCATCATCTGCCACCAGTTTACCTAATTTTTCTATTTCAGGATACATGAATAGTGGTTTCAGAATTGCTGTCTATGGTCTACAGGAAAAAGTTTTATCAAGTAGAGTTCAGGCTGGAGACCCTGGGAGGAGCTGATATTGCAATTCAAGTCTGAAGTCCTCTTGTTGGCAGAATTTCTTCTTGTCCCGAGGAGGTCAATCTTTGTTTTATTAAGAACTGCAACTGATGATATGAAGCCCACCCAGACTGTGAAGGACAATTTAAATTGCATTAAGTGTTACTCTTGGCTGAGTCATAAAGAATCTGCCTGCCAATGCAGGAGCCACAGGTTCAATCTCTGGGTTGGAAAGATCCCCTGGAGGAGGAAATATCAACCCACTCCAGTATTCTTGCCAGGAAAAATCCCATGAACAGAGAAGCCTGGCAGGCTACCGTCCATGGGCTTACAAAGAGTCAAACAAGACTGAGAGAGTGAGCATGCATGCATGCTTTTCAAAGAAACACCCTCAAAGAAACACTTAGAATAATATTTGATGAAATATCTGGACAACATGGCCCAGTCAGATATATACATACAATAAATGATCAGACCTATTTTTTTGGAGAGTTTTTGTCAGAAATGGGTTTTATTTGTGTCAAATGTTCTTACTGCATGTATTAGTATGATCATATGTCCTTCAGTCCATTCTTTTAATCAAAATATAGTTGATTTACATTACATTAGTTTCACATATACAATATAACACATTATGTTATTTAATCTTTGTGAGAACCATACTGTTTTATCCATTGTCTAGATTTTTTAAAATATAAAGTAAATTTGATGCACACTATTATATATTACAAGTGTACAGTAGTTCATAATATTTCGAGATTCTTCTCTATTTTAGAGATTATACTCCAGACCACCTGACCTGCCTCCTGAGAAATCTGTATGCAGGTCAAGAAGCAACAGTTACAACTGGTTATGGAACAACAAACTGGTTCCAAATTGGGAAAGGAGTACGTCAAGGCTGTATATTGTCACCCTGCTCATTTAACTTATATTCAGAGTACATCATGTGAAATGCTGGGTTGGATGAAGCACAAGCTGGAATCAAGATTGCTGGGAGAGATATCAATAACCTCAGATATGCAGATGATACCACCCTGTGACAGAAAGTAAAGAACTAAAGAGCCTCTTGATGAAAGTGAAAGAGGACAGTGAAAAAGTTGGCTTAAAACAACATTCAGAAAACTAAGATCATGGTATCCAGTCCTATCATTTCATGGCAAATAGATGGGGAAACAGTGGAATCAGTGAGAGGCTTTATTTTCTTGGGCTCAAAGATCACTGCAGATGGTGACTGCAGCCATGAAAGTAAAAGACTCTTGCTTCTTGAAAGGGAAGTCATGACCAACCTGGACAGCATATTAAAGAGCAGAGACACTACTTTTTCAACAAAGGTCCGTCTAGTCAAGGCTATGGTTTTTCCTGTGGTCATGTATGGATGTGAGAGTTGGACTATAAAGAAAGCTGAGCACGAAAGAATAGATGCTTTTGAACTGTGGTATTGGAGAAGACTCTTGAGAGTCCCTTGGACTGCAAGGAGATCCAACCAGTCAATTCTAAAGGAAATCAGTACTGAATATTCATTGGAAGGACTGATGTTGAAGCCCAAACTCCAATACTTTGGCCACCTAATTCAAAGAACTGACTTTTTTGAAAAGATCCTGATGCTGGGAAAGATTGAAGGCAGGAGGAGAAGGGGACGACAGAGGATGAGATGGTTGGATGGCATCACCAACTCAATGGACATGACTTTGAGTAAATGCTGGGATTTGGTGATGGACAAGGAAGCCTGGCAGGCTGCACTCCATGGGGTTGCAAAGACTAGGATACATCTGAGCAACTGAACTGAACTGATATTCCATTTAAATTTATTATAAAATACTGGCTGTATTACCTCTGTTATACAGTATATTCTTTTGATTTCTTTTATACTTAGTAGCTTTTAGCTCTTAATCCCCGACTTATGCCTTGACCCTCTCTTCTTTCCTCTCCCTACTCAGTCAATTACTATGATGAATTACATTGAGTGCTTTATAAATTGTGCCAATCTAACATTGCCGGAATGAACTCCACTTGGTTGTTATTATCTTTTTATGTTACACTGAGTTTGATGTGAAAGCATTCTGTCCAGGGTTTTCTGATATGTTGGGGGAGTGTGTAATTTCCTTTGTTGTTTCCCTGCAGCAAAGATTTGAAATGGCGGATGAGGGTTACAGCTCTGTTAAAGCTCAGTTTTATTTGGCTAGCAAAGGAAAGTATACCCTCGAGGCGTGATGGTGGGCCACCCCAAAGGCGAGGCCTCAATCCATCTTGGCTTCCTGTGTTTGTTTTACCTGAAGTTCTCACTTGGGTCTGTGGCTTTTCTTTGGTTCTGTTTTTGTAGGCTGTTCCTTTTCTTTGTCTTTTAGCCACAGCCATTTTGGACTCCTTTTTTTCTATTCTAACTAGTTAACATATCTCTGCTCGGTAAAGGTAATAGTCTGTAGTTTTCTTGTAATATTTTCATAAGTGTTGCTTCTATACCTAATATGTGGCAGAGACTGCGTCTTTTTGCTACACATAAAAATGTGCTTATATAATCCTGCTGCTGACTTGCTCTCCAAATCTGGGTGACTTGCATCATCTCTAGATCTACTTCTCCTACTGTAGAATTAAAAGTTATGTTCAGAAGTGTCTATTTCAGTTCCAGAAATATAACAGCCATTCCTACGTATAATAACAAAACCTCAAATTAATGATTAAATTTCATAAAAGTCATGGCCATTGTATTATTATATCCTCCCAACTACTCCTTGTGGTTGAGTAAAGCAAGTACTAGTTTCATTATTTATAGATAAAGTTACCAAAGTTCATAAAAATTAAGCTTTCCAAGATCACAGTTTCTAAATGTTGTTGTTAGGATTCAAACTCAAGATCTTTGGGCCAACATATCAAACATTTCAGGGCTTCCTGGATGGCACTAGTGGTAAAGAAACCACCTGTCAATGCAGGAGACAGACGCAAGAGACACAGCTTCAACCCCTGGGTCAGGAATGTCCCCTGGAGGGGGGCATGGCAGCTCACTCCAGTGTTCTTGCCTGGAGAATTCCATGGACACAGGAGCCTGGCAAGGTACACTCCATATGGTCACAAAGAGTCAGTCATGACTGAAGCGACTTTACACACACACACCAAATATTTAAGCTTTATAAGACCATAGGCTTATTGAATTAATAAGTAAATTCACTTTCCAAAGCTATTCTCCAAAAGACCATATTCTCCTGGAGACCATTCTATGCATAAATGGCAAACTAGAAAGAAAGTTCTCAATAGCTCTGTTGTATAAAAGAGAGATCAAAATCCTACCTGTTCTTTCTTTTATACACTGTACTTACAAAAGTTCAGCTTTCTCCTGTAAATGTGAATCACATTATTACATTTTATTTTTATAAAATGCAACATTACCTAAGCAGGAAAAGTATAACTGTCTGCAAGCCCAAATTACAGAATGGGTATTGGATACACATAACTAAATATCAAGGGTGAAGAGTAAGACTTTCTGTACCCTGCTCAAGGAATAATGAGCTCACAGTCCTCTGCATTTACTATCACATGGATATCTTTATGTCCTTTTAGTTACAAAGAGCTTTTCTAAACATTGAACTCCACAGTGATAGCAGATTTATAGTATATGGATCACACCCTGAGGCTGTCTGTCAAAAGTGTTTTCTAACATAATTTCAAAACAGACGTCAGGTCTAAAGAGTTTCTAATTCCTCATGGAAATGATGTTTGACTTTTCCATGACACCCCACCTCAACTTCATCAAACTAAGCAGATTTGTTCTGATTCTGGTATTTATCTGTCCCTTGGAAGAGTAGGCATTTCCCCCACAGGTTTGCAGATGAGTATACTTGCAATGTTTCAAGAGCTATCATTATTGGTTGAGGTTCAGATACTTGCAAAAAGTTGGAGGATATTAGAAACTTTCTGCTGATGAGGGATTCTGGGTTTGCCTGTATAGGTGGAGATTCACCAAGAAGTAGCAGTTCTTGGCAAAACATTTGTCATGTTGAGTAGGGTGAAGCATGGACCATTTTTCAGATATTGGGCTGTGGAGGTATGTGATGAGAAAGGAGAAGGATGAACATAAAATAAGTGGGATCTGTATGTTCATGAAACAGAGGTCAGATAATATGAAAGGACAAGCTATTCTCCAAAACAAAAGCCCATATTGAGGCCCTAAGATGGGATCAATGAAAGATTTTCGCTTCATCTGCTCATCTGGGGGAGATGACCACCCATGACTAGAATCATATGACGATAACCACTATCATTTATCAGTGTCCTATCTTTTTGCCTTTTCATACTGTTCATGGGAGTCTCATGGCAAGAATACAGAAATCATTTGTCATTCCCTTCTCCGGTGGACCACATTTTCTCAGAACTCTCCACCATGACCCATCCATTTTGGGTGGCCCTACAGGGCATAGTTCATAGTTTCATTGAGTTATACAAGGCTGTGGTCCATGTGATCAGTTGGATTAGTTTTCTGTGATTGTGGTTTTCATTCTGTCTGCCCTCTGATGAAGAAGGATAAGAGGGTTATGGAAGCTTAAAGCTCAACATTCAGAAAACAAAGATCATGGCATATGGTCCCATCACTTCAAGGCAAATAGACGGAGAAACAGTGAAAACAGTGGCAGACCTTATTTTGGGGGGCTCCAAAATCACTGCAGATGGTGACTGCAGTCATGAAATTAAAAGACACTTACTCCTTGGAAGAAAAGTTATGACCAACCTAGATAGTATATTCAAAAGCAGAGACATTACTTTGCCAACAAAAGTCCATCTAGTCAACACTACGGTTTTTCCAGTAGTCACATATGGATGTGAGAGTTGGACTATAAAGAAACCTGAACACCAAAGAACTGATGCTTTTGAACAATGACTCTTGAAAGTTCCCTGGACTGCAAGAAGCCAACAAGTCAATCCTACAGGAAATCAGTCCTGAACATTCATTGCAAGGACTGATGATGAAGCTGAAACTGCAATACGTTGGCCACCTCATGTGAAGAGCTGACTAACTGGAAAAGACCCTGATTCTGGAAAAGACCCTGATTCTGGAAAAGATTGAAGGCGGGAGGAGAAGGGGACGACAGAGGATGAGATGGTTGGATGGCGTCACCGACTCAACGGACCTGAGTTTGGGTAAACTCCGGGAGTTGGTGATGGACAAGGAGGCCTGGCGTGCTGCAGTATATGGGGTCTCAAAGAGTTGGACATAACTGAGGGACTGAAATGAACTGAACCACCATCACAAAAAAGTTACCCATTATGAATGCTGTGCTTAGAATCTGGAAATGTTTATAAATGCATTAGCTTGCACACTGACCCTATGAGAGAATTACCAATACTGTCCTCATGATAGAAATGAAGAAACTAAAATTAAAGAGATTGATTGACTAAATGACATTCAGATAATAATTGGCAGAGTTAGGATTCCAGGGCGATTTCCCTCATTGAAAAACTCTTGCCACTTGGGGAAGGATAAGATAGAGGTGTGGAATAAAGAGATACAAAGTATTATATATAAAATAGATAATAAAAAATAAGGATATATTGTATAGCATAGGGAAATACAGCCATCATTTTTTGAAAACATTAAATAGAGTGTAATCTATAAAAATGTTGAATCACTATGTTGTATACCTGAAACTAACATAATATTTTGAACTGACTATTCAGTTCAGTTCAGTCGCTTAGTCGTGTTCAACTCTTCCTGATCCCAAGCATGCCTGGCTTCCCTGTCCATCAACAAATCCCAGAGGTTGCTCAAACTCGTGTCCGTTGAGTTGGTGATGCCATCCAAACACTCATCCTCTGTCATCCCCTTCTCCTCCTGCCTTCAATCTTTCCCAGAATCAGGATTTTTTTTCCCAATGAGTCGGTTCTTTGCATCAGGTGGCCAAAGTATTGGAGTTTCAGCATCAGTCCTTCCAATGAATATTCAGGACTGATTCCCTTTAGGATTTACTGGTTGGAACTCCTTGCAACCCAAGGGACTCTCTAGAGTCTACTCCAACATCACAGTTCAAAAGCATCAATTTTCCACACTCAGATTTCTTTATAGTCCAACTCTCATCCGTACATGACTACTGGAAAAACAATAGCTTTGACTAGATGGACCTTTGTTGGCAAAGTAATGTCTCTGCTTTTTAATGTGCTGTCTAGGTTGGTCATAGCTTTTATTCCAAGGAACAAGTGTCTTTTAATTTCATGTCTGCAGTCATGGTCTGCAGTGATTTTGGAGCCCCCCAAAATAAAGTCTCTCACTGTTTCCATTGTTTCCCCAACTATTTGGCATGAAGTGATGGGACCGGATGCCATGATGTTAAGTTTTTGAATGTTGTTTTTAAGTCAACTTTTTCACTCTTCTCTTTCACTTTCATCAAGAGACTCTTTAGTTCCTCTTCACTTTCTGCCATAAGGGTGGCGTCATCTGCATATCTGAGGTTATTGATATTTCTCCTGGCAATCTTGATAGAAATATCAATAACCTCAGATACACAGATGACACCTCCCTCTGGCAGAAAGTGAAGAGGAACTAAAAGCCTCTTAATGAAAGTGAAAGAGGAGGGTGAAAAAGTTACTTAAATCTCAACATTCAGAAAACGAAGATCATGGTATCTGGTCCCATCATTTCATGGGAAATAGATGGGGAAACAGTGGAAACAGTGTCAGACTTTATTTTGGGGGGCTCCAAAATCACTGCAGATGGTGATTGCAGCCATGAAATTAAAAGACGCTTACTCCTTGGAAGAAAAGTTATGACCAACCTAGATAGTATATTCAAAAGCAGAGACATTACTTTGCCGACTAAGGTCCGTCTAGTCAAGGCTATGGTTTTTCCTGTGGTCATGTATGGATGTAAGAGTTGGACTGTGAAGAAAGCTGAGCGCCAAAGAATTGATGCTTTTGAACTGTGGTGTTGGAAAAGACTCTTGAGAGTCCTTTGGACTGCAAGGAGATCCAACCAGTCCATTCTAAAGGAGGTGTTCTTAGGAAGGAATGATGCTAAAGCTGAAACTCCAGCACTTTGGCCACCTCATGCAAAGAGTTGACTCATTGGAAAAGACTCTGATGCTGGGAGAGATTGGGGGCAGGAGGAGAAGGGGACGACAGAGGATGAGATGGCTGGATGGCATCACTGACTCAATGGATGTGAGTCTGAGTGAACTCTGGGAGTTGGTGATGGACAGGGAGGCCTGGCGTGCTGCGATTCATGGGGTCGCAAAGAATTGGACACGACTGAGCGACTGAACTGACCTGATCTTGATTCCAGCTTGTGCTTCATCCAGCCCGACATTTCACATGATGTACTCTGCATATAACTTAAATAAGCAGGGCGACAATATACAGCCTTGACGTACTCCTTTCCCAGTTTGGAACCAGTCTGTTATTCCATGTCCAGTTCTTTTGCTTCTTGACCTGCACATAGACTTCTCAGGAGGCAGGTAAGGTGGTCTGGTATTCCCATCTCTTGAAGAATTGTCCACAGTTTGTTGGGATCTACACAGTCAAATGCTTTGGTGTAATCAATAAAACTGAAGTAGATGTTTTTCTGGAATTCTCTTGCTTTTTCCATGATCCAATGGAAATTCGAAATTTGATTTCTGATCCTTTGCCTTTTCTAAATCCAGCTTGAATACCTGGAAGTTTGCAGTTCACAGCTGAAGCCTGCTTGGAGAATTTTGAGTATTACTTTGCTATCGTGTGAGATGAGTACAATTGTGTGGTAGTTTGAACACTCTGTGGTATTGCCCTTTTTTGGTGTCCTTTTCCAGTCCTGTGGCCACTGCTGAGTTTTCCAAATTTGCTGGCACATTGAGTGCAGCACTTTCACAGCATTTAGGATTTGAAATAGTTCTACTGGAATTCCATCACCTCCTCTAGCTTTGATCATAGTGATGCTTCCTAAGGCCCACTTGATTCTGCATTACAAGATGTATGAATCTAGGTGAGTTATCACACCATTGTTGTTATCTTGGTCATGAAGATCTTTTTTGTATAGTTCTTCTATGTAGTCTTGCCAGTTCTTAGTATCTTCTGCTTCTGTTAGGTGCATATTGTTTCTTTCCTTTATTGTGCCCATAAAATATGCATTTTTGCATGAAATAGTCCTTTGGTATCTCTAATTTTCTTGAAGAGATCTCTAGTGTTTCCCATTCTATTGTTTTCCTCTGTTTCTTTGCACTGATCACTGAGGAAGGCTCTGTTATCTCTCCTTGCTGTTCTTTGGAACTCTGCATTCAGATGGGTATATCTTCCCTTTACTCTTTTGCCTTCAGCTTCTTTTCTTTTTACAGCTATTTGTAAGCCCTCCTCAGACAGCCATTTTGCCTTTTTGCATTTCTTTTTCTTGGGTGTAGTCTTGATCACTGCCTCCTGTACAGTGTCATGAACCTCCATCCATAGTTCTTCAGGCACTCTGTCTATTGGGTCTAATCTTTGAATCTATTTCTCACTTCCACTGTATAATTGTAAGGGATTTGATTTAGGTCACACCTAAATGGTTTGGTGGTTTTCCCTACTTTCTTCAATTTAAGTCTGAATTTGCCAATAAAGAGTTGATGATCTGAGCCACAGTCAGCTTCCAGTCTTATTTTTGATGACTGTATAGAGCTTCTCCATCTTTGGCTGCAAAGAATATAATCAATCTGATTTCAGTATTGACCATCTGGTTACAACCACGTGTAGAGCGTTCTCTTGTGTTGTTGGAAGAGGGTATTTTCTATGACCAGTGCATTCTCTTGGCAAGACTCTTCTAGCCTTTGTCCTGCTTCATTTTGTATTCCAAGACTAAAGTTTCCTGTTACTTTAGGTATCTCTTGACTTCCTCCTTTTGCATTCCAGTCCCCTATGATGAAAAACACATCTTTTTTTTTTTTTTTTTTGGTGTTAGTTCTGCAAGGTTTTGTAGGTCTTTGTAGAACCATTCAGTTTCAGCTTCTTCACCATTACTGGTTGGGGTATAGACTTGGATTACTGTAATGTTGAATGGTTTGCCTTGGAAATGAACAGAGATCATTCTGTCATTTTTGAGATTGCACCCAAGTACTGCATTTTGGACTCTTTTGTTGGCTATGAGGGTTACTCCATTTCTTCTAAGGAATTCTTGTCCACAGCAGTAGATATAATGGTCACCTGAATTAAATTCACCCATTCCAGTCCATTTTAGTTTACTGATTCCTAAAATGTCAATGTTCACTCCTGCCATCTCCTGTTTGACCACTTCTAATTTACCTTGATTCATGGACCTAACATTCCAGGTTCCTATGCAATATTACTCTTTATAGCATCAGACTTTACTTCCATCACCAGTCACATGCACATCTTGGTTTTGTTTTCACTTTGGCTCCATCTTTTCTTTCTTTCTGGAATTACTTCTCCATTATCTTCTCCAGTAGCATATTGGGCACCTACCAACCTGGGGAGTCTATCTTTCAGGGTCATATCTTTTTGCCTTTTCATACTGTTCATGGTGTTCTCAAGGCAAGAATACTGAAGTGGGTTTGTCATTCCCTTCTCTGGTGGACCACATTTTGTCAGAACTCTCCACAATGACCCATCCATTTTGGGTGGCCCTACAGGGCATAGCTCATAGTTTCATTGAGTTATACAAGGCTGTGGTCCATGTGATCAGTTGGATTAGTTTTCTATGATTGTGGTTTTCATTCTGTCTGCCCTCTGAGGGTTAAGGATAAGAGGCTTATGGAGGCTTCCTGATGGGAGAGACTGACTGTGTGGGGAACTGGGTTTTATTCTGATGGGTAAATCTTTAATCTAATTTCCTGTTGATGGGTGGGGCTGTTTTCCTGCCCTATTGATTGACCTAAGAGCAAATTATGGTGGAGGTAATGAAGACAAAGGCTACCGACCTCCTTCAAACGATCCTGTGTACACACTGCAGCACACTGTGCTCCTGACTCTGCAGCAGGCCACTGCCGACCCATGCCTCTGCTGGAGACTCCTGGACACTCACAGGCAAGTCTGGGTCTGTCTCTTGTGGGATCACTGTTCCTTTCTCCTGGGCCTGGTGTGCACAATGTTTTGTTTGTACCCTCCAAGAGTCTGTTTTCCCAGTCCTATATAAGTTCTGTAATCAAATCCCACTGGCCTTCAAAGTCAAATTCTCTGGGGGTTCTCAGTCCCTTTGCTGGATCCCCAGCTTGAGAAATCTGTTGTGGGTCCTAGAACTTTCTTAACAGTGCAAGAATTTATTTGGTATAATTGTTCTGCAGTTCGTGGGTCATCTGCTCAGCGGCTCTATGGTGGGGTTAATGGCGACCTCCTCCAAGAGGTCTTATGCAACAGGTTGTGTGACCCAGGTAGTTGTACCCAGAGCTCCTATCCCTATTGCAGGCCACTGTTGATCCGTACCTCCACCAAAGAGTCAAACACAGGCCGGGCTCAATCTCTGTAGGGTCTCTGGGTCCTAGAACACACAAGGTTTGGTTTGAGCCCTTCAAGCATCTCTGGCAGGTATGGGGTTTGATTCTAAATGAGATTTTCCCCCTCCTACTGTCTTGCTGGGACTTCTCCTTTGCCCTTGGGTGTGGGTATCTTTTTTGGTGGGATCCAGCATTCTCCTGTTGATGATTGTTCAGTAGCCAGTTGTAATTTTGGAGTTCTCACAGGAGATAAAAAAAATTAAAACAAAACAAAACCCTCTTTTTCTTAGCAGGAGCATTCATACACACAGAACAAATGTATAGTATCTGAATGATGACACATAAGTTCTTGGAACCAATTTATGCTTAATTGTATATACCACATTAGATGCAGTAGGGTGAAGTAGGGAAAACAAAACAACAAAGAAGAATTAAACAAACATGCTTTTTGGAAATCTAAGAACCTGGAATCTCAACACATATAAAAGGAAACTGACCAGAACATATAAACCAAAGCATGATGCTTTCTGGTAGAGTACCCTGAAGTCTTAAAGCTTGCCACACTTTGGGGTATTGCATTAGTTTGCTACTGCTAATGTAACAAAGTATGAAGTAAGTATGGCTGAAATAGAAAAATCTTATTTTATGATAGTTCTGTAGGTTAGATATCTGATACAGATCTCTGGGTTAGAATCAAGATTTCACAAGACTGGTTCCTTTCTGGAGCCTTTAGAAGAGACTCTACCTTTTGCACTTTCCTTGACTCATGATTCTTAATCTCCATATTTAAAGCTAGCAAAGCTGCATGTCTCTGACCATTTTCCCATGGTCACATCTCCCTCTGATCACAGCCAGGGAAGGTTCTGTGATTTTGAGGACTCATGTGATTATACTGGGCCCAGGTTCATAATCTCAGCTAGTCTCCCCAAAACAAAGTTCTTAATTTAATCACATTTGAAACCCTTTTGCCATGTAGCAAAGGACATTCACAGCCTCTGGCATTAAGACATAGATGCCTATGTGGAGCCATTTTTCTGCCTTTCTCAGTGTCTAAAGCTTAGAACCTGATAAACACAGACTGAGATCAAGTATAAGATGAGATAACAAACAGGAAATGCTGTAAAGACCAACGCCAGAGTAAGATAATTTTTTAAATGTCAAAGAGTTGTGTTTTGAATTCTATCTTTCTCATCTTACAGCTATGAATATTTTCTCTGTTCCTAGAGCCTGATCAAGTCTGCTTTTCTATTCTTCCCATAAGTTGCCAGCAATGTTAGAAGCTGGAACAGAGAGACACAAAGACACCATGGGTCTCATTTTTCCAGATCTTGCACAGTTCTCCCTTCAGGCTGTGAAGTTAGCTTCTCTTGGAGGGATAAAAGTCTCTGACAACTGATCTTTCTTAGCAATAAATGGTCTTTCAGAGTTTGGAGAGAGTAAGATACTATGGATAAATTTACCTAGCTCAGATCAATAATGAGAATCATATTCTTCTTTAAAGAACATCATTTCCAGTATTTACTCCTCCTGTATACCAATATTTTAAAATATATGTATATATATTAAGATATATATTTACTTAAAAATATATATTTTGCCTTATAAAGAAAGGAAGTAGAAAGCAATTGTGACTTGCAACTGCTAACATGATCTACCTCACATCCCACTTCTTTTAAGTTATGTTTAAAAAGAATAAAAACAACAACAATGAAAAGTCAAAGAGTTCACCTAGTAAACACTGATATCCAGTTCAGGACATCCTCTGAGGGAATTAAAAGTACTAGAAACCCTTAAAAATGCACAAACACATTAAAAGTGCACAAACCATCCTCTATTCTAAAAATAAATTGCTAAACTTTACATTTAGAGGATTTATGTGTGAAATCCGAATGAATGTACTCAATCCATCATCCCTGAATCAATCTGTCACATTGTCACAGGAGTGGGGAAGAGCTGATTGCTAATAGCAAAAGCTATAAACAGGTCCACCTTAGGATATCTAGGGAGTTAACCATTTTTACATCAGAGCACAAGTGGGCAGCACAAAATATGTTAGAACAATATCAGTGAAGTGTTGAATTAAAAAAAACCTACTTACACAAAGGAAAAACAACCTCATGAAAGTATATTAATTGAAATATGCTAATATTGGCTACATATTCACATGCTGTAAATCAGACTCAGATAAATATTTTTCCCACCTCCAAATGTGATATTCTTCCAACTTTGGCAGGTTAACTCAGTTGCTGAGAGTCAAGGAAATGGGTCAAGAATGAAAAAGTTTGCCTACTATAAGAAGGAATTTATGTTCTATCAAAACAGACTATTCTCAAAATCCTGTCTGGTTACTTTGCGGAATTCTGTCATTATGGGGTAGATATGAGAACACAGCATAGTGAAGAAAAAGAATAATACTACTATGTCTTAGTCAGCTTTGTGTTTGTTACCCTAGGTTGAACTGGGGTAACAAATACCAAAATCTTGGTGGCTTAACACAATCAGAGTCTCTTTCAAAGTATGCTTTGGGTCTGAATGACTCTCCAGGGCAGCTCTTTCTCATGTGGTACCAAGATTTCCAGTCTTGCAGCACCACCACTTTGCATAAATCTTTTATAACCTGCTGTGGCAAGAGAGGAAACTCTGCAGAGACAGATATTGGCACTTACATATGTTGACCATTTATGAATATTGGCCATTTCCAGCACTTTTTCCAGAACTAGGCATTGTAAAGCAGCTGGGGAATATACTTTCAACATAACAGAATTGAAAATATTGGCGAGAAGTATTGTTGTCTACCACATACAGGTAGGTAAAACAGCTAGAGTGTGTGAAGGTGATGGCACCTGTGTGTGACTGTTAATCCATGAAGAACAGATATAAGGATGTGATGGCTATTCTGTAGGATAGATACTCAGAGCTGAAACATAATTTACCAATTGCTGGCTGTATAGATGTTATTTATTCTTGTACAGTTTAAATCTTACTAATTCTGGTGAGATGAAGAAGGAGAAATGGAGTTACAGCGACTTTGGTCATGGGTATACTGTTGAGAAAATGTTGATCCACTTAGTTGTATGCAGTATGCTTAGCAAAGTCACTCCTGCAAAAAGAATGTTAGATATTGTCAGTATCCATAGGGCAAGAAATGCCTTTTCTTTTTACTTTTTTTTAACTTTGGATTAGAATATTTTGTTGATTAGTTTATTTGGTAATGATAAATTCCTTTATTCTCAAAGCATTTGAACTGTTTTCTTCCATGATTACATGAGTTACATAGAGTTATACCCTTTCTTCTTAATTATTTAAAATGTGCTATTCACTTCTGTTGTTTTATCATTCATTCAGCTATTCATCCTGGGTATAGAGGAAAAGCTGGTATAATTCTTCTAAGTTCTAATGGGATGAAAGTTCCCCAAACTTTCTGAAGATATTCACAGCCTTAATAGCAATGTTCCATGAAATAAAAATGCTAAGAACACATCAAAAGAAGATGAGATATCAGGTGAGACCTTCAGAACAAACATCCTTGCAGTCAGAGCAAAGTTCACATTTGTAGCCAGGTCCATTCTGTATCCAGTGGTCATGTCCTGACTGATGGGAGAGGGAGGAAATGAAAGGTCACACTGTAGAACTTGAAGGTTTGTGTAGTGTGGTGACAGCATGATCTTCATCTCTGTGTAAATCTTCTTATAACTTAGCTCCTTTTAGTGGATTGGAGATATTTCTTTTCATTCGTTGTTCTGTAAAATAAAGTCAATGAGTCTCATGATGTCAATAAACTTTCCCATAATTCTGCAAGCCAGTCTGGTCTCTGTAGAGAGTTTGTATTGTCTGCAAACAACTGAGAAAGTCTATGGCATCATAACACAGGATGGATATAAGAAGTAGGAGTGACTAACTTTACAGGAGCACTCACATTTATTCAATAAGACACTTTAACTGCCCTTTCCCCTCATTCCTTCATATCTTTCCTTTTTTTCCCCTTCCTGCAACAAATTATTACTTAAAAATGTATTGTGTACAAATCCCTATGCTAGATACAATGGAATTTGACAAAAAATGGTTTAGATAAGCTCCCTGATATGAAGGAATTTATGTAAGAATCTTTTTTTCCTGCCAGGACACTGTCTACTTTCTATTCCAAAGCCCTGTCGTGATGTTACAGTTAAGTCCTTGGAATTACATAGAGGTTTCCATTTAAAGATGGATTTTGAAAATAGTAAAACAAAAAACAAGTAAGTGTTTGTCTGGCTATTTTTGTTTTGGCAATTCAAAGTGTAGGGTTTGGGAAAATGTTTGATTTATGGACCTAGGTTTCTGCAAAGAATCTATGGTGTCTATATTCCTTGAACATTTTGAAACATGTGTTTGCTTTGCAATTAAAGACCACTGCTAGGCATTTATTTTCTTTTTCTCCCTCCCTGAATATTCTTAAACAATCTTGACTTTTAATTCATACATCATAGAAGAAGTTACTCACTTGGAATAAAAAGCGATTAATGACACAAATGGTCAATAACATTCTATAGTCATCCCTAGGGAAAGAACACATTCAGAACACTTTCCCTCCATTTTGTTCATTTGAAAAGATTGACATACTGTGAAAGTCTAGTTAATAGTTGTTAGCATTTCTGAAAGTCAACCAAGTGAATTAGAGATACGTGGAATTATTTGGCAGAATTTCAGACTCTCTGATCCACTAAATAACACCGAGTTTATTGTAGCAAGACCTTGTTTAAGAATCGTGTCATTTCTTCCTCCTGGAAGGCTTGCTTTCTTTAGCCATTCTTTTCTCTCTTTTTTTAAACTTAAGAACTTATTAAAATTGCAGTCAGTGTTGTGACACATGTTGGATTAGTCACGCCAAGTTTAGGGAAGCTGTATGATGGAATATGACAACTTCAGAAGCTTGACAAGAAATGCAAAATGAAAGATCCATCTTAAATTATTTTTAGCAGAAATAAGAAAAAAAAGATATTTACAATCATGGGACAAGTGTGAGTGAATTTTCCTCATATTTTTCAGCAGGGAGTATAGACGGTGTCCTTATACCATTAATTGCATGGGTAACTGGGGTTAAGACTCACTGTTGGGTACAGATAGCTCATTTGCATTTTGACTCTGTAGTAAGAAGTACTGCTATTTATAGTCATTAAAATGCACATAATATAGTACTTAGAACTGTCATAACATGGAAACCACTGTGAGGCTTTCCTATGAAGCTGCAAGTAGGTCGTATGATTATTGTTATGAATGTCAAACTATATGATACATTCACTACAGACTAGTCGGTGTTTCTCAAACTTTAATGTGTACACAAGTCACCTGATAGGATGCATATTTGAGTTCTATATTATCAGGATGGGGAGTGGGACCTGGTGTTTATAACAAGCTTCTAAGTAATGCTGATGCTACCATTCATCCTTGAGTAGAAAGGAAGTAAATCGTATGTGACCAGAGTTATGCAGAGAGAAAAATCCCCCTGGAATAGCAAGACTGTGCTGTGTGGTGAATAAGTCCATCAGAAAGGGACTCATTAGGTAAGTAAGTGTGAATTAAAAAGAGTGACTTATTGCAGTTCCTATCATTAATGCCTATCCAAGTCCTTAGCTTTCCCAAGTGGGTGCAGTGGTAAAGAATCTGCATGCCAATGTAGGAGAAGCAAGAAATGCGGGTTTGATCCCTGGATTGCAAAGATCCCTGGAACAGGAGATGACAACACCCTCCACTATTCTTGCCTGGGATATCCTATAGACAGAGGAGCCTTCCAGGATACAGTCCATGGTTTGTGAAGAGTCGGATACAACTGAACGACTGAGCACCTTACAACGTTACTGCCCAGTGGATTCTGTTCCACACACCCCACACACTCTGGTTCCATTGCCAAGACGATCGATACTGTGTAAAGATTGCATCAGGGTAGCTCTGATTCAGTTACACATTTTGGTTATTTATTTTATCACCTGATTCTCTGATCACTAGGAAATTTTTCTATCATAATTAATCTTCTCATGTTGGATATTTAGGAAGAGAGAATGAGGTTAATGAAGTTTGAGTAATTAAGTGAAATTTATCTTTAAAAACAAATGATTTATAATATGAAGAGAATCTGATGATCAAAGAATGTTGGATATTCCTGTATCTCTGACTGTAAATTTTTACTGAAAATTATCACAATGGTATTTGGTCAGTATCATAGTCTTTGCTGATGTGGTATCACGCAAAATGAATCCACTCATGATGAAGCAAGCAGTTCTCAGTCTGAAAAGCTGATGTTTGATCCTAGAACAAAATGGCTACTAAGTTCTCTGGGGGAAAAAAAAAAAAAAAAACAAACTGAAAATGTTTAAAGTGAAGAAACTTGTCCTATCAGATATTAAACTCCACTTCTAGGATGTTTAATGAAATATTTTAATAGGTGAAATTCTTTTAAAAAACTAAAGAAATTAAAAACAATGCAATTTGAATAATTAAAATGTAGGGTTGTTTTTACACAATAAAGGTATCATACAAAGGCGTAGATTTATATGGGTGCACACTCAGTTGCTTCAGTTGTGTCCAGCTCTTTGTCACCTGTGGACTGTAGCCCACCAGGCTCCTTTGTCTGCGGGATTCTCCAGGCAAGAATACTCAAGTGGGTTGCTGTGCCCTCCTCCAGGGGATCTTTCTGACAAAGGAATAGAACACATCTCCTATGTTTCTTCACATTGCAGACAGGTTCTTTATCCACTGAACCACCTGGGAAGCCCATAGATTTATATATACTGATATAAAAGCATGCTTTTAATTTAACTTAAGTAAAAAGACATGCATTATTAGGTTTCTTTATCATTTAAAACCTTGGTTATTAGATCCATCAATCCGATTCCTGGGTATGTATCTGGAAAAGATGAAGACTCTAATTTGAAAAGATACAAGTACCTCAAAGTTCATACAACACTATTTACAACAGCCAAAACATGGAAAAAACCTAAGTGTCCATTGACAGATGAATGAAAACAGATGAATGAATGAATGACAGATGAATGAAAAATGTGTGTGTGTGTGTGTATATATATATATATATATGTATATATGTATATATATATATATATATAGAGAGAGAGAGAGAGAGAGAGAGAGGGAGTGTATAGACTATCGTGTATAGACTAGTGATTATCCTAGTGAAGTCAAGTCAGAGAAAGACAAATATCATATGATATAACTTGCATGTGGAATTTGTAAAAATGATAGAAATTAACTTATTTACAAAACAGAAACAGACAGACAGACAGACATAGAAAATGAACTTAACAGTTGCCAAATTAGGATGAACTGATACACACTATATATGAAACAGATGAACAACATGGATCTACTGTACAGTGCGTGAAATTATATTCAATATCTTGTAATAATCTATAATGGAAAAGAATCTGAATATATGTATATATATATACACACATATGAATCCTTTTGCTGTGCACCTGAAACTAACACATCATTGTAAATCAATTATATTTCAATAATAATGAATTAATTTTAAAAATATAACCTTAACTGTACATACAGGGTAAAAATCCTAGAAAAATATATCAAATATTCACAGGAATTTTAGCAGCCAGGTAGGATTACAGATAATTTTCATTTTCATATTTTTACAATAATAGACAAGAGCTTTACAGTGTAAAATAGTAAGAATATTTCCACAGTTGAGAATGCTGTAACAGGAAATAATATCACTCTTCAGTGGATCTTTGAGAGGGCATTTGCCTCCTAGTCATACCTACATTTCATTGCCATGTTGCTGAAACCGTTTATTTAGAAGCTCTATAAGCAGGTCATAGGTTATGGTTGTTTCACCATAGGATGTTCGACTGGAAATCCAAATTAATTTTGTCCTAGATATAATGGAACATCTTACCATGATTAACAGTTATTTGCTACATGAGAAAGGTGGCATTGAAACCAAAGAAAGATGAGGGCAAAAATAAGAAATTCTTACTGTAATCTTAGCAACAGGATTCTGATTTTGGTTCCACTCTCTCATATTTGCAATGTTTTCTTCATTTAGTCATCTAATCCACCAAATATATCATATTTTAAATGTAGGTATATGCTGCTACTGCTGCTGCTGCTAAGTCACTTCAGTCATGTCCGACTCTGTGCGACCCCGTAGATGGCAGCCCACAAGGCTCCCTCGTCCCTGGGATTCTCCAGGCAAGAACACTGAAATGGGTGGCCAAGAGAGGTTACATATGACCCCTACATAGACTACAGGAAAAGAGCCACCTGTTCCTAGACTGTGGGCTATGGGGTTTGTGAGGAAACACTAGCAGAGAGTTCATCAGAGAAAGTCTTAATTGGAAGGCAAAACATTTATTTAATAATTATATATTTTAATAATTATTGTGAGAAGTGATCAACATTTTTATAAAGCCTACAAAAATCATCACAGTTGTAATTTAGTGAGCAAAAAGCATGGATGGGACAGGAAAAGAAACATTTTAGACAGAAAAGCCACTAAGGAAATTATTGCATTAAAAAAAGATTAATTGGGGATGAAGAATGAAATCAAGGTTAAAGAATGAAATTGAATTCTGGATTTGTTACAGCTGTAGGACCAAAGCTATGACAGTTGACTGAGTATGGCAGACAACAGACAGAGTCTTCTCAAACAGGAGCATTTGGAAAGATCATGGGAATGAAAACCCTGTAAGATTAGCTTAGGAGGAAAAGTTTGGTCTAGATTTGCTGAGTTACATCATTGTTCATGTATCTCAGAAGTGGCATCACTTTGGAGGCTAGACTATGGAGAGATGATGAGCATAAGGATATAATTCTGAGTGTCTTTAGTAAACTGACAATACTGAAGCATCAAAACAGGGAATGATGCAGTAAAATTTGTTGATAGTTTGATCAAAAATGTGGTCCTCTGACAAAATATGGTCCACCAGAGAAGGGAATGGTAAACCACTTCAGTACTCTTGCCTTGAGAACCCCATGAACAGTATGAAAAGGCAAAAGATAGGACACTGAAAGATGAACTCCCCAGACTGGTAGGTCCCCAATATGCTACTGGAGATCAGTGGAGAAATAACTCCAGAAAGAATGAAGAGACAGAGCCAAAACAAAAACAAAACCCAGTTGTGGATGTGACTGGTGTTAGAAGCAAAGTCTAATGCTGTAAAGAGCAGTATTGCATAGGAACCTGGAATGATAGGTCCATGAATCAAGGCAAATTGGAAGTGGTCAAACAGGAGATGGCAAGAGCGAACATTGACATTTTAGCAATCAACAAAATAAAATGGACTGAAATGGGTGAATTTAACTCAGATGACCATTATCTACTACTGTGGGCAATAATCCCTGAGAATAAATGGAGTAGCTACCAGAGTCAACACCGAAATCAGATTGATTATATTCTTTGCAGCTAAAGATGGAGAAGCTCTATACAGTCAGCAAAAACAAGACTGAGAGCTGACTGTGGCTCAGAGTATGAACTCTTTATTGCAAAATTCAGGCTTAAATTGAAGAAAGTGGGGAAAACCACTAGACCATTCAGGTATGGACTAAATCAAATCCCTTATGATTGTAAAGTGGAAGTGATTTTTATTTTTACTTTATTTCACAATACTGTATTGGTTTTGCCATACATTGACATGAATCCACCATGGGTGTACATGAGTTCCCAAACATGAACCCCCCCTCCCACCTTCCACCCCATATCATCTCTCTGGATCATCCCCATGCAACAGCCCCAAGCATCCTGTATCCTGCATCAAACATAGACTGGTGATTTGTTTCTTACATGATAGTATACATGTTTCAGTGCCATTCTCCCAAATCATCCCACCGTCTCCCTCTCCCTCTGAGTCCAAAAGTCAGCTCTACACATCTGTGTCTCTTTGGCTGTCTCGCATACAGGGTTATCATTACCATCTTTCTAAATTCCATATATATGTGTTAGTATATTAGACATACATACAACTACATAGAAATATAATGATGACATCTTTTATGATTCACCTTGACCATTCTCCTGTGACTCCTTCCATCAAAACAGTTAAGTGACTCTCAGTGACATTCCTAGCATTTTTGATACCTTGACTGAATCATTTTTGTAACATCCATTCCCTACCTCCTCCTCTTTCATACCATGTGATGAAATTATTTTCATGTAGTAATTGGTAATCAATATAAGTTTTTAAATCTTTTTGAAAAACAACAAATAATATATGCAATTTTAAAAAAATAAAGTGGAAGTGAGAAATAGATTTATGGGACTAGATCTGACAGACAGAGTGCCTGATGAACTATGGACAGAGGTTCATGACATTGTACAGGAGAAAAGGATCAAGACTCCCCATGGAAAATAAATGCAAAAAAGCAAAATGGCTGTCTGGGAAGGCCTTATAAATAGTTGTGAAAAGAAGAGAAGTGAAAAGCAAAGGAGAAAAGGAAGGATATAAGCATCTGAATGCAGAGTTCCAAAGAATAGCAAGGAGAGAAATAGCAAGAAAGCCTTCCTCAGCGATCAATGCAAAGAAATAGAGGAAAAGAACAGAATGGGAAAGACTAGAGATCCCTTCAAGAAAATTAGAGATACGAAGGGAACATTTCAGGCAAAGATGGGCTCGATAAAGGACAGAAATGGTTAGGACCTAACAGAAGTAGAAGATATTAAGAAGAGGTGGCAAGAATACACAGAAGAACTAAAAAAAAAAATCTTCACCACCCAGATAATCACAATGGTATGATCACTCACCTAGAGCCAGACATCCTGGAATGTGAAGTCAAGTGGGCCTCAGGAAGCATCATTATGAACAAAGTTAGTGGAGGCGATGGAATTCCAGTTGAGCTATTTCAAATCCTGGAAGATGATGCTGTGAAAGTGCTGCACTCAACATGCCAGCAAATTGGGAAAACTCAGCAGTGGCCACAGGACTGGAAAAGGTCAGTTTTCATTCCAGTCCCAAAGAAAGGCAATGCCAAAGAATGATCAAACTACCGCACAATTGCACTCATCTCACACGCTAGTAAAGTAATGCTCAAAATTCTCCAAGCCAGGCTTTAACAGTACGTAAACTATGAACTTCCAGATGTTCAAGCTGGTTTTAGAAAAGGCAGAAGAACCAGAGATCAAATTGTCAACATCTGTTGGATCATGGAAAAAGCAAGAGTTCCAGAAAAACATCTATTTCTGCTTTATTGACTATGCCAAAGCCTTTGACTGTGTGGATCACAACAAACTGGAATAACAGACCACTGAACCTGCCTCCTGAGAAATATGTATGCAGCTCAGGAAGCAACAGTTAGAACCGGACATGGAAAAAAAGACTGCTTCCAAATAGGAAAAGGAGTACAGCAAGGCTGTGTATTATCACCCAGCTTATTTAACTTATATGCAGTGTACATCAAGAGAAATGCTGGGATGGATGAACACAAGCTGGAATCAAGATTGCCAGGAGAAATATCAATAACCTTAGATATGCAGGTGACACCACCCTTATGGCAGAAAGTGAAGAAGAACTAAAAATCCTCTTGATGAAAGTTAAAGAAGAAAGTGAAAAAGTTGGCATTAAGCTCATTCAGAAAACTAAGATAATGACATCTGGTCCTATCACTTCATGGCAAATAGATGGGCAGACAGTGACGGTTTTATTTATTATTTATTTTCAAACTTATTTTGGGGGGGCTCCAAAATCACTGCAGACTGTGCCCAAATTCATGAAATTAAAAGACACATACTCCTTGAAATGAAAGTTATGGCCACCCTAGACAGCATATTAAAAAGCAGAGACATTGCTTTTCCAACAATTCTGTCTAGTCAAGGCTATGGTTTTTCCAGTAGTCATGTATGGATGTGATAGTTGGACTAGAAAGAAAGCTGGGCACCGAAGAACTGATTCTTTTGAACTGTGGTGTTAGAGAAGACTCTTGAGAGTCCCCTGGACTGACTGCAAGAAAATCCAACCAGTCCATCTTAAAGGAAATCAGTCCTGTGTATTCATTGGAAGGACTGATACTAAAGCTGAAACTGCAATACTTTGGCCACCTGATGCAAAGAACTGACTCATTTGAAGAGACCCTGATGCTGGGGAAGATTGAAGGCAGGAGGAGAAGGGGATGACAGAGGGTGAGATGGTTGGATGGCAATACTGATTCAATGGACATGGATTCAGGTGGCCTCTGGGAGTTGGTGATGGACTGGGAGCCCTGGCATGCTGCAGTCCATGGGGTCAGAAAGAGTTGGACATGACTGAGAGAATGATCTGAACTTGATCAAAGAGGAGATCAAAGGCAGAAAGTTATAAGATTAAATCTATTAAAGAATTTTGAGGGAGTAAACAGCAATGGAAATGGAGGAATATTTTCCTTTTTTTTTTTTTTTTGGTACTGCTACATTCCCCATACCTGAAATTGTGCCTGACTTATACAGTGTCTTGATAAAAAATGTTTAACTGATTAATGTATAAAAAAGATAGCTTAAAGCGAAAGAGATTTGTGAAGAATGTGAAATATGTATAGGTGGAGGAGAAAATGAGTTCTGTAGAAGAAAGTGTATTTTGCATTCTCTCTGATCTTTGAGAGACCAGATTCATAAAAAATGAGAATAAGCAAAAAAGACACAGATGTGTATAACAGACTTTTGGACTCAGAGGGAGAGGGAGAGGGTGGGATGATTTGGGAGAATGGCATCCTAACATGTATACTATCATGTAAGAATCGAATCGCCAGTCTATGTCTGACGCAGGATACAGCATGCTTGGGGCTGGTGCATGGGGATGACCCAGAGAGATGTTATGGGGAGGGAGGTGGGAGGGGGGTTCATGTTTGGGAACGCATGTAAGAATTAAAGATTTTAAAATTAAAAAAATAAAAAATAATAAATTTTAAAAAATGAGAATAAGGAATAAGATCACTTGGTAAATTATTCTATTGTTTACACTCTCATAGTCTGAGCATTTTTTCTATCTTTTCAAACCAGAACTTTCTCTGTGTATAATATCAAGGATATGGGCTACATATCATTATGACAATATTTTATTTTCTTTTTTTTTTCCCCAAAGACTATCACCTTTGGAGCTTTGTGCTTTACTTAAAAGCAAACAAAGAAAGAACTGATAATTAATTAAATCCTAGGAATACAACATCAGGTCAACATACAATTTAAAATACTAATTCAGTCTTTGGATAAAGTGGGCTTTGTCCCAAATGCTTAAATATTGATTCCACAAAGAAAAACAAACAGCCACCATGAGTGATATATAGAGTTAATTATTTTCAGTTAGTTTATGATACATTAAATTATAGGGCTCCTGTGTGTGTGTGTGTGTGTGTGTGTGTGTGTGTGTGTGTGTGAACCTGTGTGTGTGTGTCTGGAAGGTAGAGTTTCTGTAAGTCATAGCTTTTTTTCTATGTGTCAGATGACTGATGAATTTCAGACATCAGTGCAACAAATTTCTTTGAATAGAAGATAAATTTGTGTGGGAAATGCTCAGACTTTTGGGAAAGGTAATTGCATTCTAGTTTAAGAGATTTTATATGTACCACTTAGATGTATACACATTTTGGTTAGCGTCACTGCCTGAAAGTTCAACCTTTGGGTTTACTAGAGAAAAGTAACAAAAGCATAGCATTAAGAAAAACATCAATTTGCTCCGCAGGTACCAGCAGTATATTTACTCCATACCCTTTAAAATGAATGGTTATGTGGCACTTATTTTAAAGCATATTTTACCACAAGGTCACAGGATATATTTTATTAGATTGGACACTTAGTGCAAAGGAGATGAAAAATATGTGTAAATCTCATAGACATTCACTAACAGTTAAAGAATGTCTTTGGTAGATGACTTACTTTGAATTATGCAACTTTAAAAAGTAACAGTTTCAAAATCTCAGCAGAGGAGACCAAAAGCTCGGCATGCAAACCTGTGAATTCTCTGTCTCTTACCTGCTGTGTATCCACAGGCAAGCCACGTAACTGGTGTGATGTTCTTATCTATATAAAAATTCAACCTGACTGTCTTGGTTATAGAGTCCTACCGAGTATAGGCATTTGGGAAGATAATAGAAATACAGATTTAGGAGGAAGGTTAGCTTATGGGGGAAGACTGATAAACTTAATGTAGATTCATTGCATTACAAAAGAGCTGATGTATCCAAGAAGAGATCTCATTTTAGGAGTGGAGACTATGAAGATTTTAAGATTTAATGTAATAATACAAATCACACTTTATTTAGCACCCATCACAATATATACAGACAGGTATTATGCTATATATTTTCTTCATTAACTTAGCTACTGCTTAAGGAAAGAAATGTTTGTAACCCTAATTTTACTTAGCTGAGGTTTGAAAACAATGACCTTGGTCATGCAGATAAATTGAATTAAGGTTCAAACCAGGGCTGTCTGGTGCTAGACTACTTCAGTTCAGTTCAGTTCAGTCACTCAGTCTTGTCCGACTCTTAGTGACCCCATGAACTGCAGCATGCCAGGCCTCCCTGTCCATCATCAACTCCCAGAGCCTACCTGACCTCATGTTCATTGAGTTGGTGATGCCATCCAACCATCTCATTCTATGTCATCCCTTTCTCCTCCTGCCCTCAATTGTTTCCAGCATCAGGGTCTTTTCAAATGAGTCAGCTCTTTGCCTCAGGCGGCCAAAGTACTGGAGCTTTGGCTTCAACATCAGTCCTTCCAATGAACATTCAGGACTCATTTCCTTTAGGGTGGACTGGTTGGATCTCCTTGCAGTCCAAGGGACTCTCAAGTGTCTTCTCCAACACCACAGTTCAAAAGAATCAGTTCTTCGGTGCCCAGCTTTCTTTCTAGTCCAATTCTCACATCCATATATGACCACTGGAAAAACCATAGCCTTGACTAGACGGACCTTTCTGGCAAAGTAATCTCTGCTTTTGAATAGGCTGTCTAGGTTGGTCATAACTTTCCTTCCAAGGAGTAAGCATCTTTTAATTTCATGGCTGCAATCACCATCTGCAGTGATTTTCAGTTTAGTTCAGTTCAGTCGTTCAGTCGTGTCCGACTCTCTGCAACCCCATGAATCGCAGCACGCCAGGCCTCCCTGTCCATCACCAACTCCCGGAGTTCACTCAGACTCACGTCCATTGAGTCAGTGATGCCATCCAGCCATCTCATCCTCTGTCGTCCCCTTCTCTTCCTGCTCCCAATCCCTCCCAGCACCAGAGTCTTCATAGCTCCCCAAAATAAAGTCAGTCACTGTTTCCACTATTTCCCCATCTATTTGCCATGAAGTAATGGGACCAGATGCCCTGATCTAGTCACATGCACTCCAGATTTCAAAATGCAACAATACATATATTAATAAAAGTACTCTTTAAAGTAAGAGTACCACCAGAATCTAAAGTGACATATATACCTAATCAGCAAATACTGTGCATGAAGACTGAATTAATATAACGATGATAAACTCTACCATTTATTGCATATTTCCTGAGTGTGGTGCATTTCTCTACATGCCTCCAGCTATTCACTCATTTAATCCTCACAGGAACTTGACCGCAGGCAATCTGGCTTTAGAGTCAATACTTCCAACCAGCCACCATCCCACTTCATCTGCGCATGAAGATGATCAACTGACAATATAGATTTTATAAAGCTCAGAAAGGAACTTCTCTGAGAAACTTAGTTTTGTGAGTAGTTTTGTGCCTTAAAAAAGGAAGGGCTAGAGTGTGTAATCAGATTTTCATAGAAGAGAATGTTCTTACCATAACAAGCTGAATTGTTAACTTGTTTTGGTTTGATCTTACTTTGATTTAACTAACTCTGATCACCAGTTGTCATGGGTGTTATGAAGGGAAACTGTGGCACATTCTGGGAGAAATAAGCAGTAGAAGCCTTGCCTAACAACTGTGTGTGTGTGTGCTTAGTCGCTCAGTCGTGTCTGACTCTGCGACCCCATCGACTGTAGCCCTCCAGGCTCCTCTGTCCATGGGGATTCTCCAGGCAAGAGTACTGAAGTGGGTTGCTATGCACCTCTCCAGGGGATCTTCCTAACCCAGGGATTGAACCCAGGTGTCCTGCATTGCGGGTGGATTCTTTACTGTGTGAGCTACCAGGGATGCCCGCCTAACACCCAGCAAACACTGAATTTAAGGAGCTTAAAGTCAAATTGGTAACTTCCTAGCATCTACCTTCATGATCTCACTGTGATCTTTACTACTTTCTACTTCACTTCTTCCTACTCTTCTTATATAGTTAACAAATACACACAGAGTGGGGCTGTCCTAAAATGGCGGAGGAATAGGACGGGGAGACCACTTTCTCCCTCAAAAATTCATCAAAAGAACATTTCAACGCTGAGTAAATTTCACAAAACAACTTCTGAATGCTGGCAGAGGACATCAGGCACCCAGCAAAGCAGATCATTGGCTTCAAAAACAGGTAGGAAAAAATATAATAAGATGAAAAAAGAGACAAAGGAGGGAGGGAGGGAGCTCCGTCCTGGGAAGGGAATCCCGTCCCAGGAAGAGACTCTTGAAAAGAGAGGTTTCCAAACACCAGGAAACACTCTCGCAGCCAGGTCTGTGGCGAGCTTTGGAAGCACAGAGGGCAACATAACAGGAAGGAAAAATAAATAAATAATTAAAACCAACAGATTACGAGCCCAACAGTAACTCCCCCAGCGGAAAAGCAGCGCAGACACCTGCATCTGCCACTAGCAAGTGGGGGCTGGGCAGGGAGGAGCGGGAGGCACAGACGGCAGTGCTTTTTAAGAATTGGGCCATGGGAGGCGTGGGCTGCAGTGCTTTTTTGAGAATTGGGCTGGAACGCCCTGCGCATGGACAGGGCGAACTAACTTGGTCTAGCAAACCAGACTGTGGGATAGCTACCACGCGAAACGCTCAAACATTAGACACCACCAGGACCCTGCACAGAACAAAGGATGGATTGGAAATAGCCGGCTGCAGACCATCCCCCTCTGGCGACAGACAGCCAGATCCTTAAGGGCTGGAAGGGGGCAATTTCAGCCTAAGAGAGAATTACCTACCAAAATGCAAGCAGGCTTTTTTGTTAACTAAGACTTCTGGGGGTTCTGGACAGTCATCATCCGCCTGAGAAAGAATGCCAGCAGTACACTCAGAAAACTGAGCAACAGGGAAAGGCCATAGTCGCAGCGATTGAGCTCGCCAAACTCCTAAGCTACTCGGACCTGGGAAGGGCACAAAACGCAGGCCCAACCAAATCTGCGCCTCTGAGGGCTTCCTGAGCGCCGAACCTGAGCAGCTTAGACTGGGGAGGTGCATGAAGCCTAGGGCCGGCCTCAGACGGTTCCCTGGCGGAGCTACGTAGAGCCTGAGCAGTGTGCACTGAGAGCAGGGGCAAGCCCAGAGTAGATGAGTCACTGCAAGCACACGCCAGTAATATTTATTTGCAGCATCCCTCCCTCCCCACAGGGCGACTGAATAGTGAACCTAGTGTGTCCACCACTGCCCTCCCTGTGTCAAGATGGAAATCAGAAACTGAAGAGACCAGCAAACAGAGGAAGTTAAACAGAGGGAACTGCCTTGGAAGTGACCCCACACAACCCACAACACCAGAGAAAGGGCCAGATATACCTTTACTACTTTCACAATCTTTTTTTTTTTTTTTTTGAGTTGATGGGGTTGCATGATTGTTTTTTCTTCTTTTTTTGTTTTCCTCCTTTTTTTAACTTTCTTAAATTTTTAAGTACTCTATTTCTCTAATTATTATTTTTAATAATTCTTGTGGCTTTTTTGTTTTGTTTTGTTTGTTTGTTTGTTTTTTCTTTCTTTTTTTCCTCTTCTTCTTCTTTTCTTTAATATTGTATTTTTGAAAATCCAGTCTCTACTCCAGATTTTTAATCTTTGCTTTTTGGTATTTGTTGTCAATTTTGTACATGTAAAAACCCAATCTTCAGTACCCGATTTTACCTGAGAGCGAGATTACTGGCTTGACCACTCTCCCCTCCTTTGGGCTCGCCTTTTTCTCCACCAGGTGTCCTCTGTCTCCTCCCTCCCCCTTCTCTTCTCTACCCAACCCTGTGAATCTCTGTGTGTTCCAGACAGTGGAGAACACTCAGGGAACAGGTTACTGGCTGGATCTCTCTCTCTCCCTTTCATTTCCCTCTTTTATCCTCCTGGCCACCTCTGTCTACTTCCTCCCTCTCCTCTTCCCTGTATAACTCCGTGAACACCTCTGAGTGGTCCAGACTGTGGAGCGTACATAAGGACGTGATTACTGGCTAGCTTGCTCTCTCCTCTTTTGATCCCACCTCATCTCATTCCAGTCACCTCTAACTACCCCCTCCCTCTTCTCTTCTCCGCGTAACTCAGTGAACCTCTATGGGTGACCCTCAATGTGGAGAAACCTTTCATCTTTAACCTAGATGCTTTATCATCAGTGCTGTATAGATGGAGAAGTCCTGAGGCTAGGGTAAAAATAAAACTGAAAACCAGAAACAGGAGGCTTAAGACCAAATCCTAAGAACATCAGAGGAATCCTGAATCCAGGGAACATTAATCAATAGGAGCTCATCAAATGCCTCCATACCTACACTGAAACCAAGCACCACCCAAGGGCCAACAAGTTCCAGAGTAAGACATACCACGCAAATTCTCCAGTAACACAGGAACACACCCCTGAGCTTCAATATACAGGCAGCTCAAAACTACTCCAAAACCATTGAAGTCTTACAACTAATTACTGGACAATTCATAGCACTCCAGAGAGAAGAAATCCAGCTCCACCCACCAGAACTCCAACACAAGCCTCCCTAACCAAGAAACCTTGACAAGCCACTGCTACAACCCCACTCACAGTGAGGAAACTCCATAATAAAGAGAACTCCACAAATTACCAGAATATAGAAAGGCCACCCCAAACGCAGCAATATAACCAAGATGAAGAGACAGAGAAATACCCAGCAGGTAAAGGAACAGGAGAAATGCCTACCAAACCAAACCAAAGAGGAGGAGATAGGGAATCTACCTGAGAAAGAATTCCAAATATTGATAGTGAAAATGATCCAAAATCTTGAAATCAAAATGGAATCACAGAAAATAGCCTGGAGACAAGGACTGAGAAGATGCAAGTAAGGTTTAACTAGGACCTAGAAGAAATAAAAAAAGAGTCAATATATAATGAATAATGCAATAAATGAGATCAGAAACACTCTGGAGGCAACAAATAGTAGAATAATGGAGGCAGAAGATAGGATTAGTGAAATAGAAGATAGAATGGTAGAAATAAATGAATCAGAGAGGAAAAAAGAAAAATGAATTAAAAGAAATGAGGACAACCTCAGAGACCTCCAGGACAACATGAAACGCTCCAACATTCGAATTATAGGAGTCCCAGAAGAAGAAGACAGAAAGAAAGACCATGAGAAAATTCTTGAGGAGATAATAGTTGAAAATTTCCCTAAAATGGGGAAGGAAATAATCGCCCAAGTCCAAGAAACCCAGAGAGTTCCAAACAGGATAAACCCAAGGCAAAACACCCCCAAGACATATATTAATCAAATTAACAAAGATCAAACACAAAGAACAAATATTAAAAGCAGCAAGGGAAAAACAACAAATAACACACAAGGGGATTCCCATAAGGATAACAGCTGATCTTTCAATAGAAACTCTTCAGGCCAGGAGGGAATGGCAAGACATACTTAAAGTGATGAAATACAATAACCTACAGCCCAGATTACTGTACCCAGCAAGGATCTCATTCAAATACGAAGGAGAAATCAAAAGCTTTACAGACAAGCAAAAGCTGAGAGAATTCAGCACCACCAAACCAGCTCTCCAACAAATTCTAAAGGATATTCTCTAGACAGGAAACACAAAAGGGCATATAAACCTGAACTCCAAACAGTAAAGTAAATGGCAATGGGATCACACTTATCAATAATTACCTTAAACGTAAATAGGTTGAATGCCCCAGCCAAAAGGCAAAGACTGGCTGAATGGATACAAAAACAAGATCCCTATATATGCTGCCTACAAGAGACCCACGTCAAAACAACGGACACATACAGACTGAAAGTGAAGGGCTGGAAAAAGATATTCCACGCAAATAGAGACCAAAAGAAAGCAGGAGTAGCAATACTCATCTCCGATAAAATAGACTTTAAAACAAAGGCTGTGAAAAGAGACAAAGAAGGCCACTACATAATGATCAAAGGATCAATCCAAGAAGAAGATATAACAATTATGAATATGTATGCACCCAACATAGGAGCACTGCAATATGTAAGACAAATGCTAACAAGCATGAAAGGGGAAATTAACAATAACACAATAATAGTGGGAGACTTTAATACCCCACTCACACCTATGGACAGATCAACTAAACAGAAAATTAACAAAGAAATGCAAACTTTAAATGATACAATAGACCAGTTAGACCTAATTGATATCTATAGGACATTTCACCCCAAAACAATGAATTTCACCTTTTCTCAAGTGCTCACGGAACCTTTTCGAGGATAGATCACATCCTGGGCCATAAATCTAAACTTGATAAATTCAAAAAATTGAAATCATTCCAAGCATCTTTTCTGACCATAATGCATTAAGATTAGATCTCAATTACAGGAGAAAAACTATTAAAAATCCGAACATATGGAGGCAGAACAACACGCTTCTGAATCACCAACAAATCACAGAAGAAATAAAAAAGAAATCAAATTATGCATAGAAACGAATGAAAATGAAAACACAACAACCCAAAACCTGTGGGACACTATAAAATCAGTGCTTAGAGGAAAGTTCATAGCAATAGAGGCATACCTCAAGAAACAAGAAAAAAGTCAAATAAATAACCTAACTCTACACCTAAAGCAACTAGAAAAGGAAGAACTCTACTAACCCCAGAGTTAGTAGAAGGAAAGAAATCTTAAAAATTAGGGCAGAAATAAATGCAAAAGAAACAAAAGAGACCATAGCAAAAATCAACAAAGCCAAAAGCTGGTTCTTTGAAAGGATAAATAAAATTGACAAACCATTAGCTAGACTCATCAAGAAACAAAGAGAGAAAAATCAAATCAATAAAATTAGAAATGAAAATGGAGAGATCACAACAGACAACACAGAAATACAAAGGATCATAAGAGACTACTATCAGCAATTATATGCCAATAAAATGGACAACGCGGAAGAAATGGACAAATTCTTAGAAAAGTACAATATCCCAAAACTGAACCAGGAAGAAATAGAAAATCTTAACAGACCCATCACAAGCATGGAAATTGAAACTGTAATCAGAAATCTTCCTGCAAACAAAAGCCCAGGTCCAGACGGCTTCACAGCTGAATTCTACCAAAAATTTTGAGAAGAGCTAACACCTATCCTACTGAAACTCTCCCAGAAAATTGCAGAGGAAGGTAAACTTCCAAACTCATTCTATGAGGCCACCATCACCCTAATACCAAAACCTGACAAAGACGCCACAAAAAAAGAAAACTACAGGCCAATATCACTGATGAACATAGAGGCAAAAATCCTCAACAAAATTCTAGCAATCAGAATCCAACAACACATTAAAAACATCATACACCATGACCAAGTGGGCTTTATCCCAGGGATGCAAGGATTCTTCAATACCCACAAATCAATCAATGTAATTCACCACATTAACAAATTGGAAAATAAAAGCCATATGATTATCTCAATAGATGCAGAGAAGGCCTTTGACAAAATTCAACATCCATTTATGATAAAAACTCTTCAGAAAGCGGGAATAGAAGAAACATACCTCAACATAATAAAAGCTATATATGACAAACCCACAGCAAACATTTTCCTCAATGGTGAAAAATTGAAAGCATTTCCCCTAAAGTCAGGAACAAGACAAGGGTGCCCACTTTCACCGCTACCATTCAACATAGTTCTGGAAGTTTTGGCCACAGCAATCAGAGCAGAGAAAGAAATAAAAGGAATCCAAATTGGAAAACAAGAAGTAAAACTCTCACTGTTTGCAGATGACATGATCCTCCACACAGAAAATCATAAAGACTCCACCAGAAAATTACTAGAGCTAATCAATGAATACAGTAAAGTTGCAGGATATAAAATCAACACTCAGAAATCCCTTCCATTCCTATACACTAATAATGAGAAAGTAGAAAAATAAATTAAGGAAACAATTCCATTCACCATTGCAACAAAAAGAATAAAATACTTAGGAACATACCTACCTAAAGAAACTAAAGACCTATATATCAAAAACTATAAAACACTTGTGAAAGAAATCAAAGAGGACACAAATAAATGGAGAAATATACCATGTTCATGGAATGGAAGAATCAATATAGTGAAAATGAGTATTCTACCAAAAGCAATCTACAGATTCAATGCAATCCCTATCAAGCTACCAGCAGTATTTTCCACAGAACTAGAACAAATAATTTCAAGATTTGTATGGAAATACAAAAACCCTCAAATAGCGAAAGCAATCTTGAGAAAGAAGAATGGGACTGGAGCAATCAACTTGCCTGACCTCAGCCTCTACTACAAAGCCACAGTCATTAAGACAGTATGGTACTGGCACAAAGACAGAAATAAAAATCAATGGAACAAAATAGAAAGCCCAGAGATAAATCCACACACCTATGGACACCTTATCTTCGACAAAGGAGGCAAGAATATACAATGGAGTAAAGACAATCTCTTTAACAAGTGGTGCTGGGAAAACTGGTCAACCACTTGTAAAAGAATGAAACTAGATCACTTTCCAACACCACACACAAAAATAAACTCAAAATGGGTTAAAGATCTAAACCTAAGACCAGAAACTATAAAACTCCTAGAGGAGAACATAGGCAAAACACTCTCTGACATAAGTCACAGCAGGATCCTCTATGATCCACCTCCCAGAATACTGGAAATAAAAGCAGAAATAAAAAAATGGGATCTAATTAAAATTAAAACCTTCTGCACAACAAAGGAAACTATAAGCAAGGTGAAAAGACAGTCTTCTGAATGGGAGAAAACAATAGTGAATGAAGCAAATGACAAACAACTCATCTCAAAAATATACAAGCAACTCCTGCAGCTCAACTCCAGAAAAATAAACAACCCAATCAAAAAATGGGCCAAAGAACTAAATAGGCATTTCTCCAAAGAAGACATACGGATGGCTAACAAACACAGGAAAAGATGCTCAACATCACTAATTATCAGAGAAATGCAAATCAAGACCATAATGAGGTACCTCACCAGTCAGAATGGCTGCAATCCAAAAGTCTACAAGCAATAAATGCTGGAGAGAATGTGGAGAAAAGGGAGCCCTCTTACACTGTTGGTGGGAATGCAAACTAGTACAGCCACTATGGAAACAGTGTGGAGATTCCTTAAAAAATTGCAAATAGAGCTGCCATATGACCCAGCAATCCCACTGCTGAGCATACACACCGAGGAAACCAGAATTGAAAGAGACACATGTATCCCAATGTTCATTGCAGCACTGTTTATAATAGCCAGGACATGGAAACAACCTAGATGTCCATCAGCAGATGAATGGATAAGAAAGCTGTGGTACATATACCCAATGGAGTATTACTCAGCCATTAAAAAGAATACATTTGAATCAGTTCTAATGAGATGGATGAAACTGGAGCCAATTATACAGAGTGAAGTAAGCCAGAAAGAAAAACACCGATACAGTATACTGACACATATATATGGAATTTAGAAAGATGGTAATGATGACCCTGTATGCGAGACAGCAAAAGAGACACAGATGTATAGAAAGGACTTTTGGACTCTGAGGGAGATGGAGAGGGTGGAATGATTTGGGAGAATGGCATTGCAACATGTATACTATCATGTAAGAAATGAAGTGCCAGTCTATGTTTGATACAGGATACAGGTTGCTTGGGGCTGTTGCATGGGGATGATCCAGAAAGATGATATGGGGTGGGAGGTGAGAGGCGGATTCAGGAGTGGGAGTTTGTATACACCTGTGGTGGATTCATGTCAATGTATGGCAAAACCAATACAGTATTGCAAAGTAAAATAAAGTAAAAATTAAAAAAAAAACAAACACAAATACACACAGAGCTTCTGCTACAAATATCAACACCCTTGGTTTTTGTATTGTAGAGAACTATAGAAGCATCAGAATACATTTTCTAAAAATATATAAGTGGGTGCTTCCTTTTTGGTCTTAAAGCATAGAACTGCCTAAGATTTTAGACAAAGTATCTCTTTAGCTTAGGTCACAAACATTCACTCATTTATTCAATCATTCATCAATTCTTGTGTTAACTGAGCTCTTACTATGTTGCTATACACTGAACTAGTTAATAAAAATATTTAAAAAAACACAAATTTTCCTTTAAAATCTTATTTTGGTCCTTATTTCAAACTAATAGTTTTGCTTCTGCTTTCCTATTTATTACTTTGGTTAAATGCCATTATATTTGGTAACTGGCAATTTAACATATATTACATTAAAATTACATCATCTATAACTACATATTTTATATGTATTATACACACACACACACACACACACACTCCTTTTACATTTTCTGGCCATATTTTCCATTAAGTTGGGAGTACCTATGGATTCTGCTTCATTTTTGGGAGGATTTTAGGTATTTATGTATTACCTTCCTAAGTTTCAGCTATTCTTATGTTGTTCTTGCTATATCTCAGTCAATTTTTTAAGTTGTCTTATTAATAGGGTGAAATCCAAAAGGTTTTTAAACTGGACATTTCATTCCTCTAAGTGCAAAAAAGGATGACACTTTTTCCAGCAGGCTAATGCTCCTCACTGATAACAAACAATAAACCCATAAAATTTATTAGGTAGAAGAGAAAGCAAATGCCTGAAAATATTGTGCAACTCCCAAATCTGGAATCTACCTACTAAGGGTATAAGCTTTTTTCATTTGCTTATTTTATTAAATTTATTCTCATTGAAATTTTGAGCAGTTTAAAATAAGCAGGGAATCAAGGATGGGATTTAGGAATTTCTGGTTCTTTTTCCTTGAGTAGGGAAGGTACTCAGGGCTCTGACAAACACGTGCCTGCATGGGAGGCACTCAATTGTGAAATTTGAAATTTTTTTCCATGCGAATGCTCAGGTACTGTAAAATCCATAACATCCATGACTATTTTGAGGTAGCAGGAGCTTCTGCAAGGAGCTTCTGCAAAATTTGCCATGATTTGCAGAAATTTTAAAGCTAATGTTTCACAAACGAATCACTTCAGAGGAGCACGTTTTCCTTTTCTGAACACAAACTAATCATGGCAGATTTTGCATTTCTATTGCTTCTTGCTCTCTTCTTTTCTGGCTTGTGAAAGAATAATTGTCTGTGATGTGCTAATGTACTTGGTGACCCAATTCTGTTCTTCAGGTGGAGACATTGGTGCTTTTTTAAAAATGACCTATAGATACAACATTTGCCAAACTAAATTAGTAGTTAACTTTACCTTTGGGACAACTATCACTAATAGTGATGGTAGAAAAAAATGAGGAGAAAGCTAAATTTCTTGATTGTTGCATTATTTGTAACTTTAATAGAACAAATGGAGCAATTAGAAGTAAATAATAGTTGGACTCTGAAGAAAGCTGAGCAACAAAGAATTGATGCTTTTGAACTGTAGTGTTGGAGAAGACTCCTGAGAGTCCCTTGGACTGCAAGGAGATCCAACCAGTCCATTCTGAAGGAGATCAGCCCTGGGATTTCTTTGGAGGGAATGATGCTGAGGCTGAAGCTCCAGTACTTTGACCACCTCATCCGAAGAGTTGACTCATTGGAAAAGACTCTGATGCTGGGAGGGATTGGGGGCAGGAGGAAAAGGGGATGACAGAGGATGAGATGGCTAGATGGCATCACCGACTCGATGGACATGAGTTTGAGTGAATTCCAGGAGATGGTGAGGGACAGGGAGGCCTGGTGTGCTGCGATTCATGGGGTCGCAAAGAGTTGGACATGACTGAGCAACTGAACTGAACTGAATACATTGATTATTTTCTGAAAGGAGGTCAAATTAAAGGAGAAACATCTAAACAAAGGCTTAGACAGAACAGAAATAGCCTAAAGACCTAGAAAAATATTGCACAACATCTATGATATTTTTAAAGATCTCAATCTGCCTAATGGAAATAGGGAGGTTTAGAAATGCAGGGGTCTTTGGGACCACTGAGAATAATCTGAGAAGAGTGAATGAATCCTGAGAGTTGAAGGATCTAACAACAACCAGAATTCTTGTCCTTTTCCAATCAATAGAAATTGACTAGAGGCCAGACAAGAAATTCAGGTCAGGCTTTACTGGAACTCCTGCAGCCGCAGGAGGGAGTAAAAATAAGTAAGAGGCTCCTTTGCTCACTCCCCAAGTCGGGGGTAAACTGGTAATGGGTGAGGGTGTGGGAATGCTCAAGGGTCAGGCCGGAGGTGTGGCTTAGGTGTTTTGCCCATCCTTCAGGTGGTGTTGAGTGCAGAGAGCATGAGCTGTACCCTGCTTTTGCTCCCCAAACTGTTTTTGCTCCCTGCTCTTCAGAAGTGGCAGATGGGTTTTTCTGGTCTTTTAAAAAATCTTTTTGTCCAGAATTTCCCCCAACTGTAGATTTATGCAGTTATTCCAAAGTCCAAGGTCCCAGCCTGTCTCAGATCTACTCTCCCTTACCAAGCAGGAAGAACTCAAGTCTCTGGATTTTCAGCTTGGGGGTTTCTTAACACATAGATGTTTAATAATTCCAAGGTTAAGAATTCTACAACTAACATTTATCATGTCGTAATGAACCCATTTTGATTATTCATAAAGTAATAATAGTAGTGCCAGCCTCTTGAGTAGACAAATGCTAATAAACAGAAAGACATCAAATGTTTTTAACTTTAGGAATTCATAGTAATGGGTTTTTTCTTTTGGTCACACAAGAGATTGTTACATATGCATTGAAGCTACAGGCACATTCAGACAGCCTGGAAGTGAGTGAAAGAAGGGATTGTTTATGCAGCCTGGGTTTTGCTACCAGTGGCAGCTTAGCACTTGGTGCTAATAAGTGCAAACCCCCTGCCTGATCATATATTGCCTCCTTTCTGTAGCTCATCTGGAACTCTGGAGTTCACTGAATTGGTAAAGTGGCCCAGACTGTATTAAATTATTTTCAGTGTTGCTGTTAACATGAGGAAAGACAGCCACAATTAAGTTAACCCAACTCAGCCCAAAGTGAGCTTGCTATAATGAACTCTCTGAATTATCTGGAATTCCTAAATGCAGTAGCATGAGCTCTACATTGAAGAGAAAAATGTCTTTTTCCCCTGGACATGGAGAAATGAGTATTTCACTAATGAAAACAAGTGGAATTCAGGCCCTGATTTCAAACACAAATTAGAATTTTGATTATTATGAAGTTTTGTATGGAAGTTTTAACACCTTGTGAAATTCTAGTAAGGTGGACTACTATAATTTATTCTATTTGCCACAATAAATGGCAACCCACTCCAGTATTCTTGCCTGGAGAATCCCATGGACAGAGGAGCCTGGCAGGCTACTGTCCAACTCACAAGAGTCGGACACAACTTAGCGACTAAACCACCACCACCACCATGAATAAAACATTATTTTATGAACACTGTAATTAGGGGTGAAAACACAGTGTCCCACATGTCAGATAATCAAAATGAGCACATAATATGTGAGTTATTTAGAAATGATTATGACGAATGAATTATAGAAATAACACATAAGGGACCTCCCTGATGGTCCACTGGTTAAGAATTCACCTGCCGATGCAAGGGACGCAGATTCAATCCCTGGTCAAGGAGAATTCCACATGTCGCAGAGTAACTGAGTCCTCATGCCGCAACTACCAAGCCCACACATTCTAGAGTCTGCTCTCTTTAACAAGAGAAGTTACTGCAGTGAGAAGCCTGTGCGCCACAACAAAGGTTAGCCCTTGCTCGCCACAACTAGAGAAAGCCTGTGAGTGGCAACAAAGACCCAGAGTAGCCAGAAACTAAAAATAGGAAGTAAAAATTTCTAAAAAAGGCAATAACACATAGGGAAGAATAACACACAAGCCTTTAGAAGGCTTAAGGCAAGAGAGCAAGGTATAAGATGTGTACAATAACAAAACAAATCAAACAACCACAAAGGTCACCTAGCTTATACAAAATGAATTGTGAAACCTAGAATTGGTCCATGTGATTTCAGCTCAGTTCAGTTCAGTCGCTCAGTCGTGTCTGACTCTGTGACTCCATGGACTGCAGCACTCTAGGCCTCCCTGTCCATCACCAACTCCCAGACTTTACTCAAACTCATGTCCATTGATGATGGACATGATGATGGCCATCTGTCGGTGATGCCATCCAACCATCTCATCCTCTGTGATTTACTTTCTGCAAACCTAAATCTGTTCAACACCTCCTTTGTGCTGTTCATTTTTAACCAATAGAAGTAATTATACTGTGATCTAATCTCAGTGGCTCCATCATGTTCAAATAAGTATAACTCAAGTAAAATATACATTGCAAACTCAAACTTATTTACTTTTTAGCATTCTCTATATTATTAAGTGTATTTTTTGGTCTTTCATCTATACGAGTGTATATTTCCAGATGGGTAAGGCTATCACTAAAAAAACAAACAACTCATCTCTATGTAATATTTGCTAACATTAAAATTAGGCTGAATTGGTCATTGCGGTTTCATGAATAGTTAAGATATAATATATTGCTGAAAAAATTTAAACTTTGATCTTGTCTTGACAAAATAATCTTTTAATTAATATTGCTATATGAATATTTAAACTTCAAAGTGGAGAATCAATAAGAAAGACAAATAATGCTTAAATACACATATTTCTAAATACCATATGATATTTCTAAGTAGCACACTACATCATACCACTGATGCTTTCTAGACATAGAGTCTTACCATATTTCTTTGGTACATCAAAATTAAAAAAAATAATGGCTGTCTACTCTATGCAAAAATTTGAGTGACAATAGGAAAAGGAGTACATCAAGGCTGTATATTGTCACCCTGCTTATTTAACTTCTACGCAGAGTACATCATGAGAAACGCTGGGCTGGAAGAAGCACAAGCTGGAATCAAGATTGCTGGGAGAAATATCAATAACCTCAGATATGCAGATGACATCACCTTTAAGGCAGAAAGTGAAGAGGAACTAAGAAACCTCTTGATGAGAGTGAAAGAGGAGAGTGAAAAAGTTGGCTTAAAACTCAACATTCAGAAAACTAAGATCATGGCATCTGGTCCCATCACTTCATGGGAAATAGATGGGGAAACAGTGGAAACAGTGTCAGACTTTATTTTTGGGGGCTCCAAAATCACTGCAGATGGTGACTGCAGCCATGAAATTAAAAGACACTTACTCCTTGGAAGAAAAGTTATGACCAACCTAGATAGTATATTCAAAAGCAGAGACATTACTTTGCCAACAATGTTCCATCTAGTCAAGGCTATGGTTTTTCCAGTAGTCATGTATGGATGTGAGAGTTGGACTGTGAAGAAGGCTGAGCACTGAAGAATTGATGCTTTTGAACTGTGGTGTTGGAGAAGACTCTTAAGAGTCCCTTGGACTGCAAGGAGATCCAACCAGTCCATTCTGAAGGAGATCGGCCCTGGGTGTTCTTTGGAAGGACTGATGCTAAACCTGAAACTCCAGTACTTTAGCCACCTCATGTGAAGTGTTGACTTACTGGAAAAGACTCTGATGCAGGGAGGGATTGGGGGCAGGAGAAGAAGGGGACAACAGAGGATGAGATGGCTGGATGGCACCACTGACTCAAAGGACATGAATCTGAGTGAACTCCAGGAGTTGGTGATGGACAGGGAGGCCTGACATGCTGCGATTCATGGGATCACAAAGAGTCGGACAGAACTGAGCGACTGAACTGAACAGAACTGAACTGAACTGAACTGAACTGAAGAGGGAACAAAGATAAAAATTTTAACAAAGATAAAATTTATTAGCTTTTAATGGCATGACCAAGAACAAACTATGTTTTAGTTACTAAGCTAAGGTCCTGCTAAAGGAAAGTGTGTAAACTCAGCCATTTTCCAGGCCACATGGAATTTTATAAGGAGCAGATGAACAGACATGACATAGTCATACATAGAAAAGTAAAACTCCTGCACTGAAAAGTGGTATGACAAAGAAGGGCAAGGTTCTTTGAAAGCACATGAGAGGAAGAAATTGACCTAGTTAGGTTGTAGAAGTCTTCCCTGAGGAAATAACTGAATGGAGATGTGAAGAGTTCAAGTAAATTAGCAGAAAGAAGCTGGTAAATGGTGTTTTAAGAGCAGGAATTGAATATGGTAAGGTTTCACCAGAAGGGGGCAAGGTTAATTGCAAGAACTGAAAAAGTTGCTTGTGGCTGGATCACAGAGATGCGGAAGAAGTTTTGTGTGCTGGAAAGTGAGAGATCATCCAAGGTCAGGTAGCTATGTTAAGGATTTTAATGTTTGTCCTAAGATATTGGGGATCCCTGGAAAGGTTTACTAGGGGATGGACAGATTTCCATTTTAATCTGGATTCAGTCCAGTAATAGGTTGAGGTAAAAACAGGAGAAGAAATAAGGGGACCAATATGTCTATTACTGTAGTAGAGGTTAAAAAAAAAAAAAGAAAGAAAGAAAGAAAACAAAAAAAAATAATGGTATCTTGGCAAAGAAAGTGTAAACCAGCTAGATTTATTGATGGATTAGATGTGGGCTGGGAGGTCCGGAGGTGTCACATGTGGCTTCCTGTTTTCTAGTTTTTAAATCTCCCTTTCCTGAAACACAGATAATCGATGCAATATGCCTTAAGAAATCCAGGTTTCTCACTTGATTCTAAAAATACCTGTTGCCAAAGAGAATAAAAATTCAGGTTCAAGATCAATCTGCTTTTAACATCTTCCTATTCTACCATTAAGATCCAGCTTATAAGCTCATTTCTTATAGGGATTATATTCAAATTGATCCAGTCTTTCCAGTTTGTTTATAAAACTTAAACAGAAAACACAGATGGTTTTCAAATACATATATTTCCCCTCCTCACCCCCCAAATTATCAAAGAAAAATAGCCTTCCTGGTTTAAAAAAAAAATCATACTTCTTCACATCACTGAACACAGATGTGCCTGACAATGTATACGTGGTTACCTCTAACACTGACTCTTGTATAAACAGGCTGTCTCTGTTGACAAGCTACTGTCAGAAATAAATAAGATATAAAAACTGAGCAGGAAAATTCTGTCTACTCAGAAAGTGGTGTTTCTATTGCTATCTGAGCCAAATTATCTTTTTACAGTACAATTAAAAACTGCTCCACAAGCATCTTTTAAATACTGGAAATTGTTAAAGCTTACTGAATCCTTTGCAAGTGGCTGGTCATCCAAAACAGCATTGAAATTGCAAAAATTTTATCTACAATGCTAGAAGTAAATTAGCAACCATTTATATGGTACGTTCATATAAATCTTATGATATTTTTACTGTAACACTGTTTTCAATTTTTTTTTTTTACTTTCCTGTCTTAATTCCATGATGAAAATTTATCTTTTACTTATAATCTATCTATGGGAATTAAAAAAAATGCTTTATAATTCTGTTAGAATACTCTGAAGTCTTTCAAGTGAGGCCCTGTTATACAATTGGGATACTCCAGGTAGTTGGCATTACTTTGAATCTGCTTTATCAGAGCAGCACAGGAGCTAATACATCTTTTCGGCGCCAATTCTTTTATGTTGCATCTGGATAGAAAAGCAGTCTGGAAAACTACAAAGGGCCCCCATAAAAGCTATCATATTCTGTGTATATAAAGCATATGTATTTGCTGAAGGTATGTTCAAAATGAGTAGGAAAGGAAAGTGTTAGAAGATGAGAATATATACAAAGTTGAGTTCAATTTTTTTTCTCTTACAATTATAGCTCCCAGTCAATAACTAACTTGTATGAGATTAAACCCTTTTCTTATGTTTGTATCTACAGAATGGATATGAGAACATATAACCTGGGGACTTCCTTGCTAGTTCAGTGGCTGAGAATCCATGCTCCCAGTGTAGGAGGCCTGGGTTTGGTCCTTGGTCTGGGAACTAGATCTTACATGCCACAGCTAAGAGTTTATATGCTGCAACTGAAGACTCTGCTCGCTGCAATGATGATCAAAGATCCTGCATTCCAGGACTAAGCGCCAGCACAGCCAATTAAAAAAAGCTACTCTTTTGTCTGTGTGCTCTCAGTCGCTTCAGGTGTGTCCGACTCTTTGTGACCCCATGGACTGTAGCCCACCAGGCTCCTCTGTCCGTGGGGTTCTCCAGGCAAGAACGCTGGAGTAGGTTGCCATTTCCTCCTCCAGAGCATCTTTCCGACCCAGGGATCAAACCTGAATCTCCTGTACTGCAGGCAGATTCTTTACCACTGAACCACCTGGGAAGCCCAACTCTTTGGTCTGTAGTACAGTTGAAATATAATATAACTTGCATAGGATTAGACAAAAGCATTATATATATATATATATATATATATATATATATATATTCATATATATATATTTTCATTAGTTCTCAATCTCCTCTGTTGGGCTGCCATAATAAAACACCGCAAAGGGGGTGGCTCAAACAAGAGGAATATATTTCTTAGTTGTGGAGACTGGAGGTCCAAGGTCAAAATGTCAGCAGGTTGGCTCCTTCTGAGGCTTCCCTCTTTGGCTTGCAGATGTTGAATTTCTGTCTGTACCCTTACGTGACCTTTCCTGATAAGGACATCAGTGGTACTGGATTAGGACTTCGGCCTTATGATCTCTACCATTAATTGTCTCTTTCAAGGCCCATTTCCAAAATAGCCACGTTGAGGGGTTAAGGATTCAGCATATGGTTTGGAGGTTGCAGGAGGGGCACAATTCAGTTCCTAAACACATACTTTATTTAGTCATAAACACCCTCTTTGCTATTCATCTTGTTCAGCGTGTACTCTATATTCAAGCATATAAGCATCACATATTTCCCCCACACACCGACTGTAACAGAATCTCAAAACTTAGGTATTGCTGAATGGAGGCAAAGTATATACCAAGTTTTATTTCTCTTCCTTTGTCTTCCATTGGAGATTCAGCTGCTCATTTAATCTCACTCAGAGCAAAGCATACTAGGACACGTTATTTTTATGTATCTTTGAGAAATAAGGCAGGTGTGTTACAATTAAATGGCTGGGAAAAAAATATACCCAGAAAGAATAACACAGCAAGAATTCTGCTGAATCCATGCCAGTGAACTGCTCTTCTTTTTCCCATGTTTCAACAATTGCATATTTGGAGTAGACCAATGTGAAATTCTATACTTAGTAATGGTACAGAGAGTACAATGTAATAAACTTAGAAGTATTCTTTTGTTCTAGGGTAATTTGAGTAAAGTGTCACATTATAATTATAGACAACCTGTAGTGTTGCTAAAGTTTAGAAAATGTTTTCTTTTTAAAAATCATATAATGGTAGTTTTTATGGTAGAGAAGGAAAATTACTTTTCCTCTACCACAACTAAAGAACACGTGCAGGTAGCACAGCCTAATGTGAATTTCTTCCAGATGGTCCCTGTGTTTTCACATTTTTATCCAACCTTGGAATTGCCACATGCCTGCACACAGGCTTGGAATCCCACAAGTTATAAACATCTAGGATACAAACAGGATGATCTAATAAGAGTGAATCTGGATGCAAATTTTTCAACTGGCACTGAATAGCAAAAGAAAGTCTGGAACAGTGGCAAAGAAGGAGCCCATCTTTTGAGTGACAGATTGATTTATAGAACCACATTCCCAGAGAAGATTCAATGTAGCTCACAAGGATACATAAAGTATAACAAGATATTTAAAAAGGCAAAGGTGGAAGGGTAATAAGAAAACGGAGATGAGTACAGAAAAGTGAGATGAGACCAAGAAAATAGCACGGTACGCTCATCTTTACACTTGAATCAGGATTCAAATTTGGGCTAAGCTTTCCAGCAGCCTAACTGGAGGAGGGAGACACAGTCAGTCATGTAGTTCATAGTCTCCAAAAGATAAACCAACCCAATTAAGCTCAGATTAAACACAATTATTCTTGGTAGTAAAATTAGAAATTTCTTCTGTGAATACTTATAAAAGAGGCAATGTATGACTTGGTAACATCCTGTTAATAACTTATTAAACATCTTCAATTTCAGCTAGAATAGATCAAGAAAATCCCACTGAAGAGAGAATTGCTTGCTTTACCAGGGAGCTTAAGATACTATTTTTCAGATGTGTGACCTGGTTTTCACCTATTGTCTCACTATAATTATTCATAGTATCAAATGCACTCTCAAAAATGTCCCAGTTAGGATAATAGATTATGTGCATACTCTAGTTAAAAAGTGAGTGTTCTTCATGGCAAGATACACGTGACAAAGACCGAGTTACTTCTTTCTAAGACTTTGAATTCCTCACATCAAATAGGAGTGAGAGATAATATTGTCAGTTAAACATGCTTTCCAGCATATTTTTTTAAACTGCCATTACAAACTGCCAGAGATGGGTACTTAAATGACAGAAATTAATTTTCTCACAATTCTGGAGGCCAGAAGCTTGACCTCGATGTCAGGCAGAATCGGCGTCTTTGGAGGCCTCTCTCTTTAGCATGTACATGGCTACCTTCTCCTCGGGTCTCCACATGTTCTCTTCTTTGTGCATTTGTTGTTGCTCGGTCACTGAGTCATGCCCGACTCTGTGACCCCATGGACTGCAGTACGCCAGGCTCCTGGGTCCTCTGCTGTCTTCTTGAGTTTGCTCAAATTCATGCCCATTGAGTCAGTGATGCTATCTAATCATCTCATCCTCTGCTGCCCCCTTCTCCTTTTGCCTTCAATCTTTCCAGCATCAGGTTATTTTGCAGTGAATCAGTTTTCTGCATCAGTGGCCCAATTGTTGCACCATCAGCTTCAGAATCTGTCCTTCTGAAGAATATTCAGGGTTGATTTCCTTTAAGATTGACCTCTTTACAGTCCAAGGACCTCTCCAGAGTCTTCTCCTCTGTGCATATCAATGGCCTAATGTCTTCTTTTACAGACATTATTAGGATGGGTTATGTCCTACCCATATAGCTTCACTGTACTTAATTACCTCTTTAAAGACTTTGTTTTCAAGAAAATTACAAAAAAAAAAATCTACTCCTGATTTATTGGCTACACCAAAGCCTTTGACCATGTGGATCACTACAAACTGTGGAAAATTGTTAAAGAGATGGGAATACCAGACCACCTGACCTACCTCCTGAGAAATATGTATGCAGGTCAAGAAGCAACAGTTAGAACTGGACAGGAAAAATGGACTGGTTCCAAATTGGGAAAGGAGTATGTCAAGGCTGTATATTGTCACCCTGCTTATTTAACTTATATGCAGAGTACATCATGCAAAATGCAGGGCTAGATGAAGCACAGGCTGGAATTAAGAATGCTGGGAGAAATATCAATAACCTCAGACATGCAGATGACACCACCCTTACGGCAGAAAGTGAAGAAGAACTAAAGAGCCTCTTGAAAATGAAAGAGGAGAGTGAAGAAGTTGACTTGAAGCTCATCATTCAGAAAAATAAGATCATGGCATCTGGTCCCATCACTTCATAGCAAATACATGGGGAAACAATGGAAACAGTGACAGACTTTATTTTTGGGGGCTCCAAATTACTGCAGATGGTGACTGCAGCCATGAAACTAAAAGATGCTCACTCCTTGGAAGTAAAGCTATGACCAACCTAGGCCGCATATTAAAAAGCAGAGACAAAACTTTGCTGATGAGGGTCCATCTAGTTACAGCTATGATTTTTTTTTCAGTAGTCACATATGGATGTGAGAGTTGGGCCATAGACATCTGAGTGCCAAAGAATTGATGCTTTTGAACTGTGGTGTTGCAGAAGACTCTTGAGAGTCTGTTGGACTGCAAGGAGATCCAACCAGCCCATTCTAAGGAAATTATCCCTGAATATTCATTGGAATATATGCTGAAGCTGAAGTGAAGAGCTTACTCATTAGGAAACACCATGATGCTATGAAAGATTGAAAGCAGGAGGAGAATGTCATGGTCTGGGAGTGGGTTGGTAAAAAATTTCCAAACATGAGACAGAATGAGAGAGAAAATAAAGTTTATTAGAGTGGGAGACATTGTTACAACACCAGGCCAGCTCAAGGGAGAACTGACGTTGAACTGGGGTCCTTAGTCCACTTTTACACCCAAGGAGTGTGATGGGGTCTTGCAGGTCATTTGCTGATTGGATGAGGCATGTATACTGGGTAGGGGAGGATAGGGCAAATACCTTCTCCCTATGGAGAAGGAGGGATGACAGGTTATACTGTTCCATTAATAGTTACAACATGGGGGAGGGAAAGATGATAAGGGTCTGGTTTTTCTGTTCCTGCATTCTAAGACCCTCCTTGGTTTTATCTGCGTTTTCATCCTTGGGTCACCATAGAGAAGGGGATGATAGAGGATGAGATGGTTGGATGGCGTCACCAACTTGATGGATATGAGTTTGAGTGAGCTCTAGGAGTTGGTGGTGGACAGGGAAGCCTGGTGAGCTGCAGTCCATGGGTCTCAAAGAGTCTGACATGACTGAGCAATTGAACTGGACTAAAGGGTCATGATTTTAACCCAGGAATTTGGGAGAGAAATCAATTCAGCCCCTTAATACTTAGCATGTGTATTTATTTTCTCACTGTTGCTTAAGAATATTTTACAAGAAATTTCAAATGAAATGGTCGTAACAAAGTTATTTTCATCAATTTCCTCTTTATATTTACAGAGCACATGTGGTTTCTGCTAAGGTTCTGAATGAAATTAGAAGGGTGATGAACTTTCCTCCATCCTTCTTGAAATACTTGGTTCTAGTGTAAAAGAGCCAGATGCATGTTGGTTTCAGATTTGATGCCTTTTTCTCTGTATCTTCCTATTTCTTAGCATACTTTCTGATCTATAATACAGTATTCTATACCCCAAACATTCCTTACTCATTCATGCCTCAAACTTTCTCCCCCAACTTAAAATTTTCCTAACAACTATAGAAACACTACATATGCTTCAAATATAAGATTAAGCTTCCCTGACTCAACCCTTTGTAATTAGTTGAACTCTCTTTTGCCTTGTACTATGTTTAGCTGTGTTTTTATAATTCCCCTGCGGTAGTGGTGGTTTACTTGCTAGACTATAATTTCATGGACATAAGTTTGTATCTTTTTTATTTTTACACTTCCCTTCTCTGATCCATACCCCCATCTCTCATTTTTTCTCATGCTTGGATAAGTATCATAGTGTCTAATGATCAGCCTCAGTCCAATGTATGGTTGTTGAATAAAGTGAGCAATAATAGGCTTTCAACAATTTGCTTTCTATTAATACATATCATGTCTAGCATGGCCTCAGTGCAAGGTAAACCTCATGTTCTGCATGACCCATGGTGGCCTGTTTTCAGTCCCTGGAAAATTCAATGCTCATTTACACTTCAGAGTCTTGCATTTGTGATTTCCTTCGCTTGAAATGCATTCTTCCTAGCATGACACCTTAATTTTAATCCAGGTCTCAGTTCAGTTGTCAGATCTTCAATAGCTCTCCCGGATTGCTTTAATTAAAATAGTGTTGCTGTTAATTCATTAGTCTGGTTTTTTTTCATAGTATTTGTTACTATTTGAATTTATCTACTTATTTACATTTATACACTAGAATGGAGGCTCTATGAGGGCAAGAAGTTGTCTATCTTTTTATTAGTTTATCTCCATTGTCTAAAATAGCATATTAGAGGAAGTAAAAACATGTTTGATTACTGAATAATCAAACAAGCTTGTATTTCATGTTATTCTGCACCTCAGAAAAGGAGTTAAATCTTTTCATTTTTATTTCATTTTGATGAAAAGTGTGTTTTCAAAGTAACAATAGTATATATTTTATTTAATTAATGAAGATCATATCCATTCAAGCAAGATAAAAACTACTATGCCTTCATAAGCATACATCCTAATACTCTTGAATTACCTTCATGAGTATGAAACAACTGAAATATGAAAACTATTTGTGTATGTTTGCTTGTATTTGCTTTATTTAAAATTTAAAAAAAGTATTATATATCAAAGGCACAAGAAACAAAAGAAAAAATAGATAAATCAGACTTCATCCAAATTTAAAGTTTTGTACATTATTTTAAAAATGAAAACTATAGCTTGTGGAATGGAATAAGCTGTTTGCAAATTATATATTTGACTACAGGTCTAGTCTTTAAGAAATATAAAGGAATCTTAAAACCCATCAATAAAAAGACAGCCCAATTAAAAAACGGGCAAAGTACTTGAATTGGACAAAGAGGATAAAAAATAGCTAATGAGAACATGAGAAGATTCTCAGTACTATTGATCCTCAGGGAAATCCAATCAAAATGACAATGTTGTACTACTCCATATTCACTAGTATGGAAATATTAAAAATAAAATTTAAAAATATTAAAATGGATAATAAGTGTTGACAATGAAGTCAACAAATTAAAACACTCATACATTGCTGGTTACACCTTAATTTGGTTTAGCCACTGTAGAAAATAGTTTGGCAATTCCTCAAAAAGTTACACATAGAATTATCATATGACCTCATGATTCTGTTCTTAGGTATGTATACAAAAAAAGCTGAAAAAAGGTACTCAAACAAGTGTACATACATGCACATTTTAACAGCACTTTTTGCAGTTATTATAAGGTGGAAACAGCCCAAGTATCAATAATAAATGAACCTCAAATATATTATGCCAAGTAAAAGAAATCAGATACCAAAGGTCACATATCATATGATCCTATTTGTATGAAATATTCAGAATACATAAATTGAGAGACACATTTGGTGGTTGCCAGGAGCTGGAGGAAGAAGAGGTTAGGAAAAATCTCTTAATATAAAAAGGTTTTACTTTGAGGTGATTAATGTTTTTGAGTTACATAAAGGTGTTAGTTGCACAATATTGTGAATATACTAAATGCCAAAGAATTGTTGACTTTAAAATTGTTAATTTTATATTATGAAAAATTCACCTCAATATTATTTTCAAAATTAATGATGCTGATTTGTCTCATTAGCAATATTTAATTTTCTTGATAAAGGCATTGAATAAGTCTTTTAAAATAAATGAAATAGAGTATATTAAATTTATTGTATATACAGATTATATAAAAAATATATATAATGCTTAAACCATATACCACCACTCAGTGCCAGCTCGTCTACATGTCTTTCAGTTCAGTTCAGTCACTCAGTTGAGTGTGACTCTTTGCAACCCCATGAACCAAAGCATGCCAGGCCTTCCTGTCCATCACCAACTCCCGGAGATTACCCAAACCCATGTCCAGTGCGTCGGTGATACCATCCAACTATTTCATTCTCTGTCGTCCCCTTCTTCTCCTGCCCTCAATCTTTCCCAGCATAACGGTCCTTTCAAATAAGTCAGCTTTTCTCATCAGGTGGCCAAAATATTGGAGTTTCAGCTTCAACATCAGTCCTTCCAATGGACATCCAGGACTGATCTTTAGGATGGACTGGTTGGATTTCCTTGTAGTCCAAGGGACTCTCAAGAGTCTTCTCCAAAACCACCACTAAAAAGCATTAATTCTTCAGTGCTCAGCTTTCTTCACAGTCCAACTCTCACATCCATACATGACCACTGGAAATACCATAGCCTTGACTAGACAGACCTTTTCTGACAAAGTAATGTCTCTGCTTTTTAATATGTTGTCTAGGTTGGTCATAACTTTCCTTTCAAGGAGAAAGTGTCTTAGTTTCATGGCTGCAGTCACTATCTGCAGTGATTTTGGAGCCCAAAATGATAAAGTCTGACACTATTTCCATTGTTTCCCATCTATTTCCCATGAAGTGATGGGACCAGATGCCATGATCTTCATTTTCTGAATGTGGGCTTTAAGCCAACGTTTTTACTCTGCCCTTTCACTCTCATCAAGAGGCTCTTTAGTTCCTCTTCACTTTCTGTCATAAGGGTGGTGTCATCTACATATCTGAGGTTATTGATATTTCTCCTGGCAATCTTGATTCCAGCTTGTGCTTCCTCCAGCCCAGCTTTTCTCATGATGTACTCTGCATATAAGTTAAATAAGCAGGGTGACAATATACAGCCTTGATGTACTCCTTTTCCTATTTGGAACCAGTCTGTTGTTCCATGTCCAGTTTGAACTGCTGCCTCCTGACCTGCATATAGGTTTCTCAAGAGGCAGGTCAGGTGGTCTGGTATTCCCATCTACTTCAGAATTTTCCACGGTTTATTATAATCCACACAGTCAAAGGCTTTGGCATAGTCAATACAGCAGAAATAGATGTTTTTCTGGGACTCTCTTGCTTTTTTGATGATCCAGCGGATGTTGGCAATTTGATCTCTTGTTCCTCTGCCTTTTCTAAATCAGCTTGAACATCTGAAAGTTCATGATTTATGTATTGCTGAAGCCTGGCTTGGAGAATTTTGAGCATTATTTTACTAGCATGTGAGATGAGTGCAATTGTGCGGTAGTTTGAGCATTCTTTGGCATTCTCTTTCTTTGGGATTGGAATGAAAACTGACCTTTTCCAGTCCTGTGGCCCCTGCTGAGTTTTCCAAATTTGCTGGCATATTGAGTGCAGCTCTTTCACAGCATCATCTTTCAGGATTTGAAATAGCTCAACTGGAATTCCATCGCCTCCACTAGCTTTGTAGTGATGCTTCCTGAGGCTCACTTGACTTCACATTAGAGGATGTCTGGCTCTCATTGGTGATCACACCGTCGTGCATATCTGGGTCATGAAGATCTTTTTGGTATATTTCTTCTTTGTATTCTTGCCACCTCTTCTTAATATATTCTACTTCTGTTAAGTCCCTACAATTTCTGTCCTTTATTGAGCCCATCTTTGCATGAAATGTTCCCTTGGTATCTCTAATTTTCCTGAAGAGATTTCTAGTCTTTCCCATTCTAATGTTTTCCTCTATTTCTTTGCATTGATCACTGAGGAAGGCTTTCTTATCTCTCCTTGCTATTCTTTGGAACTCTGCATTCAGATGCTTATATCTTTCCTTTTCTCCTTTTCTTTTCGCTTCTCTTCTTTTCACAGCTATTTATAAGGCCTCCTCAGACAGCCATTTTGCTTTTTTGCATTTCTTTTTCTTGGGGATGGTCTTGATCCCTGTCTCCTGTGCAATGTCATGAACCTTGTCCATAGTTCATCAGGTACTCTGTCTATCAGATCTAGTCCCTTAAATCTATTTCTCCCTTCTACTGTATAGTCATAAGGGATTTGATTTAGGTCATACCTGAATGGTCTAGTGGTTTTCCCCACTTTCTTCAAAATCAGTCTGAACTTTGCAATAATGATTTCATGATCTGAGCCACAGTCAGCTCCCGGTCTTGTTTTTGCTGACTGTATAGAGCTTTTCCATCTTTGGCTGTAAAGAATATAATCAATCTGATTTCGGTGTTGACCATCTGGTGATGTCCATGTGTAGAGTCTTCTCTTGTGATGTTGGTTATTATTATGACCAGTGTGTTGTCTTGGCAGAACTCTATTAGCCTTTGCCATGCTTCATTCTGTACATGTCTTTAGAGAGTGAGAATGTTCTTTCCTCTTTTAGGCTGAGAGATGATTTACAGTCCTACAGAGAGATTCACCAATTTAATTTCTTATCTCAACCTCCAGTAACCACAGTATTCCCTTTTGAACAATATTGAATGCTCTTAATAGGTACATAGGGTATTCAACATGATTTTCTTGATAAGTAAGTATTCAAATGAGGCATTTATAATTAATTGTTGAATTCTTCTAATTACATATTCTTTGGATCATTAAAGAAGCAATCCTATCAGCTGTACCAGGATATCCCAGAAAGACCTACAGGAACTAGTACATACTGAGATTGGATGTCATTCTGAGGTAGAAACCTATGGGGCAGATTCAACTTTAAATTATGGTCTGTGGCCATCTCAGTCCTTTGTCCCACACTGTCCATCACCATGTATGTCCTGACAGTAGGTAAAGAGACCAATGTTGTTCCTCTACCATAATGGTGACTAAGAAAATGAATATTTATCCTTACAGTTTCAACCCCGTCTCTCTGGGGAAAGTGGACAAAGGAGACAATGGGTTGAAATGATGTTAGTTTGCTAGTGCTGACATATTAACATACCGAAAACTGAGCAGCTCAAACAGTAGAAATTCATTGTCTCACAATTCTGAAGGCCAGAAGTCAAAACTGATTTATCCAGAGTGTTTGGTTCCTTCTGATAGGCTGTGAGCAAAGGAAGGATCTGTTCTAGGCCTCTTTCATTGATCAATAATGTCTAAGTTCTACTAAAAAGTTATAAATATAAATTCATATGTATATTTGCAAAATACTTGTTCAGCAAAATTAAATGGGAAGCCTTTTGGGAGAGCTTTATTTAAAACACTATCTATCTTGTTAAAAAGAACACATGTCACTAGCCTCTATCCATTCTGTTCTAATCTTACTGTGAACTAAACAAACGGTCAAGGACTTTGGTATCATGAGGTGAGACGCAGGCAAACCAAGGATATTAGAATGATAATACACAAATGAACTTGATAATAATATGACTGTATAGTTGGATGAATTTTGACTCTGAGTGTCCTTGATATGGCAAATATTAATTCGTAATATAAAAAGTACTGTTAGTTGGGTTTAGGTTAGCTGTAATTAATGTTCTCCTGATAAACCCTGTTAGAGTCTTTTTCCACTGAAATAAATACAGATCTTCTTTTATTTTATTCTTTTTACTCAACCATACGTTCATCATATTTCATCATTCCTTCAGGAGGCTCTTCACAAATAGGAAGCAAATACAAAGAATAACAATCTACTTATTAAAGCTGGAATTAAATAACCTCAAAATGTCAAAAGTTATCCTTGCATATGGAAAGTATGGTTACTTTTCTTTCCTTATGTATTTCGTATGCTCCAAGCTGGTTTTTTTTTTTTTCCCCAAGTAAAATTATTTTCCATAGACCTCATTTCCATTTTCTGTTTAAGAGCCTGTGGAAGTACAGTTTAAGACACTCAGTGGCTTGAGCAGTGGGAGCTGAAGACATGTCTCCAGTGGCTTAGTCTTCGGCAAGGAATTGCTGGAGTGGCACTGAGGAACCTGCCTAGTTTCAGACCAGTCTGCAACTATGGGTTGAGTAACAATAATCTCAGAACCTAGAGCAATACATTCACCCTGAAATTCCTCCTTTCTCGTGGAATTTTTCAGTGGGAACATGTTCTTTCTTCTCAATTTCATTAGAATCTCTATAGAGATAGATATTGGGCATGACTTGCCACGAGTGTTCACAGGAATTGGTGCCACATATGTGCAGAATTTCCGAGACAGCATCCATTACATTAGACCTGCTGAGTGAGTTCCCTTGTTGTCGCACTGGATGGTGGTGTCCACATAGTGAGGTGATAGGCCAGGAGGAGCTACCCAGCGTCCGAGGTCAGGGGTGGCGGCCGGGAGGAGCAACCAGAGGAGCCATGGCTATGCAGGCCAGGTGCAGGAGGGCCTAGAGGAGCTATCTCACTTTGAAGGTCAGGAATGGCAGCGGTAAGGAGATACCCCTTGTCCAAGGTAAGGAGCAGTGGCTGTGCTTTGCTGGAGCAGCCGTGAAGAGATACCCCATGCCCAAGGTAAGAGAAACCCAAGTAAGATGGTAGGTGTTGCAAGAGGGCATCGGAGGGCAGACACACTGAAACCATACTCACAGAAAACTAGTCAATCTAATCACACTAGAACCACAGCCTTGTCTAACTCAATGAAACCAAGCCATGCCTGCAGGGCAACCCAAGACGGGCGGGTCATGGTGGAGAGGTCTGACAGAATGTGGTCCCCTGCAGAAGGGAATGACAAGCCACTTCAGTATTCTTGCCTTGAGAACCCCATGAAGAGTATGAAAAGGCAAAATGATAGGGTATCACAAGAGGAACTCCCCAGGTCATTAGGTGCCCAATATGCTACTGGAGATCAGTGGAGAAATAACTCCAGAAAGAATGAAGGGATGGAGCCAAAGCAAAAAAAAAATACCCAGCTGTGGATGTGACTGGTGATAGAAGCAAGATCCGATGCTATAAAGAGCAATACTGCATAGGAACCTTGAATGTCAGGTCCATGAATTAAGGCAAATTGGAAGTGGTCAAACGAGATGGCGAGGGTGAACGTCGACATTCTAGGAATCAGCGAACTAAAATGGACTGGAATGGGTGAATTTAACTCAGATGACCATTATCTCTACTACTGTGGGCAAGAATCCTTCAGAAGAAATGGAGTACCCATCATGGTCAACAAGAGTCCGAAATGCAGTACTTGGATGCAATCTCAAAATGACAGAATGATCTCTGTTCATTTCCAAGGCAAACAATTCAATATCACAGTAATCCAAGTCTATGCCCCAACCAGTAATGCTGAAGAAGCTGAAGCTGAACGGTTTTATGAAGACCTACAGGACTTTTTAGAACTAACACCCAAAAAAGATGTCCTTTTCATTATAGGGGACTGGAATGCAAAAGTAGGAAGTCAAGAAACACCTGGAGTAACAGGCAAATTTGGCCTTGGAATGCGGAATGAAGCAGGGCAAAGACTAATACAGTTTTGCCAAGAAAATGCACTGGTCATAGCAAACACCCTCTTCCAACAACACAAGAGAAGACTCTACACATGGGCATCACCAGATGGTCAACACCAAAATCAGATTGATTATATTCTTTGCAGCCAAAGTTGGAGAAGCTCTATACAGTCAACAAAAACAAGACCAGGAGCTGACTGTGGCTCAGAACATGAACTCCTTATTACCAAATTCAGACTTAAATTGAAGAAAGTAGGGAAAACCGCTAGACCATTCAGGTATGACCTAAATCAAATCCCTTATGATTATACAGTGGAAGTGAGAAATAGATTTAAGGGCCTACATCTGATAGATAGAGTGCCTGATGAACTATGGAATGAGGTTCGTGACATTGTACAGGAGACAGGGAACAAGACCATCCCCATGGAAAAGAAACACAAAAAAGCAAAATGGCTGTCTGGGGAGGCCTTACAAAAAGCTGTGAAAAGAAGAGAGGCGAAAAGCAAAGGAGAAAAGGAAAGATATAAGCATCTGAATGCAGGGTTCCAAAGAATAGCAAGAAGAGAAAAGAAAGCCTTCTTCAGCGATCAATGCAAAGAAATAGAGGAAAACAACAGAATGGGAAAGACTAGAGATCTTTCAAGAAAATTAGAGATACCAGGGAACATTTCATGCAAAGATGGGCTCGATAAAGGACAGAAATGGTATGGACCTAACAGAAACAGTAGATATTAAGAAGAGGTGGCAAGAATACACAGAAGAACTATACAAAAATGATTTTCACGACCCAGATAATCATGATGACGTGATCACTCATCTAGAGCCAGACATCTTGGAATGTGAAGTCAAGTGGGCCTTAGAAAGAATCACTATGAATAAAGCTAGTGGAGGTGATGGAATTCCAGTTGAGCTATTTCAAATCCTGAAAGATGATGCTGTGAAAGTGCTGCACTCAATATGCTAGCAAATTTGGAAGACTCAGCAGTGGCCACAGGACTGGAAAAGGCCAGTTTTCATTCCAATTCCAAAGAAAGGCAATGCGAAAGAATGCTCAAACTACCACACAATTGCACTCATCTCACATGCTAGTAAAGTAATGCTCAAAATTCTCCAAGCCAGGCTTCAGCAATACATGAACCGTGAACTTCTAGATGTTCAAGCTGGTTTTAGAAAAGGCAGAGGAACCAGAGATCAAATGGCCAACATCTGCTGGATCATGGAAAAAGCAAGAGAGTTCCAGAAAAACATGTATTTCTGCTTTATTGACTATGCCAAAGCCTTTGACTGTGTGGATCACAGTAAACTGTGGAAAGTTCTGAAAGAGATGGGAAGACCAGACGACCTGACCTGCCTCTTGAGATATCTGTATTCAGGTCAGGAAGCAATAGTTAGAACTGGACATGGAACAACAGACTGGTTCCAAATAGGAAAAGGAGTACATCAAGGCTGTATATTGTCACCCTGCTTATTTAACTTCTATGCAGAGTACGTCATGAGAAACGCTGGACTGGAAGAAACACAAGCTGGAATCAAGATTGCCGGGAGAAATACCAATAACCTCAGATATGCAGATGACACCACCCTTATGGCAGAAAATGAAGAGGAGCTAAAAAGCCTCTTGATGAAAGTGAAAGAGGAGAGTGAAAAAGTTGGCTTAAAGCTCAACATTCAGAAAACGAAGATCATGGCATCTGGTCTCATCACTTCATGGGAAATAGATGGGGAAACAGTGGAAACAGTGTCAGACTTTATTTTTTTGGGCTTCAAAATCAGTGCAGATGGTGTCTGCAGCCATGAAATTAAAAGACGCTTACTCCTTGGAAGAAAAGTTATGACCAACCTAGATAGTATATTCAAAAGCAGAGGCATTACTTTGCCAACTAAGGTCCGTCTAGTCAAGGCTATGGTTTTTCCAGTAGTCATGTATGGATGTGAGAGTTGGACTGTGAAGAAGGCTGAGCACCGAAGAATTGATGCTGTTGAACTGTGGTGTTGGAGAAAACTCTTGAGAGTCCCTTGGACTGCAAGGAGATCCAACCAGTCCATTCTGAAGGAGATCAACCCTGGGATTTCTTTGGAAGGACTGATGCTAAAGCTGAAGCTCCAGTAGTTTGGCCACCTCATGCGAAGATTTGACTCATTGGAAAAGACTCTGATGCTGGGAGGGATTGGGGGCAGGAGGAGAAGGGGATGACAGAGGATGAGATGGCAGGATGGCATCATGGATTCAATGGACGTGAGTCTGAGTGAACTCCGGGAGATGGTGAATCGCCAGTCTATGTCTGACGCAGGATGCAGCATGCTTGGGGCTGGTGCATGGGGATGACCCAGAAAGATGTTATGGGGAGGAGGTGGAGGGTCCATCAGAAAGCTTCAGCAGAGTTTACTGGGAGAATTCCTGGAGGATATGACACTGACGGGCTTTTAGATGGCTCAGTGGTAAAGAGTCCACCTGCCAATTCAGGAGACTCAAGAGATGTGGGTTTGATCCCTGAGTTGGGAAGATCCCCTGGAGTAGGAAGTGGCAAACTGCTTAGTATTCTTGCCAGGAAAATCCCATGGACAGAGGAGCCCGGGGGGCTACAGTCCATGGGTCACAAAAAGTTGGACATGACATATGACACTGACATTAGTCAAGTTTTCAGTGGAAATAAGGGTGAAAGCTGCCAGCAAAAACTTCCCCAGGTTTTCTTTAGCTTTATGATGTAAATGTCATCATTTTATTTCCCGTAGATGTACTGTTCCATTTAGAAGTCAAGGCTGGTGCTACTTAAGTGGGTTTTTGCTGCAAGGAATTTGAGGATAATTTGAAGGCATACTCTTCCTTAGTTTTCAGGACATAAGGTACTCTGGACATTGCAAAAGGTTCTCTTTAAGCTGTGATTGAAACCCACAGAAACACCTCATCCTCATGTGCCTTTCCCTGGGTAAGCTGTTTCTGTAAGTGGCATATATTACTTTTAAAAATCAGAATAAAATAATTAATGTTACATAAAAAAAATGCTAGAGCAATGTGTATATTCTGTGAAAATGGGGATAAATTAGCAATTGCTGATTTAAATCTATTAGTTTTATTATACCAGTTATAGATTCTGCTTAAATATTCATTTATCATTAAAATGTTTCACATCATATTGAGTTTACATCCATTTAAAATTTTGCATCTTTTCCCTCTCACAGTTTGATGTGATTTTTAAAATGAGTATCCAGTTACCATGGAAATAAATGACATAGGAATGCATAGATTAAATTGGAATGGAATCAAATACTAGATAAATTCAGAATCCTTGCAACACTTTCATTTCAAACAAGTACTTTTTCTCTCTCCACCATCTTCATAAATGGTTGTCAATCCAAACAATCTGTCCTAAAAAAGTTATGCTCCTAAAATATGCATTTCTGGTGATTTGAATCCAACATAGTCACTGCAAAAAGTTACAGTGACATTTGATGCATTTTTAATCATGGATTTTTTTTTTTGACAAATGGATAAGTAGTTATCAGAATTCCAAGGCCACAAACAACTAATCCTTTGTCTTTTCTGGCAAAAACAAGTGAAAATTTGAGTAATTGTACACTGAATTAAGGGCTTCCTAGGTAGTGCTAGTGGTAAAGAACCTGCCTGTCAATTTGGGAGAGAGACAACAGTTTGATCCCTGGGTCAGGAAGATCCCCTGGAGGTGGGCATGGCAACCCACTCCGGAATTCTTGCCTGGAAGATTCCCATGGACAGAGGAGCCTGGTGGGCTACAGTCCATAAGGTCACAAAGAGTCGGACACGACTGAGCAACTTAGCATACGTGCATACACACTGAGTTAAATTCAAATGGTTAAATAATATGATTAGAAATGTTGTTTTCTCCATAATGGGATATATTTATATCTAAATATCTCTATCTATCTATCTATAGTTCATTTGGCATGTAGTTACTATTTTTGCCTTCACTCACAATTTTACCTTAGTATACCTTGCAATAGGCAATGTATATTTTTCAAGAATGTTTGCTTATTATGAAAAACTCTTTTGTATGTATAACTCAAAGCCTTAGTATATTTTCTTGTCCATTTGGGTTTTGTTGCTTGATTAGCCATTAAAAATTTCTTTGCAAATGAGTCCCCCTGGTCCTTTTAGGAGATAGAAGCTTGTATTTTAAAAAATTTCTGTAGAGACAAGTAGAATGTTGAGTACACACCAAAAGTTATTTATATTCATAAATAATAATAATTTTTCTACCTAAAATGATTAGAAAAACAAGTGAAACATTTGAAATAAAACAGCTTGAAAAGATCTACAGATTGGCTTTCTTTCATTTCTAAAACTTGCTATTTATAATTTAGAAGTCCCTTAAGAGGGAAGAAAAATTTTACAGCTCTGAGTATAGACCAAATAACTTCCTCTTTTAATTCTGTCAACACATGGGTCTATTACTTATGTAGGTGGTGAAAGGTTTGGGAAATTTGATTAACTTATGGATTTCCTTAAATATTTCACCAAGAACTGAAATCTATTTTAATTGATGGCAGTTATTTTGTTATAATTACATATTTTCAATTGTCAAGACTTACTGAAAATATTTTGAAGCAATTTAAGTCTTGATGGTTGACTAATAAATTGACGGGTCTTTTTCTACTTTCCTAACAAAAGGCTACATGATACTGTTAGCAGTTCACTTTCCCAGGGTGGTTCTTCCCTAAGCAAATAGTGTTTCCAGAGAAAAGTTGAGATCTCCAGTGGTTTGACTGGTTGATCTATTCATTTTTTAGCTACAAGCCAAGGGGATATTGGCAAACATTGTTCAGTACCGAAAAATGTATTTATCTTTACAAGAATGTCTTACAGAAGTAAACCTGTAGAGTCTTAAGAAGCACAAAGTGATTGTGAACACAGGTCTCCTGGGTTAATAGCTGGGAATCAAATGTATTAGGAAGTCCAGCAGGAAGGGGCTGATAAGGAATATTCTTTGTTCCTTTGGATCTAGCAGTACTTAAGATAAAACTCAAGTACATTTTAGAATGTTCAAGTCTAACGAGAATAAAACACGGAATGAATGTTGAAAAGAACAGCAGGAAAGCATTAAACGTTTTCTCACACTAAACTAAATATTTGTAGTTCAAAAATAATTTTCAAGTGATTTTAAGGACTCTACTTCTGAACTTGCATTCACATAGAAGACAGACAGTCAGGTGTCTCCTCAAATAGCCACAAGGAGTAGCTGATATAAGAAATATATTTATAAAGATATTAAACATCATACTCAATATGACTATCATTGTTATTTTATATGAGATAAGCATAAATAAGTGAGTTAATAAATAAGTGAGTAAGTTTTGTCTCTTTTTTTAATGGCCTGGATTAGAAAATTAGCAGGCTATTTCCTATCCTTTTTTGTTTTTTGGAAATTTTTATTGGAGCTTAGTTGACTTACAATGTTGTGTTAGTTTCAGGTGTGTAGCAAAGTGAATCAGCTATATATATACATATAGCCAAAAGAATCTTTTGAAGATTCTTTTCCTATGTAGGCCATTAATTAGTATTGAGTAGACTTTCCTATGCTATACAGTAGGTGGCTATTAGTTATGTATTCTATATATAGTAGTGTGTACATGTCAATCCTAATCTTCCAATTTAAACAAAATCACACATTGCTTTTTCTTTCTGTTGTTGATTTAAACATGTAAACTTGTTTATGTATACTTTATGGTTACAAACAATTTTACACTTTATATATGTAAGGATACATGAGAACAAGTACGAAATATTTACTCAGAACTTGCTATAGCAAGGGAGTCAACCATCATTACTCATTCTGGCTGACTCAAATGTAGGCAGCAGAGTGGAAAAGCTTTCTAATGAAAAAAAAAAAAAAGAGAGAGAGAGAGAGAGATGCTTCAGGTATGCCCTGATTGGAGGTGGTTGGCATGGGGAAGCTGCAGATAGGTAAGTTAACTAAGAAGTGGAATATCCTATTTTATTGTTTAGGAGTGTTTATTTGGGGTTCCCTGCTTTGTCTTAGGTTGGAATGGAACAAAAATTAGGGAAGTTGTCACTTATTAATCAAATCCTGGCCATGTGGGGCCAATTATTATAAGGGTTATGCTTGGCTTCCTAGATAAGTGACTAGAGATGTCAGTCTGACTAGATTGGGTATGTGGCTAGTAATGAGTTAATTTCCTGGATAAGTTGTTGTGGATCAGATTAAAGTATCTATCTCTCTATCTGTGCTGACCATTGTCTGTTTGCTTATTCAGTCTATCCTAGGCTACTCAATAACTTGATATTTTCATTTAAAGGAGAATAATTTCCAAATCTGAAATCAGTCCATGTATGTTTTCTTGTTTATAATAGCTGCATAATATACCATAGAACAAGTAGACAAAAATGTTAGTTACTGTTTTGAAGGACATCCAGATAGCTTTCAGTGTTATATGTTTCCAAAAAAAATGCTACAATAAACATCCTTAGTTAAGCATCTTAACTTAATGGTATCATTAACAATATTGGTCAAATTCCCAGACTTCATTTATTCTATTGTTTATTATTTTTTTCTTATTTGTTTTTATTAAAGTATAGTTGCTTTACATTGTAGTATAACTCCTGTTATATAGCAAAGTGATTTGTTTATACATATATTCTTTTTAAATATTCTTTTCCATTATAGTTTATCATAGGATTTTTTTAAATTTGGAGGATAATTGCTTTATAACGTTAGTTTCTGCTGTACAACAACATGGATCAGCTATAAGTATACACAAATCTCCTCCCTTTTGAAGTCCCTCCTACCAGTCGCCCACCATTCCATGCCTCTGGGTCATCACAGAGCACTGAGCTGAGCTCTCCATGTTACACAGTAGCTTCCCACGAGCTATCAACTTTATACACGGTAGTGTATACATGTCAATACTACTCTCTCAATTTGTCCTGCCTTCTCCTTCTTCCACTATGTCCAGAGTCAAAGGTTATGTTTATTTGAAATATTAATACAAACAAATGCATCATTTTGAGTACTTATAACAAAGCTCCTATAAAGGACATCACTGTTAGAAGTTAAGACCCCTATGTCCTAGATTTTGATCTCCAGATGTCATTAAAGGTTAGATGGTAGATTTTCATTTCAAGGTGGCAAAGGATGCACATGTGACAAGTCCACAGCATCCCATTCTTAAAAGTCACTCCTCTAAAAAGATAACCGGAACAATGCAACTTTGAACAATCATTGGTAGATAGAAGAGGAAAATTGTAGCTCCAAAGATAAAGGGATAAACTTATTTAAAAGGGATATTGCCATTGTATGGATAAATAGAAGTTCCAGGAGCAATTTCTGGATCATTGGAGCAAACTGATCAACTTTGGTTAAATGCTTCTTGGAACAAGCAGCCAATTTCCATGTATATGTTTCCAGGAAAGAACAGTGAATAAGTAAGTTTATATCAGAGACTCAGGCTGGTACCTGGTTATCTGGTAATGAATGGCTGAGAGGAATAAGGAGTATTACAAAATAACCAGCTGTTTGGTCAGTGTCTAGTTCCTCACACCCCATTCTCACTGATAAATGGTAGAAGTTAAGGCCATGGCTGGAGCTGGTGAGTTGTGCAAAGAACAAAACAGATGGTCTAATGGGAATTCTCATTTACTAAGATGAATACAGCATTCCTGAACACTTGCAGAAAGCTACATCATTAAAGAGGGAGCGCAAACAACATTGGCATAGACTTACACACATGGAAACAAAGTCAAGAGAATAAGATTTTGAAAATTTAAATGTTATGTTTTAAGAATGATTCTGTATTTTATTTAATAGTAAGACGAGGTGGATATAAGGAAGAACCAACTGCTGCTGCTACTGTTAAGTCTCTTCAGTCGTGTCCAACTCTGTGCAACCCCATAGATGGCAGTCCTGTAGGCTCCCCCGTCCCTGGGATTCTCCAGGCAAGAACACTGGAGGGGGTTGCCATTTCCTTCTCCAATGCATGAAAGTGAAAAGTGAAAGTGAAGTCGTTCAGTCGTGTCCAACTCTCAGCAACCCCATGGACTGCAGCCCACCATGCTCCTCCATCCATGGGATTTTCCAGGCAAGAGTACTGGAGTGGGTTGCCATTGCCTTCTCCAGAATCAACTAGAGTCATACAAAAAACAAACAAAAAAAATTGTTGAGATAGGCTAAAGTGTAAAATGGGCATGGCTGTAGGGTGACTGAGAAAGCTAGGAAATAAAGGGAGAGACAAATGATGGAAAAGTGAAGAGACTTGGAAAGTAGGTTCAGAAGGTAGAAACAACACCTAAATGAAGCTTTAAAAGAATAATATATACTAGAAAGTAGGCAATAACTAAAGGAATAAAAATGGAAATTCTTCTCTAAGTAAAAATTAAAAAATATATATATATACATACATATATATATATATATATATATATATATATATGAGATAAAACTGGCACACTCAGTGTTGGCCAGGGTTTACAAAATCAAAACAAAGCAAATCAAACAGGAAACAAAATAAAGTAAAAAAAAAAAGTCCAAGCCAGTTGATTCCAAATATGTTTGCATATATCAGAAATTTGAGAGCATTAAGATTGGAATAAAATTCCTAGTAGTTTCCAGAGAAAATAAATTCTCTGGATGACCACAATTAATTTTTATAATCTATTTCTGTGAAGATTCCACATAATTTGTTGTCCAGGGTGAGATATTTGTAAACTCTGAAGGACTGTGTCTGTGCTTCATATAACAGTTGGTTCCATCTTTCTGGCAACCTGTCACTTAAGCTTCATTTAATCCTCTCTTTTGATGTTTGACTTGATGCCTTGTTTTCTGTCTTTTCTTCTTCCAAACAGATTTTTCATGCAAAGACTTACAGTTCACGATAATACTTTTCTGAGTTGGCCTTATAAATTGAGCCCTAGAAAACTCTACAGGCATTGCATGGCCTTCCTGAAAATGACCTGGTCTCTGCTTGCAGCCTCCTGGCAGTCTGCTGCCAAGACATTGTGTCTTGACAAAGAAAGGAGATTTTAGAAGAAATTTTAAAATATTTGAAGCTTATATTTTAGCCCTTAATAATGGGTTGTAGCTCTTTAAAACATTTACAGTATCTGAACACATTTAAAAACTATTTGTGCTGCATTTTAACACATTAAACTATTTGTTATACATTAATACATTCTCCTTGAATAAATTAAAATATTACAGTTAAGACAAAAATCTTTCATTTCCTGTCATTTTTAATATTGGTTCTTTTGACCATATTTAAAATAGTCGAAAGTTTAAGGTGTAGCATTCCAGACGTTTTTCCCTGTGCAATTATCTACATAGACGTATAAGGAAATATGGTCTTTTTGATGTGTTTTAAAAATATGAAAGTATCCAGTTATATATTTTGTCCTCTACTTGGCTATATTCACTCCAGTACTTTTCCATGTGACTGTGTATAGGAGTTTATCACTTTTGAAATATATGATATCCTTTACTATAGATATATCATTATTTATTCAGTCATCACCTTACTCATGAACATTAAGTTTGTTTTAAAATGTTTGTTTTGTAAATAGTTTTATAATATATATCACTGAGCATTATAATAGTTTGTTACTGTAGGAAAGATGAGAAATAGCTATGTTGGGTCATGGAACTTGCTTGTCTGACATTTTAATAGATAGTGTTAAATTTCCCTACAGAATGACTATATTAAGTGACATTTTCATTAGCAGTGGAAGAGAGTATCTATATCCTCAAACTCTCATAACATTGGTATTATTAACCTTTCAGTGTTATTCACTCAGTTGTGTTCGACTCTTTGTGATTCCAAGGACTGGAGCCCACCAGGCTTCTCTGTCCGTGGAATTCTCCAGGCAAAAATATTGGAATGTGCTGCCTTTTCCTTCTCCAGGGGATCTTCTCGGCCAAGGGATCAAACCCTGCTCTCCTGCATTGCAGGCAGACTCTTTACTGACTGAGCCACCAGGGAAGCCCTTACCAACCTTTTAAATGCAGACCGATTCATTGGGTGAGAAGCGAAATTATATTGTTTTACTCTCTATTCACTGTTTCATTACATTTCCTTGTATATCTTACACTCTTTTTTGTAAGATTGAACCTAAAATTATTCATCACTAAGGTAGGAATCAATAAAGTATATAAGTAACATACAAGTCATATATATATATATACATACTCTGAAATACTCTGAAATCTCAAAGACATTGACTGTGTTCATATATTTGTAACAGTTCTAAGTTTTTTAATGGAAATTTCTATCAAGATTCTGTCATCCATGGCTAAATGAAGAAATGTTCTTTCCAGAATGAATAATACTTTGTACAGTCACAGAACAACATTTAAAACATAGAGCCATTTTTAAGCACAGTACAAGCAAATTCAGATATCTGGTCCATGGTTCCCAGGGTAGTAGGACACATTCATGTTCTATCCCATAATATATTGCATTCCAGATTATTTTGATTATATTTGCATCATTGACAACTCTAATTTGTTTTCAGCTTTTTTCTTATATCTTTCTTTACTTCTGTTTCTGATTTCTTTACCTGTGTTATATATTTAGGGTTTCATCTTTATTTAATAGCATTTTTGAGTCTATTGCTTGAATGCTTTTTGTGGTTGCTCTGTGTATTACAATGTGCAAATGTAAATTATCACAGTCTATTGGTATCATTACCCTTTACTTCAAGTGGGATATTAAAAACTTGCTTCCATTTAGGTCCTTTGCACTCCCAATTAAAATATATATATATATCTATATACTTGTTCCAAGTATTTCCTCTCCATACACTAACACAACAGATGTTACTTATTTCCACCAACAGATATGAATTAAGAGACGTATCAGGGTAGTCTATTATATGCTCTTCTATTATTATTTCATTATTCTATTCTATTATTATTGTATTATTATTACCATTCCATTATAATTTTCTTTCTGAAGTTTATACTTTCTGTTACCATGCCAAGGAGCTTCCTATAGACATTATTATTTTTTATTTTATTTTTTTTTTTTAATTTTTATTTTTACTTTACAATACTGTATTGGTTTTGCCATACATTGACATGAATCCACCACGGGTGTACATGCGTTCCCAAACATGAACCCCCTCCCACCTCCCTCCCCATAACATCTCTCTGGGTCATCCCCGTGCACCAGCCCCAAGCATGCTGTATCCTGCATCGGACATAGACTGGTGATTCGATTCTTACATGATAGTATACATGTTACAATGCCATTCTCCCAAATCATCGCACCCTCTCCCTCTCCCTCTGAGTCCATAAGTCCGTTATACACATCTCTGTCTTTTTTGCTGTCTTGCATACAGGGTCGTCATTGCCATCTTTCTAAATTCCGTATATATGTGTTAGTATACTGTATTGGTATTTTTCTTTCTGGCTTACTTCACTCTGTATAATTGGCTCCAGTTTCATCGATCTCATCAGAACTGATTCAAATGTATTCTTTTTAATGGCTGAGTAATATTCCATTGTGTATATGTACCAAAGCTTTCTTATCCATTCATCTGCTGATAGACATCTAGGTTGTTTCCATGTCCTGGCTATTATAAACAGTGCTGCGATGAACATTGGGGTACATGTGTCTCTTTCAATTCTGGTTTCCTCGGTGTGTATGCCCAGAAGTGGGATTGCTGGGTCATAAGGTAGTTCTATTTGCAGTTTTTTAAGGAATCTCCACACTGTTCTCCAAAGTGGCTGTACTAGTTTGCATTCCCACCAACAGTGTAAGAGGGTTCCCTTTTCTCCACACCCTCTCCAGCATTTATTGCTTGCAGATTTTTGGATCGCAGCCATTCTGACTGGTATGAAGTGGTACCTCATTGTGGTTTTGATTTGCATTTCTCTAATAATGAGTGATGTTGAGCATCTTTTCATGTGTTTGTTAGCCATCCGTATGTCTTCTTTGGAGAAATGTCTATTTAAATTAGGTTTGTTTGCAACAAATTTTCTTTGTTTCTTCCCCCCCCCCCAACTGAGAAAGTCTTCATTTACCATTTAGAGCCTTTTTTTCCCCATTACTTCTTGATAGACACTGTTTCTAGGTACAGAATTCACATCTGACAGTTCTTTTTTTCTTGCACACAAAAGTATTATGCAAATTCTTTCTACCTCCATAGTTTAAGATGAGAAATCAGCTATCACCTGATTTGGCATTTCCTTGATTGCTTGTAAAACTTTTATATCCTTTACAATGAATTATTTACATGATTTCAGATGTTTGGATGGACTCCTTTAAGTTTATCTTATTTAGATTTGTTCAGCTTTTGAATCTATAGTCTTATACATTCTACCAAATATGGTTAATTTTTAGCCACTATTGATTTAAATAACTTTTCAGCCCCAGGTTCTTTCTTTTCTGTTTCCAGGACTCAAATAATATTAATCTTAGGTCTTTTGTAATTGAACCTCAGTTTCCTAAGGCTCTGTTCTCTCTCTTTTTTGGGGGAGAGGGAGGTGGAGAAAGAGGGGGTTGCTTTTTTGTTGTTCAGATTGAATAAATTCCATTGTTCTGCCTTTAAGTTTTTCATTTCTATCTTCTTTCAACTCCACTTTACTATTGAGTCTATCCAGTGTTTTCTATTTTGGTTGGTGTATTTTTCAGATCTCTAATTCATATTTTGGATTAATATTTTAAATAAGTTATATAATGTATATTAATAAATAATAATGCTCATATTTTGCATTTTTCACTTATATTGGGAATTTCTAATAACTTATTGAAACTGTTTTATGATGACTGTGTTAAAGTTTATGTCAGATGGTTACATCTGATTCATCTCAATATTGGCATCATCTGATAGTCTTTTCTCATTCAAGTTGTATTTTTCTGATCTTGGTATAATGAGTCATTTTGAGTTGTGTTTGGACATTTTACATGTTATGTTAGAAGTCTATTGGTATTATTAAATCTTTTATTCTAGTAGGAAATATCTGTTTAAGTTTAGCATGTAGATTATGACCTACTTTATATGGGCTGCAATCCAATGAGAATTTTAGTTTTCTGATCTCTTGCAATGCTAACCTGTTCTGCTTTTCTTTTTCTTTTTTTTCAAGTTCTACTTGGCATTTCCTCTGAATTCTTTCAGGAATAACTTTGGGGACGGATGGTATTTCCATGGCCCATTGGGTGGTGTTCACTAGACTTCTGATATGAAAAGTGCTTCCCCTGACCTATTCTCCAGCCATCAGTGCCAATGGGTATTCTATACTGTCTTTGCTGATGCCTCTGGAGCAGGGTGCCTAGTTTTCCCTTTTGTTAATCCTTTGCCCACAGAGAGCAGACTTTACTTGTATTTGCTTGTTTCCTATGTCTGTTGGCAGTTATAGATTGTAGCCCTCTCTGCTGCCCAGTCTAAGATGCATGACAAATTTTCTGTGTATCATATTTCAAGTTTTGAGGTTCCTTGATAGTTCAACTTCTTATTTCCATCTTTCAGTTTTTTAAAAATTATTTTCTGTGAAATTATTTCTAGAGTATATAGTCAAATTCAGAGGGGAGTAGCACAGCAAATTGAATCTATGCCAACTTGCTACCTGAATTACTTTCTGCAATGAGCAATACACTCTATGTCTATCATTTCACTTGTTCCTTCCCAAGACTCTGTGGGGCTTGCCCTTGTGAAAGTGTGACTCTATGAGGTAGACTTCAAAAGCTTTGAATGAAGTGTAAATGTATCTAACTTCTAGGTAGCAAAAATTTATCAAAATAAGCTTCTGCTATAAAACAGAACACCCTGAAACTTACTATTTAAAAAATCAACTATTCAGCTCATGATTCTGTGGATGAATTGGACTATTCCTATTTGGGCTCCAAAATCACTTCAGATGGTGACTGCAGCCATGAAATTAAAAAGATGCTTGCTTCTTGGAAGAAAAATTATGACCAAGCTAGATAGCATATTAAAAAGCGAAGACATTACTTTGCCAACAAAGATCCATCTAGTCAAGGCTATGGTTTTTCCAATAGTCATATATGGATGAATGTGAGAGCTGGACTATAAAGAAAGCTGAGCACCAAAGAATTGATGCTTTTGAACTGTAGTGTTGGAGAAGACTCTTGAGAGTCCCTTGGACTGCAGGGAGATCCAACCAGTCCATCCTTAAAGGAATCAGTCCTGAATGCTCATTGGAAGAACTGATGCTGAAGTTGAAACTCCAATACTTTGGCCACCTGATGTGAAGAACGGACTCATTGGAAAAGACCCTGATGCTGGGAAAGATTGAAGGCAGGAGGAGAAGGGGACGACAGAGGGTGAGATGATTGGATGGCATCACTGACTCAATGTACATGAGTTTGAGAAAATTTTGGGAGTTGGTGATGGACAGGGAGGCCTGGAGTGCTACAATCCATGGGTTCGCAAAGAGTCGGACACAACTGACTGAACTGAACTGAACTATTTGGGCCAAGTTCGCTCATCTCTACTGGATTGACTAATGTGTCTGTGGTCTCTCTTTAGGTCAGAAAGATCTTAAAGCCTCACTGATGTGTCTTATATTTGTTGGATGTTGACTGGTATGATGGATGGAAATATGAGGTCAATATCTTCTTACAACAAGCTATCTCAGTTTGCTTCTCATGGTAGTCGAAAGATTCCAAGGAGAACAAGAGAAAGCAGGTCCTAACAAAGAACATTTTTCAAATCTCTACTTGGTCTATGTTTGCTATTGGTCTCATCAGTCAAATCAAGTCATAAGCTTAAGCTCAGAGTCAGTTGAAGACAGTGACTCCTAGAGGATGCAGATACAAGGAGAGGAAGAATTTGTGGCCATTGAACGATCTATCAGGCCCATAGTCAAGGTCTGAGCCATATATATTCACAAGGTAGCTCTTATTTGCATTACTTTTATAACTTATAATGCCTATTATATCTATTACCTCATTTGTTTTTCATGAATACCTCATGTTTAATATGTAGGAAGGCATAATGTCCTTTCTGATATAAAATTCAATATGTTTATTGCTAGTCCAAATATAACTTTAATGTTGACAGTGAAACAGTCACACAAATAAATGTACAAGTAAAGTTTTGATACACATTATATTAGGAAATTCTCCAAGATAGTGAAGTGTTAGCTATAATATAAAACCTGATGTTTTTATTCTTTGCTACCTCTTCCAAGCATAAAGGATATCTGAGAGTTATTTCATTCTAGGTTTTGTTGAAAAAAATCCATGTCTATCTTAATCACATTTTCCTTGGCTTTATAAATGATGAGTATATCTTCTGTGCAGGTAGAAAGAATTCTTACTTTTAGTCTATTCTTACATAAATGAGTCTTAACTTTACTGAGAATATTTATTGCTTGATGCAAAATTGTTGTAACATTTATTATATCTTTGTTGAGGGTGCAGTTACAACAACACAAGCTTATATGTTTAGATTTACCATAATTTATTTGGACGTTAGGAGAACATTGTCTTTGCTGTTTGGTACTTTATTTTTATCTACATTTTGTTCTATTAAACTTATATCTTTTAATGTTTTCTATCTTTGGAAATCATTGGTTCCGTAATTTCAATTTTAAAAAGTCACTTCTAGTTCTCTTCAGTGTTAAGACCGGCAGTTTAGCATCCATTATTTCATGAATATTAGTTTGTTGTTTAGTCGTTCAGTCACGTCCAACTCTTTGTGACTCCGTGGACTGCAGTACACCAGGCTTCCTTGTCCTTCATCATCTCCCAGAGATCTAAATGTTAATCCAAATATTGTTGCGATTTCTTCTTAGATGTACCCCTCAACAGCTGCAATAACAGAGGTTTATATTCTCTTTCTGAGGTATTTCTGAAATCCTTGTTAGTTCTTTCCAGTTTATCTTCATCAGCTTATAACCGCTTGCATGAGCTTAGCATCATCTGCAAACTTCCATATTCCTTTTCTGCATTCTTTCTTTTAGATTAATTATTATGTGAGAATCTGAACTTTATCAAAATGTGAAAAAAATCTAGATAGTGTTTACTCCCAGGTACCCTTCTGCAAATAATTCTCCACCCATAAAATTGATAAGCTATCCCATTTCATTGTTTTCTCTCTTAGCATTATGTAGGTATATTCAGCAAAATACCTGCCTTCTAACATTCAGTTCCAGAATGGAGGGAAATAGTGTTTGGTAAATATGTAACACAGTTTAATAGATTGTCAAAGGCTTACTAAACGCAATAATTGACAGCTGTTCCTTTCCATTTTGTCTATACATTTATTTTTCCTATTGGAGCACTCTGGTAAGGAAGGCTCTGTACTATTTATCCGTAGAGTAACAATGTGACATGCCTTTTACCCATTCCCCCTCCTGTACAGGTTATGCTTCCTTAAGTGTGCAATGAACCACTCCGCTTTATATATTGCACCAATCTGTTAGGCATGTAAGAAAGAGTTACTGGTCTGAAATTCTAAATCTTTCCACAGGGCTTTTTTATGGATGGTGTCAGAACAAAGGCAAATTCAAAATAAATAAAACCATCACTCTCATTTATAAGGTTAGGGCTTAAGACAAGCAACAATGAGCACAGATACACCAGTACATTCCAATGCACTTTTTCTTAGTCATGTTAGTGACACCACCAGCGTCAGACTAGCCCTGCCTCACTGGCTTTATTGAAATATAAAATGCAAGAAATATCCTCTTATGGTGAGTATCTCAAAGGTCAATGTGTATGCCAGTGATTTTCACCTGTGGAGAGAATTTATTGTTCTTGGGACATTTGGCAATGTCTTGAGACATTTTTGGTTTCTACAACTTGGACATGATAGTGCTACTGTCATCTAATGGATAAGGATCAGAGGTTATACTGAATAGTCCACATTGCACAAGTGAGCTCCTAAAAACGAATTACCTGGCCCAAAATATCAATGCCCCCAAGACTGAGAAACAGTGGTTTACATTAGCTTCTTTTGCATATGTTTGCTCATTTACTTGGCAGCCTTTGTCCTGGGTAACCAAATGTTCACCATAATAATGAACACTGATATTTGTTTAGCTAGTATCCTATCGTGTACATGATGTCACAACATATGAAGAGCATGTGTTTTGCAACATACCCATATGAAGTATATGATCTCACTTTTTGCCTTAATTTTAACCAGGTTATTGATACTTAAACAAAACTTGCTTTGTAGTGTATTATCTTTGGAAAACTCCCACAAACTTTTTGTTTTCCACTGACTCCTAGGTTCACTTAAACACTACTCATCATATTGAAAAGAACTGCAACACTTAGGAGTGATGGTTTGGATTATCTGCTTTCAGGATTCTGCCTATGAACATATCGTGTTTCATAATGGGCATTGAACCTGGAATCTACAGTCTACAACTTCTTGAGCTGCATAAATACAGTACAGAAATATCCAACCACAATAGCATTGTTTCAAAGCAAATAACTGTTTCCAAGAAAACCTGAGCAAAAGTAAAATAATTGGGAGGTAGGAATGATCAGATGTCTCTTAGGTCCAATGTTTTAACTCATTTAGACTAAATTTAATTTCTTTTTAGCTAAGGCATATAAGGAAATGCTAATTTGCATGAATTCTTTAGCAGTAATATTCATTAAGATCACTATGGTTCGTTGCAGTGTCAAATGACACTTTTTATTTTCTTTCCAAAGCTGATATGTATTAATGAGAAGCTTACTGACCCCTTCTTTTTTCTGTGTGTGACCCATAGAAGAAGAATCACTAGGACAAAAGCAGCAATTTCGCAGTTCTTGTTCTCTGTCAAACAATGGCACACTGACAGATCCTTCAAGTTTGATTCATTAGGAGAAGTTTTCATATGTAAGGCTAATATGCTATGACTTTTAGCTCTCAGTAAATTTAATCATTGTGCAATTTATGTGTGCTTATTCACTTTATTTCACTTTACAGGAGGCATATGTGCTTTAAAATATTGTGCTGTATGTGCACAGAATCAGAATTTTTAAGCTTGAGATCATTTAGTCTCAACCTTGTCATTTTAGAGTAGAAACTGAGGCATATGATGAATGCCAGACTGTGAAATAATGAGTCAGTCAGACTGTGAATTGTAAGTTCTTAGCTCACTGTTAATTCTCTTTGAGCTATCGCTTTGCTCCTATTATAATGCTTTAAAATTAAAATAAAACTTGATTTTATAACATGATTGATTATTTTTTCTTACTAAGAACTGTGAAATAACTGTTTTGCATTACAGATTATAGTTGGTAATTATCCTCTCGAGTAAATAAGCGGAAGGTTTTTAAAAATAATTGATTATTTTATACGAATCATTCCTTATAGGATCAACAGTGTCTTAGGAATAACAGCAGTCTTTTACTTTTAGATCACATCTTCTGTCTGCTATCTTGTAGGCAAAAGAATGATGAACATACTGTAGGTTAAAAAAAATTACACTACTTTTTATTTTTGCATCTTTGGGCAAATCACTGAGCCTCTTATTCCTTTCCTGTAATAAGAAAAAAACATAAAGGCTACCCATCAGCTTCATAGATGGTGTTCATGAATTAAGGTAAAATAATGAGATTACTTTTGTAAGCCAAAGAGAGAGAGAGAGAGAGAGAGAGAGAGAGAGAGAGATTTATATGAGTTAATGTTATCATATAATTGAAATATTTTTTGTTCAGACCCAAACCCCGTATTTTCACGTTCTACTTCTTAACCAATTTCTTAGTTTTGTTTTTTGAACACTACAAATGATGCATCCTGACTGATATATAAATATGTTAAAATCTATAGCAGTTGATTAAACTTTATAAAATATTTTAAAAATGAATTTCAATTTTTAGAGCAGTTTTAGGTTCACAGAAAAATAGAGTGCTTCCTTGTCCTTAATCTCTAACAACCAGTGATTTTTAATTGTCTCAGTAGTTGTGCTTCTCCAAGGTATCATGCTGGTGGGATAATTCAGTATGTGGCCATTTTGAACTGACTTCTTTTAGTTAGAAATACACATTTGTAGTTCTTCCTTGTCTTTTCTAGGCTTGATAGCTCATATCTTCTTATCACTGAATAGTACTACATTATCTGAAGATACCACAGTGTATCCATTCACTATCTGAAGAACATCTTGGTTGTATCAAAGTTTTTGCAATTACTAATAAAACTGCTGTTATTAATAAAGCTGGATGTTTTCATATAAATATACATATATTTTCAGATCCTTTGAGAAAATGCCAAGGAATGCAATTGCTAGATTGTGTACTAAGAGTATGTTTATTTTTTCAAGAAACTGTCTGTCTTTCAAAGTAGTTATGCCACTTTTCATTCCTACAGGCAATGAATGAAAGTTCCTATTTCTTCATAACTTCACTAGCATTTTGCCCTGGTAGTGATTCATTCTTTAATATATGAATTTAGTTGCTATTTTAAATATTTTTTGTTAATTAAAATGAAGCACTTCCGGTTGATATGTAATGTATCATGGGCATACAAATATTCAGCGTATCCACAATTAAAAGCTTCTGCACAACAAAGGAAACTATAAGCAAGGTGAAAAGACAGCCTTCAGAATGGGAGAAAATAATAGTAAATGAAGCAACTGACAAAGAACTAATCTCAAAAATATACAAGCAACTCCTGCAGCTCAATTCCAGAAAAATAAATGACCCAATCAAAAATGGGCCAAAGAACTAAACAGACATTACTCCAAAGAAGACATCAGATGGCTAACAAACACATGAAAAGATGCTCAACATCACTCATTATCAGAGAAATGCAAATCAAAACCACAATGAGGTATCATTTTATGCTAGTCAGAATGGCTGCTATCCAAAAGTCTACAAGCAATAAGTGCTGGAGAGGGTGTGGAGAAAAAGGAACCCTCTTACATGGTTGGTGGGAATTCAAACTAGTTCAGCCACTATGGAGAACACTGTGGAGATTCTGTAAAAAAACTGGAAATAGAACTGACTTATGACCCAGCAATCCCACTGCTAGGCATACACACCAAGGAAACCAGAATTGAAAGAGACACATGTACCCCAATGTTCATTGCAGCACTGTTTATAATAGCCAGGACATGGAAGCAACCTAGATGTCCATCAGCAGACAAATGGATAAGAAAGCTTTGGTACATATACACAATGGAGTATTACTCAGCCATTAGAAAGAATACATTTGAATCAGTTCTAATGAGGTGGATTAAACTGGAGCCTGTTATACAGAGTGAAGTAAGCCAGAAAGAAAAACACCAATACAGTATACTAACGCATATATATGGAATTTAGAAAGATGGTAATGATAACCCTGTATGCGAGACAGCAAAAGAGACACAGATGTATAGAACAGTCTTTTGGACTCTGTGGGAGAGGGAGAGGGTGGGATGACTTGGGAGAATGGCATTGAAACATGCATAATAGCGTATATGAAACAAATCGCCAGTCCCGGTTCGATGCTGGATGCTTGGGGCTTGTGCACTGGGATGACCTAGAGGGATGGTATGGGGAGGGAAGAGGGAGGGGGGTTCAGGATGGGGAACATGTGTACACCTGTGGCAGATTAATGTTGATGTATGGCAAAACCAATACAATATTGTAAAATAGGGAAAAAAATAAAATAAAAGTTGTTGGTAACAGGAAAAAATAAAATAAAATATGTATACAAGAAAAATAAATAAATAAATAAAACCACCATGGGGAGGGGGATTTGAATACAGATAAATACATTCCTTTCAAGATGGAGGATTTAATTTTCAGTGACAGTTTAAAATATCTCCTCTTTCCTGTTTTTCTCCTATTACCTTGGTTTCTAAATCTGTCTCTTATGCAACAATACAAAGCATGAAAATGCTCATCTATGAGGCCATTCCCATATGTTTCCTGAATAAGTATCTAAGCCAACAAGTACAATTTTGTCTCATCTTTCTGCTTTACCAAGTTCTTTTCTTCAAATAATGGATGTCATGTATATTTCTTTAAAGAGGAAGCAGGTAAGTTTTGGTTTATTGTGGAAGCATCTAACCCAGTTAACAACAACACTATCTCTATTCATCGTTATGAGACAGATATTTAAAGTTAAAGCTAAGCAGATTTTGCTGGTAAGTGTATTTGTGATTCATAACAGATGTGAAGAAAGAAAAAAAAAAGACACATGATACACTTGATGAGGCAGAGGCCATCAAAAATGGCATGCACATTTGTTAAAGGAAAAAATAAAAATAAAATAAGAATATGAGCTCTGCAAAAAAAACCTAAGGAAAGCCAACTAAATCAATATTTTGTTGCTTATTGAAAATAGTTCAGTGGTATTTGAAAATCAACCTTTTGATTATATAGAAACAGTCTAGCATTAAAACAATGTTGGATAACCAATATACAGTATTATCTTACCATATTTAAGAAAAATAAATATCATATATTAACACATATGTATGGAATCTAGAATATATGGTACTGAGGAACCTATCTGCAAGGAAGGAATAGAGACACAGGCATGGAGAATGTACTTGTGGACACAGCAGGGGAAGGAGAGAGTGGGACTGATTGAGAAAGCATCATTGACATATACACATTGGGAAGCTGCTGTATAACACAGGGAGCTTAGACTGGCACTTTGTGATGATCTAGAGGCGGGGGATGGAGGGTGAGAGAGGGAGGCCAAATAGAGAGGGGATATGTATATATAGTTATGACGTATTTGCATTGTTGTGAGGCAGAAACCACACACCATTGTAAAGCAATGATTCTCCATTTAAATACCATCTTTAACTGAAACGCATTTTGTGTGCTTTGGGTCCAGTCTGTCGACAATATTATAGTCCTTGTTCCTATCATTCACGAGATAGTGATGACAAAGCAGCAGGGTTTGGCCCCTGGTGAGCTGGTTTGCCTGCGGTGGAAGGCATTGACTGCTCTGGCTTTCCTGGATTTCTGGCTGGCTTTATGTGGCTTTTCTCTCCCTGGATTAGAGTGATTTGACAGTCCTCAAATTTATGTGTTTTATGTGAGTTATTTCACCTTTAATTCTGAATCTTAGAAAATGTAACACCAAAGCTCTTTTACCATCACCTGTAAGAAAAGACTCCCAGGTTTTCCTCCTCTTTCTCCTTCAACTACTGTTACCACCATCAGTACTACTATACCTCCTGGCAGCTATCACTGATCATGAATCTAAGAGGTGCAAACACTTTATGAAATGCTTGACATCTCTTATCTCACTTTATTTTTGCAAAACGTGATTAGTATCTCCACTGTAGAAATGGGGAAGGTGAGCCTCAGAGAATTTAGATCACTTGTCTATACACATATATAACGATGCATCCAGTATTCAGCTTGAAGCTGCGGGACTTCAGAGATGGTACACGGTAACTACAGGTTATTCTGCCTTTCTGTAGCTTTTAACTCTCTATCTATTGGTAAGAGTTACTGTTTTCAATGAATTATTTCTCCATAACAAAATTAGGTAGTTCCAAGGAAGGTTTAGAAAAGATTAATGTCATCAGTGACATCACAATGTATTAATTGTATTCATTATTGACTGTGCTCTTGTATCTCATCTTCCTATATTTCTCTCCTTTCATGCTCTCTTACATTGAAGGTATACACACCAAGAATGCCATAACTAAAAGTCAAGAGAATATTTTGTTTTAGACCAGATTTTACACTCACATGACTAGATCAATGGATATAGAATAACAATAGAGATAAGAAGAGAAAGCAATACAAGATTCATGAAAAGAGGAAACATAACTGGAAAGGTTTTTTTTTTGTTTGTTTTGTTTTGTTTTGTTTTGTTTTTGCAAGTCTTTCTTTTTGTTCCTGTTAGTTCAGTTCATTTGAGTTGCTGTCATGTCTGACTCTTATGACCCCATGGACTGCAGCACATCAGGTCTCCCTGTCCATCACCAACTCCCAGAGCCTACTGAAACTCATGTCCATCGAGTCAGTGATGCCATCCAATCATCTCATCATCTGTAATCCCCTTCTCCTCCCACCTTCAATCTTTCCCAGCATCAGGGGCTTTTTCAAATGAGTCAGCTCTTTGAATCAGGTGGCCAAAGTATTAGAGTTGTAGCTTCAACATCAGCCCTTCAAATGAATATTTAGGATTGATTTTCTTTAGGATGGACTGGTTGGATCTCCTTGCAGTTCAAGGGACTCTCAAGAGTCTTCTCCAACAAACAGTTCAAAAGCATCAATTCTTCAGCACTCAGCTTTCTTTATAGTCCAACTCTCACATCCATACATGACTACTGGAAAAACCATAGCCTTGACTAGATGGACCTTTGTTGGCAAAGTACTGTTTCTGCTTTTTAATATACTGTCTAGGATGGTCATAGCTTTTCTTCTAAGAAGCAAGTGTCTTTTAATTTCGTGGTTGCGGTCACCATCTACAGTGATTTTGGAGCCCCGTAAAATAGTCTGTCACTATTTCTACTGTTTGCCATCTATTTGCCATGAAGTGATGGGACCAGATGCCATGATCTTAGTTTTCTGAATGTTGAGTTTTAAGCCAACTTTTTTTGTTCCTATCACACCACCTCTAAATAAATTTGCCCTAAGCAGAGAGAGTGTCACTTAGTTTATGTTCTCAAACTGTCATGCTCTCATCTTAAGGTTCTTCTTGAGGTTCAATACAAAAGCTGTCTTGAGCTCTAAAAAAGTGCAATCTCTGGTAAATTGTTCACAGTAACTTCTCCTTATACTTTCCCATGTAATCTGGAAGAGAAGGCTCTTAAACTTTGACATGTGTTATTTGATCACTCTCAAGTGAAGTGAAGTCGCTCAGTCGTGTCCAACTCTTTGCCACCCCATGGACTGTAGCCTACCAGGCTCCTCGGTCCATGGGATTTTCCAGGCAAGAGTGCTGGAGTGGGTTGCCATTTCCTTCTCCAGGGGATCTTCCCTACCCAGGGATCGAATCTGGATCTCCTGCATTGTAGGCAGACGCTTTATCGTCCGAGTTACCAGGGAAGCTCAGGTCACTCTCAGATGGGCTTTATTTTTGCTGTCTTCAGAGAGATAAAACATTTTAGCAGACCTTAGCTTAAATAATTGTCAAAGCATTGGCATTGGCACACAGTGTCATTAACTGTCTTCCAGTGGTTCCCTAGGTATAAACTAACTTCTGTGTTGCATGATCCTATTGCTTAGGGAGAGACATTATTGAGAGTTTTCATCACTTGGCAAAGATAATTCTAATCTCAAGGAGGTTAGAGGTTTACTGAACAGGTGAATATTCTTACCTACCTCTTTCTCAGCATACTTTAAAGCATACATGGCATAGACCATTCTCTTTGTTTTCCCACATTATCCTGCTTCTGCTTATAGGTCCTCCTATAAAAGAAGATTTATACCATGAATTCATCACATTTACTCCAGAGTTTGTGTAAATCTCTTTCTTTTCATGTTTTGATCTTGTTCACATTGCTTTCCCTCCCTTGTTAGTATAGAGAGCTTACATTCTGTTTTGCAGAACTGAACAAAATGAGGATACACTTGTCAATATGACTGGCTAGAAAATCTATGATTAAAAGTTATGTTGCTCATTATCCATAGAAAATCAAAGCGGGAACAATGTTTACTGACCATTTTTGGAAGCAGTTTCTTGCTCATTGCTTTCTGTGATCTTTCTTAAAAACAAAGCTGTAAATTGCTACATTTCACTGAGATGGCAACATACAGAGCAATTTGTGTTTATGCAGAAAGATCCCATTACACATCTTTCTTTCAAATTAGCTTCTAAGAGTTTCTACCTGAAGGTGTGCCAGCATAGGTGATTATTTTAAGATGTGTTAGCTGATATTTTAGCTAGCACTAAAATATCAAAATCTCCATGTTGATATTGATCAAAACCCTCCATGACATTGATCAAAACCTTCACATTCTTGGTTTGACAGATAGCTATCAATGTCATTCATTTTCCCAAATATAATGGTTTGAACATGTGAGCCCCAAAATCAATAACATGACTGATTATTTATTTGCCAGTGAAATCAATGGCTCTCTTATTAAATGTGGCTAACACAAAGGAAAACATTATGATAATGAAGATGCCTTGGCCAAGTAGACTGAAGATCTGAGAGCCCTTTAGTCAGTTTCCCAGTAGTTCAAACATGGTTCTAGTTACAGAGATAATATTAAACTAATGAAACAAATTCAGTGACACAGAAACAAAATAAACTGAAAAATAAATCGGTATTTGAGAGGCCAAAGGGTTATTACAAAGCTCATGTAAAATCTGGAAACTCTTACTTCCCCCCCCTCCAAAAAAAGCATTGACGTATTGATAGTGGAGTCGTCATTATCTTAGAGTGATGAGTGATACTAAATGTCATTGGTATCTTTCATCTGATGCTTGTGTTTCAATTGTGATTTTACCAAACATTGTAAAATGCCTTCAGGGAAGGGTTCACTATCTTCCCAGGCAACTCATAACAGAAAAGACAGCACAACAGGATAAAATAGTATAGGAGTCCATAGGTAGAGTAACTCCAAAGTGAAATTGCTCAGTCGTATCCGACTCTTTGCAACCCCATGGACTGTAGCCTACCAGGTTCCTCCATCCATGGAATTTTCCAGGCAAGAATACTGGAGTGGATTGCTATTTCCTTCTCCGGGAGATCTTCCCAACCCAGGGATTGAACCCGGGTCTCTGCATTGTAGGCAGATGCTTTACAGTCTGAGCCACCAGGGAAGTCCTGAGTAGCTCCAAAAGTGTCCCCAATAGTTACTTTGCAAGGAAATAGTTATGCCCTAAGAAGAAAAGGACTTGTTTATGAGCTATATTTAAAATGATATTTATTAAAAATTTGACACTTTTAATAATATTTTGGGAACAAAGCATTAGTATTCTAGAAAATTTTACTGTACACATCAGCTCCTTACTTATTGATGAGATAAAAATGAAGCCTAATGACATTGATTTTAAAAGCCAAACCAGGGCTCATGATTGCAAAGCATCTGCTTGCCTGTGTAAGGTGAATGAAAAAGACATTATGTTTATGAATGAACAAAAGGGCATTAGAGCTTTCAGAACTGGGATCAAGAGGGTAGGACAAAACAAGGTAAAAAAATGTTCTTTTTAAGTGTACTGTCATGATCTGGATTGAACTACTAACATTTGAGCCCTGATGTCATTGGCATCAAGAGCTATTTGACACATAATGAGGACAGTTGGGACTGACCTATGGAGGATGAATAGGAATATAAACCAGAGGCAAATCAGAAACACAGTTTAACTTGGCAAACAGCATACTGCTCATATAATCCATGCTACTTGCCAGGGAGTCCATGAATACTCACACTCGCTACAGCAGTTAATGTGCAGTGTTGGATTTAGGACTCTCTTGAGCCTAAAGGTGAACATTTTTAGCCAGGTCACCAAAATTATATTTGTATGAATCTAAACCATAGACACATATTCCACCTTTAGAGAGGTAAATTTTAGTTTCATATGAAGAGTATCTTTCTAGTTAACAAAGTTGTTGGAAAACTGAACTGGCTATCTGATAACATACATTTCTGGTTCCTACATATGTTAAAAAGAAAGAAAGAAAGAAAAGATTCAGTAATCACTGTTGATGAAGAGTTTGCAGATGATCTCTGATGGGTCTTTTCATCTCTGAAATTCTAGTCATTCATTCATTCATTCATGTAACAAAATTTGATTCTCTGATTATGACACAAAATTACATTCTTTTTGTTTCTATTAGTTAAGGCAGTGTTTTGTAGATGTTATTCACAGGTTTGCCATAGCTGTCCTCCTCACTTTATTCAGGGCTCTTTATGCATATCATCTTACTGGAAAAGCCTTTTTTCATGTTCCTATGAAAAATGGCATTCCCACTCCATCACTCTCTTTGCTCTAACCCTGCTCTATTTTTATTGAAAAATTTATCACTTCATGGTACTCTTATTTTGTCTCTCCATCTACTAGATTGTAAATTACACAGGAATAAGGATTTTGACTTTTGTTCACTTCTGACTCCCTATTGCTTGTGATAATATCTATCACATAGCTGAAGATCAAAAATACATGTTAAAAAAATGCATGTTAAATGATTCAGTAAATGAATGAATGGATTAATGAATGAATGAAAGTAACTGCCTGAATTAACAATTATTTTGAATCCTATGACTGGATTTGCATTGCAAACAGATACTAATTTAATATCATGAATAAATTAGTCAATGTAATTGTTGCTGTTCAGTCAGTAAGTCGTGTCTGACTCTGTGACCCCATGCACTGCAGCACACCAGGCTCCTCTGTCCTTCACTATCTCCCAGAGATTGCTCAAATTCATGTTTATTGAGTCAGTGATGGTATCTAATCATCGTATCCTCTGCCATCCACTTCTCCTTTTGTCTTCAATTTTCCCCAGCATCAGGGTCTATTGCAATGAGTCAGCTCTTCGCATCAGGTGGCCAAAGTTTTGGAGCTTCAGCTTCAACATTAGTCCTTCCAATGTATACTCAGGGTTGGTTTCCTTCAGGACTGACTGGTTTCATCTCCTTGCTTCCCAAGACACTCTCAAGAATCTTCTCCATCACCACAATTCAAATGCATTAATTCTTTACCACTCAGCCTTCTTTATGTTCCAAATATCACATCTGAACATGACTACTGGTAAAACCATAGATTTGACAATACAAACATTTCTTGGCAAAGTGATGTCTTTGCTTTTTAATATGCTGTCTAGGTTTGTCATAGCCTACCTTCCAAGGAGCAAGCATCTTTTAATTTCATGGCTGCAGTCACCATCTGCAGCCAATATAATATAAAACATTTTTTCATTTTACATTTGAATGTAACTGATTCTCACAAAAATGCTCAATGGAATAAAAATATTTTAAAAAGATTTTTACCATCCCATTAGAATTTAATGTTCCTTTATGCTTTAGAAAAGTAAATTGATAAACAAATATTAAAAACAAAACAAAACAAAACCTGGTTAGATTTCCAGGTGTCCCAGTTGAATTTAAGTCACAGAAGACTTATATTAGATTTAACAGAGGAGATTTTTGTAAGTAATTTCTACAATGGTGAACTCTCAAATGTATTGCATTTGCCTAAAAGAATTCATGTTATGTGCTTCCTGGAGAGCATAGATGTTAAAAAAAAAAAGAGAAGTTTTGATGCTTTCCCATACACTGGAGATTTTGTAATACATCACAATTGTATGTTCTTACTGACACTTTTAAATAAATGGGATCTATGTAATATTTTCCTGACTGTTGGTCCATCATGTTTTATAGACCCATATGAGTATTTAGTGCTGAACACTAATATTTAAAAACAAACATGATTTTCTATTTACATGGCAAATATTCTTGCTAGTTATGATCTGCCTATTTATTTTAGGTACTGCGTTGTGAAAACCACATGTAGCCAATGGAGCTTTCTTATTATGGTTATATAAATTCAGCAATGCAGCTTATTTAGAAAGTGACAAAATATGTAACATTGTGACTTTGCCTATGCATAGCAATAAACTGCATCCATACATAAGGGAGCTTTGGGCATTTTTAGAAGGAATTTTGTGATTACATGATATAAAATGAAATATAAATCAGTAAACTCAAAAATATTTTATTTTTTAAGTTGCACTGTAGCTTAAATTTTGCCTCAAATGAGAAAAACAATATTTTCAAATTAACTTCAGTTTTAAAAGCAGTATTTGCAAGAACAAAGAATATTCATGTAGTTCTTGCTTGCCTTTTATGAAAGCAGGGCAGTGCAGTGTTGTAGATAAAGCACTGGCTGATAGGAATCTTAGATTGAAATAACTTTTCAGCCAATATTTATCTTTGTAACACAAAGTGAACTGTTATTAATGGAATTACACTTGGTTCTATGTATGTCCAGAATGCTATGCAAGTAGCAATTCATAGTGTCAATGATTATCCTTAGAAAGGAACATAGAACTTATGCACCTGAAGTGTCTAAGAAATCACTAGAATGACAAAAGAAATTAGAAGACTCAGCTTTAATGAAATAACAGAAAGTCAAACCAATGCACTCAGATAACGTTAAAGTTCAGGGATACCAGAGATCCCGTATCTCATTTCATCACTTTGAATATGAGGAAAATGAACCCCATGGAAGTTAAGTGGCATAAACTCATACAGCTAAGCACTTAGTTCAGTTCAGTTCAGTTCAGTCACTCAGTCGTGTTTGACTATTTGCGACCCCAAGAATCTCAGCACACCAGGCTTCCTTGTCCATCACCAACTCCTAGAGTTCACTCAGACTCATGTCCATCAAGTCAGTGAAGCCATCCAGGCATCTCATCCTGGGTCGTCCCCTTCTCCTCCTGCCCCCAATCCCTCCCAGCATCAGAGTCTTTTCCAATGAGTCAACTCTTCACATGAGGTGGCTAAAGTACTGGAGCTTCAGCTTTAGCATCATTACTTCCAAAGAAATCCCAGGGCTGATCTCCTTCAGAATGGACTGGTTGGATCTCCTTGCAGTCCAAGGGACTCTCAAGAGTCTTCTCCAACACCACAGTTCAACAGCATCAATTCTTCGGCACTCAGCCTTCTTCACAGTCCAACTCTCACATCTGTACATGACCACTGGAAAAACCATAGCCTTGACTCGACAGACCTTTGTTGGCAAAGTTATGTCTCTGCTTTAGAATATACTATCTAGGTTGGTCATCACTTTTCTTCCAAGGAGTAAGTGTCTTTTAATTTCATGGCTGCAGTCACCATCTGCAGTGATTTTGGAGGCCAAAAATATAAAGTCTGACACTGTTTCCACTGTTTTCCCATTTTTTTCCCATGAAGTGATGGGACCAGATGCCATGATCTTTGTTTTCTGAATGTTGGGCTTTAATCCAACTTGTTCACTCTCCTCTTCCACTTTCATTAAGAGGCTTTGTAGTTCCTCTTCACTTTCTGCCATAAGGGTAGTGTCATCTTCATATCTGAGGTTATTGATATTTCTCCTGGCAATCTTGATTCCAGCTTGTGTTTCTTCCAGTCCAGCATTTCTCATGATGTACTCTGCATACAAGTTTAAAAAGCAGGGTGACAATATACAGCCATGACGTACTCCTTTTCCTATTTGGAATCAGTCTGTTGTTCCATGTCCAGTTCTAACTGTTGCTTCCTGACCTGCATATAGGTTTCTCAAGAGGCAGGTCAGGTGGTCTGGTATTACCATCTCTCTCAGAATTTTCCACAGTTTATTGTGATCCACACAGTCAAAGGCTTTGGCCTAGTCAATGAAGCAGAAATAGATGTTTTTCTGGAACTCTCTTGCTTTTTCCATGATCCAACAGATGTTGGCAATTTGATCTCTGGTTCCTCTGCCTTTTCTAAAACCAGCTTGAACATCTGGAAGTTCACGGTTCACATATTTCTGAAGCCTGGCTTGGAGAATTTTGCTCATTGCTTTGCTGGCATGTGAGATCAGTGCAACTGTGCAGTAGTTTGAACATTCTTTGGCATTGTCTTTCTTTGAGATTGGAATGAAAACTGACCTTTTCTTGTCCTGTGGCCACTGCTGATTTTTCCAAGTTTGCTGGCATGTTGAGTGCAGCACTTTCACAGCATCATCTTCCAGGATTTGAAACACCTCAACTGGAATGCCATCAACTGCATTAGCTTTGTTTGTAGTGATGCTTTCTAAGGCCCACTTGACTTCACATTCCAGGATGTCTGGCTCTAGGTGAGTGATAATACCATCGTGATTATCTGGGTCCTGAAGATCTTTTTTGTACAGTTCTTCTGTGTATTCTTGCCACCTCTTCTTTATATCTTCTGCTTCTGTTAGGTCCATACCATTTCTGTCCTTTATCGAGCCCATCTTTGCATGAAATGTTTCCTTGGTATCTCTAATTTTCTTGAAGAGATCTCTAGTTGTCAACTAGATCTCTAGTTCCCATTCTGTTGTTTTCCTCTATTTCTTTGCATTGATCACTAAGGAAGGCTTTCTTATCTCTTCTTGCTATTCTTTGGAACTCTGCATTCAGATGCTTATATCTTTCCCCCTCTCCTTTGCTTTTCACTTCTCTTATTTTCAAAGCTATTTGTAAAGCCTCCTCAGACAGCCATTTTGCTTTTTTTGCATTTCTTTTCCATGGGGATGGTCTTAATCCCTGTATCCTGTACAATGTCACGAACCTCCATTCATAGTTCATCAGGCACTCTATCTATCCGATCTAGTCCCATAAATCTATTTTTCACTTCCACTGTATAATCATAAGGGATTTGATTTAGGTCATACCTGAATGGTCTAGTGGGGTTCCCTGCTTCTTCAATTTGAGTCTGAATTTGGCAATGAGGAGTTCATGATCTGAGCCACAGTCAGTTCCTGGTCTTGTTTTTGTTGACTGTATAGAGCTTCTCCAACTTTGGCTGCAAAGAATATAATCAATCTGATTTCAGTGTTGACCATCTGGTGATGTCCATGTGTAGAGTCTTCTCTTGTGTTGTTGGAAGAGGGTGTTTGCTATGACCAGTGCATTTTCTTGGCAAAACTCTGTTAGTCTTTGCCCTGCTTCATTCCGCATTCCAAGTCCAAATTTGCCTGTTACTCCAGGTGTTTCTTGACTTCCTACTTTTGCATTCCAGTCCCCTATAATGAAAAGGACATCTTTTTTGGGTGTTAGTTCTGAAAGTTCTTGTAGGTCTTCATAGAACCATTCAACTTCAGCTTCTTCAGCATTACTGGTTGGAGCATAGACTTGGATTACTGTGGTATTGAATAGTTTGCCTTGGAAATGATCAGAGATCATTCTGTCATTTTGAGATTGCATCCAAGTAATGCATTTTGGACTCTTTTGTTGACCATGATGGCTACTCCATTTCTTCTGAGGGATTCCTGCCCACAGTAGTAGATATAATAGTCATCTGAGTTAAATTCACCCATTCCAGTCCATTTTAGTTCGCTGATTCCTAGAATGTCAACATTCAGTCTTGCCATCTCCTGTTTGACCACTTCCAATTTGCCTTGATTCATGGACCTGACATTCCAGTTTCCTATGCAATATTGCTCTTTACAGCATCAGGACTTGTTTCTGTCACCAGTCACATCCACAGCTGGGTACTGTTTTTGCTTTGGCTCCATCCCTTCATTCTTTTTGGAGTTATTTCTCCACTGATCTCCTGTAGCATACTGGGCACCTACTGACGTGGGGAGTTCCTCTTCCTGTATCTTATCATTTTGCCTTTTCATATTCTTCATGGGGCTCTCAAGGCAAGAATACTGAAGTGGTTTGCTATTCCCTCTCCAGTGGGCCACATTCTGTCAGACCTCGCCACCATGACCCACCCATCTCGGGTGGCCCCACGGGGATGCCTTAGTTTCATTGAGTTAGACAAGGCTGTGGTCCTAGTGTGATTAGATTGAGTAGTTTTCTGTGATTATGGTTTCAGTGTGTCCACCCTCTAATGCTCTCTTGCAACACCTACCATCTTGCTTGGGTTTCTCTTACCTTGGACATGGGTATCTCTGCACGGCTGTTACAGCAAAGTGCAGCCGCTACTCCTTACCTTGGATGAGGGGTATGTTCTCACCGCCGCCCCTATTGACCTTGACCAGCTAAGCACGAAGACAACAGTAATAAACACATAAAAAATTAAATCTTCAACAAACATTTGAATACTCTTTTTTCTTTTTCCTTTCCCCTTGCCCTCCTTCATTCTGTCTTTTCTTTCTTTCTTTTACAACACACTTTCATTCTCTTTTTTATGGTTAGATAATTTGTTATTTATCCAATTTTTTATTACATGAATATACACAGTAATAAGTTTAGAAAATCTAGGGACTCAAAAAAATTCTATAATGTTATCACTCAGAAAGTGTCAGATGTTTTCTGTAACAGGCCTGTTTAATAATGAATAATTAAAGCTGTCTTTTATCAGTCACAATGTTAGAACTTTAGAATGCAAAAGAAAAACTGCAAAGAACCATTCTCATGGTGAAAATATTCAGTCCTTGCTTATCTCACTGTAAGAAAACTTTTGTCAGTGCATTATTTTGACTCTTTAGAAAAATAAAGACCAAGGACTTGACTTTCTTATTTCATTAATTGAAAGCTGGCTGGGAACACTTAGTTTTGGGCCTGTCTGATACATATCAGTTGGCATGAGCAACAGGATACATTAAAAAAAAATTATCAATTTACTTTAGTTTCCATAAAATTAGTGTGTAAAATATGGCCATTCCTTTGAATATAGACCAGGCTGAAATGGAGTATTTGAGGCTTTTTTTTTTTTTTTTTTGTCCTTAAATCAACAAAACTGCTTTCTTATTTTCTTAAAAAATTTTTTGGAGGGGTGGGATATTGTTTTAGGAATAGAGCTTGAATTCATTTATTTACTAACACAAAGATACAGCATTGTTTCATTGGTTAAAGATCCTGTTCAATCCACAGGAAAGTCTTATGTCACATGCAAGCATGAAGACATTTGGATATTAATAAAGATCCATTTCTTTCATAAATAACAATAGATAGGAAACAGGCAGTTGGACAGGGCCGTATGTATGCAGATAAGTTCCTTATTAGAACCAAATTTACCAATGGTGGTATTGTCAGTTTAGACACTATGGCACATAGACAATGAAATCATATATAAAGTCTTCTCACTTTACAAAATAAACAATAGAACAGCTGTAATAGATTTATATACTGTAATTTTCATTCTGTTAGTTTGAAGATGTATCCAAAATTGGGGCTATCAATCAGAGAAAGTGAACGCATGTTTTATATTCATAGAATTAATTTGAGCAGGGAAAAAACTCATTGTTTGTACTTAGATTTTACAGTGCTATACACATTTTAGTATACACAAGAGTAAATTTATATGTTTGCTCTTATAATATAATTAGTTAGAGGATCTCAGTAAACATAAGAAAACAGGTTAATGTGAAGACCTGTGAAATAATAAAAGTGTCTTTCACGTCATTTAAATTCATTTTATTGATTGCATCACTTTTCAATACTGTCTGTTGGCTCATATTTACTTTTTATTTCATAAGACTCTGTATTTGTTCATGGGCATGTCTGGGTCAGTTTCTTGTGGGGTCGCTGCTCCTTTCTCCTGGGTCCTGGTACACACAAGGTTTTGTTTGTGTCCTCCAAGAGTCTGTTTCCTCAGTTCTGTGTAAGTTCTGGTGGTTCTATGGTGGGGTAAGTGGCAACCTCCTCCAAGAGGGATTATGCCATACTCTGGCCTGCTGCACCTAAAGCCCCTGCATCAGGCCACTGCTGACCTGTGCCTCCACAGGAGACAGACAGACACAGTTCTGGCTCAGTCTCTGTAGGCTGGGTGTGCATTTCATGCCCTTTCCAGGTCTGAGCAGCTCAGATGACCAGGTGCTTGGTGAGCACACTGTCCCAGGAGGGCGTGTGTCTTAGTCACCTCCCTGGTCCTGGCCGCTTGGTTTCCCAGGTGCGACATGAGAGCACCGCCTCAGGTGTGCCATATGTCTCCTCAGGAGACTTGATCTCAGGCTGCGACTCTCCTGGTGGACGTCAACCATCCAGGATCTCAGGAAGATGTCGTTAGCAGCTGGGAGCCTGCTCACAGTTTTGTGGAAGATGCCATATCTGGGACTGAGATTGTAGCAGCCCCTTGTCTTCCAGCTCTGGCCATCTCAAGCCTGCCTCTCTGCCTCCCGGAGGGGAGGGGCCAGTATGCAGCCAGCTAGCTCTCCTTTGGTATTCATTTAATCGTTTGTTCTGTGAGTCAGCCAGGCTGAGCATTAGCTTGTTAGGTTAGAGCCTTTGGCGGCAAGTTCCCTTTTCCACAGTTGCAAGTTAGGTGTGTATTCTGTAGTGTTCCACCCACCTCCCCCCTCCCCCCCGCCCGGCTGTTATGTTGCTTTCTGTGATTCCAAAACTCCCCACAGACCCGCCTGTGAGATGGTTCCCTACTGTGTGGAAAATTCTCTTCCTTTATGACTCCCTCCCCAGGATAGGTCTCCCTGAGGCTTTGACTACACCAAAGCTTTTGACTGCATGGATCACAACAAACTGGAAAATTCTTGAAGAGATGGGAATACCAGACCACCTTACCTACCTCCTAATAAATCTGTATGCAGGTCAAGAAGCAACAGTTAGAACTGGACATGGAACAACAGACTGGTTCCAAATCCAGAAAGGAGTCTGTCAAGGGTGACAATATACAGCCTTTTAAAACTTATATGCAAAAAACCTCGAATAGCCAAAGCAATCTTGAGAAAGAAGAATGGAACTGGAGGAATCAACTTGCCTGACTTCAGACTCTACTACAAAGCCACAGTCATCAAGACAGTATGGTACTGGCACAAAGACAGACATATAGATCAATGGAACAAAATAGAAAGCCCAGAGATAAATCCACACACATATGGACACCTTATCTTTGACAAAGGAGGCAAGAATATACAATGGAGTAAAGACAATCTCTTTAACAAGTGGTGCTGGGAAAACTGGTCGACCACTTGTAAAAGAATGAAACTAGATCACTTTCTAACACCGCACACAAAAATAAACTCAAAATGGATTAAAGATCTAAATGTAAGATCAGAAACTATAAAACTCCTAGAGGAGAACATAGGCAAAACACTCTCAGACATAAATCATAGCAGGATCCTCTATGATCCACCTCCCAGAATGCTGGAAATAAAAGCAAAAATAAACAAATGGGATCTAATTAAAATTAAAAGTTTCTGCACAACAAAGGAAAATATAAGCAAGGTGAAAAGACAGCCATCTGAATGGGAGAAAATAATAGCAAATGAAGCAACTGACAAACAACTAATCTCAAAAATATACAAGCAACTTCTGCAGCTCAACTCCAGAAAAATAAACGACCCAATCAAAAAATGGGCCAAAGAACTAAATAGACATTTCTCCAAAGAAGACATACGGATGGCTAACAAACACATGAAAAGATGCTCAACATCACTCATTATTAGAGAAATGCAAATCAAAACCACAATGAGGTACCACTTCACACCAGTCAGAATGGCTGCGATCCAAAAATCTGCAAGCAATAAATGCTGGAGAGGGTGTGGAGAAAAGGGAACCCTCCTACACTGTTGGTGGGAATGCAAACTAGTACAGCCACTATGGAGAACAGTGTGGAGATTCCTTAAAAATTGCAAATAGAACTACCTTATGACCCAGCAATCCCACTTCTGGGCATACACACCGAGGAAACCAGAATTGAAAGAGACACATGTACCCCAATGTTCATCGCAGCACTGTTTATAATAGCCAGGACATGGAAACAACCTAGATGTCCATCAGCAGATGAATGGATAAGAAAGCTGTGGTACATATACACAATGGAGTATTACTCAGCCGTTAAAAAGAATTCATTTGAATCAGTTCTGTTGAGATGGATGAAACTGGAGCCGATTATACAGAGTGAAGTAAGCCAGAAAGAAAAACACCAATACAGTATACTAACACATATATATGGAATTTAGGAAGATGGCAATGACGACCCTGTATGCAAGACAGGGAAAGAGACATAGATGTGTATAACGGACTTTTGGACACAGAGGGAGAGGGAGAGGGTGGGATGATTTGGGAGAATGACATTCTAACATGTATACTATCATGTGAATTGAATCGCCAGTCTATGTCTGACGCAGGATGCAGCATGCTTGGGGCTGGTGCATGGGGACGACCCAGAAAGATGTTATGGGGAGGGAGGTGGGAGGGGGGTTCATGTTTGGGAATGCATGTAAGAATTAAAGATTTTAAAATTTAAAAAATAAAAAACTAAAAAAAAAAATAAAAAAATAATAAAATTATCAGTGGGAAAGAGAATGGGCAAGACAAAGAGCATATTAAAGTCATTTAAAAAAAATAAAATAAAACTTATATGCAGAGTACATCATGAGAAATGCTGGGCTGGATGAAACACAAGCTGGAATCAAGATTGCCAGGAAAAATATCAATAACCTCAGATATGGAGATCACACCACCTTTATGGCAGAAAGTGAAGAAGAACTAAAGAGCTTCTTGATGAAAGTGAAAGAGGAGAGTGAAAAAGTTGGCTTAAAGCTCAACATTCAGAAAACTAAGATCATGGCATCTGGTCCCATCACTTCATGGCAAACAGATGGGGAAACAGTGGAAACAGTGTTACTTTATTTTTTGGACTCTAAATCATTACAGATGGTGATTGCAGCCATGAAATTAAAAGATGCTTACTCCTTGAAAATAAAGATGATCAACCTAGACAACATATTAAAAAGCAGACACATTACTTTGTCAACAGAAGTCTGACTAGTCAAGGCTATGGTTTTTCCAGTAGTCATGTATGGATTGAGAGTTGGGCTATAAAGAAAGCTGAGTGCTGAAGAATTGATGCTTTTGAACTGTGGTGTTGGAGAAGATTCTTGAGAGTCCCTTGGACTGCAAGGAAATCCAACGCGTCCATCCTAAAGGAGATCAGTCCTGGGTGTTCATTGGAAGGACTGATGTTGAAGCTGAAACTCCAATACTTTGACCACCTGATGTGAAGAGCTGACTTACTGGAAAATACTCTGATGCTGGGAAGGATTGGGGGCAGGAGGAGAAGGGGATGACAGAGGATGAGATGGTTGGATGGCATCACCAACTCAGTGGACATGGGTTTGGGTAGATTCCAGCAGTTGTTGATGGACAGGGAGGCCTGGTGTGCTGCAGTTCATGAGGTCGCAAAGAGTTGGACCCAACTGAGTGACTGAACTGAACTGAAAGAGCCTCTTGTTGAAAGTGAAAGAGGAGCATGAAAAAGTTGGCTTAAAACTCAACATTCAGAAAACTAAGATCATGACATCCGGTCCCATCACTTCATGGCAAATAGATGGGGAAACAGTGGCTGACTTTATTTTGGGGGGCTCCAAAATCACTGCAAATGGTGATTCCAGCCATGGAATTATAAGACGCTCACTCCTTGGAAGAAAAGCTATGAACAACCTAGATAGCATATTAAAAAGCAGACACATTACGTTGCCAACAAATGTCCAGAGTCAAAGCTATGGTTTTTCCAGTAGTCATGTATGCATGTGGGAGGTGGACTGTAAAGAAAGCTGAGTACCAAAGAATTGATGCTTTTGAACTGTAGTGTTGGGGATTCATTTGGACTGCAAGGAGATCCAACCAGTCCATCCTAAAGGAATCAATCCTGAATATTCATTGGAAGGACAGATACTGAAGCTGAAACTCCAATATTTTGGACACCTGATGTGAAGAACCTCATTGGATAAGACCCTGATGATAGGAAAGATTGAGGGCAGGAGGGGAAGGGGATGACAGAAGAGGAGATGGTTGCATGGCACCACTGACCTGATGGACATGAGTTTGAGTAGGCTCCGGGAGTTGGTGATGGATAGGGAGGCCTGGAGGGCTGCAGTCCATGGGGTCACAAAGAGTTAAACACGACTGAGCGACTGAACTGAACTGAACTTTATTTGTTCAGGGGCTTCCCTGGGTATTTGTTCAGACTCTATAAAACTATACTTAACTACTAACCCAAGAAGGTCACCTCATATCTTTGAGGAACAATGGACTGAGGATTTTGTTAACAAAATGTGGCATCCCCCCCTCCCCCGCACACACACACACACACATACACACAGATGTAAATATTAATGTTATTGAATTCAAAGACATGGAGCTGTTCTTGATTTATTGACTTTCTCCAAAAAATACCATTTTCTGTGTATTTTAAATTCTTCAACTTGGGTAAAACACTTTATGTATTTCTTTTTTTTTAATTTTTATTTTTTTAATTTTAAAATCTTTAATTCTTACATGCGTTCCCAAACATGAACTCCCCTCCCACCTCCCTCCCCATAACATCTCTGTGGGTCATTCCCATGCACCAGCCCCAAGCATGCTGTATCCTGCGTCAGACATAGACTGGCGATTCAATTCTTACATGATAGTATACATGTTAGAATTCCATTCTCCCAAATCATCCCACCCTCTCCCTCTCCCTCTGAGTCCAAAAGTCTGTTATACACATCTGTGTCTTTTTCCTGTCTTGCATACAGGGTCGTCATTGCCATCTTTCTAAATTCCATATATATGTGTTAGTATACTGTATTGGTGTTTTTCTTTCTGGCTGTATGTATTTCTTATGTATTTGATTTTCAGATTCTTCTGATAATGAGCTTTGAGTACCATTTCAAGGATGTCCTAAATATAAAATATACCAGGTGGTAAGTAATACATTTTATGTGTTAAGTATTAGCTAGCACAGTCTTCGGTAGCTTCATAAAAGTGATGAGTAATCACAAGTTTGAGGAATTATCAAGTCTAACTAATAATATAAGAAATCTGAATTATGATGAAATCAATTTTTATCATATTCTAACCTCCAGGTTTTTTATTTCTCTTTTGTTATTGATAATTTTGATTTCTTTTTTACTAAAATAATTTGGAATTTTTAAGAATTATTATCTACAAACATGAAATGTATAAATGATTTATTAAAGGTCGAGTTTTATTAACTGAACCATATGAACTGGCTAAAATTTGACTATTTAGGGCCTACAAAAATGATAATTTCATATGGCTCCACCTAATACATCATAAACCAAGCTACAAGGAAACATGGTGGGATAAGACATAGAATAGTATTTCAAAGGCACATGGATTCAGTGCCCTGATGTGAATTTCAGTTCCAGACTTAAATAGGATTTGTTCCGAGCCCTAAATCTCCTTGAGTTTTGGAATCCTCAACTGAAAAATGAAGCGATGCCTTCAAAACATGCTTCTTCACAGTCAGTCATAATCATAAACTTTCGTGAACTTTAATGACTGCAACAGTTGTGTTAATCATACTGTGAACTGACACAAGAATTTGCCCTGCCTGACAGTCTCCTGTGTCACTTTATAATAGTGCTAACTACAATCCTTCCTCATGCAGGTTAGTTCCTTCTGGTCCCAGAGAATCTTAGAGATAACAGAGATCACTCTGTTTTTCAGAATTAAAAGGGGATATTGGTTTCATTACAACTTGGAAAAAACATAGGAGAAGACTGTGAGAGATGTGACATCTAAACTTATCCCAAAAGAATAAATTCAGCAAGATTTTTTTAAAAAAACAAGGTTTCCCATAGCTCTCCAAATCTCTTGACCTGTGCAACACAACTCAGGCCATTCTCTTGAGTAGAGAGTGAAAAAATTGGGGAAGCAAGGTTTTAAAGAGAGACTAATTAGATTTGAAGAAACTTGTGGTAAAAACATGGATGATTAAACGAGATTCTGATGAAGACTCTGAAGGAAGTGAGGTGCATGGTAGAGAAAGTTCGTATCATCTTAGAGAACACATTGTCACGAACAGAATGTTAACAGATAGTTGGTAATTATGGCTAAGAAAGAAACAAGGAACACATTACTGGAGGAAGGTCAATTCTTTTTGTGTATTGACAGAAAACTTCCTTGCATTGTATTCTACAATTGTGTGGAAAGGAGAACTTATAAACAACCAGCGTGCCAAAATCATAGTTCCCAAAGTAGACTTTTAGTTTTTGGCATCCTAATTATTTAAAGACATCATATAATGACCCCATCTTTATGTGAGCAAATACACTTCCTGCCCATACCTTGTCCTGTAAGCTTCCTACAGACAGCTGTGTTGCTTAACCACATTAAAACTTTCTTAGCTGTATCATGTCTTTTAGACGTGCTAGTGTGTACTCAGTCACTCAGTTATGTCTGACTCTTTGTGACTCGATGGACTGTAGCCTGCCAGGCTCCTCTGTCCCTGAAATTTTCCATGCAAGAATACTGGAGCGGGTTGCCATTTCCTACTCTAGGGGAATTCTCAACCCAGGGATTGAGTCCTAGTCTCCTCCATCTTCTTCTTTGGCAAGAGGATTCTTTACCACTGCATCATCTATTGGCACACATTAAATAAGACATGTTAGTTCAAGGGAGAAGTCCTCATCCACCTGCATTGCTTTATAGTATTATGTTTTCAGATAAAAAGAAATCTAACTATGTTTCTCTACATAATGTTATTTCAGTTGATCGTGCGATCAATACATCATACTCTGTGGCGGTTTCTGACCTAGAGTGTATCATCATGTTAATCAATCAGCTTTTAGAGATACTCAATGTAAATTCCCACCCTTGACAGTCACAAAGCTAAGACAGAAGGCCGGAAGAAGGAAGCAGCATTCTAGATATCGAATCAAATGTGTGTAGGAAACACTTTTAGAGGTCACTAGAAAAAGAATGTTACATGGTAGCTCTCTGACTTGGTCCATATTTTGAAAAATACATTTCCTCCTATACCAAGTTTAGCATAGTGTGGCTAATTTATTGTGCATAGGAAATAAAAAAGACTAGCAAATTAAGGTGGTAAAAGAACCTCTATTGATTCCAGAATTTTATGAGATTGCTTGGAGTGGCTCTAGAGTTTTACATTTTCAATTGTCAGTTTTGTATATTACTTGGGATGAAAAATTATTAATAAAAATACAGAGATGCATTGGAAAACTCAGCAGTGGCCACAGGACTGGAAAAGGTCAGTTTTCATTCCAATCTCAAAGAAAGGCAATGCCAAAGAATGTTCAAACTACTGCATAATTGCACTCCTCTTACATGCCAGCAAAGCAATGCGCAAAATTCTCCAAGCCAGGCTTCAGCAATATGTGAACCAAGAACTTCCAGATGTTCAAACTGGATTTAGAAAAGGCAGAGGAACCAGAGATCAAATTGCCAACATCTGCTGGATCATTGAAAAAGCAAGAGAATTCCAGAAAAAAACATCTACTTCTGCTTTATCGACTATGCCAAAGCCTTTGATTGTGTGGATCACAACAAACTGTGGAAAATTCTTAGAGGTGGGAATACCAGACCACCTTACTTACCTCCTGACAAATTTGTATGCAAGTGAAGAAGCAACAGTTAGAACTGGACATGGAACAATGACTGGTTTCGAATCGGGAAAGGAGTACGTCAAGGATGTATATCGTCAATCTGCTTATTTAACTTGTATAAGTGTACATCATGCAAAATGCCTGCTGGATGAAACAAACTGGATAAAGATTTCTGGGAGAAATATCAATAACTTCAGATATGCAGATGGTACCACCCTTATGGCAGAAAGTGAAGAACAACGAAGGAGCCTCTTGATGAAAGTGAAAGAGGAGAGTGAAAAGTTTGGGTTAAAGCTTAACATTCAGAAAACTAAGATCCATGGCATCTGGTCCCATCACTTCATGGCAAATAGATGGGGAAACAATGGTAACAGTGAGAGCCTGAATCTTTTTGGGCTCCAGATGGGCTGCAGATGGTGACTGCAGCCGTGAAAGTAAAGGACACTCACTCCTTGGAAGAAAAGCTATGACCAATTTAGACATCATATTAAAAAGTTTACCAACAAAGGTCTGTCTAGTCCAAGCTACAGCTTTTCCAGAAGTTATTTATGGATGTGAGCATTGGATTATATGAATTCTTCAGCACCTGAGTGCTGAAGAATTGATGCTTTTGAACTGTGGTGTTGGAGAAGACTCTTGAGAGTCCCTTGGACTGCAAGGAGATCTAACCAGTTCATCCTAAAGGAAATCAGTCCTGAATATTCATTGGAAGGACTGATGCTCAAGCTGAAGCTCCAATACTTTGGCCACCTGATGTGAAGACCTGACTCATTGGAAAAGACCCTGATGCTGGGAAAGATTGAAGGAAGGAGAAGAAGGGGACGACAGAGAATGAGATGGTTGGATGGCATCACTGACTCAATGGACATGAGTTTGAGCAAGCTCGGGGAGTTGGTGAGAGACAGGGAAGCCCGGCGTGCTACAATCCATGGGATCACAGAGGTGGACACCACTGAGCGACTAAATTGAACTGAACTGAACAGATGATGCCTATGCTTGCCATTTAAAATTTTGGTGGAACAGTAATAAGTTAAATTTTTTAAAAATAAAGACTTATTTGCTTGTTACATTTATTTATTTTAAAGGAATTTCAGTCAACCTGCTCTAAGGCAACTCCATTTGATTACGGATTAATTAGAAAGAGTAAGATAGCGTATAATGACTAAAGAGTAAACAGAGATCAGCTTGAAGGTTACTGAGAAGCCTGTTTTTTTCACTAGTTGAACAGAGAACTCTTTTACCAACAAGGATGAAGAACCGAAATTTCGTTGGGTTGTAATTTGCAGCAAGGGGACATTGAGTGATCAAAAAATAATGATAGACTAAAGCTTTGGGATGGTGATTATGGATATGCTATTTAAATTTAAAACAAACAAAAACTTATTTAATTTAAGATACTTTGAAGTTCATGAGAAATCATAATCATCATCTCTGCAAGATTAATTTTCTTCTCATTTTTTTTAAAAAAAATGATTGTCTCTTCATTTTTTCTCCTCACCCACACACAGGTAACCACTATAAAGTGTTTAATACATGACCTGAGAACTGTATGCTTTCTAAAAAAATATATATATATAGTACAGTTTAGTTTTCTTGTGCAGGCTTAATTCTCACGAGGAATATTGAGCTAGCTTTCTTATTTTTTTTCCATTAAACATTGTCATTTTTCTTTATTTATTTTTGCTATATATAACTCTCATTCATTATTTCTGCAGCATCATTGAAAAAAATCCAATGTATCTATTTTATTTATCGCCTTTGCAGATTATCTCACTGCTTTCTATTCCCTTGTTCTGCAAATACAATGCTGCAAAGAAAATTCTGTATGTACTCTACACATAAGCTTTTCTTTGGGCTGGCTGGATGCAGGATGGAGAGCAATATCAAGATGATACTGGGTTAATGCCTACTAGATTTCATTAATTTCTGATGGATTGCTCTCTAGAAAGGCTATATCAGTTTATATCTACCCAAAAGCCCCCAAGAGTTCCACTTTTCAACCATCACTAGCAGTTGAAATAGTCTCACTTTCCAATTTTTGTCAATGTGATGTTATAAAGTTATATTTTAAGGTGTTTTAATTTTTATTTTTACTTTATTTTACTTTACAATACTGTATTGGTTTTAATACTTATTTTTTCCTGATTACTAGAAACATGGAATATCTTTTATTATATAGTTTCCTCCTTAGTTTTATTTTTATACCTAAAAAAAATCAAATTTGATGTATTTGTTGTTGGAGGTTTGAAGACATGGTTTATGTGTTCCACATAAGTGATGCCTTTTTGGCTTTAGACATTAAAAATATTCTTCTGGAGTTTTAATATTATCAGTGATGTCGTACACAGAAAAAAAAATCTGTAATTTTGATCTGAACAAATTCATAAATTTTTCACTTTACCACTTGCTCTTCATTATTTTTAAAGTTTTTATTTCTCTTCTTTACTTTTTATTTTTTTTATTTTTTAAATTTTAAAATCTTTAATTCTTACATGCGTTCCCAAACATGAACCCCCCTCCCACCGCCCTCCCCACAACATCTCTCTGGGTCATCCCCATGCACCAGCCCCAAGCATGCTGCACCCTACATCAGACATGGACTGGTGATTCAATTCTTACATGATAGTATACATGTTAGAATTCCCATTCTCCCAAATCATCCCACCCTCTCCCTCTCCCTCTGAGTCCAAAAGTCCGTTATACACATCTGTGTCTTTTTTCCTGTCTTGCATACAGGGTCGTCATTGCCATCTTCCTAAATTCCATATATATGTGTTAGTATACTGTATTGGTGTTTTTCTTTCTGGCTTACTTCACTCTGTATAATTGGCTCCAGTTTCATCCATCTCATCAGAACTGATTCAAATGAATTCTTTTTAACGGCTGAGTAATACTCCATTGTGTATATGTACCACAGCTTTCTTATCCATTCATCTGCTGATGGACATCTAGGTTGTTTCCATGTCCTGGCTATTATAAACAGTGCTGTGATGAATATTGGGGTACATGTGTCTCTTTCAATTCTGGTTTCCTTGGTGTGTATGCCCATCAGTGGGATTGCTGGGTCATAAGGTAGTTCTATTTGCAATTTTTTAAGGAATCTCCACACTGTTCTCCATAGTGGCTGTACTAGTTTGCATTCCCACCAACAGTGTAGGAGGGTTCCCTTTTCTCCACACCCTCTCCAGCATTTATTGCTTGCAGATTTTTGGATCGCAGCCATTCTGACTGGTGTGAAGTGGTACCTCATTGTGGTTTTGATTTGCATTTCTCTAATAATGAGTGATGTTGAGCATCTTTTCATGTGTTTGTTAGCCATTTGTATGTCTTCTTTGGAGAAATGTCTATTTAGTTCTTTGGCCCATTTTTTGATTGGGTCGTTTATTTTTCTGGAATTGAGCTGCAGAAGTTGCTTGTATATTTTTGAGATTAGTTGTTTGTCAGTTGCTTCATTTGCTATTATTTTCTCCCATTCAGAAGGCTGTCTTTTCACCTTGCTTATAGTTTCCTTTGTTGTGCAGAAGCTTTTAATTTTAATTAGATCCCATTTGTTTATTTTTGCTTTTATTTCCAGAATTCTGGGAGGTAGATCATAGAGGATCCTGCTGTGATTTATGTCTGAGAGTGTTTTGCCTATGTTCTCCTCTAGGAGTTTTATAGTTTCTGGTCTTACATTTAGATCTTTAATCCACTTTGAGTTTATTTTTGTGTACGGTGTTAGAAAGTGATCTAGTTTCATTCTTTTACAAGTGGTTGACCAGTTTTCCCAGCACCACTTGTTAAAGAGATTGTCTTTACTCCATTGTATATTCTTGCCTCCTTTGTCAAAGATAAGGTGTCCATAGGTGTGTGGATTTATTTCTGGGCTTTCTATTTTGTTCCATTGATCTATGTGTCTGTCTTTGTGCCAGTACCATACTTTCTTGATGACTGTGGCTTTGTAGTAGAGCCTGAAGTCAGGCAGGTTGATTGCTCCAGTTCCATTCTTCTTTCTCAAGATTGCTTTGGCTATTCGAGGTTTTTTGTATTTCCATACAAATCTTAAAATTATTTGTTCTAGATCTGTGAAAAATGTGGCTGGTAGCTTGACAGGGATTGCATTGAATTTGTAAATTGCTTTGGGTAGTATACTCATTTTCACTATATTGATTCTTCCAATCCATGAACATGGTATATTTCTCCATCTATTAGTGTCCTCTTTGATTTCTTTCATCAGTGTTTTATAGTTTTCTATATATAGGTCTTTAGTTTCTTTAGGTAGGTATATTCCTAAGTATTTTATTCTTTTCGTTGCAATGGTGAATGGAATTGTTTCCTTAATTTCTTTTTCTACTTTCTCATTATTCGTGTATAGGAATGCAAGGGATTTCTGTGTGTTGATTTTATATCCTGCAACTTTACTATATTCATTGATTAGCTCTAGTAATTTTCTGGTGGAGTCTTTAGGGTTTTCCATGTAGAGGATCATGTCATCTGCAAACAGTGAGAGTTTTATTTCTTCTTTTCCAATTTGGATTCCATTTATTTCTTTTTCTGTTCTGATTGCTGTGGCCAAAACTTCCAGAGCTATGTTGAATAGTAGCGGTGAAAGTGGACACCCTTGTCTTGTTCCTGACTTTAGGAGAAATGCTTTCAATTTTTCACCATTGAGGATAATGTTTGCTGTGGGTTTGTCATAGATAGCTTTTATTATGTTGAGGTATGTTCCTTCTATTCCTGCTTTCTGGAGAGTTTTTATCATAAATGGATGTTGAATTTTGTCAAAGGCCTTCTCTGCATCTATTGAGATAATCATATGGTTTTTATTTTTCAATTTGTTAATGTGGTGAATTACATTGATTGATTTGCGGATATTGAAGAATCCTTGCATCCCTGGGATAAAGCCCACTTGGTCATGGTGTATGATCTTTTTAATGTGTTGTTGGATTCTGATTGCTAGAATTTTGTTGAGGATTTTTGCCTCTATGTTCATCAGTGATATTGGCCTGTAGTTTTCTTTTTTTGTGATATCTTTGTCAGGTTTTGGTATTAGGGTGATGGTGGCCTCATAGAATGAGTTTGGAAGTTTACCTTCCTCTGCAATTTTCTGGAAGAGTTTGAGGAGGATAGGTGTTAGCTCTTCTCGAAATTTTTGGTAGAATTCAGCTGTGAAGCCGTCTGGACCTGGGCTTTTGTTTGCTGGAAGATTTCTGATTACCGTTTCAATTTCCGTGCTTGTGATGGGTCTGTTAAGATTTTCTATTTCTTCCTGGTTCAGTTTTGGAAAATTGTACTTTTCTAAGAATTTGTCCATTTCTTCCACGTTGTCCATTTTATTGGCATACAACTGCTGATAGTAGTCTCTTATGATCCTTTGTATTTCTGTGTTGTCTGTTGTGATCTCTCCATTTTCATTTCTAATTTTATTGATTTGATTTTTCTCTCTTTGTTTCTTGATGAGTCTGGCTAATGGTTTGTCAATTTTATTTATCCTTTCAAAGAACCAGCTTTTGGCTTTGTTGATTTTTGCTATGGTCTCTTTTGTTTCTTTTGCATTTATTTCTGCCCTAATTTTTAAGATTTCTTTCCTTCTACTAACTCTGGGGTTCTCCAACTCTTCCTTTTCTAGTTGCTTTAGTTGCAGAGTTAGGTTATTTATTTGACTTTTGTCTTGTTTCTTGAGGTATGCCTGTATTGCTATGAACTTTCCTCTTAGCACTGCTTTTATAGTGTCCCACAGGTTTTGGGTTGTTGTGTTTTCATTTTCATTAGTTTCTATGCATATTTTGATTTCTTTTTGATTTCTTCTGTGATTTGTTGTTTATTCAGAAGTGTGTTGTTCAACATCCATATGTTGGAATTTTTAATAGTTTTTCTCCTGTAATTGAGATCTAATCTTAATGCATTATGGAAAGAAAAGATGCTTGGAATAATTTTGATTTTTTTGAATTTATCAAGTTTAGATTTATGGCCCAGGATGTGATCTATCCTGGAGAAGGTTCCATGAGCACTTGAAAAAAGGTGAAATTCATTGTTTTTGGGTGAAATGTCCTATAGATATCAAGTAGGTCTAACTGATCTAATGTATCATTTAAAGTTTGCGTTTCTTTGTTAATTTTCTGTTTAGTTGATCTGTCCATAGGTGTGAGTGGGGTATTAAAGTCTCCCACTATTATTGTGTTAATGTTGATTTCCCCTTTCATACTTGTTAGCATTTGTCTTACATATTGCGGTGCTCCTATATTGGGTGCATATATATTTATAATTGTTATATCTTCTTCTTGGATTGTTCCTTTGATCATTATGTAGTGGCTTTCTTTGTCTCTTTTCACAGCCTTTGTTTTAAAGTCTATTTTATCGGATATGAGTATTGCCACTCCTGCTTTCTGTTGATCTCTATTTGCGTGGTATATCTTTTTCCAGCCCTTCACTTTCAGTATATTTGTGTCCCTTGTTTTGAGGTGGGTCTCTTGTAAGCAGCATATAGAGGGGTCTTGTTTTTGTATTCATTCGGCAAGTCTTTGTCTTTTGGTTGGGGCGTTCAACCCATTTACGTTTAAGGTGATTATTGATAAGTATGATCCCGTTACCATTTACTTTATTGTTTTGGGTTCGGGTTTATACACCCTTTCGTGTTTCCTGTCTAGAGAATATCCTTTAGAATTTGTTGGAGAGCTGGTTTGGTGGTGCTGAATTCTCTCAGCTTTTGCTTGTCTGTAAAGCTTTTGATTTCTCCTTCGTATTTGAATGAGATCCTTGCTGGGTACAGTAATCTGGGCTCTAGGTTATTGTCTTTCATCACTTTAAGTATGTCTTGCCATTCCCTCCTGGCCTGAAGAGTTTCTATTGAAAGATCAGCTGTTATCCTTATGGGAATCCCCTTGTGTGTTATTTGTTGTTTTTCCCTTGCTGCTTTTAATATTTGTTCTTTGTGTTTGATCTTTGTTAATTTGATTAATATGTGTCTTGGGGTGTTTCGCCTTGGGCTTATCCTATTTGGAACTCTCTGTGTTTCTTGGACTTGGGTGATTATTTCCTTCCCCATTTTAGGGAAGTTTTCAACTATTATCTCCTCAAGGATTTTCTCATGATCTTTCTTTCTGTCTTCTTCTTCTGGGACTCCTATAATTCGAATGTTGGAGCGTTTCATATTGTCCTGGAGGTCTCTGAGATTGTCCTCATTTCTTTTAATTCATTTTTCTTGTTTCCTCTCTGATTCATTTATTTCTACCATTCTACCTTCTATTTCACTAATCCTATCTTCTGCCTCCGTTATTCTACTAATTGTTGCCTCCAGAGTGTTTCTGATCTCATTTATTGCGTTATTCATTATATATTGACTCTTTTTTATTTCTTCTAGGTCCTTGTTAAACCTTTCTTGCATCTTCTCATTCTTTGTCTCTAGCCTATTTATCTGTGATTCCATTTTGATTTCAAGATTTTGGATCATTTTCACTATCAATATTCGGAATTCCTTCTCCAGTAGATTCCCTACTTCTTCCTCTTTTGTTTGGTTTGGTGGGCAACTCTCCTGTTCCTTTACCTGCTATTTATTCCTCTGTCTCTTCATCTTGGTTATATTGCTGCGTTTGGGGTGGCCTTTTAATATTCTGGTAATTTGTGGAGTTCTCTTTATTATGGAGCTTCCTCACTTTGGGTGGGGTTCTATCAGTGGCTTGTCAAGGTTTCCTGGTTAGGGAGGCTTGTGTTGGAGTTTTGGTGGGTGGAGCTGGGTTTCTTCTCTCTACAGTGCAGTGGAGTAACCCGTAATGGGTTACGAGACATCAAAGGTCTTGGATAATTTTGAGCTGCCTGTATATTGAAGCTCAGGGGAGTGTTCCTGTGTTGCTGGAGAATTTGCGTGGTATGTCTTGTTTTGGAACTTGTTGGCCCTTGGGTGGAGCTTGGTTTCGGTGTAGGTATGAAGGCATTAGATGGGCTCCTATTGCTTAATGTTCCCTGAATTCAAGAGTTCTCTAATGTTTTCAGGCTTTGGATTTAAGCCTCCTGCTTCTGGTTTTCAGTTTTATTTTTACAGTAGCCTCTAGACTTCTCCATCTATACAGCACCGATGATAAAACATCTAGGTTAAAGATGAAAAGTTTCTCCACATTGAGGGACACTCAGAGAGGTTCACTGGGTTATAAGGAGAAGAGAAGATGGAGGAGGTAGTTAGAGGTAACTGGAATGAGATGCGGTGAGATCAAAAGAGAAGAGAGCAAGCTAGCCAGTAGTCAGTTCCTTATGTGTGCTCTATAGTCTGGACCGCTCAGAGGTATTTACAGAGTTATACGGGGAAGAGGAGAGGGAGGAAGTAGACAGAGGTGACCAGGAGGATCAGAGAGAGGAATGAGTAGGAGAGAGACAAATCCTGCCAGTAACCTGTTCCTTAGGTGTTCCCCACCGTCTGGAACACACAGAGATTCACAGAGTTGGATAGAGGAGAGATGGGGGAGAAAAGAGACAGAGGCCACCTGGTGGAGAAAAAGGAGAGTCCAGAGGAGGAGAGAGTGGTCAAGCCAGTAATCTCGCTCTCAGGTAAACTGGGGTAGTGAAGTTTGGATTTTTAAATGTACAAAATTGGCAACAAAAACCTAAGAGCAAAGATTAAAAATCTGTTTTTGAAGACAATGGTCTGCTTTTCTGGTTGCCTGATGTCCTCTGCCAGCCTACAGAAGTTGTTTTGTGAAGTTTGCTCAGCGTTGAAATGTTCTTTTGAGGAGTTTGTGAGGGAGAAAGTGGTCTTCCCATCCTATTCCTCCGCCATCTTTCCCTCTCCTCTTTCTTCTTCTTTAAAACAGTTTCTTCATTTGGCTTCCAGGACTTTACTTCCTTTGGGCTCATTTTCCATGACTCCGGCTAATCATCAGACTTCTCCTATCTTTCTTTTTAATCTCTACAGTTCTATCTCTTAGCATGTACCAGAGCTCCATCTTCAGCCTTTTATTTCCTATTGCCACTGCAATGAGTGGCAATAGGAAATAAAATTCCAATCTCAAGGCTCCAATTAATGTCTACATGCTCAAGAACCCCAGATTTCTACTTTCAGCCAAGTCTCTAACTCTAGACTAGTACCGTCTAAGTCCTCAGTGAATCATGAAACAGGCAGAATTCCCCTGGAGAAACAGAACCAGTAGGAGTTGGATATTAAAATAATTGCAGCCATCATTTGACTTAAATAATGCTGGACTCTGCTTAGGAAATCTGTAGGATAGGCTGTCAGGAAGGGCAGGTAGGAACTCTCAGGCATGGGCTGAAGCTGTTATCCACAGCAGCATTTTCCTCTTCTTGCTGGAAGCCTCAGCTTTATTTCTTAACTGACTGAATGAGGCCCACACAGATTATATAGGATAATTGCCCTTACATGAAGTCAAATGAGTTTTCACTTTAGTCATACCTGTAAAATACCTTCATAGGAAAACTGACATTTATATTTGATTGATTAACTGAAGAGTCTAGTAAACTGGATACATAAAGCCACTGTAGTCATTAACTATAGCTCAAATCAACATCTTCCATTTCCCTCAGCTCTCAAGGCATCTACTACTCCATTTATGCCAACTCCATTTTACCAGACACAGTAGAGTAGCCATCAACCATTTTGTTATCTTATACTTTTTACCTAGGGCACTGGCAAAACTTATTAGTTTTATCTTCAGTTTTATCTACAATATTATCAGTTCCCACCAGCACTACTGAAATATAGTCCAAGTCACTATCACCTATTTCGAGATTAACTGCAACAGCCTCTCAGCAGATCTCTGTGCCTTTAGCCTCTGTTGTATAGTTTCTTGTCCCTATAGCATGATTTCCTATCACAGGAAATAAAATAAGTAAGAAAATAAATATTTGTTCAATGAATGACTGGACATCTTTTAATTTTCTTTTGTGAATTTTTTTAACTGAGCAAAGAAATTAACTTACATGTGCAATATCTGTCCTGCATTGTAGATATTTAAATTAATAAGATATATAATACCTAGTATTTACTCATCACTTACTCCATGCACTGGCAATTTAAAGAACTTCAGGTATTTCCATGTGTGTGCTCAGTCACTCAGAGATGTCTGATTCTCTGTGATCCCATGGACTGCAGCCTGCCAGGGTCTTCTGGCTATGGGATTTTGAGGCAAGAATACTAGAGTGGGTTGCCATTTCCTTCTCCAGAGGTTTTTTTTCTGACCCAGTGATCAAATCTGTGTCTCCTGCATTGGCAGGTAAATTCTTTATCACTGAGCCACCTCGGACAAGGCTAGGTATTTTCACAGCCTTATAATTACACTATGAAACATATTTTCATTATCACCAATTTTCACTGAAGAAAACTGATACACAGAGAGACAAGCATTTTGCCCAGATTCACAGCTTATAAATGATGGAAATTGTATTTGGACCCAGGTACTCAGATTTTGGTGGCTGTACTAAAATTTATTTACTATGGAAAATGACCACAATCCTTGTTTAAGGGACTAAGAGGTCAAGATAGCAGAAGATGAGGAACGTTAGAAATAGCCCAGAACTTTCAGTACAGTTATAGGTTGCAACAGCAAACATATTTATCTCTTGAAAATGTGAGAAATTTGCTAAGACAGACACAATTATGCAAGATTATATGGAAATAGTTTGTAGTAAAAATGACCGAAGAAACATCAGTAGGCTGTATAAATTGCTTGAAACATCTTAGAAAGAACATTTTAACACTGCTTGAATATCTTCAGTATTAGAAACTTTCTGGGAAATCAATGCATATAAAATGAAGGAGCTACATTAGTCCATAAACATAGGGTTTCAGGAGTTTCTCTTCTTATTTATTTTTTTTGCTAATTTTAATTTTTATTGTTTGATTGTAGCCCTTTATTTAAACTGGCATAGAGTAACACTTTAAAAAACCTATATTGCTTAAGACTATGTGATGCATTTTATATAAATAATTACACAAAAATTATTTCATAAATGTTACTCCAATGTTTGGAATCTTATTGTTATGTAACAATCATCCCTTGTATGAAGAAAATATAGATTCTTCGTTTAACTAAAGAAATAGTGGAAAGAACACATGAAAGATACAAAGAGAAAGGATTTAAGAGAGGGTTCTTTACCTTTGAATTTTCCCTTCTTTAATGAATGGATGTGTGTGTGCACGCTAAGTTGCTTCAGTCATATCTGACTCTGCAACTCTATGAACTACAGCCCAACAGGCTCCTCTATCCATGGGATTCTCCAAGGAAGAATACTGTAGTTGGTTGCCATTTCCTCCTCCAGGGAGTTGTCTTTATTCCAATCAAATAGTGAAAGCACAGGTGCCGTCCCTTCTGTTTCTTATTTTAGGGCTATGCCGTCTGAATGTACATCTATAAAGAAGAGGGCATGTTGAAAAAAGCAGATTTAAAATCAGAATAAAGCAGCCTAAACACACTTGTTTTTCCATTATTATAGGTTTTACTGAAATCATTCTAACTATAACCGACTTTGCTTGTTAATAGAATCATACTACTCTTGAAAATATGGATGGCTTATATCTCACAGCCCAAATTTGGCCATTAAAAAAAATAAAGCTTTATTGGAACCCAGTCATGTCCATTTTTTTCAACGTGTTTTCTATTATTGCTTTCATACTGAAAGACAGAGTTGAGGAGTTGTGGGAAAGACCATATAGCTTGGAAAGCTGAAAATATTTACTATCTAGCCTTTTACAAGAAAAGTTTGCTGACCATTGTTCTAACAAAAGCCCTCAGTAATTTTTATTATTATATTATAGGTAATTATTATTTATCATTAAGATTTAAATTTAGACAATGCAACTTGTAGCAACTGTTCTGCTTCCTTTCTACAGCTGTCCCAAAGTGTCTAGTTGGCATTGAGATGAAGAAGACAGAATTCGGTTATAAGGTCAGGAGAGCCAAAACTTCCCCCAGAGTCATTATGAGCCATGATGCCTTCTTACAGGGACTTTCATTTAGGTAATGAATCTACTTGAAGTCATTTGAAGCAAATTGCAAGGCAAACTTTGAGTGTTTAGAGCCCTCTGGGAGTAATTTACTTGATATGTTTACTGTTAAACAAATGTCCCAACATTTAGGATTTCAGGGTCCATAAAATGTGATAAGAACTGGGAAGGCATCTAAAAGAGAGACCATGAAGGCAGACTCTTCACTTGAGTCTCTGTGAGCTCTTCTGCCTCACTCCCTCTTCCCCTTACTTTGATTCTCTTTGCTTATGCTTTTGCTACCCAGGTAAAGTACTCATTTGGGCTTTGCAGGTGGCTCAGTGGTAAAGAATTCGCCTGCTAATGCAGGAGATGTAGGAGACATGGGTTTGATCCATTGTTGGAAAGATTCCTTGGAGGAGGAAATCACAACCCTCTCCAGTATTCTTGCCTGGGAAATCTTGCCTGGAGAGAGGAGTCCAGTGGGCTATAGTACATGGGGTTGCAAAGAACTGTACAGACTGAGCACACAGGCAAGTACCATTGGTAAAGCTCTTGTCAATTTCCTTATCATTCATGTGCAAATATTTACAATCTCAGATTCATTTATTTTATGGTTCAGGAACACAATTAAAATACTAAAAATCTACTATTAACAATAGAACATCTTCCAATGTAAAGTGAAGGTGAAAGTGAAGTCGCTCAGTTGTGTCCAACTCTTTGTGATCCTGTGGACTGTAGCCCACCAGGCTCCTCTGACCATGGGATTTTCCAGGCAAGAATACTGGAGTGGGTTTCCATTTCCTTCTCCAGGGAATCTTCCCAACCCAGGGATTGAACCCAGGTCTCCCACATTGCAGGCAGATGCTCTAACCTCTGAGCCACCAGGGAAGGCTTTCAATGTAAAATAGGATGTATTTAAAAAGTAAGCTTCTTGTTTGCATTCCCACCAACAGTGTAAGAGGGTTCCCTTTTCTCCACACCCTCTTCAGCATTTATTGCTTGTAGACTTTTGGATAGCAGCCATTCTGGCTGTATGTACCACAGCTTTCTTATTCATTCATCTGCTGATGGACATCCAGGTTGCTTCCATGTCCTGGCTATTATAAACAGTGCCGCAGTGAACATTGGGTTACACGTGTTTCTTTCAATTCTGTTTTCCTCAGTGTGTATGCCCAGCAGTGGGATTGCTGGGTTGTATGGCAGTTCTATTTCCAGTGTTTTAAAGAATCTCCACACTGTTCTCCATAGTGGCTGTACTAGTTTGCATTCCCACCAACAGTGTAAGAGGGTTCCCTTTTCTCCACACCCTCTCCAGCACTTATTGCTTGTAGACTTTTGGATCACAGCCATTCTGATTGGCGTGAAATGGTACCTCATTGTGGTTTTGATTTGCATTTCTCTGATAATGAGTGATGTTGAGCATCTTTTCATGTGTTTGTTAGCCATCTGTATGTCTTCTTTGGAGAAATGTCTGTTTAGTACTTTGGCCCATATTTTGATTGGGTCGTTTATTTTTCTGGAATTGAGCTGCAGGAGTTGCTTGTATATTTTTGAGATTAGTTGTTTGTCAGTTGCCTCATTTGCTATTATTTTCTCCCATTCTGAAGTCTGTCTTTTCAACTCGCTTATCGCTTCCTTTGTTGTGCAGAAGCTTTTAATTTTAATTAGGCCCCATTTGTTTATTTCTGCTTTTATTTCCAGTATTCTGGGAGGTGGGTCATAGAGGATGCTGCTGTGATTTATGTTGGAGAGTATTTTGCCTATGTTCTCCTCTAGGAGTTTTATAGTTTCTGGTCTTACATTTAGATCTTTAATCCATTTTGAGTATATTATTGTGTATGGTGTTAGAAAGTATTCTAGTTTCATTCTTTTACAAGTGGTTGACCAGTTTTCCCAGCACCACTTGTTAAAGAGATTGTCTTTACTCCATTGTATATTCTTGCCTCCTTTGTCAAAGATAAGGTGTCCATATGTGTGTGGATTTATCTCTGGGCTTTCTATTTTGTTCCATTGATCTATATTTCTGTCTTTGTGCCAGTACCATATGGTCTTGATGACTGTGGCTTTGTAGTAGAGCCTGAAGTCAGGCAGGTTGATTGCTCCAGTTCCATTCTTCTTTCTCAAGATTGCTTTGGCTATTCGAGGTTTTTTGTATTTCCATACAAATTGTGAAATTATTTGTTCTAGCTCTGTGAAAAATACTGCTGGTAGCTTGGTAGGGATTGCATTGGATCTGTAGATTGCTTTGGGTAGTATACTGATTTTCACTATATTGATTCTTCCGATCCATGAACATGGTATATTTCTCCATCTATTAGTGTCCTCTTTGATTTCTTTCACCAGTGTTTTATGGTTTTCTATATATAGGTCTTTAGTTTCTTTAGGTAGATATATTCCTAAGTATTTTATTCTTTTCGTTGCAGTGGTGAATGGAATTGTTTCCTTAATTTCTCTTTTTATTTTCTCATTGTTAGTGTATAGGAATGCAAGGGATTTCTGTGTGCTGATTTTATATCCTGTAACTTTTCTATATTCATTGATTAGTAATTTTCTGGTGGAGTCTTTAGGGTTTTCTATATAGAGGATCATGTCATCTGCAAACAGTGAGAGTTTTACTTCTCCTTTTCCAATTTGGATTTCTTCATTTCTTTTTCTGCTCTGATTGCTGTGGCCAAAACCAGAATTGAAAGAGACACGTGTATCCCAATGTTCATCACAACACTGTTTATAATAGCCAGGACATGCAAGCAACCTAGATGTCCATCAGCAGATGAATGAATAAGAAAGCTGTGGTACATATACACAATGGAGTATTACTCAGCCATTAAAAATAATACGTTTGAATCAGTTCTAATGAGGTGGATGAAACTGCAGCTGATTATACAGAGTGAAGTAAGTCAGAAAGAAAAACACCAACACAGTATACTAACACATATATATGGAATTTAGAAAGATGGTAATGATAACCCTGTATGTGAGACAGAAAAACAGACACGAATGTATAGAACAGTCTTTTGGACTCTATGGGAGAGTGAGAGGGTGGGATGATTTGGGAGAATGGCATTGAAACATGTATAATATCACATAAGAAATGAATCGCCAGTCTAGGTTCGATGCAGGATACAGGATTTAACATTTTATTCTTAGAGGAGTGAAAAATGAAGAATTCTTCTCAAGAAGTAAGTAAAACAGTAAAAAAAAAAAAAAAAAGAAGAAGAAGAAGGAAGTGGTGGAGATGCAGCCAAAACCCACTGTATTTTATGGAGAAAAAAAAGAAAAAAGAATTGCTAATCTAAAAGATGGTTTTGATGAGTGAGAAGATCTGACACCACATGGATATAAGCAGTAGAAAAAGATGATCTCCAGGCAAAACTAATCAAGGAAAAAACAAACAAAAAGAATACCTCAGATAAATCAAGGTTGATGATGTAACATAGGAATATATAGGAAGAAGTTTAAAATATAAATGAATACAAGCAAATATATGTTGACATTTGCTAATCTCATTTAAAATATATGACATTTTAGTTTTTCAGAGTTACTTTGTTCTTCTTTTAAATAACTTCACCTATAAATTGTCTTTAAAATTTATAAATATTTCTTCAACAGTTGTGCACATATTAAATTAAAAAAGTGAGAATTCTTGTACTTTGAGGTAATACCAAAACAAATTTGATTTGTTTTGATTTAGTTTCTAGATACAGGTTGAGACCCAGAGAACTTTCGGGTTCTTGTTAGTAACTACAGTGTCTTTCTTTTTTCCTTTTAAACAGACCTTACTTTTAAACATCTTTATATTCACAGAAAAATTTGGCAGAAATTATGGAGATTCCCATGTACTCCTGCCCTTACACATGCATTGTCTCCCCCACTACCAACACCCCACCAGAGTTGTACACTTGTTTCAGCTGCGGAACATATGTTGAGTCATCACAATAGTGCAAAGTCCACAGTTTACCATAGGATTCACTCTTAGTTTTGTACATTCTGTGAGCTTTGACAAATGTATAATGACATGTATCTACCATGATGGTATCATACAACGCAGTTTCCTCACCCTAAAAGTCCCCTGTTTTCTGTTTATTCATTCTTCTTGCCCTCTAACCCATGTCAACCACTGACATTTTTACTAATCAAGGAAAAAACATAGTTTACTTTTTCTAGAATGTTATATAGTTAGAATTAACAGAACATGAACTTTTCAGGTTGGCTTCTTTTACTCCATAATATGCACTTAACAAGATTTCTTTATGTCTTATCATGCCTTGATAGTGAGTTTCTTTTTAGCACTGAATAATATTCCATTGTCTAGATATACCACATTTTATTTATTCATTTACATACTAAAAGATATATGTGTTGCTTTCCAGTTCTGTCAGTTGTGAGTAAAACTTCCATAAACATTTGTGTCCAGGTTTTATGTGGACAAACACTTTCAACTAATTTGAGGAAATACTCTTTGAGTAAAAGGAACTCAATTATGTAGCACTTTTTAAGAAATTTAACTGTGGAAAATTTTAGATTACACCTGTTTTCTCTAGTTAATTATAAATGCCAAAGCTGTCTATAATAGTATATCAAGTCCTCTTACTTTTTTGTGTTACTTACTTTGGCATTTGATATTAAACTATAATAATGAGAGTTTATCTATTTTAAGGTAATAGAGGCATTTTTAATCTAACAACAACAAAGAAAGCTTCATACATAAATTGTGCTTACGTCAATTCACTTTTGGTTTCAGGAAACTAGACTGAGGATGGCAAAGAAATAAACCATTGATTTCATTAGTTGCCTCTAAGGGATTATGTAATACTTTTCTTTAGAGATCTTTAATAATGATTTTTTTTCTGAGTATAGTAGCCTTAGAATGCCTGAGTTTGGTCTGAATATTGTAGAAAAGCAGCTATAATATTTCACAGTACACTCATTTCACAATTGGTTTGTAAAAAAATATAGTTTAAATATCAAAGAAAGTTCTGAGTGACCTTTTTTATACTCTACTAATACAACTCTGAGAAATAGTTTGAACTTTTGAGTCAGTCAAGGTTCATTGTATCATAGAACATGCCTTTAGTTGATAGGATGGATTAGTCTAAGGAATTATGAGGATATTACCTGGGGGTATTGTTTTGGAGTCATTTCCTTTTCTGGACGGCCCACATCACTATAGAGGATACACCCTGACCAGGGATGTACTGACTTAATGCTGTGTACCTGTTGTTACCATGGTCTATTGTATACTATCAGGATCTACTGATGGAGAGTATAAGGTGATGAGAAACTCATCATAGGTCTTGTTTAGACACAGCCAAGAGAATGACATGGAGGAAGGAGATATGGTAAAAATCTGTCATTGCCTCTAGGTGGAAACATAGCTCCTCACTGAAGAAAAAGTAACATTTTTCCAAGTAACAATTATCTGCACAGCAATGTGTCTTAATGACTAAATCAAGTGTAAAAATGGCATACAGATCCATCAGGGAGTATATGCATAGTTAATTATGCCTGAAATAATAAATGTATGATTTCCACAGGATAAGGTAAACAGCCAATTAAACTAAGATATGATATACCCTTTCTCTACTCATTAGTCAAAGCATAAAACATTTTAGCATTGCTTAAATAATTTACTTGTGTTAAAATAAAGGGAATGCTTAAAACATTAATAGGGTACTTTACAATCTTGAAGTCAATAAGTTGTTATATGATGGTTATATAAATAATTCAAGGCTCGGTTTAGCACAAAAGGACTAACGCATTTTTACACAGTTCAAATAATTCAAAATTTGCCATAGTTTTCTCCACTAGGCCAAGATGTCTCCAATGGCTTCTTCCCAGATGAAGTCTGGGGAGATTTTGATGCTGATATTCTGCTCTCTTTCAATGGGAATATTATTATCTGTGGTTGTTTTATTTTTATTGATTGTTATTGTGATTCAAGTACTACTAGGCACCATGAGAGGGGACAAATAAGTGTGGTCCTACTTAATTTCTCAAAGAAAAGTAAAAGAAATGAGCAAAAAAACAAAAACAAAAACACACACACCAAAAACTTTGAATAACGTATACATATATCAAATAAAAGTTATTTTTAGCATTCAAGTCCAGTGTTCATAATTTGGTATGCATGAGAAATCCAATGTTTACAGAGTAGTTTGACTGATGATAATACATAAACTAGATTATGTGCCTGGAATGCATACACAAATAAAAGATCAGGAAGTCAAAGGATTACAAAACACTTTTAGTAGGATTCACTTAAAATGCAAATGTAGATAAGATTTGAAGAAATGAGGGGAAGACGGCACAGTGCTGTTACCCTTACAGGAGAGCCTACATGGAGCAGGCCAGTGAAGATCAATCAGAAAAGAAAGTTTGGAATTCTGCTCTCTGAAAGGAATGGTTCAGGCAAATATCCTTGCTTTTGACTAGCTTATATGGAAAACAACAAAATAGACATGACTTAATAAAGATGACATGCTCTCAATATCTTACCTTATGGAACATTCCAGTTCCCCATTCTTAATGATCTCATCCCAAATGGCTCTTTCCAAAGTTTTAATTCTCTGACTTGCTTGGCCTATGGACCATAACAGATGTGCATACGCTTACATGAAATCAGTTCAGTTCAGTTCAGTCGCTCAGTCGTGTCTGACTCTTTGCGACCCCATGAATCACAGCACGCCAGGCCTCCATGTTCATCACCATCTCCCGGAGTTCACTCAGACTCGCGTCCATCAAGTCCATGATGCCATCCTGCCATCTCATCCTCGGTCGTCCCCTACTCCTCCTGCCCCCAATCCCCCTCCCAGCATCAGAGTCTTTTCCAATGAGTCAACTCTTCGCATGAGGTGGCCAAAGTACTGGAGCTTCAGCTTTAGCATCATTCCTTCCAAAGATATCCCAGGGTTGATCTCCTTCAGAATGGACTGATTGGATCTCCTTGCAGTCCAAGGGACTCTCAAGAGTCTTCTCCAACACCACAGTTCAAAAGCATCAATTCTTCAGTGCTCAGCCTTCTTCACAGTCCAACTCTCACATCCATACATGAACACTGGAAAAACCATAGCCTTGACTAGACGGACCTTAGTCGGCAAAGTAATGTCTCTGCTTTTGAATATACTATCTAGGTTGCTCATCACTTTTCTTCCAAGGAGTAAGCGTCTTTTAATTTCGTGGCTGCAATCACCCTCTGCAGTGATTTTGGAGCCCCCAAAATAAAGTCTGACACTGTTTCCACAGTTTCCCCATCTATTTCCTATGAAGTGATGGGACCGGATGCCATGATCTTTGTTTTCTGAATGTTGAGCTTTAAGCCCACTTTTTCACTCTCCACTTTAAATGCTAAAGTAAAAAGTGAATTATATAACAATAGTGTGAATATAGTGTGAATACATATATATGTATATTAGCATTTGTCATTTTATTGACACATCCTTTTACAGAAGTAAACTGGGAATCACCATTTTATACAAAATCACTGTGTGTGTTCTTTGATGGCACTAGAAAAATACAGAAAAAGTAAAAAACAAACAACTCTACCTCCACCCCCCACCAAAACTCAGATTTGTATTTGGCTTAGCAACATATTCACACTCTTAGCAACCGTGGATTCTGATACATACTTGGCATGTATTATTGCTCCAAGATATTCACCAGCATTCCTTGAATAGTTCATAATAGCTATTTGGTCACACCAGAAAAAAAATTAAGGACCTCACTAACCCATTTTCAATAATAATGGATTATAAAATGTGGCTCAATTGCATTCAGTCTATTCTATGTAAGTGTGCTGGAAAGTGCAGGAAGAGAATTAGAAGATGATGCTACAAAATGCTTCCATTCATCTGGGAGGCCCTTTGCCATCAATAGACCGCAAGCATTATCAGAATTTCTGGATACAGATCATTCATCATTTTTTCCCTGCCTCACCTAAAAATACAGAGTGTAACCACTATTCACATAAAACTACAGATAAACATGTGGGATCCCCGAGTGAACACACACACACAATCCCCACTACATTTCCCTAGGACATAATGGTCAAGATATGGTTACTTAATTCAACATAACTCATTGTTCTTAGCTATAATGAGCACCACATAAAGAATTGACTGATTTTTAAAAACATAAGCACAATAAAATACATCTATAGCTGAGAATTTATACTGCAGTATTTTTAATCCTCCTCTTTTAAAGAGGGCATTTAAATATTGCAGAATACCAGAAAAAGAATGACCAAATTAATTACTATATATAATTGTACACTTTCAAAGTCTATGTGTTTGTCACTCAGTCGTGTCTTACTCTTTGAGACCCCATTGACTGTAGCCCACCAGGCTCCTCTCTCCATAGAACTCTCCAGGCAAAAATACTGGAGTGAGTAGCCATTCCCTTCTCCAGGGTATCTTCGTGACCCAGGAATCGAACCCAGGTCTGCTGCATTGCAGGCAGATTCTTTACCATCTGAGCCACCAGAGAAGCCCAGAATCTGTGAAGAACCATAACTCAGTCAAGAGCTCATTGTTTAGATATATTCATGGTGATTATTAGGGTTTCTCTCTCTCTCTCTCTTTTTTTTTTTTTTTTTGGAAGGATTGTCATTTTGTCTTTAACCTGACAAACAAAAGATGATATTCCAAAGGTGATTTCATTTGATTTTTTGTTTGTTTAGGTATCAGGTAAATGACCATTTCCCAGATTATTATAAAGCTTATCTATTGATTTAAGATCTCTAGCAAATCAGTAATGTGTCTTTACATTGATAAATTCAAAGTAAGTAGTAAACCCTCATAGTAATATAATTATTATAGCTCTTCTAAATTTGAATAGCTGTTTCCTTGCTTTTATAAATGTGTTTGTGTCCATATTAGAAACGATGCTTGAATGAACTATTTTATAGTTATTATATGTGCTTCAAAAATATGAAACATCTAAAAATGTCATTAAAATACAAAAAAAAAGTCCCTGAAAGGTGAGTTTAAAGTATAGTACCCACTTAAAGCTTAGAATTTTTGATTGATTTCCCCTTTCAGAGCACCATAACTTTATTTTCAACATACAATGTCTGCTATTTTCTCAGCACCAAAGAGAAATTAATACTGATAGAATTGGGGGCACAGCTGATTCAGAAAGCAATTTTTTCTACTTCCTATATCTTTTCAGGTACACAACATTAAGACAACATTCTATTAAAAAGCTTTATAAAGTCATAATAGGTAAGACAATCTCAAAGTCAAGTGTTTTAGCTAATAAACCTGCAGAAACCTTAAATCTATGCTCTTTACAGCCTTTCAGTTTATACATTACCAACTTACTCAAATAAGGAAAGCAATTTTAGCCTTCTTAAAAGCATTAGATGCACACTCATTTGTACTAAGAAGGAAATTGAGATTTTAGTTTTTCTGGGTGCAACAAAATATGAACCTGGTAAGGATATGGGGGTAGAGCTGGGTGAAGAAGAAGAATGCTGAGGATATAGAGAGTTGTGTCATATAATAGAGAGAGCTGTGCCCTCCTGCAAGGTAGCCACTATCCACATGTGGCTAAATTAAACAAATTACATTTGAATTAGGTAAACTTAAACTGATTAAAATAAAAATTATTTTGCTCAGACACTCAGACAACATTTCAGGTGCTCAACAGACATGTATGACTGGTGGCTACTGAAATGAGTAATGCAGAACAGAACACACCCATCATGGCAGAAAGGTCTTTATTTAGTCTTGAATAGAGGAAAGTTGAGGCATTAAAAATCAGAGATATCACTTTGCTGACAAAGGTCCATATCATATAGTCAAAGCTGTGGTTTTTCCAGTAGATGTGTATGGTTGTGAGAGCTGGACCATAAAGAAGGCTGAACACCAAAAAAAATAGATGCTTTCAGACTGTGGTGCTGGAGAAAACTCTTGAGAATCCCCTGGACAGCAAGGAAATCAAGTCTGTCAATCCTAAAGGAAGTCAACCCTGAATATTCACTGGAAGAACAGATGCTGAAGCTCCACTACTTTGGCCACCTGACATGAAGAGCCAACTAATTGGAAAAGACTTTGGTGCTTAAGAAGACTGAGGGCAGGAAGAGAAGGAGGTGAGAGAGGATGAGATGGTTGGACAGCATCACTAACTCAATGGATGAGAGTCTGAGCAAACTCTGGGAGATGGTGAACCAGAAAGAACAGGGAAGCTTTGGATGGGGTTGCAAAGAGTTGGAGAAGACTTAGCAACTGAACAGTAACAACAGAGGAAAGAAATTACTCAAATTAAAGTTTCATTTTGTCATTTTATCTCTAACCTGACAAAAGATGGTATTTGTTTATAATATCTACATGTTGAAATAAGCTGGCCAGCCTCACTCATCATATTTTGTTTTAGAAATATGCAAAGTTTGCAATCTTATTTGCTTATTTTAGGATGGATTCATTTTGAAAACTTTCAAGTACAAACAAAGACAGAAACTTGAGTATAAGTGTAAAGCCTTCATAAACTTTCACAGACTGAAACTGAACCCACTCATGCAACCAGTACCTGGGTAAAACAAAATGAAAAACAAAACAAAACAAAGCATTCATTACAGGTATCCCAAAACTCTCCCTCCTCCTTTACCATTATTTCCTCTCCAGTCACTACAACCCAGCAATGATAATTACCAGCGTGATTACCACAAATTCAGATGATTTATTTTATGTAGAAGGCTTCATGCATAGTCTAGTCTTCTGATTTTTTATTTTTTGTATGAGATTATTTGTGTATACATACATGGTCAACTGTCATTGGTGTTTAGCAGGAGTGGATAGCAAACTTAAAAAAAAAAGAAATGGATAATTAATATTTTCATTTTTGTGAGTAGTGTAGGCTCTGTCACAACTACTGAACTGCTATTGTAGAGTGAAAATATGCATAGTCAATATATAAATGAAAGTGTAAAAAAGGTATTTACAAAAACAGGCAGTGGGATATATTTGTCCATGGTCTGTAGTTTGACAACGTCTGCTGTTTGGTTTTCCACTGCCTGACTATCCCACTGTCTATTCCTCTGTTTTGGGCATTTGAAAAATTTCCAATTTGGATTATTATAGATATCCTGAGAACATTTCAGTACAGGTTGTTGGTGAATACTTGTAATTCCCCGCTTGTTCCTTCTCTATCTGACAAGCTTCCCTCTGTTCAGGCATTTATAGTTCAGCACATAGGTCCGTCTAGTCAAAGCTATGGTTTTTCCAGTAGTCATGTATGGATGTGAGTCAGACTATAAAAAAAGCGGAGTACTAAAGAATTGATGCTTTTGAACTGTGGTGTTGGAGAAGACTCTTGAGAGTCCCTTGGACTGCAAGGAGATCCAACCAGTCCATCCTAAAGGAGATCAATCCTAAGTGTTCATTGGAAGGAGTGATGCTGAAGCTGAAACTCCAATACTTTGACCACCTGATGTGAAGAACTGACTCATTTGAAAAGACCCTGAGGCTGGGAAAGATTGAAGGCAGGAGGAGGAGATGACAGAGGATGAGATGATTGAATGGCATCACCAATTCAATGGACATGTGTTTGAGTAAACTCCAGGAGTTGGTGATGACTCCGGGAGTTGATGATGGACAGGGAAGCCTGGCATGCTGGAGTCCATGAGGTCGCAAAGAGTCGGACATGACTGAGTGACTGAACTGAACTGAACATACTTTAAACCCCATGCCCTATTGTGAATTGGATTGTGTCACACAATGGGGAGTTGAAGTCCTAACCACCAGTAGTAGTGAGTGTGACCTTCTATGAAAATTGAGTCTTTGCTGATTATTGGGCCTTCCCAGGTGGCTCAGTGGTAAATAATCTGCCTGCCAAATAGGAGACACAGGAAACCCGGGGTTAGATCCTGGGTCAGTAATATCCCCTGGAGAAGGAAATGGCAACGTATTCCAGTATTCTTGCTTGGGAAATCATATGGACAGGGGAGACTAGAGGGCTATAATCCCTGGGCTCCTAAAGAGGCAACCACAATTTAGCAAAGCTGCAGAAGCTGATTATTAAGTTAAAATCTGGTTACAAGGGCACATTTTAATACAGTATGGCTGTATTCGAATAAAAAGGGAACATTTGAACATTCATATAAGCATGGAGGGAAGACAATATAAAAGGAGATTATCCTCTAGATGCCGAGTAATAGATAATACTCCCAGAAGCTAGAACTGAAGCATAGAAGAGAATCTCTATCACTGTACTCAGAAGAAACCAACCATTCTGACACCTTTATCTTGGACAGCTAGCTTCCACAAGTGTGAGAACATAAATTCCTGATGTTTATGCCATTTAGTTTGTGCTACTTTGTTATACAAGCCTAGAAAACTAATATACTCCCTTGGGGAAGTCTTCCTTGCTTACTTTATAAGTACCACTGTCCCCATTACTATTATTTGGCCTGGCATATTTTACTTAATACTCATTTCTTTGGCTTGTTTTCTGTTTTCTCTTGAAATTAAGTTCTTTGAGAGCAAAGGACTCATCTAACTCTTGCTCCACTCAGTTTCCCTTACATAGCAAACTGTAGATGATCAATAAATATTTTTGAGATAAATAAATGTGCTAGCAACTTTTATCTGGCATTTTGGAATTGGAAGTAACTGAAGTAGTCAGATCCACAAGCACAGGTCAGCTAATTGTGAAAGCAGTAATAGTTTCAGAAAACCCAGACTGAATGACATCTTTATGAACAGGTTAAGAAGAATTTTAAGGAATGGAAAAATGGAAGTTAGTCTTTGAAATTATTAGTTACTGAGCATCTACTATGAACCAATAACTATACTAGGCTTTTCATGTTCTACTGATCTGTTATCTGCTAAACCTTTTTCTTCATCTAAACAATGAGAAAAGCAGTGCTACCTCCTCCATTTACTCTTATTCTTGAACAAATAAGAAAATGCCTACAATTCACTCTGCATACCCCCAGTATAGCAAGCGTTCACTAAATATGAATGTCTAAAATTCACAATGCATATATTAACAGAGGAAATAAACTTTGACATCTTTTGCTCAAACCCACAACTTTTAAGTGGCAGAAGCAAGTTTCGAACTCGGATTTTTTTTTTTTGCCTAACTGATCATCTTACATCCCTTAAAAAAACAAAAAAAAAAAAATTTTTTTTTTTCACTTGGTGTTGGACTATAACTGATTAATAGTTTCAGTTGAACAGCAGAGGAATTCAGTCATAATTATACACGTATCCATTATCCCCCAAACTCTCTGATCCAGGCTGCCACATAATGTTGAGCAGAGTTCCCTGTGCTATACAGTAGGTCCTTGTTGGTTATCCATTTTAAAGATAGCAGTGTTTACCTGTCCATCTCAAACTCCCTAACCATCCTTCCTCCCATTCTTCTCTCTCTTTGGCAATCATAAGTCTGTGAGTCTGTTTCTGTTCTGCAAATAAGTTCATTTATATCATTTCTTTTTGATTCATTTTTATATGCTCTTTCTGGACTTTTTATAGCTATTGTTTTATTAATGTTCATTTGCAAGAGTAAAAGCTTTTTCTTTTTTGTAATAAAAGAGAGCAAAATTGGCTGTTTTGAAAGGTCACCTCAGTTACTTTGAGATGTATCCAGTGTTTACAATGGGAAGTCTTGAGACTCATGTCTCAGACTCAAATTGTAGACCTGTATACTTGAAATAACCACAGTTTAAGAGCAATGCCAGGCCAATTTAAACTCAATTCAGTGATGACATCACAAAGCTCTTTCCTACTCTATGATTTCACACATGCAGCACCACTGCATTTGGAGACATTTTAAAATGTTAGCTCTAATGATGGGAATTTGGAAATCAGAAATCTTAATAGAAAGACAACATGATTTTCAAAATTGCCAGCAATGATCTAGTCCACAGAACAACTTCTGTGGTAGGTGCCAGTCAGCACAGGCAAATCACAACTGTTGTGAATGACTGTTCAGCCTTCAGATATCAGCAAGTCCTAACAGGACAATCTGGTTGGCTTGTTTATAAAAGACATTTTCATCTTTTGTCTCTAATATAATACATACATTTCTCTGGATATAATACAAAGAATTATGCTTCAAGTTTGTAGAAAATCAAAGGTTTTTTTTTTTCTATCACTTTTAATACTTGCCAAAATTGAATTACAAGGAAAACAAAATCTTAATTTTAAAATATCGACAGTCAGTACTCTGTCGATATATTGAGGAATGTAACTGTGCATGTAAACATACATCTGCAAACAAAACATTGATATGAATTTGGTTCCTCTAACGTGACCTTTTCCTTATGAAGGAAGTTTATTTTAACAACTTTATGTTCATAAACTGATACCTGCTATTATTTAAGAATATTCATAAGAAAGGGGATTCAAAATCACCTACTGGGAATAGCTACTGTCTCCAGTTTCTATCAGATCAGGGAGCTAGAATATTAATTTTAAGAATGTGTACCAGTGCCTGTCAGACCATCAATCTAAAATCAGAGGGCATTTGTGACATGATATAGGTAATGCTAAGTGAAATAACTAAGATCATGGCATCCAGTCCCATCACTTCATGGGAAATAGATGAGGAAACAGTAGAAACAGTGGCTGACTTTATTTTGGGAGGCTCCAAAATCACTGCAGATGGTGATTGCAGACATGAAATTATAAGACACTTACTCCTTGGAAGGAAAGTTCACCTAGAGAGCATATTAAAAAGCAGAGACATTACTTTGTCAACAAAGGTCTGTCTAGTCAAGGCTATGGTTTTCCCAGTAGTCATGTATGGATGTGAGAGTTGGACTATAAAGAAAGCTGAGCGTTGAAGAATTCATGCTTTTGAACTGTGGCATTGGAGACGGCTCTTGAGAAGCCTTTGGACTGCAAGAGATCCAACCAGTCCATCCGGGATTGGTGATGGACAGGGGCGCCTGGTGTGCTGCAGTTCGTGGGGTCACAAAGAGTCAGACACGACTAAGTGACTGAACTGAACTGAACTGAACTGAAATAACAGCATCCTCAAGGGAAAGACCACTTCTGACATCTATTCAAAGTCTTAACCTCATGTTCTTTTGAGATTTTTAACCCTAAATAATAAACCAGTTTTTCCTTCTCACTCTCAACCTGTAATGAACAACAACAAAATATTACAAAAGGTTTAGCTTTGCAATATTTATTAACCAGGGTTTCAATGCATTACATATAAATAAAATTATTTTACATGATGAATATAAATTAGATCCTATCAAAGAAACATATATATGCATAAACATATATTCATATGTCAAAGAAACATACATATAAAGAACATTTGGCATGGGACCACTGTGTGAAAAATATGCAGTTAAATATCTACAGCTGAATGCCTAGCCCTTCATAGAACCAAACTATATAATGTCTTTGTCGTTTAACTTTTTAGCTGGTCTTGGCTGTCTGACTCAGTATTCCCTATTCAGGGAGATGCCTGCCTCCTTTGAGACATTTTCTGCCTGCAATGACAAGGATGTTGTTCCAAAATGAAATTTGGAACCCAGTTTTAAATTGAATCTCACCCTCTAGAGTAAACAATAGACGGAAGTTGCCTATTAAATCATCAACTTTTAATTAAATCCTTTGCAGCTGTAAGATCCCTATACTCAACAAGGTGATAAATGCATTGTATTTTAATTTAGTTGTTTTTTGTACTAAACTGACTGCATAAAATGAGTGTATGATATTCACCAAGTTACCAAGAATGGTTTCACTATGATTTCTTGATCACAACATGATGAAATGTTTAAAAACATTGTGGTCCGCAATTTGAAGTCAAATCTTGGCTCCAGGCCTACTAACTCTGTCAGCTTGGCCAAGTGGGATGACCTCTAGGCTTCTGTTTCTTAGCCATATTTAAACATTAGTTATGGGCAATGGAAAAGACCCTGATGCTGGGAAAGATTGAGGGCAGGAGGAGAAGGGGATAACAGAGGATGAGATGGTTGGATGGCATCACCAACTCAATGGACGTGAGTTTGAGCAAGCTCCAGGAGACAGTGAAGGACAGGGAAGCCTGGAGAGCTGCAGTTCATGGGTCTCACACAATTGAACGACTGAACAACAAATGGGTATGTAGCCCTGCTCATACAACCACACCCACTTTGTTATCTATACTTCACAGTGAAACAAAAGAGATTCTTGCAAGCTACATTTCTAGGGGATAGCAGAGGAGGGATCTAGTGGTGGCATTACATTCTGGTGATGGAAGTGGTACAAGCTCTGAGCATTCTAGTCAAAGGTGGTTGGTAACATGATGTCTGCCCTGGGCTGCTTCTGGGGCTCTTTCATGGACGATGTCAGGCTCCCTCTGCTCCATTTTCTCCTGCTTTTTTTCCATGCCTCATTTTGAATCTTCTTAGTTTTGCCTTGAGCTGATAAGTATCTTCTAGTAAACATGACTTTTGCTTAAATATACCAGGGAAATATTTCTCATCTCATTTGTCTTTGTTTGTTTAATTCTTACATATTTATCTGGTACCTGTTATGTATCAAGCTCTGTGCTAAATTCTTAAGATAAAAAGAAGAATGAGAAAAAATGGATCTCAAAAGATATATGTCTACATACCGTGGATTCTTGTTATTCACTGCAATTATGTTGTATAAAATCTCTGCAAATCATGAATTAGTGAATACTGAACCGTGGCCTTGCTTCCCAGGTGGTTCAGCAGTAAAGAATTCACCTACCAATGCAGGAGATGCAAGAGGTGTGGGTTTGATCCTTGAGTCAGGAAAATACCCTGGAGTAGGAAATGGAAACCCACTCCAGTATTCTTGTCTATAAAATTAAATGGACAGAGGACCCTGGCAGGCTACAATCCATGGGGTCACAAAGAATCAGATATGGCTGAACACACATGTAAACATGCACCTTGGTATTAGGAGAACTTCAAGGTTAGGTTCTTAGAAGCCTAAGGCCACAACATGTTCATCAGATAATCCACAGATAACCTTGTTTTACACATATCTGATTAAATATACTGATTATTAAATCTTACTTAATAAATAACATTTATTCATTAACCTATAACTCATGGCCAATGGCAATATTGCTGATGCCAGAACAAAGGTTGTCTAACTCTCATGTTTTCTCTGTAAGGCACAGCACAGCTTTCTTGGGCTTGGGAACACTAGCCAGCACTTCAATGTACACTTGGGGCCCATTTTAAACAGTGAAATCACCAAGAAAAAAAATCACAATAAAGTGAAAGTAGGGTACTGAATATTGTCTGAAAAGGGTACTTGTTTACAGTATGAGACCTGAAAAAAGAAGGCAGACTGCTGCCTTTTATGCATGTTCTCCGCTGGGAACAGGTTAGTGGCAGGAAGCTAAACTAAGAGTAGGAGAACAGAAGTAGGTAAAAGATTCAAATCCGCAAGATTTAAGGGGAAATTAACTGTTATAAACTGGGAAGGAAAAAAGATTAAGGGATAATCAAATCTGGTTTTTACCTGAGGAAACTTTCACAAAGTCTGGTCACAAAATGGGCAGGCACTGTTCCTAGCACTGTACATGCTGACATAGAAGTAATGATGGATGACCAAGTAAAGTATCTTAATCATTAAGAAAAGTAAAAAAAAAAAAAAAAAAACCCAACACCAAAAAAAAAAACTACTTAGCATGATTTTCTGACCATTTGGATCCTTTATTGTCAGAAATAGGAACAATGAAAAGATTTAATAAATTCTGTCTTGATAAATTTATTATAATGAGAAAGTGAAAACTTTAGATGCTCAGTCATTTTTGACTCTATGCAATTCCATGGACTGTAACCCACCAGGTTCCTCTGTCAATGGAATTCTCCAGGCAAGAATATTGGAGTGGGTAGCCATTCCCTTCTCCAAGGGATCTTCCCAACCCAGGGATTATAAGATTATAAGAAGGGAGTTCCATAATACTCATAACCCTGAGTTTGGAGGCCTGATCAAATGACACTTTGTGAAAGGTGATTTTGACACTGAATGAAATGACATGCCAAGGAAAAGTTTTGAGTAGAGAAAGGACATAATAGGACATTATTTAGAAAAGTAACTGGGACAGCTAGACCGCGAACAGACTAGAGGAACAAGGATGAAAGTCAGGAAATCTGAGGTTACTGCAATCAACTTTACCATTCGAAAAACTGTAACCATTTTTCATTAAAGCATAATGTGGTTACATTCTGGCAACTGATACAAAAGAAAAAGATGGTAAGTAACTATCAAGGATATAGAAGCTCCTATTCTAAATCAGAGAAGATGCCACACATGTAAATAAAGGGAATGGAAGATGCTTCAGGAAGGAGTTAAGTGGAGACAGATAATAAAAACAGTCAATTTCAAGGTTTCAAAATGTCTCTTTCTGAGATTTATTGAGATAAAATAACCATATTATGTTGTATTCATTTATGGTATACAGCACAATGATTTAATATATATATATATGTATTAAAGTGGTTATCATATCATACATTAATTAACATACATCACCTTGATTACTTGTAATTATTTCTTGTGGTGAAGACTAGCAGAAGCAGAAGATGTTAAGAAGACGTGGCAAGAATACACAGAAGAACTATACAAAAAAGATCTTCATGACTCAGATAATCATGATGGTGTGATCACTAACCTAGAGCCAGACATCCTGGAATGAGAGGTCAAGTGGGCCTTAGGAAGCATCACTACAAATAAAGCTAGTGGATGTGATGGAATTCCAGTTGAGCTATGTCAAATCCTAAAAGATGATTCTGTGACAGTCCTGCACTCAATATGCCAACAAATTTGAAAAACTCAGCAGTGGCCACAGGACTGGAAAAGGTCAGTTTTCATTCCAATCCCAAAGAAAGGCAATGCCAAAGAATGCTTAAACTACTGCACAATTGCACTCATGTCACATGCTAGTAAAGAAATGCTCAAAATTCTCCAAGCTAGGCTTCAGAAATATGTGAACCATGAACTTCCAGATATTCAAGGTGGATTTAGAAAAGGCAGAGGAACCAGAGATCTAATTGCCAACGCCTGCTGGATCATGGAAAATGCAAGAGAGTTCCAGAAAACATCTATCTCTGCTTTGTTGATTATACCAAAGCCTTTGACTGTGTGGATCACAATAAACTGTGGAAAATTCTGAAAGAGATGGGAATAACAGACCACCTGATTTTCCTCCTAAGAAATCTGTATGCAGGTCAGGAAGAAACAGTTAGACCTGGACATGTAACAATAGACTGATTCCAAAGAGGAAAAGGAGTACATCAAGGCTGTATATTGTCTCCCTGCTTATTTAACTTCTACGCAGAGTACATCATGAGAAACACTGGGCTGGAGGAAGCACAAACTGGAATCAAGATTGCTGGGGGAAATATCAATAATCTCAGATATGCAGATGACACCACCCTTATGGCAGAAAGTAAAGAAGAACTAAAGAGCCTCTTGATGAAAGTGAAAGAAGAGAGTGAAAAAGTTGGTTTAAAGCTCAACGTTCAGAAAACTAATATCATGGCATCTGGTCCCATCACTTCAAGGAAAATAGATGGAGAAACAGTGGCTGACTTTATTTTTTTGGGCTCCTAAATCACTTTAGATGGTGACTGCAGCCCTGAAATTAAAAGATGTTTACTCCTTGGAAGAAAAGTTATGACCAACCTAGACATCATATTAAAAAGAAGAGACATGACTTTGCCAACAAAGCTCTGTCTATTTCAGGCTATGGTTTTTCCAGTAGTCATGCATGGATCTGAGAGTTGGACTATAAGGAAAGCTGAGCATTGAAGAATTGAATTTTGAACTGTGGTTGTTGGAGAAGACTCTTGAGAGTCCCTTGGGCTGCAAGGCGATCCAACCAGTCGATCCTAACGGAAATCAGTCCTAAGTGTTCATTGGAGGGACTGATGCTGAAGCTGAAACTCCAATAATTTGGCCACCTGATGCAATGAGCAGACTCATTTGAAAAGACCCTGATGCTGGGAAAGATTGCAGGCCGGAGGAGAAGGGGAAGACAGAGGATGGGATGGTTGGATGGCATCACTGACTCGATGGACATGAGTTTGAGTAAACTCTGGGAATTGGTGATGGACAGGGAGGCCTGGCATGCTGCAGTCCATGGGATCACAAAGAGTTGGACATGACTGAGAGACTGAACTGAACTCAAAGCAACTCTCAAATACACAACACAGTATGGTTAACTATAGTTTTCATGCTGTATGTTACAACCATAGAGCTTATTTATCTTATTACTGGAAGTTTGTATCCTTTGACTCTCTTCTCTCATTCTTTTATTTATAAATTTTACATACAAAGTGATGGACATGAGTCTGATTAGGCTTGGGGAGTTGTTGATGGACAGGGAAGCCTTACATGAGGCGGTCCATGGGGTTGCAGAGAGTCGGACACGATTGAGCAATTGAACTGAACTGAATACAAAAGAGATCAAACAGTATTTTTCTTTCTGACTTATTTCACTTAGCATAACACCCTCAAGTTCAGTCAGTGTTGTCACAGATGGCAGAATTTCATTCTTTTTTTATGGCTGATGGTTGACCAAAAATTAGAAGTTAAACCTTTTAAAGTGTAAGCTTCTTGTCAGCACTGTCCCAGAAATATTACTGCCATAAGCTGTTTTACACCTTTTCCTAAACTACCTTGGTTACCATCCAGGGTTTGTTTGTTAGTCATGAGTTTTCTTCATCAGTCAGTTGACTTTCTAAATTAATGTAATAGGTAATCCAAATGACCTGGTCTGAGTTCTGCTCTGTAAAGCCCCAATGTATCTTTCTTTCTTTTCTTTTCTTTTTTTTTTTCCTGTTCAGTGAGCATTTAGGCTTATTCATACTTATTGGTGTTGTAAAACTACAATTTTCCATTACTCACAATCATCCCAGAAGGAGTTGGAAATTGGAGGCACTTTTAAATTCTCTTTGGAGTCCCAATCTAAATCCTCTTTTCCTCCCAGCCTCTGAAGAGGGAGCTAAGGGTCTCAGGTAGAGAAGTAGCCCTCCCGCTGCTTCTCTTGTGCCTATATTCAGAAAGAGAATTCAGAAGGGACAACTCTAAAGCACCTTGCTCCATCACATTCATATTTAACCAGTGTACAGTGGGAAGTAATGCTCCCAACAGACCCATACATCTGTTATCCTTAAGTGCTTTCTGTGAATTTTTTTCTTGGTTATTGCATTTCTTCCCATCTGCAGCATCAGATTTACTAGGGTGATCATTGCTGCTTGGCTGACCCCTGAGGAGCTCCAACCTGGTATATATATTCCACAATTAAACCCTGCTTTGGGGATTACGGCTTGGCACAGAATACACCCAGAGTGATTTTGCCCCCTGCAATGATCATTTTTATTACATTTTATTTCTTTGTAGCCTCTAATTGTTCCAGAAGAAAAGAACTAAGCCAATCAACATGTTCAAAGTCCTTTGTGCTAACACTTAATGAAGAGCTTTGAAATTCCCAAGTGTAAAGCACAATAAAAGCAGTAACCAGTACTATTTTCTTAATAAATGACTTTTCCATTTCCTTTCCCTTGTGAAATTTTTATTCTTCACTTTTCTCCTCCTTGTGGATTTAATTTTTAAATGAACAAAGACGACTGCTATAATACTTTTTCTTTTTTACAAATCACAAAACACTTGAGTAAACTATAAAATAATCAACTGCATTTTAGAAGAGACACATAATACTGTGTTCTCTCTACTCTCTTTTTCCTTCTTTTTCTTACCAAAGTACTAAATTTTATTTTCAAATTTATGCTAAGCTATTGACAGTTATATTAATAGGGATATTCCTTCAAAGAGTTTGAAGTTATGTTTAATGTTGAATGTATGATCATACATTATTCAAATACTGAATAGTTACACAATGCTCAGCACTTTATGAATGCACATAGAGCAGCAATTAAAAGCAGTACATAGATAAATGTGTTGGAAAGTGAAAAGAACCAGTTTCAGAATGATTTATTAGTAACTTTCCTAAAAATTAGTTAAACTATGTCAAGAAATCTATTGGAAACAGGTTTCTAACCTCAACGTCATAACTAGTCATATAATTTATTGGTCTGATAAATTTGATATAATGCTAAAATAGTGGATGGTATATGTAAAACGTATGTTAATATATAACATACATAAAATGTTACCATTTGTAATGAAAGATAGTATTACCAAATATATACTTTTTTCAAATTTTGTAATATATGGAATGAAAACACTTCAGCAAATATTTAATGATATTTTAACTGTACTGCATGTATATTTTTCCTGGTTTTAAGTTTGTTTTTCTAAAAAGTATTATGAAAAATAAAAGCAGGCTGCTGCTGCTGCTGCTGCTAAGTCACTTCAGTCGTGTCCGACTCTGTGCTACCCCATAGACGGCAGTCCACCAGGCTCCCCCATCCCTGGGATTCTCTAGGCAAGAATACTGGAGTGGGTTGCCATTTCCTTCTCCAGTGCATGAAAGTGAAAAGTCAAAGTGAAGTGTCTCAGTTGTGTCCGACTCTTCACCACCCCATGGACTACAGCCTACCAGGCTCCTCCGTCCATGGGATTTTCCAGGCAAGAGTACTGAAGTGGGGTGCCATTGCCTTCTCCAAAAGCAGGCTAAGACTATATATAGTAGACAAACTTGATAGCAGAGTAAGAATCCAGCAAAATGACAGCTCATTAAGAAACTTGATTAAAAAACATTTCTTGAGAGGGCAGTCTCTTGATTAGGAAAAAAAAAATTGAATGAACACTTTATGGGCAGAATAAGGTCTATTTTATATTCTGAAACCATGGCCATCCATTGTGGGTAATTCTTTCTAAATAATCACCTAGCAGCTGTGGTTGAAAAGATCTACTCAGAGCTTAAGATAACATTTTTCCTACAGTCTCCTCATTTTATGGATGATTCTGTATTTTAATCTGCCTTCTAGAAATAAGGTATGGAGGTGAAGAGAAAATATATGTATAGATCTGTGTCCAAAGCTTGGCTCTACTGTCACTAGCTGTTTGACTCTTGCAGGTTATTTGATTCCTCTATAACTGAGTGAACTGAAAGTCAAATAGAGAAAATAAAAGTACAATGTCAACTGGACGAGATGACTATTAAAATATCCTTGGTGCACTGGAACTACTCAATAAATTATTATTGATGTTATTAGTAACGGTAATGATAGTAGTAGCTGCAGTAAGTACTTTCTGAAATGAACTTCTCAATTCTTCCAAGAAGTATATATTCCTTACAATGTTCAAGAATATCTATAAAGCTCTCCTTGATTGAGGTGAGAAGCATGGATTCTACTGATGGTCATTAATATTTATTAGCTTACAAATTTAGATGTTCTGCATTATTTATGTCTACCTATATTTTCATAATGATGGCATTGGCTTTAGAAACACAGAACTAAAATAGTGTTGGAAATAATAACCATAATTAAATAGAAATTTAAACATTCAAACCAACTATTTTTCACTTCAGTTCAGTTCAGTCACTCAGTTGTGTCCAACTCTTTGCAACTCTGAAATGGACTACAGCATTCCAGGCCTCCCTGTCCATCACCAGCTCCCAGAGTTTACTCAGACTCATGTCCATTGAGTCGGTGATGCCATCCAACTATCTCATTCTCTGTCATCCCCTTCTCCTTCCACCTTTCAATCCTTCCCAGCATCAACGTCTTTTCAAATGAGTCAGCTCTTCGCATCAGCTGGCCAAAGTACTACAAGTTTCAGCTTCAAAATGAGTCCTTCCAATGAATATTTAGGACTGATTTCCTTTAGGATGGACTGGTTGGATCTCCTTGCAGTCCAAGGGACTCTCAAGAGTTTTAATCAACACTACAGTGCAAAACCATCAATTCTTCTGTGCTCAGCTTTCTTTACAGTCCAACTCTCACATCCATACACGACTACTGGAAAAGCCATAGTCTTGACTAGATGGGCCTTTTTTTGGCAAAGTAATGTCTCTGCTTTTTAATATGCTATCTAGGTTGGGTATAACTTTGCTTCCAAGGAGTAAGTGTCTTAATTACAGTGCTGCAATCACCATCTGCAGTGATTTTGGAGCCCAAAAGAATAAAGTCTGCCACTGTTTCCCCATCTATTTGCCATGAAGTGATGGGATCAGATGCCATGATCATGGTTTTCTGAATGTTGAGCTTTAAGCCAACTTTTTCACTCTCCTCTTTCACTTTCATCAAGAGGCTTTTTAGTTCTTCACTTTGTGCCGTAAGGGTGGTGTCATCTGCATATCTGAGGTTATTGGTATTTCTCCTGGCAATCTTGATCCCAGTTTGTGCTACATCCATCCCTGCATTTCTCATGATGTACTCTGTATATCAAGTTAAATAAGCAGGGTGACAATATACAGCCTTGCCATACTCCTTTCCCGATTTGCAATCAGTCTGTTGTTCTATGTCCAGATCTAATTGTTACTTCTTGACCCACATACAGATTTCTTAAGAGGCAGGTCAGGTGGTCTGGTATTCCCATATCTTTAACAATTTTCCCCAGTTTATTGTAATCCACATAGTCAAAGGCTTTGGCATGCTGAATAAAGCAGAAAGAAATGTTTCTCTGGAACTCTCCTGCTTTTTCAGTGATCCAGCAGATATTGGCAATTTGATATCTGGTTCCTCTGCCTTTTCTAAAACCAGCTTGAATATCTGGTAGTTCACGGTTCACATACTATTGAAGCCTGGCTTGGAGAATTTTGAACATTACTTTACTAGTGTGGAAGATGAGTGCAATTGTGTGGTCGTTCAAGCATTCTTTGGCATTCCTTTTCTTTGGGACTGGAATGGAAACTGACCTTTCCAGTCCTGTGGCCACTGCTGAGTTTTCCAAATTTGCTGGCATACTAAGTGAAGCACTTTCATGGCATCATCTTTTAGGATTTGAAATAGCTCAACTGGAATTCCACACCTCCACTAGCTTTGTTCCTAGTGATGCTTCCTAAGACCCACTTAACTTCACATTTCAGGATGTCTGGCTCTAGGTGAGTGATCACCTCATCATGATATCAGGGTCTTGAAGATCTTTTTTGTACAGTTCTTCTGTGTATTCTTGCCACCTCTTCTTAATATCCTCTTCTTTGTTAGGTCCATACCGTTTCTGTCCTTTATTGAGTCCATCTTTGCATAAAACATTCCCTTGGTATCTCTAATTTTCTTGAAGAGCTCTCTAGTCTTTTTCACTTAGAAATAGCATATTTCATTTTCTAAGCATTCAAGAGTGATATGTTTTATTTTTTTTTAAGTGAAGTGAAGTGTTATTGCCCTAGTCATGTCCACCTCTTTGCAGCCCCATGGATTGATTATAGCCACCAGGCTCCTCTGTCCATGGACTTGTCCAGGCAAGAATACTAGAATGGGAAACCATTCCCTTCTTCAGGGGATCTTCATGACCCAGGGGATCTTCTGACCTATAAAGGCAGACTCTTTACTATTTGGACAACCAGGGAAGTCCTTTATTTTGTCAAACATTTCCCATTTCCAATATGTGTTATAGAAATTTGTGATCTTGGAAGTGATTGCTCACACTTTATTTTTCAGAATCAGGTATCTAAACCCATAATCCATAAATATGGTATGCTTAGCTTCACAAATGTCTTAAAGCCTAGAATCTCCTCCTGTTCCTTCACTAGGATGAGAGAAAAGGGAAATGAGAATGAGTTTTGTGTTTACCCATTTAGTGTCTGAGTGGACTGACTTACAATGGAAAGGTGGTCAGTCTACCTAAGTTATGTAGTCAATAAAAGCTGGAGTTGAGAGAAATAAAGCAGAGCCCACATCTGATCTCCTTTACCTAAAAGGAAATGCAACATAGGAATAAATCCTGCAAGAACGGCTGAAACTATGCTGTAAAACCCAGTTCTATCACTCTACCTGGAATATGATAAAGCTTTAGTAGCATTTTTTGGTAGAGGTCTGAAGAAATAGTTAAAGTGACTAGCAATAGTAGATAAAGTGAATCATAAACTTCAGCCCAATGGAATATACAGCTGCCACTGTTTGTTTCACAGAGTTCTCAAAATAAGGAAAGACAACTTCATCATATTTTAACACATTTTGAATGGTCTTTTATAGAGTTTCAAGTAAAAATTAAACATACCAAAGCATACATGGTTCAAAAAAGACAAGAACTTGCCTTTTTCCCTTGCTCATTTCAGGCAGATGTCAAGAACAAGAAGACTTTAATAAGCATTATTTGGTGATGATCATAAAATTATATAGTATAAGCCAAAGTAAAATAATCAGTTCAGTTCAGTCACTCAGCTGTGTCTGACTCTTTGCCACCCCATGGCCTGCAGCATGCCAGGCTTCCCTGTCCTTCCTTAGCTCCCAGAGCTTACTCAAACTCATGTCCATCGAGTCGGTAATGCCATTCAACATCTCATCCTCTGTCGTCCCGTTCTCTTCCTGCCTTCAATCTTTCCCAGCATCAGAGTCTTTTCCAATGAGTCAGTTCTTTGCATCAGGTGGCCAAAGTATTGCAATTTCAGCTTCAGCATTAGTCCTTCCAATGAATATTCAGGACTGATTTCCTTTAGGATGGACTGGTTTGATCTCCTTGCAGCCCAAGGGACTCTCAAGAGTCTTCTCCAACATCACAGTTCAAAAGCATCAATTCTTTGGCACTCAGCTTTCCTCATAGTCCAATTCTCACATCCATACATGACTACCAGAAAAACCATAGCTTTGATTAGACGAACGTTTGTTGGCAAAGTAATGTCTTTTCTTTTTAATATCCTGTCTAGGTTTGTCATAGCTTTTCTTCTAAGGAGTGAGTGTCTTTTAAATTTCATGGCTGCAGTCACCATCTGCAGTGATTTTGGAGCCCCCCCAAAATAAAGTCTGTCACTATTTCCCCATCTATTTGCCATGAAGTGGTGGGAACAGATGCCATGATCTTAGTTTTATGAATGTTGAGTTTTAAGCCAGCTTTTCCACTCTCCTCTTTCAGTTTCATCAAGAAGCTCTTTAGTTCTTTGCTTTCTGCCATAAGGGTGGTGTCATCTGCATATCTGAGGTTATTGATATTTCTCCCAGCAATCTTGATTCCAGTTTGTGCTTTTTGCATGATGTACTCTGGCTATAATTTAAATAAGCAGAATGACAATATACAGCCTTGATGTACTCCTTTCCTGATTTGGAATCAGCCTGTTGTTCCATGTCCAGTTCTAACTGTTCCTTCTTGACTTGTATACACATTTCTCAGTAATTTCACATTTTACATATTACATATTGTACATGTATGAGAAATTACATTTCTCAGTAATTTCACATATTACACATTTTAAAGTAATAGTTCTTATTAAGAGACAGATACAGAACTGGGGTTGGGGTGGAGAATTGACCTCATAGTGGCATAGCATGATATCAACTCTTGATGATAACAGTTGTGTAATGCTGACATTAATAGGCAGAAAAAGCTGTGTATGCGCTTGACCACTGTGGCTATCCTGAGATAAAATGATGTATAGAATGTGGGCTATTGTTTGGAAATGGGATAATAACGTACATTTAAATGATATTCTCATCAAAATTGCATTTTAAACCACAGTGACATATTTTTTAATGTCTTTTAAAGAGATTTTGCATATTTTATAAAAAAACTAAATGCTTTCAGTTTAGTGGTATGAATGGTACAAGAGTCAGTATATATAAAGTGATCAGTACTGCTGCTGCTGCTGATGCTAAGTCGTTTCAATCGTGTCCGATTCTGTGCGATCCCATAGATGGCAGCCCACCAGGCTCCCCTGTCCCTGGGATTCTCCAGGCAAGAACACTGGAGTGAGTTGCCATTTCCTTCTCCAACGCAGGAAAGTGAAAAATGAAAGTGAAGTCTCTCAGTCATGTCTGACTCTTTGCGACCCCATGGACTACAGCTTACCAGGCTCCTCCGTCCATGGGATTTTCCAGGCAACAGTACTGGAATGGGTTTCCATTTCCTTCTCCAAGTGATCAGTACATTGGTTGCTAATGTGAAAATTTTAATGTGGCTGGGACCTCTTCAGCTTTCCCTGGTGGCTCAGCTGGTAACGAATCCACCTGCAATGTGGGAGACTGGGTTTTATCCCTGGGGTCACAAAAAGTCGGACACGACTGAGCGACTGAACTGAACTGGGAAGATCCCCTGGAGAAGGGAAAGGCTGCCCACTCTAGTATTCTGGCCTGGAGAATTCCATGGACTATATAGCCCATGTGGTTGCAAAGAGTCAGACATGACTGAGTGCTTCAGCTCAACCTAGGACACTTACAAACCATGAGATATGCCAGATTTTTTCACAACATTCACACCTAACTTCCTCCTTCTAGAAAGTGAGATTACCCACCGCAAAGTTGTGGGTATGCAGTATGCATACAGTTTTCTCAATGTTTATGATAATCAACTATGATATTTCTTACCTCTAAATAGGACCTTGATCTTAGAATTAATCACATATATGCATTCATATAGCCACTACTAATCAATTGATAAAATCTGTTTTCCATCTTTTGGCTAGATAGAGGAATTCAGAAAAACATGTACAGAGGAATATGTCATACATTTCATTCTAAGGTGTACTAAGTATTAGATGTGTGATTCTGCTCTTTATTATAGACAGTCACTGGAATCTCTAGGTAATAACAAGCTTTACTATCGAAGGGGTAAAGGATCCTGTAAGTTCAACAAAACCAATGCTTCCTCACCTTTTGCTCTACCATAACCAATCAAATTAATGTATCACATGCATTTGTTAACATATCACACATAGACATCATATGAACAAATTTCAAGTAAATGATTGCACATCTTATATCTGTTCAAATACATTGGGAAGCTGGCTAATTTTTAATTTTAGTGTTTAAAGATGCCCAATACTCAGATAAATAACAAATTTTAAAGATGATTTGAAGATGGCACAGTGCTTATGTGGAATTAAATAACAGAAAACAAAGATGAAGACCAACAGTGCACAGGCCAGATGGGACTGACAAAACCTGGTGTGTGAGAGATACATGGTAAGTGTAGTACACAATTTAAACAATGTAAAAGTGGAAATAGTAGTTATAAAGGAGAATAATAAATCTGCCAGGTATATGGCTCCCAAATATCAAAAAATTCAGTCAGGTTTTTACTCCTGAAGCTTGAGCAATTTAGACAGTAATTAGGGGATTGGCCTTATGTATAAGATTGAACACACTATTATCTTATTCACTTGACAAAATCAATTTATTAATGACTCCTAGATATCTCTCTATTCTGGAACTGCTGACCTCCTATGACTAGGAAATGTTCTCTACAGCAGACCTTGAGACCATGACATAACCTTTGCTGAAATAATACAGAACTCCAAAGATAATCATAAAAATTTTAACTGGATGAGAATGCTAATAAAAAGTGGCAAAATTCTTTTAAGCATTGATCCCTCTATATAAGAATCCTAATCAATGATTAAATGGACCGCTCTATCTAATTCCCTGAAGACTGCTCAACCAGGAAACTCTAACCTTTTCTAGAAGGACAAGTGTAGTAAAAAGCAATCAAATGAATACTGCATTCTCTTCCTATCACTTAATAGCAGTTTAATGTTGGGTAGCTTACTTAACCCTTCTTAGGGCCATATATGATTTCCTCATATGTAAAACGAATACATCCCTTACATTCTGAGAACCAGATGATTTCTTTTGTGGAAAGTGACTTGCATAAAGTAGTAAACCAAATGCTGGTTTTATAATCACATCTGCCGTGGATTAAGATGGAATTAAACCTATCTGTTGCTGAAAGTGTTTAACTTCAGGCTTGTAGCTTCTTTGAGCATTATATCCTTCAATATTCTCTAACTTGAATCAAGAATCCAGAGCTGAAAACTATAGGGAGATAGATGTCTACTCAGTTTAAGAAAGAAATCTGTAGTTGTATCACCATAATATCAGTGAGCTTTGGTTTAAAGTGAGTTTTCAAGAATGAAGCAAAAACTTCAAGACCTTTTGGTGGGGATCTTATTGAGGCCTTTGCTGTAAATCAATTTCTAATACATTCCCAAATATTAAATCTTGAGATTAGTTACCTACAATTCACTTTTCTTCCTCAGTCACCTACTGTGTGATTTTTCAGTAGCTGCACAAACAATAACCACAAACTTAGTGGCTTAAAAGACATTTATTCTCTCCCAGCTTTCATAGGTTTGAGGTCCGCCTTGGTTTCACTGGATTCTCTGCTTAAGACTGAACTCAAGGTATCATCCAGCTGGACTCTCATCTGGAGGCTTGGCCAAAGAAGCCACTTCCAGGCTTATTTAGGGTGCCAGCAGGATTTGGCTCCTAGATGTTGTAGGACTGAGGCCCTCATTTACTGGCTCTTGGCAAGCAGCCTTTCTTATCTTATAGAAACTGCTACATTTCCCATAACATGGCCCCCTCAGGTAAGTTGGCAACAATGTGTAAATGCTTCTGGTGCTTCTGATCTCTTTGATTTCCTTTTCTAGTGCCAGCTACAGTAGACTCCTTTATTCTGAAGGAGTTACCTGACTGTGTCAGGACTATCCAGATAATCTTAAGATCAGCTGAGTTGGGACTTTAATGAAATACTCAAAATCCCTCTCAGTAATACTAGATAACCAGTGTTTTTCTGAATAATCACTGAATGAGAATCTTAGAGCATCATCTCTAGAATTCTGCCTTCTACACCTGCAAAAACCCAAAAACCTTGTTCAATACCCCATTTAAGACAATGCCACCAACCACACAGAGCTACCTATTTGCATATTATATCTGCTTATAAGTACCTCACTCCTTTTCTTCATAGCTCTTGTCTCTGTAATTATGCATTTAGTTTTGTAATTATTTGATTTAAATTACTGTATACACATTTGACTATAAGACCATGTCTATTTTTTTCTCACCAGTGTATTCACAATACTCAGCATACCAATTTACCTGTGATAGGTGTTTAGTACACTATTACTAAAAATGAGACAAAATAAATAGACAAATAAATAAAGATAGGATATTTCTGTTACTTAATCTGGATAGAAGAGTCCCTCTTTTTAACACACTGGCTTTAGGAAGGCAGAGGGAAAGCATCTCTCTGTGTCTCTTAATGAATTAGCCTGTCTTTCATTTTAGGATTTTGCACAGCTTCTTTCCTTAGTGTCTGGTACTTGCATGGAACCCTTTGTGATACCCTGTGCTTATTCTGTGTTCTATGTGGTAACCAGCATTTACCTTCCAGGGGCACTGTTCTGTACACTTACCTGGCTCTATCTCTGTGATGTCTCTGTATCTCTGCACAGAAGCTTCCATGATCCCTGCATGTGTAGGCTGCAGGAAAAAGGGTAGCTTTCTTGTACCGCATTATTTCTCACTGAAAACTCTAACCAAATGTGTTGGGAGAAAGCAGGTAATTTCTATACATGGGCATATAACATTCATGAAATAAAATTCCAGTGTAACAATTGCATCCCTAACTCAATGGGATCACTCATATTTCTCTGAATCTCCTTTATTAGTAAAAGTGAATTTGTGAGACAACTAGATAGGCATTTTTCCTGCTTACTACTGGCTTTATGGCCCTGGGTTGTAAATACATCCTGAGCTACTTGAATCTACCAGAAAAGGCCACATGCACTTTTGGAGTTGACTTCTAACATACCGGATATTTTATAATTTTCCCTATCTTCTTGCTAATTTCTATCCACTCAAGTTTTGACACAGTCACCACTTCCTGGAGAAAGTTGTCCCTAATATACCAAGAGTGAGCTACTTACCTTGCTCTCATGCTATTCCCCACTCCCCCTGCTCCAACTACATAAAGAGTTCTCTTGTAATGACATTTTAAATTGCTTATGTAATTGATATTTCTTCTACCATACTGTAAGCACTCCTCTTGAAGCCTAGAATAATGATTTGAAAATGATAAACAGTAAATACAACTTGTTGAAAAGAGGAAGAACTAGTCGGAGGGTCAGAAAAAAACAGAAAAATGCCTTTGACATTCCTCTGTGCTATTTTATATGCTACATATAATAAAATTTGGAGAAGCTGTTTATTATCAATAGTGTTGATGATGACTGATCTTCTACTGTAGCTTCTCCAGATGTCTATCCTTAAAATTACAATAACACTCCTCCATACCTGTTAATATGGCTATTAAAACAACAACAACAACAACCCCCACATATAAACAAAATGGAAAATAATAAGAGTTGGAAAGGATGTGGGAAACTGGAAAGCTTGTGCGTTGCTGGTGAGAACAGAAAATGGTATAGCCTTTGTGCGGGATGACAGTTCTTCAAAAGAGTTAATAATAAAATTACCGTAATTCCACTTCTGAGTCTACATCCAAAAGAATTGGAAGTACTAACTCAAACAGTTATTTGTACGCCCATGTTTTTACAAGAATTGTTCACAAAAGTCAGAGAGTGGAAACTACCCATGTGTTCATTGATAGGTGAACGGATAGACAAAATGTGATGTATACATACAACGAACTATTATTTAGCCTTAAAAAGGAAGGTAATTCTGACACATGGTACAACACGGATGAACCTTGAAGTTACGCTAAACAAAATCAACCAGTTACTACTGAAGGACAGATATTGTATGATTCTACACAACAGAAGTGCCTAGAGTAGTCAGATTCACAGACACAGAGATTAGAATGGTGATTAAGAGGGAAGGATAAATAGGAATTTATCCTACAGAATAAATTGGAAATTTCACTACAGAATTTCACTTGGAAAGCATGAAAAAGTTTCAGAGTTAGATGCCAGTAATGGTTGCCCAATAATCTGAATGGGATTAGTGGTGTTGAATGGTACACTTAAAAATTATTAAATGGTAAAATTTATGTTATATATATTTTACCACAATGAAAATGTTTAAAATTTTGGTTATGCATATTTCACCACAATGGAAATGTTTAAAAATATATCACATGAAAGGACAATAATAATGAATACAGTGTCACTAAAATTTAAGCCATCTCAATTGACTCAGGCTATTTGAAGGAAGGTTCCCGCATGATCCATCCATAGGACTGAATTTGGCTGGATTCTCTATGCTAGCAACATAGTAAATAAAATGAAATGATCAATTTATTAAAAAAAAAAAAACCTTCCAATACCCTGAGATGACTTGAACTCATTTGGATGAGGTTATTTTACAAATAGGCATTGCAGACATTGCTGTGGAATGAAATTACAGTGAAGCAGAGCAGTGAGAGTCATAGGTTTTCTAAATCTTCTCTCCCTGTACCATCTTGCATATTCATATATTCATTAAATGTTCTCCATGTTGTTGGTAATATCTTAGCGCTGACACCCTATCATTAGATTACTCAAGAAGAAAAGCTTAATAACACTGAAATGTGAAGTTTAAGTTTCTCCATTTTCCACATGAAATAATTTCCTGAGTTATTTAAATATGAGCTAAGATAGTCCAGGGAGTTATTTGAAATAAATATTGAGAAAGAAAATTCATTTAAATGGAGTTAATCCTCCCAGAAATGGATAGCAACAAGATGTTTAATCACTGCATATCCAGTTAAATCACATTCAGAAACTGTAGGAAATAGAGACTAGCCAACTTTCTTAATTTAGAAGATAGTATAATACTTAAAGCTTTAATCCCTTTATGATAGATATTTGACGTAGGACTTTGGCATAGTTTTCATACCAAGATAAAACTCTTGTTCTTATTAAGATGTTTTATACATGAGTGAGTACAAGTCATTTGTGAATCAACTAAATTCACTACAACAGTCCTCTAGTCTCTTTTTGAGGAAACATGAGTGTTCACATTTTATACTGGATATGACTATTATTTTTATTTATCTGTTTCTTGGAGAGTTGTTTTCTAAGACTGATTTAAAAAAATTAAAAAAAAGAGTGGCCCCTTTAACACTTAAGTTCAGAAATGTCCTTACTATAAAATTTATTTATATTTGTTTTTTGTGCTAAAAAAGAGAGAGAAAAAAAAAGAGAGCACATCATATAGCAGTCAGACTAGCACATAGCAACCATATGGCTTGGTCTTTTACTAAATGAAATGGGAATAGTAAATTTTTATCTGACATATGTCATGTAAAATTTAAAAAATGTTCCCCATCAGAAGCTCAGAAAACTAAATTAAATCATATATTTTATCCCCATTCCAGTAGATAACATAAGCCTCAATAGTAAAGCACAGTTCATGAACAGATTTCTATTTAAATTCCCCACTGTATGAAAATAAAAATCATGAAAATAATACAATTTATTACATGATCTGTCATCAAAAATGTTATAGTGATGCTTATATATACTTACATGACTTAATAAATCTCTCCCTAAAGTAAACAATTTGTAGAGCTCAAACTCCTCTGTGAAAACAGTAATTTATTGCATCACACAATACCCACATAAGCTGAATATGTTACCTTTTCATAACCTATAGTCTAACAGATTTTAGGAAAGCAAAACCAGAAAAATTACTTATATCTAAAGATCAAGCTTGCAAATATAACTGTAAATATGCTTTATTCCTTGGGAGCAGATTTTTAGAGAAAACATAAGCCAAGCTACTACTTGAAAATGTACATATTGAATTATTAAACTAAATAACCTACATACTTTTCAATAAACACAGCAGAGCTTTCCAGAGTACTTCACAGAGTCTTGCTTATAATCACCTTTGCATCTGCCTTTGAACAACTTTCAAGAGCACATGAACATGAGTCTTTTTTTAAAAAATAAATTTTAATTGTTGAAACTTTAGATACATGAGTATATTTATAAAGAGTAATCATTTTCTTTGGGCTATGGTTCATGAAGATCACTTTGCCCAGTGATTTATTTTTAAAATAGAAATAGCACCGTTTTCGTTTCATTATAAAAGATAATATACTTGTAAAAATCAGACCAACTCACAGAAATATAAAGGAAAATGGTAAAACCATTTGTATCACATAATTCAGAAATCACCACTAATATTAACATCTTGGGACATATCTTTCTAAAGTTACTTCCATGCATAATGGTGTTAGGTGCTCAGTTGTATCTGACTCTTTATGACCCCATAGACTGTAGCCCACCAGGCTCCTCTGTCCATGGAATTTTCCTGGGAAGAATACTGGGGTGAGTTGCCATTCTACTGCATTAAAGGCATTAAAGGTAGATTCTTTACTGTCTGAGCCACCAGGGAAGCACAACTGTATAAATATATACATGCATATTCTATACACTTACTTTAACAAGAATAGGACTGTATCATGCTGTGGCTTGTACTCGATTTTTTAACTCTATATGTTTGGCATAATCCATATTAATAAAAGATCTATGCCAAATTTTCAATTAGCTGCTTTATATTCCATTATATATGTATATGATTATTTGATTATATAATTCATATATAGTTACTTACAATGATTAAAACATATACTATATATAACATTTTATAATAATGTATATTATGCTGTTTATTGCAACCTGTAATTGTTTAATCATAATTTATTTAAGCTCTCATCCACTGATAGATATTTGTTTTGTTTTTCACTAAATAAAATACAAATATAGAGGGTATTTTTTAAATTCATGTCTTTTGTACATGAGCAAGTTGAAAGAGGAAGTAGATAAAAAGCAACAATACAGACATATGATTATCTATGAAATATATATGAGATTATATAATGATTTGAATAACAGAAACAGTCTTGATGGTTTATATCCATGAGCACACATACAAAAACACACTCATGTTGTTATTCCCTGAAGAGGATGTATATTTTTCATTTGTTCCATCAAACAATGGAAAATAAATTAATAATGAAAATGTTATATATTTGGCCACAGAAAATCTTCCTAAAGTATAAATTTTATGAGAAAGATTCTGTTTATATGCCTCATACAAAATAGCAATCTAATGCAGACTTAAATACACCTCATTTCAAAGAACAAATAAAAATGCAAGTAGTGTTCTATGTAGGCTCAGAAACAAAATAATCATATTAAAATCTATAGAGGCAGAAAAAGCTCTCCTTTAAGAAAACTATATACCTTTAAATCATCTATCATGAAAAAAGAAAATTAAGTAATTATCTAAAAAAATTGAGTTTTGTGACTTCTTCATGGTTAACAAAATGAAATTTTAACTTTTTAGATTTAAAATTATACCTTTACACACATCACATTGGAACTGTGTGCTTTCTTATTTTCCCCTTTCCCCTTCTCTCCTCACACATCTCAGTTTCCATATCTTGTGACAGTATTTAGTAGGAAAATGAACTTCCAACACTGTAATTCCATTTCTAAGTTTCACACCCTATCATTGCCAGTCTGCTGCTGATGAGATGCAGAAAGTGTCCTGGATCAGCAAGGCAGACCCAATATAATCACAAGGATAAAAAAGTTAAAGAAGATGTGACTGTGGTGAGCTGATGAGTTAACAGCTTGAGAAGGACTCAGGGGATGCTACTGGCTTTGAAGATGGAGGAAGAGATGCCACAAGCCAAAGAATATGTGCAACCTCTAGATGCTGACACGGATTCTTCTCAAGAGCATCCAAGAAAAGGCACACAGCCATTTGAAACCTTGACTTTAACCCAGTGTGACTCATTTCAGACTTCTGGATCGCATAACTGTAAGATAAATTTGTCTTGTTTTAAGCCACTAACGTTGTGTAAACATTAGAGCAGCAGTATATAACCAGAACATCAGATAATTCAGCATATTAAGAGTATGGTTGCAATGTTCACAGTAGCATTATTTACAACTGCCAAGATACGGAAGCAACCTAAATTTCCATCAACAGAGGAATGGATAAAGAAGATGTATATACATACATAAGTCTATTTCTGCTTTGTTGTCTGTGCCAAAGCCTTTGACTGCGTGGATCACAATAAACTGTGGAAAATTCTGAGAGAGATGGGAATACCAGACCACCTGACCTGCCTCCTGAGAAATCTGTATACAGGTCAGGAAGCAATAGTTAGAACTGGACATGGAACAACAGACTGGTTCCAAATAGGAAAAGGAGTATGGCAAGGCTATATATTGTCACCCTGCTCATTTAACTTATATGCAGAGTACATCATGAGAAACGCTGGGCTGGAAGAAGCACAAGCTGGAATTAAAATTGCCAGGAGAAATATCAATAACCTCAGATACGCAGATGACACCACCCTGATGGCACAAAGTGAAGAAGAACTAAAGAGTCTCTTGATGAAAGTGAAAGGGGAGAGTGAAAAAGTTGGCTTAAAGCTCAACATTCAGAAAACGAAGATCATGGCATCTGGTCCCATCACTTCAGGGCAAATAGATGGGGAAACAGTGGAAACAGTGGCAGGTACATTCCTTACTGTCTGAGCCACTGGGAAAGCCCATAATAATATAGTATAATCTTTAAAAGTTGTGAATTAATACACTGTACACCTGTAATTTGTATAATAATATACATCAAGTATAATTTTAAAAAAACTACACAAATGAAAAAAACAGTATGGTTCTTATGAAGATTAAAAGACAAGATGTGTGTGAAGTGCTTAACTCAATGTCTTGAGCAGGGTAAGAAATCAATAAATGATAGCTGCTATAACTAGTCATATATTATTATCATTATAATACTGACAAAATACTGACTGAACTACATTCTGCAAAATAAACAATAAGAATGCTTGAGTCATCTGGTATGTGATATTCCAAGGGATGACTGAAATCCTTAATATTTATGGTAGGCAGGGTATAAACTGCGGTAAGTATTAACATTTAGAGAAAACAGAAACCACAGGAGAGTCCCAGTATTCTTTTTATCCCACTGAGCACTTTAATGAATATATTTAAATACTTGGAATAAATCTCTGTGTTTATTTCAACAAAACTTGACAGCATCAAAATTCCTAAGGGTTTAAGACACTTAGAATTTCCATTTTCATGAATAGCTTCACTTTACAGACAACTGAAAATCTCTAATCTCCATAGGATGAATTTTGATGGGAATCATTTTGGATACTCCCCTTCCTTCCTAGTCCTAAAGATGAGTGAAATCAATTTTAGCAAAGCATTTTATGCCAATTGACATTCTCTGTCCACAGTTTCAAAAGTGATTTTTCCATGATGCAGGTGAAGATTTGAATTGTTTTAAAGTAAAATATCTTTAATGATATTTATCATATTCATTTATACAAGAGTGGTTATAGACTCAGATTCAATGTTCTGGTTTAATCCTTAGCTTTTCATCTCTACTTTCTTAAATGCATGAGTCAATATTTTAAGCTTAAAACAGTGCTTTATTTTTGTTTCAGAATCACGCAAGAGTTTTGAGCACTAAGTTCATATTTTAAATTTATTTAATGACATTCCTTCTTAGAAACACATTTTTATATATTTTATGCCCCGCATACTGGGTAATGTTGGTCTATTATTCTTCTCTATTCAAAATCCAAGTTAAGGATTACTCTGACTAGCCCCACAACTGAACTGATGCAACATGGCTAGTATAAATAATGTTTTACCTAAAATACAGATTTACCAGTTAGTTTGAGTTCAGTCAACCCTTTACACAGCATGATGACTCAGATGGTAAAGAATCTGCCTGCAATGCAGGAGACCCGGGTTCGATCCCTGGGGTTGCAGGATCCCCTGGAGAAGGGAATGGCTACCCACTCCAGTATTCTTGCCTGGAGAAGTCTATGGACAGAGAAGCCTGATGGACTACTGTCCATGTGGTTGTAAACAGTCAGACAAGACTGAATGAGTAGCACTATTTGTGATTTCAGCCAACCCTTTATACATCATACAACAGGATCTTAAGGTCTTAAGTAAGCAAGTGAACTCACTTACTCATGTCCGACTCTTTTCCACTCCATGGACTGTAGCTTACCAGGCTCCTCTGTCCATGGAATTTTTTAGGCAAGAATACTGGAGTGGGTTGCCATTTCCTTCTCCAGGGGATCTTCTCCACCCAGGGATTGAACCGGTCTCCTCTGTTGCAGGCAGACGCTTTACCACCTGAGCCACCAGGAAAAATTAAGGTCTTATATTGGGTTATTTATATAAATTAACAAATTTCATTCATTATCTCTTTAAACAAATATATATTTACATTACATAAAATACTTATTTTAAGTATAGCAGTGATATGGGGCCAATACAAAGATAAATAAGGAACTATTGGTAACTCAGTGAGCGTACCAAAAATTAGGTAGGATAAAAGTCATGATGAGTGCATCATTTTTGCACTGTGAACTAGGCATGGAATAACTGAAGTACAAAGTATGAAGTTAGGATACTGTTTGGTAGGTAAGGAGAGCCCTGAAGAAGCCCCAGTAGAAATTTCATAAGTTTTGTATCTGTGGCCTATTTTAAGATACTCAAATTATTACTAATCATATGAACACAAAACAAATCACAAACACATCTACAATGTAAAGGTGGTTCGCGGAGTCTATAAAAGTATCCAGTTTTTAGCCCATTCTTGGTGACCCCTCAGAATGTTATTTTTCTGAAAAATGACTGTTTGCTGTCACAACTGCCTTGTTTACCTGTAAGGACAAATTCTTAAGTATGTCAACAGCCCTGTTTCTTTTGGGATTTCCTTGATGTTATATTTTGTTTACAGTTCATTGTGTCATATAACCTGCTCAATTATGTTGTTTGTTCTAAAGCATATAACATTTCACACCTTCTTCTTGGTTCATGGATATATTGTTTTACTTTATTAGTATATTAATTACAGTATTTACAATTTTCCTCTGTCTGCTATTTATTATATACTTTTTCTTCCTAGTTTCAGTTTTCTGCTTGTCTATTTTGTCTTTGAATGTTAGCAGTTTTCCTCTGGGATCTGACAGTTCTTGTTTGTCTACTCATATTTGAGATGAAGCTCTTACTAGTTCTCTGGCAACTCTGCAGGGAATTTACTGTTGCCCATTTGGGGCATCTAGCTAGGATGATGATCTGGCTGAGACATTTTGTTGGAGACCTCAAAATGTATATTGCCTTAGGTGTATTCATTTGATTCATCAGAGTTAGAAGAGAAAAATCTTCCAGTCTCCTGCCTAACTTACAGCATTCTAGAAAATGAGGGTGAGCAAGCTCCAGGAGTTGGTGGTGGACAGGGAAGCCTGGTGTACTGAAGTCCATAGGGTTGCAAAGAGCTGGACACGACTGAGAGACTGAAATGAACTGAACTGAACTGATGATACCAGACATTCATGATGCAAACACACTTTTAGAGACCTCTTATATATTGTTTTGGAACAGAAGGAGTAGGAAACTGGTGCTTCAAATTCCTGAATGTGTTTAAGGATCTGTGTTACAAACCAGGTTGTCATCCTGCCTTTCAACTAATGTGAGTCATCTTCCTCTCTTCTTTTCCTCCTTCTCCCCTTCTTTCCTCCCTCCCTCTGTTCCTTCCACAAGACAGAACCAGCAATCACTCCTTCAAATTATGAATTTGTTCCTTCATTACCATTTAGTTCCTCTTTTTGTTTTTGTGATTCTTTGCCTTATGACACAGTGACACATGTGGATGTACGTATACATACATCCAGTCACTTCAGCAAATTTTCATGGAGGGAATAGAAAAATAAACAAGCAAATAGTCTTAAGTCTTTTTTTTTGTTTAAAGCTAGAAGTCTCCAGCAGGTTTTTTCATTAGGTATCAATCTCATAGTACAAGAATGCGACTTTCCGCATGTAGAAAGGTGCAGTCCAAGGGGTCTGCCTTTTCATGGATGCTTCTTTCCATTCATATCCTGAGGATTATTTATGCAGAAAATACAATTCTCTGCCTTCCTCTGACTGTAAATACACAACCTTGTTTCTCAGCCTTAAATAGGAAGACTCTCAAAACATAGCTAAGTGGCATTCATCTGATTCAAAATCCCTTACTAGGGAAGGAACTCTCCTTTTTTTCCTAGAATCTAGATATTCCATACTATAGGTTTGAATTTAAATCTACATTTACATACTCAGAAAAAAGGTATACTTTATCAATTAAAAAAGTTTGTAGTGGGAGTGGAGGCTTTTTATGTCAGATCAAATATCCATCTTGACTGTAGTCTTCCTTTTATTAAAATGCATCAAATATTGATGGAATTCCTGACACCACCTCAATTATTAGGCAGAAAATAAATAAGGAATGAGGTAAGTTTGATATATGTGAATAGATGGCACTTAACATTTATATTTCAACTTATATTTATATACTATGTTGCTACTGGTAGTGAGGAGTGCATTGCACTTCTAACTTAGTGTGAAATGTCCTCAGCTAAATCTTTCTGATACATTCTTTTCTATTCTGCTAATGAGATTCATACCATTCTCTGCCTTGTGTCTTGGATTGTCTGTTTTTCATATTAAATTATTGTTCTGATCAGCATTTTTAAACTTCTTTACTCTTGTCTCTCTAATAAATACTTCCATCATTAGTTTCTGGATTATTTCCAATATTTCTACAGTTCTATTAATTAGCTGCCAAAACTAGCATCAGGCACATGGGGACGCATTGACTAGGATGACAAGAGAAAATGGAAAGAGGAATTATTGTATGCTTGCTTTTCCCCAGCAGCCTTTAAATTTCTTTTTGTTCTGCTTTTGTTGATAGATTTTAATGTTCAGTCAACAGTGTTTATACTTTTCATCCTGATTGGTTTTGATGTTTTACAATTATATGTGCATGAGTGGGTAATCTGTTAGAATTCTGAACAGCATTTCAATGAGGGGGGAGAAAAGACATTTAGATGGTTTGATGAAAGACTGACCCTTACCTTACAGGGACCCCTCTGGGTTCCTCTCTAGTTCCATTTCTGAGAACAAAGTACAAGTTCATGAGGATGGTGAAGGGAATGGATGTGAAGAAGGAGAGATGGCTAGACAGGTAGTAATGGTGGTTGTTCAGCCAAAAGCGACAAATATGGGTATTGCTTTGTGGGTTAATAAAAATCGATAATCAAGTCATGAGCTGACTAATCTTGTACTGTCCTGTTCCAGTTGTCTCAGGAAAATATTCTCAGTTTATAAGTGAAAGGTAAAAATATGTATTTCATATTGCATTAAATTTTAAGCCACAATGGAGTGTTTTCATTATTTACAATTATTTTAAAAGATTATACATACACTCTAGAAATAATGGTAATATAGCTATATTCAGTTTATATTGAATTCAGTTTATAACAATACAGTACATAATGAAATTTTTTTTTCCACTGAAACTAAGATGTTATCACATGTAGGAGTACCTTTATTTTATGTATATCTGTGCTCGATATTAAGCTATCGTGTCTCAGTTTCAGATCCATCGTTTCATGTCTGCTGCAATATTGACACTGGAACTCTGAGACACGCTTCTGTTTTGCCAGCTGGCTTACGTTAAGATCCCCATAAAGGATTGTTAGGGGGTGAGTATTAGGCTGAGGAGGAAGGGACTTTCTTCTTCCTGTTTTTTTCTGTTTCTCTCAGTGTCACTGAATTCCTCATTGTGTAAATTCATTGAAAATATTTTCTCTCAATCCATGGTTTGCCTTTTCATTTCCCAAGGAGTGTAGTTATCATGTTAACTGCAGATATGTGGCAGATGGACTTTATCAGTCTGATAAAACATCATTTTTTTGACTAAGCTGCTAAGAAGTTCTATTATGAATGGATGTTGCATTTTATCAAATGCTTTTCCGACAAGTAAAGGGATTATCATTTGTTTAATTCTCTTCTGTATTATAGTAATTAACTTTTGAATATCAAACCATACGTATATTCCTAGAATAAAATTCACTTAATCATGAGAATTTCCAGTGGTGCTGGAACAACTTTAAGGCTATGCCCTACATCCAAGGGCAAAGGATAAGCCCCAGCAAGATGGTAGGAGGTAAGAAATTGCATTTAGAATCAAACCCCATGCCCCATCAGAGAGGTTAAGAGGGCTCAAACATACCTTGCGAACACCAGGACCCAGAGACCTTACAGAGACTGAGACAGAACTATGTTGAAGTGTCTCCTGAGGAGGTACAGGTCAGCAGTGGAATGCTACAGGGGTAAGAGCTCTGGGTGCAGTAGACCTGGGTATGGCACAAGCCCTCATGGAGGAGGTCACCATTAATCCCACCATAGAGCCACCAGAGCCACAGGTCATAGCAAACACCCTCTTCCAATAATACCAGAGAAGATTCTACACATCAACATTACCAGGTAGGCAATATTGAAATCAGATTGATGATATTCTTTGCAGCCAGAGATGAAGAAGCTATATGCAGTCAGCAAAAACAAGAATGGGAGCTAACTGTGGCTAAGATCATGAACTCCTTATTGCCAAATTCAGACTTAAATTGAAGAAAGTAGGGGAAACTACTAGACCATCCAAGTAGGACCTATTCAAATCTGTTATGATTATTCAGTGAAAGTGACAAATATATTCAAGGGATTAGATCTGATAGACAGAGTGCCTGAAGAACTGTACAGGAGGCCAGGATCAAGACCATCCCCAAGAAAAAGAAACACAAAAAGGCAAAATGGTTGTCTGAGGAGTCCTTACAAATAGCTGTGAATAGAAGAAAAGTGAAAGGCAAATGAGAAAAGGAGAGATATATCCATTTGAATGCAGAGTTCCAAAGAATAGCAAGGAGAGATTTAAAAAAAAAAAAAAAAAAGCCTTCCTCAACAATCAATGCAAAGAAAAAGAGGAAAACAATAGAATAGGAAAGACAAGAGATCTGTTCAAGAAAATTAGAGACAGCAAGGGTACATTTCATGCAAAGATGGGCTCAATAAAGGACAGAAATGGTAGGGACTTAACAAAAGCAGAATATATTAAGAAGAGGTGGCAAGAATACACAGAAGAACTATACAAAAAAGATCTTCATGACCCAGATAATCACGATGGTGTGATCACCAACTAGAGCCAGACATTCTGGAATGCAAAGTCAAGTGGGCCTTAGGAAGCATCACTACAAACAAAGCTAGTAGAGGTGGTGGAATTCCAGTTGAGCTATTTCAAATCCTAAACGATGATGCTCTGAAAGTGCCACACTCAATATGCTAGCAAATTTGGAAAACACAGCACTGGCCACAGGCCTCGAAAAGATCCGTTTTCATTCCAATTCCAAAGAAAGACAATGCTAAAGAATGCTCAAACGACCAAACAATTGCACTCATCTCACATGCTAGTAAAGTAATGCTCAAAATTCTCCAAGCCAGGCTTCAACAGTACATGAACCATGAACTTCCAGATGTTCAAGCTGGATTTAGCAAAGGCAGAGGAACCAGAGATCAAATTGCCATCAAATTGTCATCCGCTGGATCATTGACAAGGGAAGAGAGTTCCAGAAAAACATCTATTTCTGCTTTATTGACTATGCCAAAGCCTTTGACTGTGTGGATCACAATAAACTGTGGAAAATTCTGAAAGAGATGGGAATACCAGACCACCTGATTTTCCTCCTGATAAATCTGTATGAAGGTCAAGAGGAAAGAGTTAGAACTGGACATGGAACAACAGACTGGTTCCAAATAAGGAAAAGGAGTTAGAGCAAGACTGTATATTGTCACCCCGCTTATTTAACATATATGCAGCATACATCATGAGACATGCTTGTCTGGATGAAGCACAAGCTGAAACCAAGATTGCTGGGAGAAATATCAATAACCTCAGATATGCAGATGACACTGCCCTTATGGCAGAAAGTGAAGAACTAAAGAGCCTCTTGATGAAAGTGAAAGAAGAGAGTGAAAAAGTTGGCTTAAAACTCAACATTCAGAAAACCATGATCATGGCATCTTGTCCCATCACTTCATGGGAAATAGATGAGGAAATAGTGGAAACAGTGACCGATTTTATTTTCTTGGGCTCCAAAATCACTGCAGATGGTGACTGCAGCCATGAAATTAAAAGATGCTTACTCTTTGGGAGAAAAGTTATGACCACCTAGACAGCGTATTAAAAGGCAGAGACATTATTTTGTCCACAAAGATCTGTCTAGTCAAAGTTATGGTTTTTCCAATAGTCATGTATGGATGTGAGAGTTGGACTATAAAGAAAGCTGAGCACTGAGGAATTGATGCTCTTGAACTAGGTGTTATGATTGGAATTGTTTAAATTTTATTCATTCTTCTGTCATTTTTGGGAATTATATTTTTGCCAAATTTGTGTATTTCATCATAATTATCATAATTACTGTCATAAAGATGTTTATTGCTTTCCTTATTCTTTTAGTGCCTAGAGGGTATGAAATAATGGTCTTTCATTTCTTTCCTAATGTTATTTTGTGTTTACTCTCTTGTTTTTTTAATGTGTCTTGCTATACTTTTATTATGATTATTTTCCAATGAATTAACTTTTAACTTTGTTGCCTCTTTAATCTGTCTTTGTCCTACTTCATTGATTTTTGTTTCATTTTCAATATTTCTTTTCTTCTCACACTGTTTCCATCCCTCTGATGAACTTCTTAAGTTCTCCACCTAGGTAGACAAGCAAGCCATCCTTTCTACTAGATAATAAAACACATATTTTAATGTCCTTGAGTGATAATTTTAACTTTTATGTCATTACTAAATTTATTTCATTAGTTTTCACTTTTAATCTTGTGTCATGTATTTTCTTCCTTTTTCATGCATCATCTATATATTTTTTGTATTGAGCACTGGACATTTTATGTGGAAGAATTCGGAGCCTAAATAAATCATGCTTACTCCCTCCAATGAAACCTCTTTTCTCAAGGTGCCAGTGTGGAGAACTATAGTGTAGCCAATAGTGGAACTTGGTATGGTTTTTGTTGCAGTTTTGATTACTTTCAGTTCATCACTTGTTTCAAACACTTTTTTCATGAAGAGAAGAAATTTCCTTTCAGGTGAGCTTGGGTCTGAGATTGAAAATATTTCATAACTCTCTTTATGCTTTATAGTTGATTTTACTTCTTTCGAAACTGTGGGATACATTTCAATTCTGCCAGCCTGGATCCCATATTTTTCGATTTCTTTTTGCTCTTCAGTCTTGCTGCCACATTTCTCTGCTTTGGGAGATTTCCTGTTACTCTGCTGCCCTGCCCCTCGGCATTTGGAGAATCTTTGCAGTGTTCCCAGTAAAGCCATTGAGGTCAGACTTTGAAGGGTGACTATGGGTACAAAATGAAGGTCCAGATGCCATAGAAGAAAATTTCTCTTCTCTGAGGTACTATACTCAGCCTTTGATGGCCAGTCTTGCACCCATTAAGGTCTAGTTTGCCATAGTGAAATTGCTTTTACTACCTTACCTTTGGTTAAGACACTATGTCTCTCTCAGGTCTTCTTTGATCCAACTCAGGCAAGTTACCCCTGGATATCTGCTCAATGTCAATGAGAAGAGCCGGCAAGGAGGTGGAAATTCTCTGGAAGGTAGAGAGGGTGGATTTAGTCTTCATATTCTTTGTATTTTTTAAACTACAGTTTTATAGCTTATGTAGCGTGTTGTCTTTGTTATTGTGGATGTTGGTCACTTGCGTTCTTCTGCTTTCTAATCAGGAGAACAGTCTGGTAGAAACTTATCTAGAATTATATTTTCAGATTATTTCTTTCTTATGTCCCCTGATTTATTTCTCTTACCCTTTGCTCTATGTCATCTCAGCATCTGCTTAACTAATGGCTTCCTACTTTTATTTCAAAGAGGTCATGTTTTCTGTAACTTATAAAGATGTAAGCAGTTTTATAAAATTTTAAGCAAAAATATCAAAGACCATTTACCAAGTATGTAGGCTCTATGTAAAGAATTTTACCTAAATTGCTTATTTAAATTCTAACAATGAGTAATTTTGAGGTGCTCATAGTTATCTTGCATTTTGAAACTGTGAACAGAGGTATAGAAACATTGTTACATATTTAAGGTCTTATCTTTAAGTTAGTATATAATTTAATTAAGGTTCTAACAGAGCTTTATCCAATTCTAAATCTTGTATCCTTAAACACAGTACTGTATTGTGTCTTGGGATTCTTTCTTTTAGGTTCTTAATTCAGAGGACTCTGAATATTTGAATCGTTAGAATGACCTTCCATTTTTCTTCCCTACTTTTACTAAAATGATGTTAATTTTACTATTGTTATTGTTGTTTATTGTCTTGTAAAGAATAATAATTATACTGATTTTTTTATCATTTAGGGGCAGACACAGAAGAATAATAGAACACAGTGGTGGAGGTGTGTGGAGGTGGGTGAGTGAAGGTGAAAGGGTGGTAATACAGCCATGCAGGGGGACTATTTCAGAGGAGCCCACGGGATGAGTTGAATAAAGCTGGTAGGGAGACAAGAGAGAAATTCAGAGAGAGAGGAGAGAAAGAGAAAAAGGCAGCAAGAGACTGAGCCCCCTGCGGGGTGGGGCTCAGTGTGAAGTCCAGAAGCAAAAGGCACGAGGGCATTTCACTGACATGTTTGAGTGTCACTGGGTCACAGTCAGAGGAGGGCCAGGAGGGGAGCCTGCAGCAAGGACTAGTGTTATCCCACTGGTGCACTCGGTTGTCTGAGCAGGGTGTTCACAGCCTGTGGGGATACTGAGTCAGGAAGAGATGAAACTTACAGTACATCTGTTCACTGTCTAATACAGGAAAATTCATCCAGACTTGGTGTTTGACAAAGACAAAAGGTGGATTTGCCTCACTTTCTCACAAATTCTGTTTGAGCCTGCTTACTGGAGACAACTATCCTGAGCTCCTGAACCACTTCTCTTCTGACGACTCTCCTTCCACCTCCTCTGCCTGACTCTCCATCAGTCTGTATGGGTGGAGCAGCGGGACACATTACAACAGGGCTCCTCAATGTCTCCTTCAGAATACATGGCTTTCCTTGTGGGAGTTATACCTTGCCAGATGCAGTAAACCACAGTCATTTTCCTTTATCCCAACACAGTTCTTTTTGGTAGGAGCAGTATCTACCGACACTCAGAAAGAGAGCTTTTGGATTTTGTCAAAAAGCAGTGACCATTCACCAGAATGAAGATGCCCAACTATTTTAATAGATACAGATAACAGTTATAACTGATGGGAGTGAACAGATAGCTTTCAGATGACAAGAGGTCAAGTGAGACAACAGTTGCAGTTTTGAGTTGCAAAAAAACTCTAAAGGAGTGGGATATTTCCCATAATAGTATTTAATAATCATGTTTTCTGTGTGGAGTTAAATTTCTACATTTTTGTGTATCATTATAAATATTTTTAGCAAAATGGAGAGAGGCTGCATTCATAATTGTTAATTGATGTTGTTTAAAACCAGAAGCTCTGATTTAATAACTACGGGTTGTTTTTCTAAGTCTGAGAGCTCATTGAAAATCTCTGAAAGAGGGATTTCAGCAATTCACCTTAGCAAGGAAACATATTTAAATAACATCTTTAAAAATTCTAAATACTGTAAAAAACACACTTCTAAAAACTTATAGCTTACATCTAGAAGTTAAATTCTCATTTTTATTAGTATGTAGCCTTGTGCCAGAAATAAAATATAATCCAATTAAAAAAATGTTTACAATTTTGGTAGAATTAAAAAATAAAACATTTGGTAATCTATGATAATAAACTAAAAATAGCACAAAGTCAAGGATAATTTTACACAGAGATTTACTTTATAATATCCTGCACATAGATTGTTGATAAATTATGAATCTAATCTGTTGTAACAGTCATAGTGCCCTTACAACAAATTCAAATCATTTTTAAGGAGAAAATTAGCTTTTCTTGCTACTGGAAAAGTGAAATTTCTCCCATGGGCCTCCATAGAGAAAGCCTTGTATGATCTAATGAACGTTATCACAAATTATCCTTCACTGCAAGCAAATATTATAATATCAAACCAGATTCAGTAAGAGCAGATCTACAAGAAATGCAAAACAACACAGCCTGAATTTGCATCTTTATGAAGATACGGTCTAACTTAGGAACAACAGGAAGAACAGGGAAGCCTGGGGTGCTGCAGTTCATGGAGTCACAAAAATGGGACACAGCTTAGCAACTGAACAACAGCAAGGTCTAGGCAGCAGATTCTATTAGGCTCTTTCTTTCTCATAACCAAGATTTGAAGAAGAGTTGTGTGATGAAGATTACAATTTCTAGTAAAAACATGGAGGGTACATATTTTATGTAGATAATTACAGGCCTTTCTATAGATTTTTATTCTCAAAAATGAAAATGGAGAGGGCTAAATAGAACTATTCCATAAAGGAAACATGGGATCCTAACAGTTTGCCTAAGGAGTAGTTAGGATTTTTTTCCTGAAAATAGTTCTGAGTGAGGTACACACAGAAATGTATTCATTTTTGGTAATTGAGAGTTATAAATAAAACGACAAACAACATGAGTAGAGAATGAAATAGACAATAACAACATTCCCCAAAGCTGTACCATGAAGTAAAAACCTTACACATTTTAAAACATTTTTTACGGCCACCTAAAACCAAATTAACTTTTTTCATATTTTAAAATTTAAGCACTACATTTACTAAGTTCAGTTCAGTTCAGTTCAGTCGCTCAGTCGTGTCTGACTCTTTGCGACCCCATGAATAGCAGCACACCAGGCCTCCCTGTCCATCACCAACTCCTGGAGTTCACTCAGACTCATGTCCATCGAGTCAGTGATGCCATCAAGCCATCTCATCCTCTGTCGTCCCCTTCTCCTCCTGCCCCCAATCCCTCCCAGCATCAGAGTCTTTTCCAATGAGTCAACTCTTCGCATGAGGTGGCCAAAGTACTGGAGCTTCAGCTTTAGCATCATTCCCTCCAAAGAAATCCCCGGGTTGATCTCCTTCAGAATGGACTGGTTGGATCTCCTTGCAGTTCAAGGGACTCTCAAGAGTCTTCTCCAACACCACAGTTCAAAAGCATCAACTCTTCGGCACTCAGCTTTCTTCACAGTCCAACGTTCACATCCATACATGACCACTGGAAAACCATAGCCTTGACTAGACAGACCTTAGTTGGCAAAGTAATGTCTCTGCTTTTGAATACGCTGTCTAGGTTGGTCATAACTTTTCTTCCAAGGAGTAAGCATCTTTTAATTTCATGGCTGCAATCACCATCTGCAGTGATTTTGGAGCCCCCCAAAATAAAGTCTGACACTGTTTCCACTGTTTCCCCATCTATTAAGCCAACTTTTTCACTCTCCTCTTTCACTTTCATCAAGAGGCTTTTAGTTCCTCTTCACTTTCTGCCATAAGGGTGATGTCATCTGCATATCTGTGGTTATTGATATTTCTCCTGGCAATCTGGATTCCACCTTGTGTTTCTTCCAGCTCAGCGTTTCTCATGATGTACTCTGCATAGAAGTTAAATAAACAGGGGAACAATATACAGCCTTGATGTACTCCTTTTCCTATTAGGAACCAGCCTGTTGTTCCATGTCCAGTTCTAACTGTTGCTTCCTGACCTGCATATAGGTTTCTCAAGAGGTGGGTCATGCAGTCTGGTATTCCCATCTCTTTCAGAATTTTCCACAGTTTCTTGTGATCCACACAGTCAAAGGCTTTGGCATAGTCAATAAAGCAGAAATAGATGTTTTCTGGAACTCTCTTGCTTTTTCCATGATCCAGCAGGTGTTGGCAATTTGATCTCTGGTTCCTCTGCCTTTTCTAAAACCAGCTTGAACATCATGGAGTTCACGGTTCACGTATTGCTGAAGCCTGGCTAGGAGAATTTTGAGCATTAGTTTACTAGCGTGTGAGATGAGTGCCATTTGCAGTAGTTTGAGCATTCTTTGGCATTGCCTTTCTTTGGGATTGGAATGAAAACTGCCCTTTTCCAGTCCTGTGGCCACTGCTGAGTTTTCCAAATTTGCTGGCATATTAAGTACTTCTTTATTTGTATTTTGGGCTTTCCTGGTGGCTTAGATGGTAAAGAATCCACCCGCAATGCAGGAGACCAGGGTGTGATTCCTGGATCAGTAAGATCCCCTGGAGAAGGGAATGACTACCCACTCCAGTATTCTTGCCTGGAGAATTCCATGGAAAGAGGAGCCTGACAAGCTATAGTCCATGGGGTCACAAAGTATCAGACATGACTGAGCAACTAACACTATAAGCTGGCTTCTGTGTGATTTATAGAGCTCTCAATCTTTAGGTACAGATCCATGCATAAAGGTGCATTATTAATGGCTTTTTATCTCTTCCCCAAATTTATATTGATTATGTCATATGTTATAGAGAATCACTGATCACTTAAAGTATCAATTCTTTATGCAGAGTGATGAAGTCCAGTCTATAAATCTATAGCAGTAAATTTGTCAGTCCAATTTTTTTCACAGGAACTTTCCAGCATTCCAGTTAATGAGGGACTTTATTGTGCTCATTTCCAAACACAATACCATTTACTGACAGCTAGGCATTGATTGGGTGTGTATCCCTTTAAATCTTTAGATTGCCTAGGGTTGAACGGTTTAGGCATCAGCAGAGTACACTTTAATTAGCCCTGAGGAAATCACAGCGGGGATGAAACAAGTTGGTTTGTTATTTTTCTGTTTGTACTAACGGCAAATAAAAGCATGTAATTGGATTTTTTAAAAGCATCATCAGTCCTCTAGAGTATGCCCTGTTTATAGTTATGATAGCCTCGTTTCATATAAGTGTCACAAGTCCCTAAAAAGGGCCCTTTTTCAGAGTCAGGAAGGTGTTACTACAGGAAGACTCTATTTAAATTGTGACCCTGCTGTTTAGATCTGCACTTTATGCATTTAAAAGGAGGGCCTGTCAGAGGACTCTCCATCCTATAAGCCACCTGTCCCATCTGTGCTGCCCAGCACCTCATACCAATGGTTTCCCATTTGGAGCTGCAATAACAGAGATGGGGGAGTCAATGATGGATAAAAGTTACAGGGCTCTATTTGGGAGAGAAATAAATTTAGAGGCTTCTTTGTACTTCATGCAAGTCACAGAAGAAAAGCTAACTCCTTTGCATGCTCTTGGACACAGTAGCTGGCACTACTTGTTTTTTTGCAGATTATCTATCTCAAGAGTAGAAGAATAAAGGAATATATATTAAATACTTGGGGAAAAGTATCTTAAAAAATTGAGTAAAAAAATCATTCAAATTAGGAAAGAGTCACTATTTTCCCCTCACTTTTGATCTCCCAATTCTAACTTAAAAACAGACAGTACAGATTTATTTTCAAATCTTAATTTGTTGGAACAAAACATTTAGGGCTAATATTTCTGTGAAATAATTTCTTTTGGATTTGCTCTCATGAATGAAAAAAGGGCCTTTCCTTTTCAAAATTTCTTTGAATTATAGAGATCTTTGAAGAATTTATATATTGCTTAAAAGAACAAGAAAGGACAAGGAAGCTGCAAACAAATATCTCTCAAGAATAAACATGAAAAAATCCTTAACAAAATATTCAAAAGTAATATTTAGAAATATGCAAAAAAAGAAAATATTTTGCGATAGCTACTTGGGGTTTACCCCAGGACTTCAAAGTAGTTTTTACACTTGGATAACAATCAGCACAGTTAACAATATTTACAGAATAAAGGGCAAAGCCATTTACTTCATTTCAATAGGCACAGACTATTTGGCAAAATTTAATAATGATTCATGATATAAATTTTCAGTAAACTAGAGGTAGAAGAACACTTCTAAACCTGATAAAGGCTAATGTCGTACTTTAATCATGAAAGATTAAGATTGAGAATAAAAGAAAATCCATTCCATCACTTTTATTAATTTATGGAATGACCTATCACATAAGGGAGAAAACAGGCAGCAAGGGGGCATGGGCAAACTAAAGGAGGCATGGGCAAGGAGGAAATAAAACTTTATTCATAGACAGCTTTATTGAGTACTTACAAAAATAATCTGCATAATAAACTATTAAAAACAAAGTGTATATAGAAAAGTATCAGGAAATGTGTGATCATCATTAAAAAGAATTGCATTTTTATATACTTGAAACATATTTAGGAAATAAAATTTAAAAGCAATGTCACTTATAATAGCACCAAAATATGAAAAATTTAGGAAAAAATTCAAAAAAACATGAAAGATTTATACACTGAAAGCTACAAAAGTTGCTGAGGAAGTTAAATGAAAATTAATGAAGACATGAAACAATACTGGGATTCCCAATGTGGGTTCAATCCCTGGGTCAGGATGATCCACTGGAGAAGGAAACAGCAACCCACTCCAGTATTCTTTTTTTAAAAAAATTAATTTACTTATTTTATTTTATTTTTTATTTTTATTTTTTTAAATTTTAAAATCTTTAATTCTTACATGCGTTCCCAAACATGAGCCCCCCTCCCACCTCCCTCCCCATAACATCTCTCTGAGTCATCCCCATGCACCAGCCCCAAGCATGCTGTATCCTGCGTCAGATATAGACTGGCGATTCAATTCTTACATGATAGTATACATGTTAGAATGCCATTCTCCCAAATCATCCCACCCTCTCCCTCTCCCTCTGAGTCCAAAAGTCCGTTATACACATCTGTGTCTTTTTTCCTGTCTTGCATACAGGGTCGTCATTGCCATCTTCCTAAATTCCATATATATGTGTTAGTATACTGTATTGGTGTTTTTCTTTCTGGCTTACTTCCCTCTGTATAATCGGCTCCAGTTTCATCCATCTCATCAGAACTGATTCAAATGAATTCTTTTCAATGGCTGAGTAATACTCCATTGTGTATATGTACCACAGCTTTCTTATCCATTCATCTGCTGACGGACATCTAGGTTGTTTCCATGTCCTGGATAACTTTACAATATTGTGGTTGTTTTTGCCATACATTGACATGAATCACCCATGGGTGTACGTGTGTCCTCCCTGTATATGTGTCCCCTATCCTGAAACCCCCTTCCACCGCCTTCCCCATCCCATCCCTCAGGGTCATCCCAGTGCAACAGCCTTGAGTGCCCTGTCTCATACATCGAACCTGGACTGGTGATCTATTTCACATATTAATATACATGTTTCAATGCTATTCTCTCAAATCATCCCACCCTTGCCTTCTCCCACAAAGTCCAAAAGACTCTTCTTTACATCTGTGTCTCTTTGCTGTCTCACATATAGGGTCATCGTTACCATCATTCTAAATTCCATATATATGCTTTAAATACAGCAAAAACACTGTACTGGCTTTTTTCTTTCTGACATACTTCACTCTGTGTAATAGGCTCCAGTTTCATCCACCTCATCAGAACTGATTCAAACGCATTCTTTTTAATAGCTAGGTGTGAGAGTTGGACTATGAAGAAAGCTGAGCACTGAAGAATTGATGCTTTTGAAGTGTGGTGTTGGAAAAGACTCTTGTGAGTCCCTTGGACTGCAAGGAGATCCAACCAGTCCATCTTACAGGAGACCAGTCCTGAGTGTTCATTGGAAGGACTGATGCTGAGGCTGAAACTCCAATATTTTGGCCACCTCATGCGAAGAGTTGACTCATTGGAAAAGACTCTGATGCTGGGAGGGATTGGGGGCAGGAGGAGAAGGGGACGACAGAGGATGAGATGGCTGGACGGCATCACCGACTTGATGGACATGAGTTTGAGTAAACTCCGGGAGTTGGTGATGGACAGGGAGGCCTGGTGTAGCTAATTCTAAAACTTATTGATTAATGCAGAGAATCTATAGTAGCCTAATATATTTTGAAAAAGAGCAAAGTTGATCAAAATGTCAAACCACTACTTGATTTCAAGACTATTATGCTATAGAAAACCAGATGTAAGAGTAGATTTGTAGATTAAGGGAACAGAATAGTGTCCAAAGCTAGACTATGTGGATATATTCAATTGATTTTCTAAAAAGTATGCAAGCTAATTCAATGGGAAAAGGGGTAAATTTTTTAGCAAGTGGAGCTGGGACAACTGCATATTGACATGGAAAAAAATGAACTTCAACACACATCTCAGGACATGAACAAAAATGAACTCAAATTGGATTATAGTGTTAAATATATAAAGTAAAACTCTAGGTCTTCTAGAAAATCATAAGAAACAATCTTTGTGACTTTTGATTAGGCCAGTTTTTCTTAGAAAGGACACAAAGTGAAAAAGATAAAGATGAATTGGGAAATTCCCTGGTTCTCCTGTGGTTAGGACTCAGTGCTTTCACTGCCAGGGCCAGGGTTCAAATCTTGGTTGGAGAACTAACATCTGAAATCTACACAGGGCAGCCAAAATAAATAAATAAGTAAAGCAAATTTCATATTTTCATTGTCAATAAAAATTCATTAAAAATGATGTTGATTCATTAAAAAAGATGGATTGATAAACTGCACATTCACAAATTTTTGACTACTTCCCTTTAAAAGGCACATGAAGAAAATAATAAGGGAAACAAACACACAAACACACGTACAAACACACACACATATATACAACTCAAAGGTTTTGTATCTGTAATATATAAATAACTCTTATGACAAATTGCCAACATCTGCTGGATCATGGCAAAAGCAAGAGAGTTCCAGAAAAACATCTATTTCTGCTTCATTGACTAGGCCAAAGCCTTTGACTGTGTGGATCACAATAAACTGTGGAAAATTCTGAAAGAGATGGGAATACAGACCACCTGACCTGCCTCTTGAGACATCTGTATGCAGGTCAGGAAGCAACAGTTAGAACTGGACATGGAACAACAGGCTGGTTCCAAATAGGAAAAGGAGTACATCAAGGCTGTATATTCTCACCCTGCTTATTTAACTTCTATGCAGAGTACGTCATGAGAAATGCTGGACTGGAAGAAACACAAGCTGGAATCAAGATTGCCGGGAGAAATAGCAATAACCTCAGATATGCAGATGACACCACCCTTATGGCAGAAAGTGAAGAGGAGCTAAAAAGCCTCTTGATAAAAGTGAAAGAGGAGAGTGAAAAAGTTGGCTTAAAGCTCAACATTCAGAAAACGAAGATCATGGCATCCGGTCCCATCACTTCATGGCAGATAGGTGGGGAAACAGTGGAAACAGTGTCAGACTTTATTTTGGGGGGCTCCAAAATCGCTGCAGATGGTGACTGCAGCCATGAAATTAAAAGACGCTTACTTCTTAGAAGAAAAGTTAAGACCAACCTAGATAGCATATTCAAAAACAGAGACATTACTTTGCCAACAAAGGTCCGTCTAATCAAGGACATGGTTTTTCCAGTGGTAATGTATGGATGTGAGAGTTGGACTGTGAAGAAGGCTGAGTGCCAAAGAAGTGATGCTTTTGAACTGTGGTGTTGGAGAAGACTCTTGAGAGTCCCTTGGACTGCAAGGAGATCCAACCAGTCCATTCTGAAGGAGATCAACCCTGGGATTTCTTTGGAAGGAATGATGCTAAAGCTGAAGCTCCAGTACTTTAGCCACCTCATGCGAAGAGTTGACTCATTGGAAAAGACTCTGATGCTGGGAGGGATTGGGGGCAGGAGGAGAAGGGGACGACAGAGGATGAGATGGCTTGATGGCATCACGGACTCGATGGACATGAGTCTGAGTGAACTCCAGGAGTTGGTGATGGAACGGGAGTCCTGGCATGCTGCAATTCATGGGATTGCAAAGAGTTGGACATGACTGAGTGACTGAACTGAACTGAACTGAACGTATGACTCAATAAAAAGACATCCTCCTTGCCACAACTGGCAAAATATTTGAACAAATATTTCACAAAGAAAGATATATATATGGTCAATAAGTACATGAAGCAATGCTCAATATCAGTTGTCAAGAAAATTTGTACTAAAACCACTATGAGTTATAACAAAAACTTCATTAAAATAGCCAAAACTAAAAAGACAGTGCCAAGAGTTGATGAGAATATGGCATAACTGGAATACAAATACATTATTGCTTAGAGTAAATCACTTTGAAAAACAGCTTGCTAGTTTTATAATAAGTTAAATATATATTACTTACATATAAACCAGCAAGTACATTCCCAGGAGAGATGAAAACATATGTCTATGCAAAAGATGTATATAGAGATATCCATAGCTACTTAGCTATTAATACAATATCCTTAACCTGAAAATAATCTACCAACCCATGCAAAAGTGAGTGGATAAACAAATTGTGGTGTGCAAGAAGAGCTGAATCCTATTAGATATTTTTTAAAAGGGAAGGAAATACTGGTATGCAACAACATATATGAATCTCAAAAACATGTGGAACAAAATAATCTAACCTCAAGTGATACAAGCCCTTTGGACATTCTCTTTACTTAAAGCACAAAGCTGATATAAAGTTATTAACTGTGTGATAAGAAACACATCACAAGTGGGTCACCACCTTTAGTAAGAAGCTTAGCATTGGCTGTCCTTTATAGGCTATGACTGACTGTAAGAGACATTTTTATTGAACTGTTTAACCTAGTGGCTGTTAGGCTGATAGAAACTCAAACTTACAGTTTTCAGGTGGAAGTAAGATGTGTGCAGTTGTCTTAGTGAGTACCAAGGTTAAACGAGGTCAGAGTTGACTGCCTGACATGTAAAGAGCTGTGGAGATGGCTAATAGAATATGGTGTTCATAGGGAGTCAAATTAAAGATGTGTAATTAAAGGGTCAGGCTAACTACTCTAGTAAATGTTTCCAATCCAAAGTCAGTTATCAGATTAAGAACCCACTGCCTGAAGGAAAAGTCCAGTTCCTGGAGGAGGAACCATTCAACACCATAGAAAGTGTATACACTAATGATTCTTCTGTATTTTCTCCTAACAAATCAGTCGTTTCCTGAAGAAATGCATATACAGAAGAAAAAAATAACATCCAGCTATTTTGGACACAAAATCCAACTTACCACTGATACTCAGGAACTGAATGTGTCACGATGACTCCCTGGTTATAGTAGTAGAATATGAGGAGCAGACAGTGACTCGAGTCCTGACTTAGGTCCAGCTTATCTGTGGGCGCATAAACCTAATCAGTGATCTTTAAACAGGTTTGTAGTATAATTGAAATGGACATATTTAATTTTTGGAAAAAATCATATTGGCTCTTTGGCCTATGCAGTCTATGAGGGAGGAGATACCATAGTAAGGAAGGCTACCCTCAAGACTGTAAATCAAAAATAGCATCCCATTCCATGGGAATGTCAGATACCAGAGTTGAGTACTATCCTTAAGTACTTAAAGAAGTGAGAATTGATGGCTCTCATCATATCCCAGTCTAATTTAGCTGCTTGGCTAAATTAAAACTAGTTGTACAAAACTAGTTGTATCTTGAAGATGACAGTGGAGTACTGAAAAATTTATTTCCAAGAGTAACATCTTTGTTGAGCAGATTTATATCATCCAAGCCACATGTCATCTGGCCCATAAATTGGTATAGGTGTTTTTTTCCATTCCCACCAAGAGGAAAAATAAGAAGTAATTTCCATTCAAATGAGACAGAGAGAAGTATATTTAAAGTTCTTATAGGAGGGCTATATCAACTCTCCTGCTCTCTGTCATAATATAGTCCATAGGGATTTGTGCCACAAAACAGCATACCACCCCATTACATCAATGGCATTCTATCAATTTGGGCAATGAGCAAGAAATGGAAAATATATTGGTGGTCTCAGTAAGATGCATATTCTCGAGGCAGTCCTAAGATGGCAGAGGAATAGGATGGGGATACCACTTTCTCCCCCACAAATTCGTCCAAAGAACATTTAAATGCTGAGTAAATTCCACAAAACAACTTCTGAATGCTGGCAGAGGACATCAGGCACCCAAAAAAACAGCCCATTGTCTTCAAAATGAGGTAGGAAAAAATATAAAAGACAAAAAGAGAGACAAAGAGGAGGGGCAGAGCTGCATCCCGGGAAGAGTCTTAAAAAGAGAGAAGTTTCCAAACACCAGTCTGGCGAGCCTTGGAACCACAGAGGGCAACATAACTGGCAGGAAAAATAAATAAATAATTAAACACCACAGATTATGTGCCCAACGGTAACTCCCTCAGCGGAGAAGCAGCGCAGACGCCTGAACCGGCCACTAGCAAGTGGAGGCTGAGTAGGGAGGTGCTGGCTGCATTGCTTAGAGTAAGAACGGGGCCTGAATGCCCCGAGGGCAATCTGAGGGAACTAACTTGGGCTAGCAAACCAGACTGTGGGATAGCTATCATGGGAAAAGCCCTAACCTAAGACACTGCCAGACCAGCTCACAGAACAAAGGACTGAACAGTGCTGGCCAGGAAGCCAGAGCTGGAAGGGGGCAATTGCGGCCCCAGAGAGGCATTATTTACCAAACTGTGAGCAGGATTCTTTGCTAACTAAGACTTCCTGGGATTCTGGATGGTCAACATCTGCCTGAGAAGGTGTGTCGGTTGTACACCCAGAAAACCAAGCAGCAGGGACGGGGGAGGTGATAAGTCACAGTGACCGAGCTCGCCAAACACCTGATCACCTGAGCTGCTTGGACCTGGGAAGGGCACAAAATGCAGGCCCAACCCGGGTCTGCGCCTCTGAGGACTACCCGAGTGCCTGAACCTGAGTGGCTTAGACCTGGGAGATGCATGCGGCCCAGGGCCAGCCTCGGACGGTTCCCTGTGGAGCAACCTAGAGCCTGAGCAGTGTGGGCAAGGAGGGCACACGTGCCATGAGTGGGGGCAGGCCAGTGAGGCTGAGATATTGCGATCACACACCAGTGTTATTGGTTTGCACCACCACCCCCTGGTGTCGGGGCAGAAATTAGACACTGGAGACCAGCAAACAGAAGAAACTAAAACAGAGGTAACCGCCTTGGAAGTGACAGGTGCAATAGATTAAAACCCAGTCGTTAGTACCGACTACATAGGAAAGGGCCTACAGATTTTGAGAAATATAAGCTGGGCCAAGGAACTATCTGAAAATGAACTGACCCCACACTGCCCACAACAACACCAGAGAAAGTCCTAGATATATTTTTACTATTTTTACTATCATTCTTTTTTTTAATCTTTAAAACTTTTAAGTCCTCAATTACTTCTTTAATTTTCATTTTTATAACCTACTATTACTTTCCAAAAATAAAAAGACCCTATTTTTTAAAGCAAACCATCTATATTTTTTTTATAATTTTTGTGACTTTATTGTTTTCTTTTCTTTTCTTTAATATTGTATTTTTGAAAATCCAACCTCTACTCTAGATTTTTAATCTTTGCTTTATGGTATTTGTTATCAATTTTGTACCTTTAAGAACCCAATCTTCAGTATCCATTTTTACCTGGGAATGAGATTACTGGCTTGACTGCTCTCTCCCCCTTTGGACTCTCCTTTTTCTGAACCAGGTCGCCTTTATCTCCTCTCTCCCTGTTCTCTTCTCTACCCAGCTCTGTGAATCTCTTTGTGTGTTCCAGATGGTGGAGAACACTTAGGGAACTGATTACTGGCTGGATCTGTCTCTCTCCTTTTGATTCCCCCCTTTATCCTCCTGGCCACCTCTGTCTCCTTGCTCTCTCTTCTCTTCTCTGTATAACTCCATGAACATCTCTGAGTGGTCCAGACTGTGGAGTGCACATAAGGAAGTGATTACTGGCCAGCTTACTCTCTCCTCTTTTGATTGCACCTCATCTCATTCGGGTCACCTCCAACTCCCTCCTCCCTCTTCTCTTCTCCATGAGAAGGTTCACTCTGTGAACCTCTCTTGGTGTCCCCCACTGTGGAGAAACTTTTCATCTGTAACCTAGATGTTTTATCAACAGTGCTGTATAGATGGAGAAGTCTTGAGACTACTGTAAAAATAAGACTGAAAACCAGAAGCAGGAGGCTTAAGTCCAAATCCTGAGAACAGGAGAGAACTCCTGACTCCAGGGAACATTAATCAACAGGAGCGCATCAAACACCTCCATACCTACACTGAAACCAAGCACCACCCAAGGACCAACAAATTCCAGAGCAAGACATACCACACAAATTCTCTAGCAACACAGGAACACAGCCCTGAGCTTCAATACACAGGCTGCCCAAAGTCACTCCAAACCCATTGACATCTCATAACTCATTACTGGACATTTCATTGCACTCTAGAAAGAAGAAATCCAGCTCCACCCACCAGAACACTGACACAAGCTTCCCCTTGACAAGTCACCCATACAACCCCACCCACAGTGAGGAAATTCCACAATAAAAAGAACTCCACAAACTGCCAGAATACAGAAAGGCCACCCCAAACACAGCAATATAAACAAGATGAAGAGACAGAGGAATACCCAGCAGGTAAAGGAACAGGATAAATGCCCACCAAACCAAAAAAACAGGAATAGATAGGGAATCTATGTGATAAAGTATTCTGAATAATGATAGTGAAATGATCCAAAATCTTGAAATAAAAATGGAATCACAGATAAATAGCCTGGAGACAAGGAATGAGAAGATGCAAAAAAGGTTTAACAAGGACCTAGAAGAAAAAAAAAAAAAAGAGTCAATATATAATGAATAATGCAGTAAATGAGATAAAAAACACTCTGGAGGGAAAAAAAAATAGAAGAATAATGGAGGAAGAAGATAGGATTGGTGAAGTAGAAGATAGAATGGTAGAAATAAATGAATCAGAGAGGAAAAAAGAAAAACGAATTAAAAGAAATGAGGACAATCTCAGAGACCTCTGGGACAATGTTAAATGCCCCAACATTCGAATCATAGGAGTCCCAGAAGAAGAGAACAAAAAGGAAGACCATGAGAAAATACTTGAGGAGATAATAGTTGAAAACTTGCCTAAAATGGGGAAGGAAATAATCACCCAAGTCCAAGAAACCCATAGAGTCCCAAACAGGACAAACCCAAGGCAAAACACTCCAAGACACATATTAATCAAATTAACAAAGATCAAACACAAAGAAAAATATTAAAGCAGCAAGGGAAAAACAACAAATAACACACAAGGGGATTCCCATAAGGATAATAGCTGATCTTTTTCACCTTTTTTTCACCTTTTTCTCAAGTGCTCACGGAACCTTCTCCAGGATAGATTATATCCTGGGTCATAAATCTAGCCTTAGTAAATTCAAAAAAATTGAAATTATTCCAAGCATCTTTTCTGACCACGATGCAGTAAGATTAGATCTCAATTGCAGGAGAAAAACTATTAAAAATTCAAACATATGGAGGCTGAACAACACGCTGCTGAATAACCAACAAATCACAGAAGAAATCAAAATATGCATAGAAACAAATGAAAATGAAAACACAACAACCCAAAACCGGTGGGACACTGTAAAAACAGTGCTAAGGGGAAGGTTCCTAGCAATACAGGCATACCTCAAGAAACAAGAAAAAAAATGTCAAATAAATAACCTAACTCTACACCTAAAGCAACTAGAAAGTAAAGAAATGAAGAACCTCAGGGCTAGTAGAAGGAACAAAATCTTAAAAATTAGGGCAGAAATAAATGCAAAAGAAACAAAAGAGACCATAGCAAAAATCAACAAAGCAAAAAGCTGGTTCTTTGAGAGGATAAACAAAATTGACAAACCATTAGCCAGACTCATCAGGAAACAAAGAGAGAAAAATCAAATCAATAAAATTAGAAATGAAAATGGAGAGATCACAACAGACAACACAGAAATACAAAGGATCATAAGAGACTACTATCAGCAATTATATGCCAATAAAATGGACAACGTGGAAGAAATGGACAAATTCTTAGAAAAGTACAGCTTTCCAAAACTGAACCAGGAAGAAATAGAAAATCTTAACAGACCCATCACAAGCACAGAAATTGAAACCATAATCAGATGTCTTCCAGCAAATGAAAGCCCAGGTCCAGATGGCCTCATAGCTGAATTCTACCAAAAATTTAGAGACAAGCTAACACCTATTCTACTCAAACTCTTCCAGAAAATTGCAGAGGAATATAAAATTCCAAACTCATTCTATGAGGCCACCATCACCCTAATACCAAAACCTGACAAAGATGTCACAAAAACAGAAAACTATAGGCCAATATCACTGGTGAACATAGATGCAAAAATCCTTAACAAAATTCTAGCAATCAGAATCCAACAACACATTAAAAAGATTATAGACTGTGACCAAGTGTGCTTTATCCCAGGGATGCAAGGATTCTTCAATATCTGCAAATCAATCAATGTAATACACCACATTAACAAACTGAAAAATAAAAGCCATATGATTATCTCAATAGATGCAGAGAAAGCCTTTGACAAAATTCAACATCCATTTATGATAAAAACTCTCCAGAAACCAAGAATAGAAGGAACGTTCCTCAACATAATAAAAGCTATATATGACAAACCCACAGCAAATATCCTCAATGGTGAAAAATTGAAAGCATTTCCCCTAAAGTCAGGAACAAGAAAAGGGTGCTCACTTTCACCACTACTATTCAACATAATTTTGGAAGTCTTGGCCACAGTAATCAGAGCAGAAAAGGAAACAAAAGGAATCCAAATTGGAAAAGAAGAAGTAAAACTCTCACTGTTTGCAGATGACATGATACTCTACATAGAAAATCCTAAAGACTCCACTAGAAAATTACTAGAGCTAATCAATAAATATAGTAATGTTGCCGCTGCTAAGTTGCTTCAGTTGTGTCCAACTCTGTGCGACCCCATAGACGGCAGCCCACCAGGCTCTGCCATCCCTGGGATTCTCCAGGCAAGAACACTATAGTGGGTTGCCATTTCTTTCTCCAATGCATGAAAGTGAAAAGTGAAAGTGAAGTCACGCAGTCATGTCCCACTCTTCACGACCCCATGGACTGCAGCCTACCAGGCTCCTCCATCCATGGGATTTTCCAGGCAAGAGTACTGGAGTGGGTTGCCATTGCCTTCTCCATAGTAATGTTGCAGGATATAAAATCAGCACACAGAAATACCTCGCATTCCTATACACTAATAATGAGAAAACAGAAAGAGAAATTAAGGAAACAATTCCATTCACCATTGCAATGAAAAGAATAAAATACTTAGGAATATATCTACCTAAAGAAACTAAAGACCTATATATAGAAAACTATAAAACACTGGTGAAAGAAAGCAAAGATGACACTAATAGATGGAGAAATATACCACGTTCATGGATCAGAAGAATTAATATAGTGAAAATGAGTACACTACCCAAAGCAATCTATAGATTCAATGCAATCCCTATCAAGCTACCAGCAGTATTTTCACAGAACTAGAACAAATAATTTCACAATTTGTATGGAAATACAAAAAACCTCAAATAGCCAATGCAATCTTGAGAAAGAAGAATGGAACTGGAGGAATCAACCTGTCTGACTTTAGGCTCTACTACAAAGCCACAGTCATCAAGACAGTATGGTACTAGCACAAAGACAGAAATATAGATCAATGGAACAAAATAGAAAGCCCAGAGATAAATCCACACACCTATGGACACCTTATCTTTGACAAAGGAAGCAAGAATATACAATGGAGTAAAGATAATCTCTTTAACAAGTGGTGCTGGGAAAACTGGTCAACCTCTTGTAAAAGAATGAAACTAGAACACTTTCTAACACCATACACAAAAATAAACTCAAAATGGATTAAAGATCTAAATGTAAGACCAGAAACTATAAACCTCCTAGCGGAGAACATAGGCAAAACACTCTCCAACATATATCACAGCAGGATCCTCTATGACTCACCCTCCCAGAATATTGGAAATAAAAGCAAAAATAAACAAATGGGATCTAATTAAAATTAAAAGCTTCTGCACAACAAAGGAAACTATAAGCAAGGTGAAAAGACAACCTTCAGAATGGGAGAAAATAATAGCAAATGAAGCAACTGACAAAGAACTGATCTCGAAAATATACAAGCAACTCCTGCAGCTCAATTCCAGAAAAATAAACAACCCAATCAAAAAATGGGCCAAAGAACTAAACAGACATTTCTCCAAAGAAGACATACAGATGGCTAACAAACACAAGAAAAGATGCTCAACATCACTCATTATCAGAGAAATGCAAATCAAGACCACAATGAGGTACCATTTCATGCCAGTCAGAATGGCTGCAATCCAAAAGTCTACAAGCAATAAATGCTGGAGAGGGTGTGGAGACTGTTGGTGGGAATGCAAACTAGTACAGCCACTATGGAGAACAGTGTGGAGATTCCTTAAAAAATTGCAAATAGAACTACCTTATGACCCAGCAATCCCACTGATGGGCATACACACCGAGGAAACCAGAATTGAAAGAGACACGTGTGCCCCAATGTTCATCACAGCACTGTTTATAATAGCCAGGACATGGAAACAACCTAGATGTCCATCAGCAGATGAATGGATAAGAAAGTTGTGGTACATATACACAATGGAGTATTACTCAGCCATTAAAAAGAATACATTTGAATCAGTTCTAATGAGATGGATGAAACTGGAGCCAATTATAGAGAGTGAAGTAAGCCAGAAAGAAAAATACCAATACAATATACTATCCCATATATATGGAATTTAGAAAGATGGTAACAATAACCTTGTATGGGAGACAGCAAAAGAGACTCAGATGTATAGAACAGTCTCTTGGACTCTGTGGGAGAGGGAGAGGGTGGGGTGATTTGGGAGAATGGCATTGAAACATGTACAATATCATATATGAAACGAATTGCCAGTCCAGGTTTGATGCATGATACAGGATGCTTGGGGCTGGTGCACTGGGATGACCCAGAAGGATGGTAAAGGGAGGGAGGTGGGAGGGGGTTTCAGGATGGGGAACACGTGTATACCCGTGGCACATTCATGTTGATGTATGGCAAAACCAATACAATATTGTAAAGTAATTAGCCTCCAATTAAAATAAATAAATTTATATTTTAAAAAAGATGCGTATTCTCCAGAGAGTAGGAAATAAATGTTGACAGTTTAGGAGTTCAATGGTTACATCCAGTATGAGGTGTGAGCAGTGCTATGGTTCACAAGTAAATTTTATAAGTATATTGTCAAGACCACTAGATCATTTCCACTACTGTACTGATGTCTCTCCCTTAGTATACACCTATGCTCTCATGGGGAGTCCCCATGATAAACTGATAGCAGAGGAACAAGGTCAGATGTGGCTCATGGTACATCAGCTCAGTAAGTGAGTGCAGCGAAATGGACTGCTATTGCACTATGGTTCCACTTGGCAAACTGAGCTTTGGGTTGGTCATTCTTTTTATTCTGGTCAACCATTTTATATGGAAAGAGAATGGAACTAAAGTAAAACTGCATAAAAATTCATAGACAGTAGCGAGGCCCTAATCTGTTTAGTCTGGAACTTGGAAGGAGAAAGATCAAAAGACCAAGGACAAAGAGGGGAAAAAGATTTGACTGGATTTACAAAGTGAGTGGAAAGTATAGAGACTAACAAATCTTTTGTGCCATGTGGATTACATTAAAACCCTCTTCTCTGGATAGGGCAACAATTCATTTTAAGTAGGATTAATAGATTTTGAAGATACTGTATGGGTTTGCCCTTGCTGCCTGCAGAAATGGGAGCAGCACCACCATCTGAGGACTTACAGAGCATTTGATCCATCAACATAGGGTCTTGCACAATAGTTTTGCAGATCAATAGGCTCATTTTATAGAAAAGAAGCACTGGCAGTGGGGCCCATAATGGTGGGGTCCATGGATTCTATTACCATGTATGTATTAGGCAGGATACATGAGTCTGAAAACCCACAGGGGAGGTGGAAGTGTAGCTTTCCTCTTCATGACTTTAGGCTCCTGGGAGCTAGAGGTCCTATTTCTTCTACAAGGGATAAGGTTAGAATGCAATTTAGGTTTCAGCTTTGTCTGATATCTTGTTTCAAGCTCTTCCTGTTCTGAGACCAGAAAAGACAGCAATCACCACACTTTTAGGGGATAATCACCTTGATTACCAAGAGAAAGTAGGGATACCATGACACAGTGGGGTACAGAGAAGAATGGGTCTGGCACTTAGATGATCCACTGGATGTCTCTTGAACCCCTGTGAACCAATTTTAATCATCAATGGACAAGGGCATTGGCCACAGCCTGGGAAGTACATGGTTTCTATGGTCTCACACCTCTCAGTGGAAAGGTTCTATGTCACTCCACTAGCTAAGACACCTTGAAGAACGGAGGAATTAGCAGAGTGTGAAGGAAATATAGAATAAAAAGTAAAGGAGGGAGATGAGGAGTATCAGTTGCAGCCTTAAGAAGCTGGGGCAGTGAGAGCTGTGAGTCACCCCATGCTCTTTGCTCTGGTATGTTTTCCAAGGAGAGGAGACTATATTGCATACTGACAAAGCAGCTCCCAAGGATGGTGACACGTGGAGATCACCAGATGATCAACACCGAAATCAGACTGATTATATTATTTGCAGCCAATGGTGGAGAAGCTCTATGCATTCAGCAAAAACAAGACCAAAAGCTGACTGTGGTTCAGATCATGAAATTCTTATTACCAAATTCAGACTTAAATTGAATAAATTAGGGAAAACAACTAGGCCATTCAAGTATGACCTAAATAAAATCCCTTACAATTATAATGGAAGTGAGAAATAGGTTTAAGGGACTACATCCGATAGAGAACAGTGCCTGATGAACTATGGGCGGAGGTTGGTGACACTGTACAGGAGACAAGGACCAAGATTATCCCTAAGAAAAAGAAATGAAAAAAAAGCAAAATGGCTGTTGAGAAGGCCTTACAAATAGTTATGAAAAAAAAGAGAAGCAAAGGAGAAAAGGAAATATATACCCATTTGAATGAAGAGTTCCAAAGAATAACAAGGAGACATAAGAAAGCCTTCCTCAGTGATCAGTGCAAAGAATTAGAGAAAAACAATAGGACGGGAAAGACTAGAGATCTCTTCAAGAAATTTAGAGATAGCAAGGGGACATTTCAAGCAAAGATGGGCTCGATAAAGAACAGAAATGGTATAGCCCTAACAGAAGCAGAAGATATTAAGAAGAGATGGCAAGAATAAACAGAACTATAAAAAAAAAAAAAAAAAAAGATCTTCACGACCCAGATAATCACGATGGTGTGGTCACTCATCTGGAGCCAGACATCCTGGAATGTGAAGTCAAGTGAGCCTTAGGAAGCATCTACAAAGCTAGTGGAGGTGATGGAATTCCAGTTGAGCTATTTCAAATCCTGAAAGATGATGCTGTGAAAGTGCTGCACTCAATATGCCAGCAAATTTGGAAAACTCAGCAGTGGCTACAGAACTGGAAAAGTCAGTTTTCATTCCAATCCCAAAGAAAGGCAATGCCAAAGAATGCTCAAACTACCGCACAATTGCACTCATCTCACATGCTAGTAAAGTAACGCTCAAAATTCTCCAAACCAGGCTTAAGCAATACATAAACCATGAACTACCAGGTGTTCAAGCTGGTTTTAGAAAAGGCAGAGGAACCAGAGATCAAATTGCCAATATCTGTTGGATCATTGAAAAAACAAGAGAGTTCCAGAAAAACATGTATTTCTGCTTTATTGACTATGCCAAAGCCTTTGACTGTGTGGATCACAGCAAACTGTGGAAAATTCTGAAAGAGATGGGACTATCAGACCACCTGACATAGCTCCTGAGTAATCTGTATGCAGGTCAGGAAGCAACTGTTAGAACTGGACATGGAATGACAGACTGGTTCCAACTAGGAAAAGAAGTACATCAAGGCTGTATATTTTCACTCTGTTTATTTAGCTTATATGCAGAGTACATCATGCGAAATGCTGGGTTGGATGCAGCACAAGCTGAAATCAAGATTGCCAGGAGAAAAATCAATAACCTCAGATATGCAGATGACACCACTCTCATGGCAGAAAACAAAGAAGAACTAAAGAACCTCTTGATGAAAGTGAAAGAGGATAGTGAAAAAGTTGGCTTAAAGCTCATCATTCAGAAAACTAAGATCATGGCATCTGGTCCCACCACTTCATGGCAAACAGATGGAGAAACAGTGGAAACAGTGGCAGACTTTGAAATGGGCTCCAAAATCATTGCAGATGGTGATGGCAGCCAAGAAATTAAGACGCTTGTTCCTTGGAAGTAAAGTTATGACCAAACCCAGACAGCATATTAAATAGCAGAGACATTACTTTGCCAACAAAGGTCTATCTAGTCAAGGCTATAGTTTTTCCAGTAGTCATGTATGTATGTGAGATTTAGACTATAAAGAAAGCTGAGCACCAAAGAATTGATGCTTTTGAACTGTGGTGTTGGAGAAGACTCTTGAGAGTCCCTTGGACAGCAAGGAGTTCCAACCAGTCCATCCTAAAGGAAATCAATCCTGAATATCCATTGGAAGGACTGATATTGAAACTCCAATACTTTGGCCACCTGATGCAAAAAACTGACTCATTGGGAAAGACCCTGATGCTGGGCAAGATTGAGGGCAGGAAGAGAAGGGGGCAACAGAGGATGAGATGGTTGGATGGCATCATCGACTCAATGGACATGAGTTTGGGTAAACTCTGGGAATTGGTAATGAATAGGGAGCCCTGGTGTTCTGCAGTCCATGGGTCCAGAGTCCAGAGTCGGACACGATTGAGCAATTGGACTGAACTAAACTAAACTGAAGGATGTTGAACTCATTTTAAGGAGCAAGTCCATGCTAGAATCACAAAGGGTAAGTTGCAGTGAATAGTAGGCTGACCAGATCCCCCTGAGGACCGAGACCCATTTCCCCAGTTACCTGGAATGTTGGCTGCTGCTGGCTCACAGGTGGGTTTCCTTGCAAGCATTGTTTTTGTCGTTCATTCGCCAAGTTATGTCTGACTCTTTGCAACCCCTTGGACTGCAGCATGCCAAGCTTTCCTCTCCCTCGCTGTCTCTCAGAGTTTGCCTGAGTTCATGTCCATTGAATTGGTGATGCTATTGAACTGTCTCATCCTCTGTCACCCTCTTTTTCTCCTGCCCTCAATCTTTCCCAGCATCAGAGTGTTTTCCAATGAGTTGGCTCTTTGTATCAGGTCGACAAAGTATTGGAGCTTTCAACTTCAGCATCAGTACTTCTAATGAATATTCAGGGTTAGTTTTCTTTAGGATGGACTGGTTTGATATCCTTGCTGTCCAAGGGACTCTCAAGAGTCTTCCCCAGCACCACATGGTGAACTGTGCCCAGGCAGGGTGAAGCCAGAGGAAACTATGTTGGAGGTCCAAAGTGGTCTTGACATGCACATTGGCTGTCAGACCTGGGTAGAGGGGCAAAAGACTAATCAAATCATCTAGTTGCTGGTTCCATCCTAAGTTTCTACAGGATAGCTCGTGCTCTCACATGAACCCCAAACCCACTCAGTTGTGCAAGCATCACCCCCAACCTAAAGAAGCTGCTTATGAAGTTTATGACCTCTTTCTAGGGTTAGTCCAATATCTGGTTGGCACAGATTCTAAGCCCTGATTCTCTTGCTTAGTTTGAAACAACTCTGAAATGCTACGCTAGCACCAGAACTCCCTCATGGATCAGCTGAAACCTCCCTTGTAAATGAACTGCTGTTCAGCTTATCCTTTTGTCTGAACCTGTCTCCCTCATTCACCTACATATATTGTTGCTGAGTGAACACAATGTGTTGTCTGCATACAAATCTCTATCTTACAGTCTGTTGTTAAGAGATTTGACTGGAGAGACAGAGTATATTGGAGACAGTACTTACCAGACACTTGCAATTAACCGTTGGGGGTGGGGGATGATGTACTAAACCTAAATTAGGCCAATAAAAGAAGATTGATTGAAGTGTGCCATTCCCTGACTGAGACAACAAAGCCCTGAATATGATTCTTTGGTTCTTTAGTAATCTAGCATTATTTTTATCTTTGGTACCACAAAGTATACCTTGGTATTGATGATACAATTCCTTTTCTATTTATAGTTATTTAACTGGGTTTCTTTGTGACCAAAGTGGGCAGCAATTTGATAACTGCCTTTTGTTTAGTAGCAAAAAGATTTTCTGTATGGGAGAAGAAGGAATTAAAATATTTATTTTCTCATCATTGTATTTTCTTGGATGGGGCAGATTGCCTTTTGGTCAGAGACCAATAGTTTGCTATTGAACAAACTCTTTAAGATCAACTTCTCCCAGACAGGAGGAGTTTCTTGTGGTCCTGAACTAGACTGTCCAGTATAAATGATGAGAACACTTAGCCCTATTTAAGCTTGGTTTTACTTCAACCAAAGTCACTACCTGAACTTAATGCCTTTTTTATTCCATGACACAAAGGTCACCACTGTGAGATTTATTTGATTTTGCAGTCTGGCTAATTAATTTGTTCATTCTGTGCACTCAGCATCAGCACTGTTTTTTGGAGCAGTGCTACCAAAGCAATGGATTAATTTACATGGTACAATGCATCTAGAATAATCATTACCCTATAGAATTGTTATTGCTTGAATTAAAGAGAGAGAGATTGTTAAAGAGAGAGAAGATGTTTCCCCACTGAGATTTAAAAAAAAAAAATTCCTATTGCAGTTTTCAGGGGGATAAAAAAGAAAAGAAAATGGTTTTGAACAGGAGAACTTTTTGGAATTTTTAATTTAGTTGCAGTAAGTCCTAATGCACTATCTCACTGACCATCCTGGGCAAATATCATTCAGTATCAAGGAATTCAGTAGCTCCAATAATTTGGCCACCTGATGCAAAGAGATGACTCATTGGAAAAGACCCTGATGCTAGGAAAGATTGAAGGCAGGAGAAGGGGACGACAGAGGATGAGATGGTTGGATGGCATCACCGACTCAATGGACATGAGTCTGATCAAACTCCAGGAGATAGTGAAGGACAGAGAAGCCTAGCATGCTGCAGTTCTTGGGGGTCACTAAGAGTCAGACATGACTGAGTGGCTGAACAACAACAACGCAGAGAATAGAAACCCACAAAAAGCTGGATTAAGTAAAAGATACAGGGGAAACTTCCTAGCAATATACAGGGATCAACAAGTGTAGGTACTTTTGTTGGAGAAAATCACTGAGACTGCATATTTCTATTCTTCAGTTCTCAAAACAGCTACTCTCTTTTCCATGCCATTCAGATCTCTTTATCAACTGTTTCATTTTTCTCTATGTGCGAATTGCTTCTTACTCTCCCACATCTATCTGTACAAGGTCCATTATGGCTCCCCATAAAATGGCAGAGTAAGCCCTTAATCTTCAGTGCTATTAGCTCAGCTACCCGTCGTCCTTTGGCATCTCAGATAAATCTGACTGACTTAACTTGGATCAGGTGAATACCACAGCCCCCTTGGCTGCAGGTAGGCAGCCAGCTGGAATCATGCATTTCAACAGGCTCTCTAAGTAAACTACTTCTGCAGTGACATTTTGAGGGCTGGCATGCCCAAAACGTATCTATAAAACGTATCCAAAATTTATAAGATTTTCTGCTCCTCAGCTAGAAAAATAAAAATGCTTTCACTATGGGGTTTACAACTAAATTCAATGATAGCAGTTAATTAAATTTATAGGGTCCACTGAAGGCATATAGTGTAGCATACATTAGACTAAGGATTTGTATCTACTTCTGTAGCAGGTCAGGGTAACAGAATCAGCTGATGTACAATAATTGATTCAATGATAAAAAAAAAGACAAGTTGTCACAATGATAACCATTAGCTGCATGCAGACACACTAAACTTTGGCCTTTGCAGCAGATATGCACACAGAAATAACACATCTCTTTAGCAAATTTGATTATTTTCATTCTAAATAAATGCATATTTTGCCATGTAAATGTTAATTTAAAAACAAAAATTTAGAATATGATTCAATCAGAAAGTTTAATGATTTTTTTTTCACTCACTAATACATTATTGGCCTACTATATAACTGTCATATAAAAAGTCTTTCCAGGAGGGGAGGAATAAAATAGGAGATTGGGATTGACATACACACGCTACTATATAGAAAATAGATAACTAATAAGAACCTACTGTATATCACAGGGAAGTCTATTCAAATATTCTGTAATGACATACATGGGCTTCCCAGGCGGCTCAGTGGTAAAGAGTCAGCCTGGCAATGCAGGAGACATAAGAGATATGGGTTCAATCCCTGGGTCAGGAATATCCCCTGGAGGAGGGCATGGCACCCCGCTCCAGTATTCTTGCCTGGGGAATCCCATGGACAGAGAAGCCTGGACATCTACAGTCCATGGGATCACAAAGAGTCACAAGTGACTGAGCACACATGCACACATACACAAATTCAATGACATGTATAGGAATAGAACCTAAAAAAGAATAAATTTATGTATACGTGTAACTGTCTCACTTTGATGTACAGAAGAAACTAACACAATCTTATAAATCAGCTATTGTAATTCAGTCACTAAGTCATGTCTGACTTGTAACCCCATGGGCTGCAGCATGCTAGGCTTTTCTGCCCTTCATTATCTCCTAGAGTTTGCTCAAATTTATGCCCATTGAATTGATGATGCCATCCAATCATCTCATCCTCTGCTGCTCTCTTCTCCTTTTGCCTTCAGTCTTTCCCAGCATCAGGTTATTTTCCAATGAGTCAGCTCTTCCCTTCAGGTGGCCAAAGTATTGGAGCTTCAGCTTCAGCATCAGTCCTTCCAATGAATATTCAGGATTGAGATCCTTTAGGATTGACTGGTTTGATCTCCTTGCAGTCCCAGGGACTCTCAGGAGTCTCCTCCAACACCACAATGCAAAAACATCAATTATTTGGTGCTCAAACTTCTTTGTGGTCCATCTCTCACAGTACGTGATTACTGGAGAAGTTAGGTTGATCATACCTTTTCTTCCAAGGAGCAAGAATCTTTTAATTTCATGGTTGTGGACTTATATCTGGACTTCCAGGTATTATTTGTTTATCTGTATATCTTGCCTGTGTGAGTACCACACCACTTTGATTAATGTTGCTTTGTAGTTAGTTTTGAGATCAAAACGTTTGAGTCCTACTTTGATCTTAGTTTTCAAGATTGTGTTGGCTCTTCTGTACCCCTTAAAAATCTATGTGAATTTACAGTCATCTTATAAATTTCTATTAAGAACTCAAGTTGATATTCTGATGGGAATTGCATTTTATTGGTAGATCAGTTTGACAAACATTGCATTTTATCAACATTTTTTTTTCTCTGACCCATGATCTTGTTTGTTTTTAGAATGATTTAGATCTTTAATTTCTTTCAATAATGTTTGCAGTTTTTGGAGTATAAGTTTTAGACTTTTTGTCATATTCATTTCTAAGTGTTTTTTTTCTTCTTTATACTATTGTGAAAAGCTTTATTTCTTAATTTTAATTTCAGACTAGCAATATCTACACTAGATAAACCAGATAAAAACGATGGTGTGATCACTCACCTAGAAGCAGACATCCTGGAATGCACAGTCAAGTGGGCCTTAGGAAACATCACTATGAAAAAAGCTAGCAGAGGTGATAGAATTCCAGTTGAGCTGTTTCAAATCATAAACAATGATGCTGTGAAAGTGCTGCACTCAATCTGCCAGCAAATTTGGAAAACTCAGCAGTGGCCACAGGACTGAAAAAGTTCAGTTTTCATTCCATCCCAAAGAGGGGCAACACCAAAGAATGCTCCGCACAATTGCACTCATCTCACATGCTAGTAAAGTAATGCTCAAAATTCTCCAAGCCAGGATTCTACATCACATGACTTGTGAACTTCCAGATGTTCAAGCTGGATTTAGCAAAGGCAGAGGAACCAGAGATCAAATTGCCAACATCTGCTGGATCATCAAAAAAGCAAGAGAGTTCCAGAAAAACTTCTACTTCTGCTTTATTGATTATGCCAAAGCCTTTGACTGTGTGGATCACAGCAAACTGTGGAAAATTCTGAAAGAGATGGGACTACCAGACCACCTGATCTGTATGCAGGTCAGGAAGCAACAGTTAGAACTGGACATGGAACAACAAACTGGTTCCGACTAGGAAAAGGAGTACATCAAGGCTGCATATTGTCACCCTGTTTATTTAACTTACATGCAGAATACATCATGATAAATGCTAGGCTGAATGAAGCTCAAGCTGGAATCAAGATTGCCAAGAAAAATATCAATAACCTCAGATATGCAGATGGCACCACCCTTATGGTAGAAAGTGAAGAAGAACTAAAGAGACTCTTGATAAAAGTGAAAGAGAGCGAAAAAGTTGGCTTAAAACTCAACAATCATAAAACTAAGATCATGGCATCTGGTCCCATCACTTCATGGGAAATAGATTGGAAAACAGTGGAAACAGTGACAGACTTTTTTAGGCTCCAAAATTACTGTAGTTGGTGACTGCAGCCATGAAATTAAAAGACACTTGCTCCTTGGAAGAAAAGTTATGATCAACTTGGACAGCATATTAAAAAGCAGAGACATTACTTTGTTGACAAAGGTCCATCTAGTCAAAGCTATGGTTTTTCCAGTAGTCATTATGAATGTGAGATTTGGACTATAAAGAAAGCTGAGCGCCGAAGAATTGATGCTTTTGAACTGTGGTGTTGGAGAACACTCTTGAGAGTCCCTTAGACAGCAAGGAGTTCCAACCAGTGCATCCTAAAGGAAATCAGTCCTGAATATTCATTGGAAGGACTTATGCTGAATCTGAAGTTCCAATACTTTGGCTGCCTGATGGGAAGTTCCAATACTTTGGCTACCTTTTCAACTGACTAATTTGAAAAGACCCTGATGCTGGGAAAGATTGAAGGCAGGAGGAGAAGGGGATGATAGAGGAGGAGATGGTTGGATGGCATCACTGACTCGAGGGATATGAGTTTCAGCAAGCTCTGGGAGCTGATGATGAACAGGGAAGCCTGGCATGCTACAGTCCATGGGGTCGCAATGTTTTGGACACGACTGAGCAAATGAACTGAACTGAAAGTCAGCTGGTATCTGAGATGTTTTATCAGATGTGGGAGCTTCTCTTTTATTTTTATTTTGCTGAGTGTTGTTATGATAGGAGTAGGCACATAGAATCATTTTGTATTATCTGTTACAATTTCATGAGTGCATGCTCAGTTGCTCAGTCATGTCTAAGTGTTTGTGATCTCCATGGAGAGTAGCCCACCCAGCTTTTCTGTCCATAGAATTTTCCAGGCAAGAATATTGGAGTGCGTTGCCACTTCCTATTCCACACAACTGCATGTTAATTTATAATTACCTTCTAATTTTCAATTAAATTAGTAATTCTTTATTTTAAGTAATAGCCCCAAATATCTCCTCCCTATGCATTTTCTCTCACAATTAATAAGAATGTTTAAACTCTTTTTAAAATCAATATGAACAATTCACATTAAATATTTATAGCAGATTACCCCAAACCATAATACCATAGAAGCTGGGCTAGAGCATGCTTTTTTCTAGGAGTATTGCTAGTTAATTAAAAGCACTTTCTCTTATGATGAATCCTAGCTGTTTAAATGGCTTGAATGAGATAATTTCAATAAGAACCAAGCAACACTGCATTATTTTGCCTCTCTTAAAATCTACAGTTCCCATGGTTATGAATTTATGAATCATCTTTCTCTGTTAGTCAGTCCTGATGTCCTTCCTTCCCTGTCAGGGAAAAGGATATTCATGTAGGCTCATTAAGTTCAGATTTCCAAATCACTTGCTTTAGCCTTATCATAAAAGGAATTTTCTACAGCCTCCACCATTCTGATTTTCCTGGGCTTTACAGCCCATCTTAATATGAGGAAGAGAACACAACTCTCTTCATGTGTTATTATCAAATGAAAGGGAACCCAGAGTTTCATAGCTTTTAAAAATTCACTCAGTGGATCAATCTGCATCTATTCCATCTTGTAGCATTTACACTTTCAGGGTAGCTATTTCAAGATTGTTTCCAATACCAGGGAGATGCCTTCTAGTTCAACAACATATAAAACTGAAGTCTGAATGCTACTAATAGAATGTGAAAGAATAAATTATAGCATAACGTGTGTTTTTTCCTTGTAATTCTGCTCTTGGTCTTTTTGACATGATCCCACCCTCATAGACTGAAAATTTTGCAAATGCACCCTCATTTTCTAATTATCATATGTCTAATGATACCTTTTTTGTCTTTGTCTATGTCCAGCAACAATAGATTAGAATACATGTACCACAAAATTATATCAGTCATCACTATCACTTATAGTCAAAAAGGCAAAAGCCATACAATTTAAGAACAGAGAAAATGCAGATTCTCATTGTCAGTTTCTTAAAATAGGTAAGGAAATTGCGGGTGGGATCAGTGCTTAATCTTGATGAAAATCACATATTAGTCATGGCAAAAAGGCTCCTTTTATAAGAATCCCATAGTACATAATTGTAATTGAGTAAGTATACTTAATGAGTAATTGGTTTCACTTTAGACATTTTAGGTAATCTTTCATATATTTCTCAGTTCACTTCAGTCACTCAGTCATTTCTGACTCTTTGCGACCCCATGAATCGCAGCACGCCAGGCCTCCCTGTCCATCACCATCTCCCGGAGTTCACTCAGATTCACATCCATCGAGTCAGTGATGCCATCCAGCCATCTCATCCTCTGTCATCCCCTTCTCCTCCTGCCCTCAATCCCTCCCAGCATCAGAGTCTTTTCCAATGAGTCAACTCTTTGCATGAGGTGGCCAAAGTACTGGAGCTTCAGCTTTAGCATCATTCCTTCCAAAGAAATCCCAGGGTTGATCTTCAGAATGGACTGGTTGGATCTCCTTGCAGTCCAAGGGACTCTCAAGAGTCTTCTCCGACACCACAGTTCAAAAGCATCAATTCTTCGGCGCTCAGCCTTTTTCACAGTCCAACTCTCACATCCATACATGACTACTGGAAAAACCATAGCCTTGACTAGACGGACCTTAGTTGGTAAAGTAATGTCTCGGCTTTTGAATATACTATCTAGGTTGCTCATAACTTTCCTTCCAAGGAGTAAGCATCTTTTAATTTCATGGCTGCAGTCACCATCTGCAGTGATTTTGGAGCCCCAAAAAATAAAGTTTGACACTGTTTCCACTGTTTCCCCATCTAGGAAAAGGGAATTATTTACATTTTATAATTAAAGAAACTGAGGTTAGGGATTATCATATAAATAACCCACAGACAGGCAGTCAATGGCAGAGCGGGAATTCAACCATGAATCTTTTGGATTTCAGTGTAAGTACACTGCATTATATCTGACGGCCTATGAATCACTACCAAATGTGAAAACAGTTGAACTAAAATTACTGAAAGACAATGAGAAAATGTAAAAACAAATTGAGTTTGATAAGAAAAAAGAAAGAAAAAAATTTTCTCTTTTTAAGTTACTCTATTTGAATTTTTCAAAATTTTTTGTAAAAAGTACAAAAAGCTAAAAGGAGAAATTCAAGTGATAAACAGTTTAGTTACTATAACTAAGATAATTCACTAAGGAAATGATTAACTTTTGGAAAATGGAGCTGTAATAATTGGTAATAATATATAAAAGCAAATGAAACTTGCTGCTGCTGCTGCTAAGTCACTTCAGTCATGTCCGGCTCTGTGCGACCCCATAGATGGCAGCCCACCAGGCTCCCCCGTCCCTGGGATTCTCCAGGCAAGAACACTGGAGTGGGTTGCCATTTCCTTCTCCAATGCATGAAAGTGAAAAGTGAAACTGAAGTCGCTCAGTCGCATCCAACTCTTAGCGACCCCATGGACTGCAGCCTACCAGGGTCCTCCGTCCATAGGATTTTCCAGGCAAGAGTACTGGAGTAGCTCCTACTGATTGTCATATATGGGGGGAAAAAGAAAACCCTCAAAATGTATCATAGATATCTAAACAAAAGAGATAAAATAATAAAATTATAGAAGAAAACAAATGAGAAAATCTCAGTAATCTTGGTTAGGCAAAGATTTTTTATAACACAGAAACGACAAATTAAATGGAAAATTTAATAAATTGTACTAAATAGAACTTAGAAACTATGGGTGAGTTCTGTTACATTTAAATTATACGTCAATATAATTGAATTTAAAATGTTTAAATAAAAACATTTACTCTAACCACACTGTGTTAAGTTTGAGAGGCAGGTTGATAAGAAGTCCGGGGTCCCCGAGGAGGAGATAGGGTCTAGGGCTCTGGAGGAGGAGATAGAAGTCCGGAGTTCTCAAGGGGGGAGAAAAGGACAATTTTCTTTTTCTTTTCTTTTTTTTTTTTTAAGTTGCTTTGTCTTAGTCAATATAACAATGTATCTTGCTCAAGGACATGTTTCTCCTTAACAATAACCTTCTGACTAATCCTGTTATGACAGCTTCCCTCATAGCTCTGTCGGTAAAGACTCTGCTTGCAATGCAGGAGATCCAGGTTTGATTCCTGGGTCAGGAAGATCCCCTGGAGAAGGAAATGGCAATCCACTCCAGTATTCTTGCTTGGAAAATCCCATGGACGGAGGAGACTGGTTGGCTACAGTCCACGGGGTCACATGGCTTAGCAACTAAGCCACCACCAATCTGTTATCTTAAGACCTATATTGTGGGAGTGGGACCGGTATGAACTTTGTATTGTTAGTTCTAATCTTGTTAATTTAAGATGTATGTTGTGGGAGGGGGTCTAGTAAAAGTATATAAGGCCTTGATAAGACTAGTGAGTGGGGGCACTCTCCATCCCCTTTCTGATGTCTATGTCAGAAACTTCTCTGTCCCTTTTTATACTTTGATAAAACTCTGCTACACAAAAGCTCTTGAGTGGTCAAGCATGGTCCCTGGTCCCAAAGCTAAATCTTCTTTAGAAATCACGAATCAGACATCGTTCACTGTAAGCTATCAAGCTTAAAGTAGTGAGTACTCAAAGAAGACAGGAAGTTCACTCTTCTCAAATAATGACAATCATCTAGACAAACAAGAAATAGCTATACAGTATTATGTACAGGGTTATAATAGAGGTATATTACTGGAACTTGGAGAAATCCACCATCTGCTTTGCCTTTTGAGAGAGTACAGAGTGAAGTAAGCCCACTTTATACATAAGAAAATTGAAGCACAGAAATATAAAGTAACTTGCCCAAAATTTTGTAAAAAACTATAAAGTTATTTAAAAGAAAAAAATGGGAAATATTATCTATCAACAGAAATATTTCTTAGCCATGACAAAATCTAAGAGGCCATGAAAATTATTGATGATTAACTATACAAAATATCTGCATGATAAAATACTATGTAGAAAGCTAATAGGCAATGAATGAATTGGGGAAAATATTTTTATAAAACATAATAAGCATAGATAAGAAATTTTCTTAATCTATAAGGAAAGCCTACATATCAGAAGAAAATATTTGATAATAATGGGTAAAGGCTATAAAACTTTGAGCATTTTTTGGCATTGCCTTGAAGAATGTTTCTTCAATGCTCTTGAAGAAACATAAAGCACTCAAATATAAACAGGAGCTAAACTGCATTCATGATTGAAAAAAAGGATATTAAACAAGATACTACTTTTCACTTACCAGATTCATCTTTAAAAGCTTATAAAATGCATACATTATATTGGTGTGACGTGACAACATCACATTGATGATGTGATGGACAATGTGATGGGCAACACATTGATGGACGATACACATTGATAATGGCCGTTGAAAATGTGAACGTGATGGAAGAAAACTTGCAGTTCCTGTGAGTATTACAATGTGTGTAGTCTTTTTCAGGTAATGAAACTTCAGAATTTACATGCAGCAAGAATACATAGAAGAACTATAAAAATGATCTTCATGACTCAGATAATCACGATGGTGTGATCACTCACCTAGAACCAGGCATCTTGGAGTCCAAAGTCAAGCGGGCCTTGGGAAGCATCACTACAAACAATGCTAGTGAAGATGACGAAATTCCACGTGAGCTGTTTCAAATCCTAAAAGATGATGCTGTGAAAGTGCTGCATTCAATATGGCAGCAAATTTGGGAAACTCAGCAGTGGCCACAGGACTGGAAAAGTTCAGTTTTCATTCCAATCCCAAAGAAAGGCAATGCTAAAGAAGGCTCAAACTACTGCACAACTGCACTCATTTCACACACTAGAAAAGTAAATTCAAAATTTACACTAGCTCAAAATTCTCCAAGCTAGGCTTCTACAGTACGTAAATTGTGAACTTCCAGATGTTCAAGCTGGATTTAGAAAAGAGGAACCAGAGATCAAATTGCCAACATCCATTGGATCATAGAAAAAGCAAGAGAGTTCCAGAAAAACATCTCCTGCTTTATTGACGGTGCCAAAGCCTCTGATTAAGTGAAAGAAAGTGAAGTTCCTCAGTCGGGTCCAGCTCTTTGCAACCCCACAGACTGTAGCCAGCCAGGATCTTCCATCTATGGGATTTTCCAGACAACAGTACCGGAGTGGGTTGCCATTTCCTTCTCCAGGGGATCTTCCCAACCTAGGGATCGAACCCGGGTCTCCCACATTGCAGGCAGACTCTTTACCATCTGAGCCACAAAGGTATTCACATTGGCTGAATAGATCACAACAAACCATGGAAAATTCTTAAAGGGGTGGGAATACCAGGCCACCTGACCTGCCTCCTGAGAAAGCTCCTTGTGTGCAGGTCAAGAAGCAACAGCTAGAACCAGACGTGGAACAACTGACTGGCTCCAAATTGGGAAAGGAGTACATAAAGGCTGTATATTGTCACCCTCCTTATTTAACTTATATGCAGAGTACATCATGAGATATGCAGATGATACCACCCTTATGGCGGAAAGTGAAGAGGAACTAAAGAGCTTCTTGATGAAGGTGAAACAGGAGAGCGAAAAGGCAGGCTTAAAACTTAAAATTCAGAAAATGAAGATTATGTCATCTGGTCTCATCACTTTGAGGGCAATATATGGAGAAACAATGGAAACAGTGACAAACTTTATTTTCTTGGGCTCCAAAATCACTGTGGACAGTGACTGTATCCATGAAATTAAAAGATGCTTGCTCCTTGGAAGAAAAGCTATGACAAACATGTACAGCATATTAAAAAGCAGATGCATTACTTTGCTGACAAAGGTCTGTGTAGTCAAAGCTATGGCTTTTCCAGTAGTCATGTATGAATGTGAGTTGGACCATAAGGAAGGCTGAAAGCTGAAGAACTGATGCTTTCAAATTGTTGAAGGCTCTTCAGAGTCCCTTGGACTGCAAGCAGAGTCAGTCCTAAAGGAAATCAACCCTGAATACATTGGAAGGATTGATGCTGAAGCTGAAACTCCAATACTTTGGCCACCTGAATAGAAGAGCTGACTCATTGGAAAAGATCCTGATGCCGGGATAGATAGAAGGCAGGAGGAGAAGGGGATGACAGAGGATGAGATGATTGGATGGCACCTCAATGGACATGAGTTTGAGCAATCTCTGGGAGATGATGAAGACAAGGAAGCCTGGTGTGCTGCAGTCCATAGGGTCGCAAGGAGCTGGACACAACTGAGTGAACAACAACAACAAAGTTTGTGGTAGTAGCATTTTGGTTTATTTCCCATGATTTTTAAATCTCTAAAAATGTTTTCTTAAAACGTTTAGGACAGTGAAATTTTGATTCTAAAATATATCTGACTTTTTTTAAAAAAGTCAAATCCTAGTGTAGAGTCAGAGAGTATCATCCTGGAGGCACATATTATTAAGTATTAAAGTCAATAATTGGAAGTTTGAGGCTATGTTCTTCGTAAAGCTGAATAAGTATTATATTTATATATTTGTTGTTTAATTGCTAAGTTGTGTCCAATTCCTTTGCCATTCCATGGACTGTAGTCTTCCTGGCTCCTCTGCCAATGTTCCCAGGCAACAATACTGGAACTGTTTGTCATTACCTCCTTCAGAGGATCTTCCCGACCCAAGGATCTAACCAGAGTCTCTTGCATTGGTAGGTAGATTCTCTATCACTGAGTTATGCTGGTGCTTGCTGCTAAGTCCCTTCAGTCGTGTCCAGCTCTGTGCGACCCCATAGACGGTAGCCCACCAGGCTCCCCCATCCCTGGGATTCTCCAGGCAAGAACAATGGAGTGGGTTGTCATTTCCTTCTCCAATGCATGAAAGTGAAAAATGAAAGTGAAGTCACTCAGTTGTGTCCAACTCTTAGCGACCAAAGGAATGCAGCCTACCAGGCTCCTCTGCCAATGGGATTTTCCAGGCAAAAGTACTGGAGTGGGTTACCATTGTCTTCTCCACTGAGTCATGAGTGTAGCCCATATATATATATATATATATATATATATATATATATATATCAGTTCTGTACACATATACCTTAAATATTTATACACTATAGTAATATAATTATGAATTCAATAGAAAATATATGAAATTAAATGCACATACATGGCTTAGCAAAATAAAGTAGCTCAGTCATGTCCGACTCTTGTGACCCCATGGATTGTAGCCTACCATGGTCCTCCATCGATGGGCTTCTCCAGGCAAGAGTATTGGAGTGGGTTGCCATTTCCTTCTCCAGAGGATCTTCCCAGCCCAGGGATCGAACCCCAGTCTCCCTCATTGTAGGCAGACACTTTACCATCTGAGCCACCAGGGAAGTCTAATACATGACTTCATTTCAGTTCAGTCGCTCAGTCGTGACCGACTCTTTGCGACCCCATGAACTGCAGCGTACCAGGCCTCCCTGTCCATCACCAGCTCCCGGAGTTCACTCAGACTCATGTCCATCGAGTCAGTGATGCCATCCAGCCATCTCATCCTCGGTCGTCCCCTTCTCCTCCTGCCCCCAATCCCTCCCAGCATCAGAGTCTTTTCCAATGGGTCAACTCTTCGCATGAGGTGGCCAAAGTACTGGAGATTCAGCTTTAGCATCATTTCTTTCAAAGAAATCCCAGGGTTGATCTCCTTCAGAATAGACTGGTTGGATCTCCTTGCAGTCCAAGGGACTCTCAAGAGGCTTCTCCAACACCACAGTTCAAAAGCATCAATTCTTCTGCGCTCAGCCTTCTTCACAGTCCAACTCTCACATCCATACATGACCACTGGAAAAACCATAGCCTTGACTAAACGGACCTTAGACAGCAAAGTAATGTCTCTGCTTTTGAATATGCTATCTAGGTTGGTCATCACTTTTCTTCCAAGGAGTAAGCGTCTTTTAATTTCATGGCTGCAGTCACCATCTGCAGTGATTTTGGAGCCCCCTAAAATAAAGTCTGACACTGTTTCCACTGTTTCCCCATCTATTTCCCATGAAGTGATGGGACCGGATGCCATGATCTTCATTTTCTGAATGTTGAGCTTTAAACCAACTTTTTCACTCTCCTCTTTCACTTTCATCAAGAGGCTTTTTAGTTTCTCTTCACTTTCTGCCATAAGGGTGGTGTCATCTGCATATCTGAGGTTATTGATATTTCTCCCAGCAATCTTGATTCCAGCTTGTGCTTCTTCCAGCCCAGCGTTTCTCAAGATGTACTCTGCATAGAACTTAAATAAGCAGGGTGACAATATACAGCCTTGACATACTCATTTTCCTATTTGGAACCAGTCTGTTGTTCCATGTCCAGTTCTAACTGTTGCTTCCTGACCTGCATACAGATTTCTCAAGAGGCAGGTTAGGTGGTCTGGTAGTCCCATCTCTTTTAGAATTTTCCACAGTTCATTGTGATCCACACAGTCAAAGGCTTTGGCCTAGTCAATAAAGCAGAAATAGATGTTTTCTGGAACACTCTTGCTTTTCCATGATCCAGCGGATGTTGGCAATTTGATATCTGCTTACTCTGCCTTTTTGAAACCAGCTTGAACATCAGGAAGTTCACAGTTCACGTATTGCTGAAGCCTGGCTTGGAGAATTTTGAGCATTACTTTACTAGCATGTGAGATGAGTGCAATTGTGCAATTGTGCGGTAGTTTGAGCATTCTTTGGCATTGCCTTTCTTTGGGATTGGAATGAAAACTGACCTTTTCCAGTCCTGTGGCCACTGCTGAGTTTTCCAAATTTGCTGGCATATTGAGTGTAGCACTTTCACAGCATCATCTTTCAAGATTTGAAACAACTCAACTGGAATTCCATTACCTCCACTAGCTTTGTTCGTAGTGATGCTTTCTAAGGCCCACCTGACTTCACTTTCCAAGATGTCTGGCTCTAGATTAGTGATCACCTCATCATAATTATCTGGGTCGTGAAGATCTTTTTTGTGCAGTTCTTCCATGTATTCTTGCCACCTCTTCTAAATATCTTCTGCTTCTGTTAGGTCCAGACCATTTCTGTCCTTTATCGAGCCCATCTTTGCATGAAGTGTTCCCTTGGTATCTCTAATTTTCTTGAAGAGATCTCTAGTCTTTCCCTTTCTGTTGTTTTCCTCTATTTCTTTGCATTGATCACTGAGGAAGGCTTTCTTATCTCTTCTTTCTATTCTTTGGAACTCTGCATTCAGATGCTTATATCTTTCCTTTTCACCTCTCTTCTTTTCATAGCTATTTGTAAGGCCTCCGCAGACAGCCATTTTGCTTTTTTGCCTTTCTTTTCCATGGGGATGGTCTTGATCTCTGTCTCCTGTACAATGTCACGAACCTCATTCCATAGTTCATCAGGCACTCTATCTATCAGATCTAGGCCCTTAAATCTATTTCTCACTTCCACTGTATAATCATAAGGGATTTGATTTAGGTCATACCTGAATGGTCTAGCGGTTTTCCCTACTTTCTTCAATTTGAGTCTGAATTTGGTAATAAGGAGTTCATGATCTGAGCCACAGTCAGCTCCTGGTCTTGTTTTTGTTGACTGTATAGAGCTTCTCCATCTTTGGCTGCATAGAATATAATCAGTCTGATTTTGGTGTTGACCATCTGGTGATGTCCATATGTAGAGTCTTCTCTTGTGTTGTTGGAAGAGGGTGTTTGTTATGACCAGTGCATTTTCTTGGCAAAACTCTATTAGTCTTTGCCCTGCTTCATTCCGCATTCCAAGGCCAAATTTGCCTGTTACTCCAGGTGTTTCTTGACTTCCTGCTTTGCATTCCAGTCCCCTATAATGAAAAGGTCATCTTTTTTGGGTGTTAGTTCTATAAGGTCTTGTAGGTCTTCATAGAACCGTTCAACTTCAGCTTCTTCAGCGTTACTGGTTGGGTCATAGACTTGGATAACTGTGATATTGAATGGTTTGCCTTGGAGACGAACAGAGATCATTCTGTCATTTTGAGACTACATCCATTACTACATTTCGGACTCTTTTGTTGACCATGATGGCTACTCCATTTCTTCTGAGGGATTCCTGCCCACAGTAGTAGATATAATGGTCATCTGAGTTAAATTCACCCATTCCAGTCCATTTTAGTTTGCTGATTCCTAGAATGTCAGTGTTCACCCTTGCCATCTCTTCTTTGACCACTTCCAATTTGCCTTGATTCATGGACCTGACATTCCAGGTTCCTATGCAATATTGCTCCTTACAGCATTGGATCTTGCTTCTATCACCAGTCACATCCACAACTGGGTATTGTTTTTGCTTTGGCTCCATCCCTTCATTCTTTCTGGAGTTATTCCTCCACTGATCTCCAGTAGCATGTTGGGCACCTAATGACCTGGGGAGTTCCTCTTTTGGTATCCTATCATTTTGCCTTTTCATACTTGCTCACTCACAAATAAAAATAAACCTGTGTATGTGTGGAGTACATGTACATGCATATATGCATACATATTTGTAGATGTGTGCATAACATGTATACCATGTGTATCTCTCTCTCTCTTTTCTCCCATGCATGTGTGCATACACAGATACACACACATCCACACAAGGCTTCCCTTGTTGCTCAAACAGTAAAGAATCTATCTGCAATGCAGGAGATCAGGAAGAAGGGAATGGCTACCGACCCCAGTATTCTTGCCTGGAGAATCCCATGGACAGAGGAGCCTGGTGGACTACAGTCTTTGGGGTCACAGAGTCAGACATGACTGAGCAACTAGGGACTTTTAGAATATATATATATATATATATACACACACACACACACACACACACACACACACACACACACATATATATTTTAGGCAAAAAATTTAATACATTTCTATGTTTTTTTTTTTCATCACCAACACGATATGCTGTATATAGCTTAGAAGATAAAACATAGAAACACTGACTCTGAAGTCAGAATGATAATGGTTCTAGGTCTGATTCCCCCAAACTTCCTTTATCTGTGATCTTTGTCAAATTATGTAAGATCTATGAACAACAGTTACTCTACTTGTAACATTGGGTTAATAGTATCATCTTATTAGAATGCTATTGGCATTAGTATCATCTTATTAGAATCTTATTGGCATTAGAATCAACATTAAATATAAAGTGGCAAGCATGGTGCCAATAGGGTAAATTATTAATACAAATATATAGTGGTTAAGAGGTACAGCATGCTAATATGGTTAGAATTGGAGTTCTCAAAAAGAAAGAAGGTTCCTGCCTTCTTCACTCCCTGCCACCAAGGTGGATGGAAGATGCATGTAGTTTGACAAAGTTTCCAAATTATTCTTATATCCTCTTTCTATCTTCCCAGTAGAGAATTACTGGCATAAATAGTTTTTTTTTTTTTTCCAAAAGAGTAGAATGGAGGTTATGGTTTTGCAATACTCTTTATTAAGTCTCTTAGAAGAATTTTTTTTTTTGTTTACCCATGTATCATTCTGTGGTCTATATTATCTCAGGATGGCAATACATAAAATATAAGCAACAGGATATATTTGTTAACAAAACTAACTTTAGCTTCTGAATTGTATTTCAATTATTTTTCCATGAATAAACTATTTTTTCTGTTCTTTCAAGTTCCTGAGAAATTTTTAATTAGCTACCTGCGAAGGCGCTCCACCTGCCCATCCCATTTTTGGCCAGCTTATTAATCTCCTGGATTTGTCTCATGAAGTATTTATCCACAGTCTTTTCTGGTCTACACTTGGTATTTAGAAAGCTGGCATTTCTACTGCTTATTTCTGGACACTAATATTTAATCATAAAATCAGAGGAACTAGAGATGGTTGAAACCTAACAGTTCACTCTCCATTTGCCTGCCAAACCTACTGATGTTTTCCCTATCACTTGACATGGATTTTTATAAAACTGGTGACTTATCCACTAACAGAATTTTAAACGCCATATTTTTGCACATATATCAGAAATATCTATTATTTTATGTTAGTAGATATCTATATTTCATGTTATCTACTATTTAATAAACATAAAACAAATTTTATGATTATCCCATGTCTATTTATTTTGGATAAGTTATTTTGGATAACTTCACCTTTCATAGTAAGTGCATACATAGTAAGTGACACTATAAATATGCAGAATGCCCATATTACGAGCCACTGTGGTCCATTTAGTGCACCTCTTATTTCAATGAGCAAAATATAAGTCAAACAAATGGCTGAGACAGAGATGAACAGCCTATGCAGCCAAAATTTTAGATCCAACCCATAAGTATCACTACCAGCACTCTGTGATTTCTTGACAATAAAATACTTTCTCAAGATTTAAAAATGTGTTACTGAGTCTTATGGTCTTCTACTTCTTCTAAAGAGTAAGTTCTTCCATTTTAAAGCTTCTATCATATTCTTGAGAGACATGCTTCAGGTAGAAAGCTTATTAAATTTCAGATGTATGGTAGTAAATGGATTTAAAACATCAAAACCAATAAATAGTACAGTCACCTCCAAATATTTTCCTGCCTGTGACTCACTCCTGCCTTGAGCATTCATTGCACTTCTTAGGCTTCAGTCCACTAATAAACATCCCTGGAAGAGTATTTGGAAAATTACCTCAAATGTGACTTTATAAGATTTTTCTGATATTGGAATGTGGTTTATAAATGACCCCTTCATGTAGTGCTTATCATGTATTCACACAGGTAGAGAACATTTTAAACCAAAAGACATATTTTGGCAGGCTGAAGCATTGCCCAACCACAGAGCCATCCTGTGCCTTAGTCAAGGACTTGGGGCCATGAGTGAAAATACCTCCACTGATATCCATACAAATCCCTAGGGTTCTGATCTGAAAGCCAGATAATGGTGAATGCATACTGATCCCATTTTACTTTGCTGCTCCAGTTACACACACACACACACACACACACACACACACACAGAGTACTTTACTGAGATTCACCTTGACCTTATTCATTTTCCTGCACTATTTGTGCACCAATATAACTCCCCCACTTAACTGTAAATTATTTAACTTTGAGAGCAGATGCTATAATTTGTACCTCGACCTCCCTGCATTGTGCACACTGCATGTGATTTACAAACTCTAAATGAAGATACATTAAACACAAACCTTTAATAGAAATGATGGCAAGATTTCCTATAGTTCAAGGGCATACTCAACATAGGTGGTAAGGGAAATTACCTGTAATTTCAAAGGATTAAGTGGTCTCTGGGAAGTTTTATGTATCTTTAAGTTAGACAAGGTAAACTTCATACCTGACTATGTGAAGACATTGGCAAAGATTTTTGTGAACTGACAAGTTCCTCACTAGTTTTTAAAGTTTATAATCTCCTCACACCTCTAACCAACTACAGAATCTCAAACACATGTTCTTCAAATTAACATGCCACAGAATCATGTTTCCTTTGATGAATACTATTGCAATAGAACAATACATTCACCTTACATAACAGAGACTTTAAAAAATTGCCTGAGCTTTAGTGTGAGTGTATGGATAAAATTTAAATCTTGCTAAGTATCAACTCCATATGCCATCAGTTAATCTCTTTGTATCTCATTTTTCTCATCTACAAAATTGGGATAATAATACTATTATACTATAACAAGAATGCTTACTTTGTGAGGTTGCTATAAGCATAAGAAAATAAAACTTCTATTCCAATGCCTGGTACATGATAACTATACAATAATCAATAGTCACAATGATTGATGCCATACATCACAAAAGATACTAAGGTTTGAAACTGTTACCTCATTTTCTCTCTGATTACTTCTTAGTCTTCAAATAATTGTTTTACTTGGGCATGATAATGAGATAAAAACAATTTATTTATTTATGAATGCAAGAATAAAAACATTGCTTATTGAAGGACATGTTCCAACACTATCCTTTAAAAAGAGTTGAATTAAGTAGTGAAAAATTAGTTGAAGAGTAAACAAAGAGTAATCACCAAAAAAGATTTGCCATGTCATTGATTGCTTTATCTGAGATGACATCAGTGCCTTCCAAGATTCTTTGGACAAATTGTAGCAATCATGCCACAAGGAGATTCTACTAAGTAATTATAATTTTTTTAAGAGTTTTTAGATCATCTAAAGAAATTCAGTAAAAGAAAGGGTACAGCCTGTATATGTTGCCCTATTCTGAGTATCTGGTCTTAAAAATAAATTAATGGCCATAAATGCTTATTGCCAGAGTAAATGCTATGTACTCAATAGGTTTCCTAAGAAACTGAAAGCTAGAATGCAGCACTTTCCCTAAAGCAGTACTATAGAATGTTTATGAAACTTGTGAGATATGTCTCTACTGGAAGTCAAAAAATGCAAAAGTACATGAAAGCATTTATTCTGGACAGTGAAGGACAAATACAGAAAGAAATAAAAAACATTCCTATAAAGGTATATGTTGGCTTATTTTAGATCAGAAAAATCCGCAAGTATAGGAGTGAGCAAGAAATGTGACAAATCTTATCTTGGAATCACACAAAATGTGTTAATTCTTCAAATCATTTTTAGAAATCTTTTTAAAAAATTTGTCCAAAGTTATAATGCGGCTGTCATATTAATCCATATTGCATTTTTTATGTAGGGACTAATGATGAATTTTATCTTAATTTGGTATTGACTCTTTCACATCTGAAAACTTTTAAAAACATTGTTCTGATAATACACAAAACTAACTTTGCTATTTTTATGTTTCCAGAATTTTTTATTTAATAGGAAGAAATTATCACCTTTTGATTTTTGATCTTTCTTATACATTTGTTTCAGTTCTGTGTTCTTTCCCAAAAGGCTATTTTGCGGGAAAAGAGACAATTAATCAAACACACAATAGATACAGTATTCTTCAATACAAATTTCAGTGCCCAGTGAGTTTATTATATATATTTATATATTCTGATCAGTAAACATAGGGCAAGAATAGGAGTCTTTGTTAGTAGATATTCTGGTTATACTGAACAGAACCACAAACATCTCATTACAATTCTGCCAATCCTAATTAACCATTACCTGGGCAATCAATCAATAAATGTCATATAATATTTCTGTTAGAAAAATACTTAGTGGTCAACTATGAGTCAAATGCTATTTTAGCAACTGAGGAAATACATGATGAAATTCATGATTCCTGCTCTGATCTCATGAAACACATATTCTGGTAAAGAGAGAGAGTCAGTGAATAAGTAGCCAAATATGAATATAAAAATCTCAAAGAAAATCTGATGAAAAATATATTTCAGGCTAAATTTTATCACTAAAAGAGATAAAAAAGGGGTGTTTCTTTAAATGGTGTGTATGTATATATGTATTTATATTTAGATAGACATACACATATATTAATACATACATATGCATATGTGTACATTTTTAGAAAATAAAATATTCTTTATATATTGTTCTACCAACCTAAAGTTTTACTTTTTTGAGAGCTTTCAATATTTAAAAAATTTCCACAGTTTATTTCATGTTCAGCATCTCTCTAGTGCTCCTATGTGTAACTGCTTCTCTGCAATATTCTAAAAGAAATGGAATTGTAGATGTCAACAGGAGGTACACTTAAAATTTTGATATGTATTACCAACGGAGGTCCTTTAACAGAACTATTCCCCTGTACTATATGTACTAAATAATGCTAAACTATTAATTTTTGCCCACTAGGTAAGTGAGGTAATGAATATAGTATCCCTTTGTATGTTAGCTTGCATTTTCCTGCTTAGTGAATGTAAGCATCTTTTTCTTTACTTTAATAACTATTTTTTAAATTAATTTATTTGTTTTGATTGAGCTGTCTGTTTGGATCTTTTGCCCATTCAATCAGTTCAGTTCAGCCGCTCAGTCATGTCTGACTCGTCTCAGTCCCATGGACTGCAGCACTCCAGGCCTCCCTGTCCATCACCAAATCCCAAGGTTTACCCAAACTCATTAAATCAGTGATGCCATCCAACCATCTCATCCTCTGTTGTCCCATTCTCCTCTTGCCCTCAATCTTTCCCAGCATCAGGGTCTTTTCAAATGAGTCAGCTCTTCACATCAGGTGTCCAAAATACTGGAGTTTCAGCTTCAGCATCAGTCCTTCAAATAAATATTTAGGACTAATTTCCTTTAGGATGGATGGTTGGATCTCCTTGCAATCCAAGGGACTCTCAAGAGTCTTCTCCAAAATTACATTTCAACAGCATCAAGTCTTCAGTACTCAGCTTTCTTTATAGTCCAACTCACACCTACACATGACCACTGGAAAAATCATAGCTTTGATTAGATGGACCTTTGTTGGCAAAGTAATGTCTCTGCTTTTAAATATGCTGTCTAAGTTGGTCATAACTTTCCTTCCAAGGAGTAAGCATCTTGTAATTTCATAGCCGAATTCACCATCTGCAGAGATTTTGGAGCCCAAGGAATAAAGTCTGTCACTGGTTCCACTGTTTCCCCATCTATTTGCCATGGAGTGATGGGATCAGATGCCATGATCATGGTTTTCTGAATGTTGAGCTTTAAGCCAACTTTTTAATTCTCCTCTTTCATTTTCATCAAGAGGCTCTTTAGTTCTTCACTTTGTGCCATAAGGGTGGTGTCATCTGCGTATCTGAGGTTGTTGATATTTCTCCCGGTAATCTTGATTCCAGCTTGTGCTTCTTCCAGACCAGCATTTCTCATTATGTACTCTGCGTATAAGTTAAATAAGCAGGGTGACAATATACAGGCTTGATGTACTCCTTTTCCTATTTGGAACCAGTCTGTTGTTCCATGTCCAGTTCTAACTGTTGCTTCCTAACCTGCATATAGGTTTCTCAAGAGGCAGGTCTGGTGGTTTTGTATTCCCATCTCCTTCAGAACGTTCCACAGTTTATTGTGATCCACACAGACAAAGGCTTTGGCATAGTCAATAAAGCAGAAATGCATGTTTTTCTGGAACTCTCTTGCTTTTTCAATAATCCAACAGATGTTGGCAATTTGCTCTCTGGTTCCTCTTCCTTTCCTAAAACAAGCTTGAACATCTGGAAGTTCAGTTTATGTAATGCTGAAGCCTGTCTTGGAGAATTTTGAGCATTGCTTTACTAGCATGTGAGATGAGTGCAATTGTGTGGTAGTTTGAGCATTCTTTGGCATTGCCTTTCTTTGGGATTGGAATGAAAATTGACCTTTTCCAGTCCTGTGGCCACTGCTGAGTTTTCCAAATTTGCTGGCATATTGAGTGCAATACTTTCACAGCATCACTGTTTAGGATTTGAAATAGCTCAACTGGAATTACATCATCTCCACTAGCTTTCTTTGTAGTGATACTTTCTAAGGCCCACTTGACTTCACATTCCAGGATGTCTGGCTCTAGGTGAGTGATCACAACATCACGATTATCTTGGTTGTTAAAGATCTTTTTGTACAGTTCCTCTGTGTATTCTTGCCATCTCTTCTTAATATCTTCTGCTTCTGTTAGGTCCCTACCATTTCTGTCCTTTATTGAGCCCATCTTTGCATGAAATGTTCCCTTGGTATCTCTAATTTTCTTGAAGAGATCTCTAGTCTTTCCCATTCTATTATTTTCCTCTATTTCTTTGCATTGATCACTGAAGAAGGCTTTGGTATCTCTCCTTGCTATTCTTTGGAACTCTGTATTCAAATGAGTGTATCTTTCCTTTTCTCCTTTGCTTTTTGCTTCGCTTCTTTTCTAGCTATTTGTAAGGCCTCATCAGACAGCCATTTTGCCTTTATGCCTGTTACTCTTGGAATTTTATGCAATTTTTATCCATGTGTATGCATTTGTTACAAATATACACCACTTGTAAACAAATGATAAACATACGCTATGCACATCATGACACACTTACATGTGTTCTTATATGATCATATCTTAATACCTTTTAATACATAACCGAAGTATACATGTACAAAAATATGCATTTATAATGCCAATATAGTTTCCTCTACTGTTCTGTGTTTACATTGTTTCATTTTTACCACAGAAAGCTTAGTTACATATTAATTCATTACTTATGGCTTTAGTGTTGTACAGATTATTTGTGAATATAAATGCATTTTGTCTAATTCCTATTCTAATATTAAATAATAATAACCTATATTTTCTTTTAATATATTTATAATTTCCCTACATTTTGAAACTGAAATAACTGAAATTAGTTTTGTGAATTAGTTCAGTTCAGTACAGTTATCCACACAGTCAAAGGCTTTGGCCTAGTCAATAAAGCAGAAATAGATGTTTTTTTCTGGCATTCTCTTGCTTTTTCCATGATCCAGCGGATGTTGGCAATTTGATCTCTGGTTCCTCTGCCTTTTCTAAAACCAGCTTGAAGATCAGGAAGTTCATGGTTCACGTATTGCTGAAGCCTGGCTTGGAGAATTTTGAGCATTACTTTACTAGCATGTGAGATGAGTGCTACTGTGCAGTAGTTTGAGCATCTTTAGCATTGCCTTTTTTTTGAATTGGAATGAAAACTGACCTTTTCCAGTCCTGTGGCCACTGCTGAGTCTTCCAAATTTGCTGGCATATTGAGTGCAGCACTTTCACAGCATCATCTTTCAGGATTTGAAACAGCTCAACTGGAATTCCATCACCTCCACTAGCTTTGTTCATAGTGATGCTTTCTAAGGCCCACCTGACTTCACATTCCAAGATGTCTGGCTCTAGATGAGTGATCATGTCATCATGATTATCTGGGTCGTGAAGATCTTTTTTGTACAGTTCCTCCACGTATTCTTGCCATCTCTTCTTAATATCTTCTGCTTCTCTTAGGTCCCTACCATTTCTGTCCTTTATCGAGCCCATCTTTGCATGAAATGTTCCCTTGGTATCTCTAATTTTCTTGAAGAGATCTCTAGTCTTTCTCATTCTGTTGTTTTCCTCTATTTCTTTGCATTGATCACTGAGGAAGGCTTTCATATCTCTTCTTGCTATTCTTTGGAACTCTGCATTCAGATGCTTATATCTTTCCTTTTCTCCTTGGCTTTTCATCTCTCTTCTTTTCACAGCTATTTGTAAGGCCTCCCCAGACAGCCATTTTGCTTTCTTGCATTTCTTTTCCATGGGGATGGTCTTCATTCCTTTCTCCTGTACAATGTCACGAACCTCATTCCATAGTTCATCAGGCACTCTATCTATCAGATCTAGGCCCTTAAATCTATTTCTCACTTCCACTGTATAATCATAAGGGATTTGATTTAGGTCATACCTGAATGGTCTAGTGGTTTTCCCTACTTTCTTCAATTTAAGTCTGAATTTGGTAATAAGAAGTTCATGATTTGAGCCACAGTCAGCTCCCGGTCTTATTTTTGTTGACTGTATAGAGCTTCTCCAACTTTGGCTGCAGAGAATATAATCAATCTGATTTTGGTGTTGACCATCTGGTGATGTCCATGTGTAGAGTCTTCTCTTGTGTTGTTGGAAGAGGGTGTTTGCTATGACCAGTGCATTTTCTTGGCAAAACTCTATTAGCATTTGCCTTGCTTCATTCCGCATTCCAAGGCCAAATTTGCCTGTTACTCCAGGTGTTTCTTGACTTCCTACTTTTGCATTCCAGTCCCCTATAATGAAAAGGACATCTTTTTTGGGTGTTAGTTCTAAAAGGTTTTGTTAGGTCTTCATAAAACCGTTCAACTTCAGCTTCTTCAGCATTACTGGTTGGGGCATAGACTTGGATGACTGTAATATTGAATGGTTTGCCTTGGAGATGAACAGCGATCATTCTGTCATTTTTGAGATTGCATCCAAGTAATGCATTTTGGACTCTTTTGTTGACCATGATGGCTACTCCATTTCTTCTGAGGGATTCTTGCCCACAGTAGTAGATATAATGGTCATCTGAGTTAAATTCACCCATTCCAGTCCATTTTAGTTCGCTGATTCCTAGAATGTCGACGTTCACCCTTGCCATCTCTTCTTTGACCACTTCCAATTTGCCTTGATTCATGGACCTGACATTCCAGGTTTCTATGCAATATTGCTCTTTACAGCATCGGACCTTGCTTCTATCACTAGTCACATCCATAACTGGGTATTGTTTTTGCTTTGGCTCCATCCCTTCATTCTTTCTGGAGTTATTTCTCCACTGATCTCCAGTAGCATGTTGGGCACCTAATGACCTGGGGAGTTCCTCTTTTGGCATCCTATCATTTTGCCTTTCATACTGTTCATGGGTTTCTCAAGGCAAGAATACTGAAGTGGCTTGCCATTCCCTTCTCCAGTGGACCATGCTCTGTCAGACCTCTCCACCATGACCTGCCCTTCTTGGGTTGCCCCGCAGGCATGGCTTGGTTTCTTTGAGTTAGACAAGGCTGTGGTCCTAGTGTGATTAGATTGACTAGTTTTCTGTGAGTATGGTTTCAGTGTGTCTGCCCTCTGATGCCCTCTTGCAACACCTACCATCTTACTTGGGTTTCTCTTACCTTGGGCATGGGGCATCTCTTCATGGCTGCTCCAGCAAAGCACAGCTGCTGCTCCTTACCTTGGACGAGTGGTATCTCCTTACCGCCACTGTTCCTGACCTTCAAAGTGGGATAGCTCCTCTAGGCCCTTTTGCACCTCCTGTGATTTATGGGAGCCAATAATCTAATTTATTTATCTTCCTACCAATAGACTATTTACCCAGCAGTGTTTCTTGCCAGGGCACCATTTCCCCACCACTTCACACTTTAATGCACTAAATTGTCATGCGCCTGTCTCTGGACAACAATCTCTTTCTTTATTTCCACCCCAACATTATATCTTCTTAATTGCTTAATTTTTATAATAAGTTTTGAAATATGGTGGGTGATATGCTTGCTTCTTGAAAGGAAAGGTATGACAAACTAAGAGAGAATGTTAAAAAACAGGGACATCACTTTGTTGACAAAAGTCTGTATATTCAAATCTATGGTTTTTAACTCAACATTCAGAAAACTAAGATCATGACATCTGATCCAATCACTTCATGGCAAATAGATGGGGAAACAATGGAAACAGTGGGAGACTATTTTGGGGGTTCTAAAATCACAGCAGCCATGAAATTAAAAGATGCTTGCTCCTTGGAAGGAAAGCTATGATCAACCTAGACAGCATATTAAAAAGCAGAGACATTACTTTGCCAACAAACATCCATCTAGTCAAAGCTATGGTTTTTCGAATAGTCATATGTGGATGTGAGAGTTGGAAGATAAGAAAAACTGAGCCCCGAAGAATGGATGCTTTTGAACTGTGGTGTTGGAGAAGACTCTTGAGAGTCCCTTGGACTGTAAGAAGATCCGGTCAGTCCATCCTAAAGGAAATTAATCCAAATATTCATTGGAAGGACTGATGGTGAAGCTGAAACTGCAATACTTTGGCCACCTGATGCAAAGAACTGATTCACGAGAAAAACCCTGATCCTGGGCAAGATTGAAGGCAGGAGGAGAAGGGGCTGACAGAGGATGAGATGGCTGGGTGGCATCACTGATTTTATGGACCTACGTTTGAGTAAGCCCCAGGAGTTGGTGATGGACAAGGAAGCCTGGCATGCTGAAGTCCATGCAGACATGACTGAGCAACTGAACCGAACTGAACTGATGGTTTTTACAGTAATCATATATGGATGTGCGAGCTGGACCATAAAGAACGCTGAGTGCTGAAGAATTGAAGCTTTCAAAGTGTGGCGCTGAAGAAGACTCTTGAGAGTCCCTTGGATTGCAAAGAGATCAACCAGTCAATCCTATAGGAAATCAACCCTGAACATTCTTTGGAAAGGCTGATACTGCAGCTGAAGCATCAGTACTTTGGCCACCTGATATGAAAATCTACTCATTGGAAAAGACCTTGATTTTGGGGAAGTCTGAAGGCAAAATGAGAAGGAGATGGCAGAGGATGAGATGATTGGATGGCATCAGTGATTCAGTGGACATGAATCTGAGCAAATTTCAAGAGACAATGAAGGACAGGGCACCTCGTGTGCTTCAGTCCATGGGGTCATAAGGAGTCAGACATGATTTAGCTACTGAACAACAACAACAAAGCAAATCTTTTTCTTACCTTCTTTATCTTTTTAAAGTGTGCTCTCGGTTATTCTGCTATATTTCCCTTTCTTAAGAAAATTTATAAGGAGGACTTTGAGTTTCACGAATAACCTTAATAGGATTTTGATTACATTGCCAAATATTTACAGATTAATTTGGAGGAGTTTTCTTATCTTTACAATATTAAGCCATCCCATTCAGAATTTGGCTTAGCTCACCTTTTTTTAAAATCTTCTTTTATGTTCTTCAGTAAAATTTTATGGTTTTCTTATAAGTCTTATTTTTATTAGGGTTATCTTTATGAATTTTATAGTTTTGTGACTATTGTGAGGCAGATCTTATCATCTATTATACATTCTATTATTGCTAGCATATAGTAGAGCTATAGAACATTGCCTTTGCTATTTTTAATATAATGACATTTTCCTCCTCCTTTGAATAGTTATACAATTTATTTCTATTATTTCTTTCCAATATTTATGCTTTTTTAAATTAAGAAAAAATCTTTCTGGCTTGGTGAATAGACTAGGGTATCTAGTACAATGCTGATTAACAGTATGGTAGTAAACATTCTTTTCTTGTTACTAATTTTAAAGGAAATGTTTCCAATATTTCACCACTAAATGTGATGCTTGTTCTCTTGTTGTCTGGTAGATAAATTTTATTAAATCAAACAAGCTTCCTTTCATTTCTAGATTGCTAAGAATTTTACCGATTAATCTTAAAATCAGAATTTGGGGAAACATTTTATAAAACTGCTCTTAAACATGATCCACCACCCCCTCTCCACTCCAGAATCATTTAATGTAGTAAATTAGGTTTGTGCATTTTCTAGTGCTAAATAAGTCTTGTATTTTTGTAATAATACAAACTTGGTGGTGATATATTATTCCTTTCAATTTCTGCTGGAATTTATTTGCTAATAATTTGCATGTTGGCTAAGTTGCTTTAGTCATGTCTGACTCTTTGCAACCTATGGTCTGTAGCCTATGAGGCTCCTCTGACCATGGGATTCTCCAGGCAAGAATACTGGAGAAGGTTGCCATGCCCTCCTCCAGGGGATCTTCCTGACCCAAGGATGGAACCCGAGTCTCCTGCAGCTCCTACATTGCAGGCAGATTCTTTACTGCTGAGCTATCAGGGAAGCCCTGCTTAGATATTTACATTTCTGTTCATTAGTGTGATTAGCCTATACTTTCATTTTTTTCTGCTGTCCTTGATCAGTTATGTCTAGTAGTGGATTTTTCCCTTTTTATCTTTATAAAATGAGTTTAGAAGAATTATTTTTTCATCTAGTTTATATGAGGATCTTATTTTTTAAACTACCTTTTAGATAAGTAATTTAGACCTGACACTATTTTCAGGGATGAATGTTAGTACATGCCTTAACTTTATTTACTATTACTCGGTTTCTTACATATATATTTTTGATCCATTTTACATAACATATTCTCGGTCCATCAAGTATTTCATCTAAGTTTACAAGTTTGCTATAAATAAGACTGTATTTATTGTCTTTGTCATAGGTCATATTGGCTTGATCATTATTATATTTTTGTATTCTTCATATAAATAGGTAAGCCCAGTTTTTCATTTCTTGTCATTTTTTGTAGTTTCTTTTTATCTTGAAAAAGTTGTGTCTAATTTTTTACTATCTTATAAATTGTAACAAGGAAACTTTGATTTGTTGATAGTCTTTGCTTAATTTTATCATACTCACCCAGTTACCTATTTTTATTTGTGCTCTCTTTACTTTGGAGAAGAAAATTACAATTCAGCCTTATTCCGTTTTGTATGGTTCCAAATTATTATCTACTCAGACAATTTTTGAGAAGGGACAAAGGAAGAAAAATATCACTTTCAAAAGCTTCATGATTTTTTCTTTCCGCTTTCAGAAGCGTCATTGTCAGTCTAAGCTTATCTCCTCTTTTAGAATCTTACTGAACACTCTGGTAAGGAGTCAAAACACTCCAGCAGTGTGATTTTTCCTACCATTGTTCCCTAATTCTACAGCTTTAGTGGGTAATTCATCGGTGCTCAATGTACAAAACATGTGACAATTTAAACAACTAGTTTGCAGCCATCTGAAATAATCCTTTAAGTGACAGATTTAAATATTGGGCTTTCAGTTACCTTTACCCAGGTAGTTTTCTATTTTAGTATATTTCCTTTGCAAAACCCCGTTCCTTGTATTATACCTTGTAATTAAAACATGTATTTGTTCATTTAACAAAGACCTTACATGTGTGGCAGCTCCAGGACTATCCTTAAGCCAGAGTTCCATTTTATGTTCTCCGAGACTGTCTTGCTTCAAAGTCCTCTGTCTGTTGTCTTCATTCGCTCTCTTTAGTCTCACTGGCAGTGATATGGCTGCATCAGTTCAAAGTGTCATGTACAGTCACAGTCACAGTCACCATGTCGCTACTAGAGCAATCTTGATTTTGTGGTGTTAAGGATATATAGCTTTTCAGACACAGTGGTGAAGGTGAGAGGTGGGGAAGGTATTTTTGGGAAGGAAGTGGACAAAGAGAAATCTGCTATTGTCATTTGTTGTAATCATTCAATAATATTAAATGAAACCCCAGAAGATATAGAATTTAAAAGGAGATGATTTCTGCCTCTCATCAGAGGGATAGCATTATTTATTAGTATTTTTATTATTGATTCAGTTACTCTCCTATTATCTCCATCTAGTAATGTTGATCTCCAAAATTGTCAAATGTGAGCTCTTCCTCTTAAAATAGTTTTGGTTCCCTTACCTTGCCACTCTTACATGTGACTGAACAAGATTGCACTATTTTCAACATCACTAGAGACTCTTCATACCTCAAAGCAGCCATTTGTTTACAAACAGTCAAACCATAGTTTAAATTCTTTGTATGACAACATCAATAAACAAATATCCTATTTTTTGCTCAACAATTCTTAACTGATATAATTGTCCATTCGTCACAAAACTGCTTGACATCACCAGGAAAATAGTTGCCAATCAGACTCTCAAATCGATCAAGTCAGAATTAATTAAGGGTACTGAAGAGTTTATTGTTTACTTAAGGCCAAACATTTTGTCAACATGTTCAGGCTAAAAATATAGTCAGTTGTGTGAATGTCTAACTGTGAAATTATTTAAGAAAACAGATTTAGGAAAGTCCTTCTCTAGCCTGCTTCCATCTACAAATTCTGCATTGCTTAAACTCTGAGACTAAGTGATTCAGCAGCTCAGTTTCCTGGCTCAGAAAGCTTTCTGACTAGATTAGTTAAGCTTACCATTGTGCCTTTTTTCTCAGTTCCATCGAAATTTCTGATTTCTGCCTGAGATCTCAGCTCTGGGCTGTTTATTCCATCTTGATTTTAATTTCAATGCCCCGGTCTTCCTAATGGTTATGACTTTGGTAACTTTTGCTCAAATGGGAAACTAGAATGCACTCTCTAGACCACCTGCTTAGTTTCTAATCCTTGCACACTCTGTATTCCTAGGCTCACTGCTTCACCTTGTGCATGAGCTGTAGGGTACCTGCCTCAGGTTAGGCTAGTTCTATGCCTGTACTGTATTCCTACAACTCCAGGTGTTTGTACTTCAACTCTACAAATCACCTGCATCTCTATGACTCCTCCATGGTCTTATTGAACAGAATTAATTACATTCACTGAATTGAGCTAATAATTTAGGGCTTTGTTTCTCAATCCTGGCTGTAAATTAAAATATGAGGAGAGCTTTAAAAATCTTTTAAAAATAATAAATATATCAGCATCTCAGTCACAGGCATTTAAAAAAGTCTCTGGGTAATTATAATGTGTAACTTCTGTTGAGGACCACTGCTTCAGAGTAAAAATGAAACAGGTGAATTCAGGGAGCACATTTGGATTCCCTGTTTAAAGGGACTGGAATGCAACCTTGTGACATCCTCCTCATCTTTCTCACGGTGTCTATGCCTTCACCTTTTTTTTGTTTTCTCCCTAGATCACTCATAGACAATGTTTATAGGAGTCACATAAAAAAGAAGTAATGAGTGACCATAAATGGGGGAGGGAAGTAACAAGAGTTTCTGTTTTTATTCCCCCACTGCCTCACCTGAAACCTGGAATTACTAGCATGTCAGCTATAAAAGGCAAGCTCCTTAACTACAATATCCTGTATGAATAATATCCAGGAAGGAAATTTTAAATCCACCTCAGAATATAGAAGAGAGAAATAATTTATGAGTATCACTAGAGAGAAATAATTTGTGAGTAAGACACCGAGGAATACATATCATAATTTATTTTTATATCATGATCTTTGTTCAGACCACTGCAAACTCCTCTTCAGAAAGAGTGCATCAATTATGGGCAAGAAAGAAAAGGGAGACTTTAATACTAGAAAATATATCTTTCATACTTACTGTACGCTTATGCATTCCTACTGATAATAGATACTTTGTTGGTTCAAATCATTACAAGCTGTGAACCATGAAGAGAAATGAGCAATAAATAAAAAATCCTGCTTCTTTTAATAAAATGTCCCCATGTCACAGTTTAGGGAGTGCTTTGTAACCACAATGAGCTCAAATATGCTCTACGCAATTCTTGAAATGTAAATACTATGACTTCTTTAAATTAACTTTTGTAATGCCTTTAAAGTGCCTTATATTTCCATGATCAGAAAAGTTAGGTGGTGACTATATATACAGAAGTCATTGGATTGTTGATATATAATTAAACCAAACCTCCATATGTAGGGGTTTCCCTGGTGGTTAAGAGTTTACCTGACAGTTCAGGGGACACAGGTTCGGTCCCTGCTCTGGGAAGATCCTACTTGGGCAACTGGGCCATTGAGCCGAGAATACTGAGCCAGTGCTCTAGAGCACACACACACCACAGCTATTGAGCCCACCTGCCACAACTGCTTAAGTCTGTGCCCCCTACAACTCTGCTCCACAACAATAGGAGTCACTACAGTGAGAAGCCTGTGAATCACAGCTACAGAAAAGTCCATACAGCACGAAGACCCAGCACAGTCAAAAATAAACAAATATTTAGAAACAAACAAAAAATCTCTAGTTGTTTATGGAAAAGTCCTTGGAGTATGTATTAATAACAGTTAACGTTTATTGAGTACTTCCTACTGTTAGACATCTCCCTGAGATTTTAGACATACAAATTTATCCAAAACTAACAGCCTAATAAAATCAACTTTAGAAATGAGGAAACTGAGCAGAAATGTTAAGTGACTTGTACAACGTCAACAGCTAATAAGTGATAGAACTGGGATTTTGACCCAAACAGCAGAGTTCCAGAGTCCTTCTTTTTATCTACAGTGGTATACTACATTAGATTCAATGCTGCTATAAAAGCAATCATTATATTAGGACATTTGGATAGGATTATTAAAGTAGTTTCCAACTCCTAGTCTTGATAGGAGCAAGCTGCATTGTGGAAACTCTCATGTTCTTCTCACAGCTAAGCAGATGATATGGAATAGATGGTAATGATGTTGTGAAGGGCATGAAATTAGTTCCAATCATCAACACTCATAAAAGAGTTAGACTTAATAACCAAAGAGGTAAGGGATACAGCAATGCAAAAGTTATTCCTCTACCTAACAGCTCTTGAAGTCTAGTGGGGAGCAGACATTAACTAAAGATCACATACATATTAATTACAATAATGACAAATGCTAAAGAGTGGAGTGGCTACCAAATGCAAGAAGAACATATAGTTGGGCTTTTAACCTAGTCAGAGAAGGATGGAATACACTGAGAAAGTAACATTTAAGCTGAAAGATAAGCAGTAACTAATCCTACTCATAGGGCAAGAGAGTTTGAGATACAAGGGAATAGCATGTGGCATCTTGAAGGAGGAAAGGAGGAGTTCAGTCCCATTAGAATAAGATATTAATTGGGTATGGAAAGAAAATGCTAGAACTATTTGTATTCAGTTAAGTCAACCTCTAAAATGTTTATTATATTGTAGTTTTATAATGCATGCAGCATCAATTTATTAGTATTTACATATATACTATGAATAAATATGTGCTAATTATACTTGCATACTCAAGAAATTTTATTAATGGTCACAAAGAGCAAAAAATACTTGAGGACCAGTGGTTTAAGCAACTGTAAAAGGAACATTATGAGTAAACTCAGGGGTTGGTGGTGATGGGGAAGTGGAAGAGGGAATTAACACTGGATGACCCTGGAGACTTTCCACACAGGGCTTGGTGGGCCAAGTCAAGTATTCAGGGTTTAATAGCAAAGGGAAAGTTGAAAGGATTCTACCCATGAAATGCACATCTGTCCATCTGGTCATCAGTCTAAGATGGCTACCAATTATAACGATTTAGAAAAAGGTCAGAAGATACACAAAGGTAAGCTTAGAGTGGACTTGAAATCTGCCTTAATATTTATTTGGGTGCATGTTCTCTGTCCTTTTCCAATGAAAGCCATCTGTTATGGACTGATTGGTTGTAACCACCCCCCAACCCCCAGCCAAAACATCCCTCATGTTTAAATCCTTATCCCCAGTGTGATGATGTTGGGAAATGGGGCTTTTGACAGATAATCAGGTCATGAGAGTGGAGCCCAGTGATGGGATTAGTGCCCTTGAAGAAGAGATGAGACAGTTGACATCCTCTCTCTACTCTCTACATGTGAGGATATAAGGACAAGGCCATGATCTGCAAACCAAGAATGAGGTTCTCACTAGATGCTAGACCTGCCTGCTCATTGATCTTAGACCTCTTATCCTCCAGAAAACTGAGAAATGTTTCATATTTGTTTAAGCAATCCAGTCTATGATAATTTATCTTAGCAGGCTGAACTAAAACACCATGTGAAACATGGTTATTTAATTCATCACTAACCTCTTCTCCTTACATAAGCTGTTATATGCCCCTCCAACGGGACAGCAGAATATCTGGCGTATAGTAAACATAGTAGGTCAGGCAAAGTCTGTAGGTTAGGCATATGAATTACACAATGACCTCAAGTTTAGCACATTCCAAATGAATTTTATTTTCCTCATCCATGCTTGTTTACCTATTGTGCTAGGTAAAAAGTTCATTGGGTTTCTCTGCAACCTTTATGGGAAAACTCAAATGAACTATTTGGCCAACCCAATATAAATCTGATCATGGCATTCACACTTCTGCCACTGAAGAAGTGATTTCCTTTCCCTGAAATATGCTTCTTTTTTCTCTCCTAAAACACCTTGCGTCATCTTTAAGCTCTCAGATGTATAACTTTCTGTCACTTCCAAGTCAGAATTCATAGTTCTCTTTTTTGTGTCCTCAAAGACAATGCAATCCTCTTATTGCAGTAATTATTGCACATTACAGTTTCTTAGCTAGATTGCTTGATAGTCTTTAATTTTCTCAGGAATTTTACTGGTATTTCATATAGTTTTGTGGTAAAATAAAAGATAATGCCTATGGAGCACCTGGAATATTATAAGTTCCCAATAAATGCTAACTATAAATGTATCTATTTTACCTACTAACATGTCTAAGTTCCTCAGGGGTGCAGTTTCTGTATTCACTTACTAAATGAATAAATGTCTTTCAAACATAAGACTCTACACTTGCAGGTGATGTGGATAAATCTACATGTTCACATTTAGTGACTCATCTACATTTTATTTATCTGTTTGTTTACTTCTGTGTTTTTTTTCTTTTCTCATATTAATGCTGTCAGCATAAAAAGGACTACAGTTAGCACAGAAGGTAGAAATTTGGTAATAATCCTTGATTCCTTAGTTTTTCCTCTTCATCCCCTTAAATCCACCGGAAAATCTTACGGCTTTTTAACAACTATATCTCAGTTCTTCAGTTTAGATAGCAGAAATCATCTGAAAGAGTGTTAAAAAGAATGACATAGATTCTGACAGACTAACATAGACTAGGTCTTTGATTCAGAGCAAATCACTTAATTTCCAAATGTTGTATGTCATACTAAAAATTGAGAGAATGCATGAGTAAACAGTCTCTATTCTTTCCAACTTGATTACTACCCTTTTAGTGCAGGCAAACCACTATTTTTTTTAATTGTCATTGATTTTTATCTCCTTATTTCTACTTTGATCATTCTGTAATCAGATCCCCTCCCAGTGTTAAGAATAATTTTAAAATATAAATTAGATTATATTTCTTCATTACTGAAAACTATTTTATGACTTCTCATTCCATACAGAAGGAAATGGCAACCCACTCACTCCAGTATTCTTGCCTGGAGAATCCCAGGGATGGAGGAGCCTGGTGGGCAGCCGTCTATGGGGTCCCACAGAGTTGGACACAACTAAAGAGACTTAGCAACAGCAGCAGCAGCATTCCATACAGAGAGAAAAAGGGCTACAAGCCCTTGCCTTATGGTTTCTGCTCAGCCCTACTGCCTCCTATCATGCGCCTTCTTCTAACTCTTGCTGCTCTAAAAGTCTTTCAGCTCCTCAAAGATGCTGAGCTCATTGGCAGTTTAAGAACTGGTGCCCTCAGTGTTACTACAACTGTCCAGTAATGTCTTCCACCTATCTCTTCATTTGGCTGTTGTTCTTCTTCCCACAGGTTTTAACTGTCACCAACTTAGAGAGGGCTTCCCTGATCATTTTACCCAAAGGAGGGAAACTCTTACCATCATTTCCTATTAAAAGCTATTATTTCTTACTTTATAGCACTCAACACAGTTGGAAAATACGTAATTCATTCACTTCTGATCTTTTAAGAGTTATCTGCCACCAGTCTTGGTTTGGATATTCCTAGAAGTAGACCCTGAGTCAAAGATATACTTTTAAGTAGCTAATTTTGGATATTATTTTAGGAAGCACCAGTAAGAAAGTGTGAAACTGGAGGAAGGAAGCTAATTTAGGTACATTATTGAGCAGGCTGATGTTGTGGACAGCTGGAGGCTCAGCCCCAAAAGGGAAGTCTGGGGATAGGGTAGATACGCCTTAGAGTAGGGAGAGGGGACAGGGATGTTGTGTACCCAACCATATCAAACTGACTGAGGGTTGATCTTCAATGACAAATGAGCCAAGAGCGTTCCAGCAGTTTTCAGCAGCCAGAGAAACTGTTCAAGCAGATCTTTCAAGGCTTGAGAAGTGTGTGCAAGAATAATGAGCATGGGAAGAACGTGGATGTGACAACACTGGCAAGGGCTACTCTGCCTCTCCAGTGTCTAAGCTCCCCAAAGGCAGTGGCAGGAGTCTTGTTCAAGACTGTATATAACTGGGTACTTGGCATACAGTTGATGCTCAGCAGATTAAAATGAAGGAGCAGAAATAGGGCAAGTGGCTAAGTTATACTTTATAATACAGAATTTAATTAGGTTAATAAAGTTGGTTCAGATTTAATCTAGATCCTGTTCACCAGAGGAGAATCAGACAGATCAACTCTGTGATGTAATAACCAGAGCTAAACCTAGTAATGACTCATTTATGTTACAAATCTTTATTTAATTCCTAGAGCAGCCATATCTAAACATCGCAAACTGGATAGCTTAAAACAATAAAAGTTAATTGTCCCAGAGTACTGGAGTCTGGAAGTCTGAAATCAAGTTATCAGTAGGGCCATCTTCACTCTAAAATCTATAAGGAAATCCTCCCTTGTCTTTTGCTAACTTCTAATGGTTTGCTTACAATCTTTAGCATTCCTTGGGAAGCAGCTACATAATTCCAGTCTTTGCCTTTGTTATCATACAGTGTTCTCTCACATGTGTCTGTTTGTAAGGACATCAGTCATATTGAATTAGGGCTCCACCATGGACAGGGAGGCCTGGTGTGCTGCGATTCATAGGGTCGCAAAGAGTCGGACACGACTGAGCGACTAAACTGAACTACTGCATTCTGATTTCATTTTTCCTTAATGATCTATATCTGCAACAATCCTATTTTTCAATAAGGTCACTTTCAGAAATATTAGGGTTTAGGACCCCAACATCTCTCTCTCTGTCTCTTTTTGAAGGACACAGTTTAACCCACAATGGTATCCTTGAAATTAAAGTCTAAGGAAAAGCTAATTATAGAATAAAAATAATGTTGTTGTGTTCAAGTCTCAAATCAGCCTTCAAAGTCAACCAAAAAACATGTGTGTTCCAGGAAGGGAAAAAAGAAAGCTTTCTGGATTTTGAGTGGTCCAGACTCACATACAATGTACCGGTATATTGGTTGCATGTCCGCTTGCCAGGAGGCAATCTGGTCTGTGCAGTTCTGTTTCCAGAGGGACAATGCAGAGAACATGCGGAAAGACAGGCCAAGTTCAAGGGCAGTTCTGGGATTCCCCCTGTGATCTCATTAAAGAAATAGCTCTAGGGCTTTCCCAGAAAAACAAACAAACAAACAAACAATAATTTCTTTACTCTTACTCCTAAATCATCACATGCTACCCACCATGTTTTCAGAAATCAGATATACTCGGAATTATTTCCAAAAACCATTACTGCAGATAATTACTTTATGCTTGTGGAGTATATCAACTGTGTCTATAAAGCTTATTAGAGAAACAAACAGAAATACTTACCTTTACAGTTACTTATATATCAGGTGTTTTTCTATCTGCACATGTAATTTCCATAAACTCTGACAATAAAAGGCTATCTTGTACTTAGCTGCTAAGAATCTTTTTGTCACTCTGTAAAACAGTGAAATGTTTGATCACAGACTTCAACTTCTCTTAGAAATCAGTGTAACACAACAGCTAAAAGACTCTCATTGCAAAAGAGACACAATTCTACTTACTATAAAATGCCAAAGTCCAATCTTATTCCATAAGATTGCTGTGATCATTCTAGTTGACCATTTAACACACAATTTTCAAGCAAATGGTACAGTCTCTCTTCTCTAAATTATGAACAGCAATATTAAAAACAATATTAATATGTTATTATATAGGCAGAAAGATGTGATGAGCAAAATCAACACCCAATACTCAGAAATTTTATTAACTCAGACTTGTTTGTGTCAGATAGCCAATATCTCTTCCCACATATTCATTAATCTAAATTTTATGAATCAAGTGGTAAAATTATCTTGAATTTGAAGGTAAGTATAAACCTTACCATAATTTACATCTTCAACGATTAAAATAGCTCAAAAGTAATACTCACATGAAAATAAATACTATATTTGAACGCAATTTTGCATGTGAAATGAATGAGTTTATTCAAAAGTAAAATTTTACATTTGCATGCCACTTGATTTAAGTGTACAAAAGACATGAAATGCTTATAGAAATGAAATAATCCTTATGAAAAATAAGCTGTACTATAACATTTAAAAAGAATCTTATTTTCTCCACTACCTAGGAAAAAAAAAAGATTAGAGGTTAATGAACAGAAAGAGAAAGGTGGTGATTTTACATAATATCTATGGTATTTTATAATCCCTCACCTCTCTTTACTATAAACATTTCATCTTCTATCCCCCTACAGTATTTATATGTCATAGATAAGCATAATATTAAAAGTACAAAGAAAAAATCTCATTTCATCCTTAATCCCATAGATAACCACTGAAATAGTTTGATATATATTTTCTAGAATTAGGAGTGCATATATCTCTACACGTAACTTAGTGTGCAATTTCTAGGCTTATTTTTGTATATGGTTTCCTAGATTTAGTTGATAGTGGAAATATTATTTGAAATAAAATTTTTCTATATAACAATGCACCCTCCCTCTGTTTCATGTAAAGACTGAGAGGGATTATTTCTCAACTTCATATTCCACTGAAAATATTATATAACATTCACTTTATTAGATACTAATTCTGAAATTAAAAAAAATATATCTTACCATATCTAGACTTTCCATTATGGGGAGTTGAACACAAATTTCTCTCTTGCAATTGCAATTGGGATTTGCTTTGTTTCTAAGGGAAGTTGCTTTGAATCATTTCCAATTTGCAGTGATGGCTGTGAATCATAGTGACCATAATGGCTGTCACCTCACTTGAGACTGATTTTATTTAACTCACTAAGGAGAGAAGTAGAAGGATGACAAGCAGGTTCAAAGAAAAGAGAATTTGAAAAATGAAATTTTTACAATCTAGTGAGGGAGGTAAGGAGAGAGTACAAAAATATAAATCAGATTAATGGCTACAAGGCAAAACAACAGCAAACAAATAAACCACAACTTATCAGTAAAACCATATCTAGTAAGTTTCACAGAACCAATAAGTTTTCTGAGTCCTAACCTATTGTGTATTGCTAACCTATTGTAGTCCTAACCTATTGCTTATTTAACTTATATGCAGAGTACATCATGAGAAATGCTGGACTGGAAGAAACACAAGCTGGAATCAAGATTGCTGGGAGAAATGTCAATCACCTCAGATATGCAGATGACACCACCCTTAGGGCAGAAAGTGAAGAGGAACTAAAAGCCTCTTGATGAAAGGGAAAGAGGAGAGTGAAAAAGTTGGCTTAAAGCTCAACATTCAGAAAACGAAGATCATGGCATCCGGTCCCATCACTTCATGGCAAATTGGTGGGGAAACAGTGGGAACAGTGTCAGACTTTATATTTGGGGGCTCCAAAATCACTGCAGATGGTGACTGCAGCCATGAAATTAAAAGACGCTTACTCCTTGGAAGAAAAGTTATGACCAACCTAGATAGCATATTGAAGAGCAGAGACATTACTTTGCCGACTAAGGTCTGTCTAGTCAAGGCTATGGTTTTTCCAGTAGTCATATATGGATGTGAGAGTTGGACTGTGAAGAAGGCTGAGCACTGAAGAATCGATGCTTTTGAACTGTGGTGTTGGAGAAGACTCTTGAGAGTCCCTTGGACTGCAAGGAGATTCAACCAGTCCATTCTGAAGGAGATCAACCCTGGGATTTCCTTGGAAGGAATGACGCTGAAGCTGAAACTCCAGTACTTTGGACACCTCATGCGAAGAGTTGACTCATTGGAAAACACTCTGATGCTGGGAGGGATTGGGGGCAGGAGGAGAAGGGAACAACAGAGGATGAGATGGCTGGATGGCATCACGGACTCGATGGACGTGAGTCTGAGTGAACTCTGAGAGTTGGTGATGGACAGGGAGGCCTGGCATGCTGTGATTCATGGGGTCACAAAGAGTTGGACATGACTGAGCGACTGAACTGAACTGAACCTATTGGGTAAACAAACTTCTAATCTTCTAAAGTAGCAGATAAACCCTGGGTGTAGGTTTATAAGAAATTCCCTGGTATGTAGTATAAAAGACTTAAGTTTTGGACATTTGTCTTACTACCATTAAAGTTTATTTTGCTTCTCTGAGATACAGTGTCTACCTATCTTAGTAACATCAATTGAAAACCAAGGTCATCACAATTTTTTAAAATTTTTATAAGTTTAGACTATCAAAGGTAATTTGATAAAGATTTTTGAAACATATTTGTATAATATTTCATTTTATGGATGTTCTGTGTGTTAGGAAATACTTGACCCACTTATGGACATTTAAGCTATTTCCATTTTAACTAATTCTCAATGAATAGTTTCATCACTTTAACCTTACATAACTCCATGTACATAAATTCATAAGCTAATCATACAAGTGGAATTGCTACTTCAGAATTTATATACATTTAAATGTTATAAACTTAATTGTCAATTTTTCTCTATATAAAGTGTATTTTTGCCCTTACAAGAAATCACAGATATATTTAAATAGCCATTTGGGACACTTGTTTTGTTGTATGTTTTTACATAATTAAAAGATTACCTATCTTCAGGTCCCTGGTCATTATTATTTGAGAAGAAAGAGCAATGAAAAATGAAGGGGGGAAGTTCCAGGGAGTTCAGAAAAAATCAGAAAGCAAACAAACCAATGAACAAATAATGAATTTAGATAGAAAGGCATGGAGATTTCCAAAGACATGACAGAAAATATTAGCTAGGAACTAAGAGTTATTTGAAATTTAACAGTTATTTGAAACTTATGAGAAAAATAAATTGCAAATAATGCAGTTCCCAAAATGATTGGAGATGAGGTTTTGGCTAAACTGAAAGCTGAAGGTAATGGAAAGAAAAGTTAGAGACCCCTTCCAATGGCTGATTCATTCAAAAAGCATTTAATTGTTAACTATAAATGAAGATCTCTGCCAGTAAGGGAAGGAATCTTCAGTAGTTAAAGAAAAAAAATGGGCAGAGAAGAGTGTGGATCTAAGTGTGAAGTAGAGAAAAATATTCTAACTTTTGGTTCAAGAATTTTAAGATAAGGAACTGCTTTTGCTTGGGACTAAAATTGATGATAGGGAATGGAAGCTCATGAATTCAGTGTCATGGATTGAAAAGGAATAGTAAAATAAAGAGATAAATTGTGTTTCGTGTACAAGAAGAGGGACTGACATATGAAGAGGAGAGAAAAGAACTTGCTCTTAGGAGAGAAGGAACCAGACAATATAGAAACTTGAGTCTGCAAAAGAAAATGATCAGTTAAGAACTGACATTAAAGTAGTGACTAAAAGACTTTAAGAACTAAGAGCTAATATATACGATTCAATTTTGAGTTTCAGTTGTCTAAAATCTTCAGAAAGACTATTCTGCATGCTTGGGGCTGGTGCATGGGGATGACCCAGAAAGATGTTATGGGGAGGGGAGGTGGGAGGGGGTTCATGTTTGGGAATGCATGTAAGAATTAAAGATTTTAAAATTTAAAAAATAAAAACTAAAAAAAAATTAAAAAAATTAAAAAAAATAAAATAAAAAAAAAAAATAAGAGAAAATTAGGACTAGGAAATGAAAAGCAAGTGAGACTGAAAATTCCGCAAAAGCAGAAACTCTAAGTTAGAGGTAACCGTGAGATTTTTTAATTATCAGAAAACATGGAGATATCTTTGTTCAACATTCCTCAATTGCTCAATATTACTAAAACAGGATGGCACCAGTTAGCACCCAGATATGCAAGAATTCATCAAGAGTTTAAAAATAAACCGCAAATGTAGAAAATAATATGTTGCAAGAGAAAGGGCAGTGAACTAAGAATTGGATGATCTAGTTCCAATATTTCATTGTCTTCCTCTGATAGTAGTTTATTCTTGAGCCAATTTCCTCACTGGTAATAGAGGCATAATAACATCTATCTATCACTGAGTAGTTGTGAACAACATACACACACACACACACACACATATATACACACATACACATGCACAGACATATATATATATATAGAGAGAGACATATATATATATGTAGGTGTGATGTGTGTTTGTGTGTATGCACAGACATATATACATATGTATATATATATATATGTAGGTGTGATGTGTGTTTGTGTGTATATAAAATCTATAAAGTGTAAGCATATAAAGTTTGTATAAAACATAATACTCATATTTAAAATACTACCACCCAAACCCCAAAGTCCTACTGAGTAGCTCAGGGAACTATATTCAATATCCTGTGATAAACTATAATAGAAAATAATATAAAAATATATATGCAGCTGAATCACTTTGCTGTACAGCAGAAACTAATACGTTGTAAGTCAACTAGGCATCAATAAAATTAAAAAAATATTATCACCAATAATAATTACATTTGTATTTCCATATTTAGAGCAAAAGAGTGTATATCTTTCACCATATCTAGATAGAACTAAAATGTATTTTGACTCCCACGTTTACCCCTAGGAGTTTCCAGATCAAAGAAAGACACTCAGAAAGGTTTTCTAATAAAAAAGAATGAAGATTTTCTAATTAGTACTGGCGCCTTTGCAGAAGCACCACCATGATAACCTGAGTTGTTTTTGAAGCCCTTTGAAGAAGGAGATTCAGTATTTATCCTCCATACACTATCCAAGGGTTAAGAGGCATCAACATTCCCAAGCTTTCTTCTTTCAAATTCTGTTCCCTTGGGCATTTTAAGGTTATTATTAGTCATACTCTTTCAAAATTAGACTTCAGAACCAAATGGCTTTTATTTACATTTTAATGCTATATTATCTGTTCCCCTTAGTTTGAAAATCAAAACAATTCTATTTAAGAAGGGTTATTTCTCTGTACAAATTCAATATACAATCCTTGTTCCCCTCTGAGGTATCTTAGAGTCTGGCTTTGTTTTCTAGATGTTCATATAATTGTCACAGCAATACTCTTGAAACTTGTTTTATCCCTGTACAAATTAAACAGAAACTAAATAAGCTCTGTGAATTAAAACAATCCTCCAGATATGCAAACACTTCCTGTGGGAATATTAAAAGATTTCCTTTTTTTTTCTTTAAAGCAGAATTACATTAGATTACAATAAAAATAAATGAGAGATGGGATTTAATCAACACTATCATCCTTGAAACAAAGAAAAACAACTAGATATCAAACTTCCTTGTACATTCCTCTTTGTACACTGTCTTTAGCATTTCAAGAATGATGACAAACTCTACAACTTTTACAGCACTAAAGATGGAAGACAATTCACACTTCTTCATAGCCAGAAAGAATTCTGAGGGAGCAGCATAAATGGTTGGGAATCCCTCCTGATCAGTCTTCCACCGACTTTGAGAAGCTTCATCTCAAAAAAAGGATCAGTTCAGTTCAGTCACTCAGTCCAGTCTGACTCTTTGTGACTCCATGGACTGCAGCACACCAGGTTTCCCTGTCAATTATCAATTCTCAGAGCTGGCTGAAACTCATGTCCATCGAGTCGGTGATGCCATGCAACCATCTCATCCTCTGTCTTCCACTTCTCCTCCTGCCTTCAATCTTTCCCAGCATCAGGGTCTTTTCCAATGAGTCAGTTCTTTGCACTAGATACCCAAAGTATTGGCGTTTCAGCTTCAGCATCAGTAGTTCTAATGAATATTCAGGATTGATTCCTTTTAGAATGGACAATTTTGATCTCTTTGCAGTCCAAGTGACTCTCAAGAGTCTTCTCCAACACCACAGTTCAAAAGTACAAATTCTTTAGTGTTCAGCTCTCTTTGTAGTCCAACTCCCACATCCATACATGACTACTGGAAAAAAACGTAGCCTCGACTAGATGGACCTTTGTTGGCAAAATAATGTCTCTGCTTTTTAATATGCTGTCTAGGTAAGTCATAGGTTTGCTTCCAAGGAGTGAGAATTTTTTAATTTCATGGCTGCAGTCATCATCTGCAGTGGTTTTGGAGCCCAAGAAAATAGTCACTGTTTCCGATTGTTTCCCCATCTATTTGCCATGAAGTGATGGGACTGGGTGCTATGATCATAGATTTCTGAATGTTGACTTTTAAGCCAACTTTTTCACTCTCCTCTTTTATTTTCATCAAGAGGCTCTTTAGATCCTCTTCACTTTCTGCCAGAAGGGTGGTGCCATCTGTGTATCTAAGGTTATTGATATTTCTCCTGGCAGTCTTGATTCCAGCCAGTGCTTCACCCAGCCTTGCATTTTGCATAATGTATTCTGCACAAAAGTTAAATAATCAGGGAGGCAATGTACAGCCTTGACATACTCCTTTCCCAGCTTGAAACCAGTCTGTTTTTCCATGTCCAATTCTAACTGTTGCTCCTTGACCTGCATATAGATTTCTCAGGGGGCAGGTTAGGTGGTCTGGCATTCCCATCTCTTGAAGAATTTCCCACAGTTTGTTGTGATCCACACAGTCAAAGGCTTTGGCATAGTAAAAAAGCAGAAATAGATGTTTTTCTGGAACTTTCTTGCTTTTTTGATGATCCAACAGATGTTGGCAATTTGATCTCTGGTTCCTGTGCCTTTTTTAAATCCAGCTTGAACATTTTGAAGTTCACGGTTCACGTACTGTTGAAGCCTGACTTGGAGAATTTTGAGCATTACTTTTCCAGCATATGAGATGAGTGCAATTGTGTAGTCATTTGAACAGTCTTTGGCATTGTTTTTCTTTGGAATTTGAATGAAAACTGACCTTTTCCAGTCCTGTGGTCACTGTCGAGTTTTTCAGATTTGTTGACATATTGAGTGCAGCACTTTCACAGCATCATCTTTCAGGATTTGAAATAGCTCAACTGGAATTCCATCACCTCCACTAGCTTTGTTCATAGAGATGCTTCCAAAGGCCCACTTGTCTTTGCATTCCGGGATGTCTGGCTCTAGGAGAGTGATCATACCATCATGGATATCTGAATCGTGAAGATCTTTTTTTGGATAGTTCTTCTGTGTATTCTTGCCACCTCTTCTTAACATCTTCTGCTTCTGGTAGATCCATACCATTTCTGTCCTTTATTTTGCCCATCTTTGCGTGAAATTTTCTCTTGGTATATCTAATTTTCTTGAAGAGATCTCCAGTCTTTCCCATTCTATTGTTTTCCTCTATTTCTTTGATCCCTGAGAAAGGCTTTGGTATCTCTCCTTGCTATTCTTTGGATCTATGCATTCAGATAGGTATATCTTTCCTTTTCTCCTTTGCCTTTAGCTTTTCTTCTATTGCCCTATTTGTAAAGCCTCCCAGACAGCCATTTTGCCTTTATGCGTTTCTTTTTCTTGGGGATGATCTTGATATTTGCCTCCTGTACAGTGTCACAAACATCCATATATAGCTCTTCAGGCACTCTGTCTATCAGACCTAATCTCTTGAATTTGTCACTTCCACTGTATAATTGTAAGGGGTTTGATTTAGGTCATACTTGGATGTGCTAGTGGTTTTTCCTGCTTCCTTCAATTTAATTCTAAATTTGGCAATAAGGAGTTCACGATCTGAGCCATAGTCACTGTTTTTTTTTTTCTGACTGTATAGAGCTTCTCCATTTTTGGCTGCAAAGAGTATAATCAATCTGATTTCAATATTGACCATCTGGTGATATCTCTGTGTAGAGTCTTCTCTTATGTTGTTGGAAGAGGGTGTTATAACCACTGCCTTCTCTTGGCAAAACTCTGTTAGACTTTTACCTGCTTAATTTTGTACTCCAAGGGAAAATTTTCCTGTTATTCCAAGTATCTCTTGACTTCCTACTTCTGCATTCCACTTCCTTGTAATGAAAAGGACATCTTTTGAGGGTGTTAGTTCTAGATGGTCTTGTAGGTCTTCATAAAACCATTCAACTTCAGCTTCTTCAGCATTTCTATTTGGGGCATAGACTTGGATTACTGTGATACTGAATGGTTTACCTTGGAAACGGACAGAGATCATTTGGTCATTTTTGAGGTTGCATCTAAGGTTTTGAGGTTGCATTTCAGACTCTTTTGTTGACTATGAGGGATACACCATTTCTTCTAAGGGATTCTTGCCCACAGTAGTAGATATAATTGTCATCTGATTTAAATTCACCCATTCCTGTTCATTTTAGTTTGTTGATTCCTAAAATGTCAATATTCACTCGTGCTATTTCCTGTTTGATCACTTTCAATTTACCTTGCTTCATGGACCTAACATTCCAGGTTCCTACACAATATTGTTCTTTACAGCATTGGACTTTACTTCTATCACCAGACACATCATCAACTGGGTGTTGTTTTTGCTTTGGCTCCATCTCTTCATTCTTTCTGGAGTTAGTTCTCCACTGATCTCCAGTAGCATATTGGGCACCTATCAACCTGGGGAGTTCCTCTTTCAGTGTCCTATCTTTTTGCCTTTTCAAACTGTTCATGGGGTTCTCAAGGCAAGAATACTGAAGTTGTTTGCCATTCCCTTTTCCAGTGGATCACATTTTGTCAGAATACTCCATCATGACCCATCTACCTTGGGTGGCCCTACACAGCATGGCTCATAGTTTCATTGAGTTAGACAAGGCTGTTGTCCATGTGAACAGTTTGGTTAGTTTTCTGTGATTGTGGTCTCATTCTGTCTGCCCTCTGATGGAGAAAGATAAGGGGCGTATGGAAGATTCCTGATGGGAGAGACTGACTGAGGGGAAACTGGATCTTGTTCTGGTGGGTGGGGCCATGCTCAGTAAATCTTTAATCCAAATTTCTGTTGATGAGAGGGGCTGTGTTCCCTCTGTGCTGTTTGACCTGGGACTAAACTATGGTGGAGGTAATGAAGATAATGGCAACCTCCTTCAAAAAGTTCCGTGCATGCACTGTGGCACTCAGTGCCCCCAACACTGCTGGAGGCCATCGCCAACCCATGTCTCTGCCAGAGACTCCTGGACACTCACAGGCGAGTCTGGGCCAGTCTCTTGTGGGGTCATTGCTCTTTTCTCCTGCGTCCTGGTGAGCACAAAGTGCTGTTTGTGAAGCATCCAAAACAGAATGCTTCAGCTTATAATGACTGTTTCAGAAAGCTTGACTCTGTCAATGGAAGAGGGGAAAACACATCCACTACTGCTCTGGTACAAAGATTGTTTTCTCTGTTAACCTGATTTTTTAATTTTTATGTCATTTAAGATTTCCTCCACCCATTTTCAATCACCAATGAAGCGAACAGGTGTTACTGAATATGGAACTGGCTGATGACCAGAGCCTGTTCCGTGAAGCCCTAAATATCTTATGTAGAGTGACTTACATTACTTCAGAGTCAGCCTCACTAATAATGATTCCTATTTGTAAGGCATAATTCTTTTATACTACGGGAAATGCTTTACATTGATCTTCTTTATCATTGATTTATCATTGATCCTTGCAGCACTTTTGTCAGAGGGGTGAATCATTCCTCTTTGGGCAGAAAACGGTGGAGCTTTCAAATGATAGCCATAAAATAACTCATTGTACCTAAACTGTGATTTATACACCATCAGTGTTGGTGATAACAAGAAATTCATGTTATTAAAGAGTGCTATTACTCACTGCCTAAGAGCTTTGTGTCGGTACTGTTTATAACAAAGTCCTCCTGCTAAACACCCATTTTCAACAGGAAGTTTGTTTCTAAAGTAAATGTCTTCAAACTTTATTGCATCCAACCTCAAGTGATCTGTTGTGAATGTGGTCATTGTCAACATGCGCAGAAGGCCTTAAAAACCACAAATGCACAAAGTCTGCTCTTTGCCATGATTTATATTTCGCCAGAGTTGAGGTTGCTATTTGAAGATTTATATTGATTTTGGAACTTCATTATTTCATGAATGAACCATGTCAAATAAGAAAGATGATGGTCATCTTGTTGTGGAATAAACATGGGGAATCAAAATCTGGGTCTAAATGCTGGAGTAGCTACTTGTAAAGTACATGGATTTGATTATGTTTTTTAAAAGTATTCCTAGGTTTTGAGTAAATTGCTTCTAAGGTCCTTTGCAGGTTTCAAATACCATGACTCTGAGAGATTCAACTTACTGGTTCCTGGCATTGCAAAGTACACTCTTGAGCCTAGTGCTTAAATTTTTTGTGCAATACATGGGGAAGATACAAGATACTAACAAATTCTAAAATCAGTGTGTTAAAGCAGTCTCTCACTTTGGTGGAAATAAAAATAAAAAAACACATCAGAGCGAGAAAAAATAATTTTTAAAAAATCCTTAATTTATTGCTACATGATGAATACCCTCATCACTAAGAGGAATGTCCATGAGTCTTCAATCTATTTGCAGAAGACTGATTTGACTAAGGCAGTCCAGTCAATAAAAGTGTCACAGAAAAAAAATTAATAATTAGTTTAAGGAACTTGTAATTATGATCATTATACACTGCTTCTTTTGTTAAGCCAGAAGGGCTAAATTTTAGAATATGCACTAGAGATTCAGCCATATGTCACTCGTTAAAGTTAATGGAAATGACAATCTCATCTTGTCCATCACACTGTACTTTATGTCTAAAATTTACTCAGAGGAATTCTAAGTGATTTCCCTTCCTTTTCATCAAAATTTTCTGTATTTTTTTTAAATTAGTACCTACTTTAAAAATATATGTATATATACATATAAATATCATCTTGGTCATATTGATGAATATGGTCCTCATTTATTTTTCAACTTCATACCTCAAACTGTTCAGTTCAGTTCAGTTCAGTCGCTCAGTCGTGTCTGACTTTTTGCGACCCCATGAATCGCAGCATGCCAGGCCTCCCTGTCCATCACCAACTTCCGGAGTTCACTCAGACTCACGTCCATCGAGTCGGTGATGCCATCCAGCCATCTCATCCTCTGTCATTCCCTTCTCTTCCTGCTCCCAGTGCCTCCCAACATCAGTCTCTTCCAATGAGTCAACTCTTCGCATGAGGTGGCCAAAGTGCTGGAGCTTCAGCTTTAGCATTATTCCTTCCAAAGAAATCCCAGGGCTGATCTCCTTCAGAATGGATTGGTTGGATCTCCTTGCAGTCCAAGGGACTCTCAAGAGTCTTCTCCAACACCACAGTTCAAAACCATCAATTCTTCAGCACTCAGCTTTCTTCACAGTCCGACTCTCACATCCACACATGACCACTGCAAAACCATAGCCTTGACTAGATGGACCTTTGTTGGCAAAGTCATGTCTCTGCTCTTTAATATGCTATCTAGGTTGGTCATAACTTTTCTTCCAAGGAGCAAGTGTCTTTTAATTTCATGGCTGCAATCACCATCTGCAGTGATTTTGGAGCCCCCAAAATAAAGTCTCACACTGTTTCCACTGTTTCCCCATCTATTTCCCATGAAGTGATGGGGCCAGATGCCATGATCTTATTTTTCTGAATGTTGAGCTTTAAGCCAACTTTTCCACTCTCCTCTTTCACTTTCATCAAGAGGCTTTTTAGTTCTTCTTCACTTTCTGCCATAAGGGTGGTGTCATCTGCAAACTGTATACAGACTCAAAAGAATCCATATGTATATAATAAGTTAAACAAATTATTATTTTATTACTTAAAAGCAAAATGCTGTAACAATTTATAACTCAGAAACCATGTGAAAAAGATGACAGATGAGAGTATAAAATTTTTAAATGTTATCATGACCATCATTTTTAATGATAATAATTTAATCAATTTTAGAAGCATCTGAAGTCATGACTAATTTCTTTTCTGTAACATTATTTCTTAAAAATGTGAGTTTTAACAGCCAAAAAGAAGAAAAAAATGACTGTAATAATTTAAGTGTCTAAAATGGAAAAAGCTACTAAGAATATAAATTGAAAGAATGTTTTCTATAAGTATCTGTCAGGGTTTTAAGCATTTATGCTTAAAATATAATGCTTAATAAAATATTATGCTTAATAAGGAATGCATGATATGAATGAGACAAAGAATATAAGTTCTGGAATCCTGCTAGTAAAAATGTCAGTGCCTATGTAAAAAGAAACATTAAACAGGAAAGAAATTTATGTGTGCTAAAATATTTAGCAAAGGAATATGCACTGGTATCAATTGTTTACTGACATGTTATATTTAAATTTCTCTCTGGAAATTCATTGAAATTCCCTAGCTCCAAACATGACTAAAAACCAGGGAGTCATATAAATACTAAAAGACTGTCTTACTGTGCATAAGGTTAAATCAAAAATCATAGGTTTATGTGGAGGTGAAGTGGTTTTTATTCTTTTGTTGAGAAAACATACCATATACATATAATGAAACAATGTGTAAAGTATATATATTTATATATGTGAAGTGTATATTGGTATGCATATATAAATAGGTATACATTTATATCTTCAAGGTATAACTACTCATCACTGTTGTACAATCATTTACACATGTGACTTGCTGACTCATTTGCAAAGGTGGCAATTTCCCAAAATACCTAAAGGAGTTTTGATTCTTATTAAGACAGTGCTAAAAGAGGCTGAAAAATTAATTAAAAATATAATGTCTCAAGACACAGAGTTTGAAATGTTTTTTCTTTGTTCCTTCTGTTGAAATCCCTATTATAAAATGTAAAAAGAGAAGCCACTCAAATCCCATTTGCATGCAGAGTAAATAGAAATCAGCAAATGATAGTGTAGCTTATTAAATTTGCAATGTCTTTTATGAACCTATCTATTCATTGTCTGTCTTGAACAGCTTTGCACTTCCTGTAAAGTGTGATAAATATAGCAGTAGGTTCCTTTTAAATGTTTAAGTTCCAGAGACCAATAAATAGCTTATCTGTTTCTTGCTGGAAAGTATAAAAGCAATAATCATACAGATATAAAAATGGCTGCATTTATTCCTCTGGATGACTTCTAGTAGATCAGCTGCAGGAAGCTGAAGAAATGACAGTAATATTGGTGATTTTTTTTTCACTCTAGCTCCACACATTATAAAATAACCTTAAAATGAAGCCTGTTAGAGAATTTAATATACTTTATCAAGAATTCATAAGTATTTTAGATAAAAATTAAGCAGCCATCTTTATTTGTCAGGTGAATTTCAATGAGGATTCCCTTAGTGGCAAAGATTGGAATTCTGACAAGAATTCAAGGCCTCTGAAAGGGACTGATTAGCCATAAGTGACTGGAAAGCAGAGACCTTAAGTTCTTTCCAAAACAAGGACAGCAGGTATTAGATTCCTCTTGGTGGATCCAGTTCACGGGGTCACAAAGAGTCAGACACAACTGAGTGACAGAACTGAACTGAACTGAAACTGCTGTCTATGCCACTTGAAAACAAAACAAAACAAAAACTCAGAACTGCCCTCCTCCAAAAAAAACCCAATACCTTAATTCACATAGACAAAATATGTAAAATAGAGCACTGATTAAGGAGAAGGCTGCCATGAATCAGACCACCAGATCTGAAAACTAGTACCACCAACACTTACTATACACATGACTCTGAAACATGTATTTAATTTCCCCATCTTCGTTTCTTCTTTTGCAAAATGGAAAAACATATAGCACCTTTCTCTTAGAGATTTTATGAAGATTATGTGAGATCATAAATATAGTGTACTTATAGTTCAATGTTGGAACCATAACAATTACTCATTAAATACTGGTTGTTGTTGTTGTTGTTATCATTACATAATTACTTATGGCTAAGGGCCACTGTCTAGTAGCCTTTGGGTGAATGATGAGAATTATTGAAATATACTGATTAATTAAAATTCAGAACTCACTAGAGTTTATGGGGGACTTTTTTCTCTCTTCTTTTAGTAGTATTGCAAACTTATGATCTCATAGGCAGTTTTCAAGATTTTCGATAACATGCTTCATGATTATTGTTAGATTTATTTTAGTTTCAAATTTTAATTATTCATGCATTAACCTTTAGTCATCATTTGCTTTTAATTGCTGTGCTATTTTGATCCAAATTTTTATTTCAACCCTCTCTATTCTTCATCTAACTCACTTTTTATTGTCAACAGAAAGTGAAAACTTGTGGGACTGTGGTCCACCTAGCCCATTCTCTCACCCATGTTTGTCTTAGGATTTTTGTTCTACCTAAAAATGTGAAAGTCAGAAAAAATTAGACTCTATTTTAGAGACTTAAGAAAATAAAGGGATTTTTTTCCATGAGGAATCTAACAGGTTAACACAGTGTGACCTAGTTAATTAAGTATTCCTTGAATAGTGATTTGTCATAATCTATTCAGTTCTTAAAATTCATTGTATCTGCCACTGACTTCATTTGTGTTCTCGTTCTCTCTCTAAACTGAATTTCTAAACAGCCCCTTTATTTTTCCATTGATAATCTCTGCCTCCTTCATTCCATCCACTTATTGTCAATAGTTGTGTTTCCAAAGAGTAAACCCTTGATATTACTCTGACTTTATAAAAAAGTTTAAAGGCTACTAGTATATATGGTGAGATTGACAAATGAAAGCAGACATAAAAACCACTGACCAAAAGATTTTGCTCATTAATAATAGCAGCTTTTAGTTCTGAGCTTAGTGTATTAAATATTCTCAACAGAGATTATCAGGTGATTACTGCCAACTGGAGAGGTAATGGCACCCTACTCCAGTATTCTTGCCTGGCAAATCCCATGGACGGAGGAGCCTGGTGGGCTGCAGTCCATGGAGTTGCAAAGAGTCAGACACGACTGAGCGACTTCACTTTCACTTTTCACTTTCATGCATTGGAGAAGGAAATTGCAACCCAGTCCAGTGTTCTTGCCTGGAGAATCCCAGGGACAGGGGAGCCTGGTGGGTTGCCATCTATGGGATCGCACAGAGCTAGAACGACAAGCAACTTAGCAGCAGCAGCAGCAGAGTTGGTAAAGGAAATCAGACCTGCCTGCCATTCTTGGTTTATGGAATCACATTCACATTCCTTTGGTATGGTTGATGATTTTCGCCTGATGGTCTCAGCCTACCTTTCTAGTCTTAACAGTAATTTCTTTCCCATGGTTTTACCATGGGATAGAAATTATTATTTTCTCAGTACATTTCCTGAGCCTTGGGTCACCTTTAAAATATTGTAGCTTTTCTCATGTTTCTGCTTGTATCTGACTTGGGTTACTTAGTATTCATAGAATAAAAACTACCATAGCATAACTTTCACTGGTCAATATTTACTCTAATGGATGACAGACTTTACTTAGGCTTAGATGACCTAGACTGAGGCATATAATATATGAAACTGTACTGTATGTGAACCAATTTAACTCTTAATATGGCCAAAGTTAACCCATTCACAGAGTTATGATAATGATTATTTTACATTGTAGACATGAATATATCTGAGAAACATTGTATTGTATTTCCTTCTTCAACTGAGGGGTTCTGTAGTAACTAATAAACTTTCTACAGGATGACTTGGTAAAGTGAAAAGCATCATTTTCACTTCATGGTCCACTGTTTTTGAAAAAGGAATGCAACTGTTTGTAACCACTGATACCTAAATTTAATTTTTAAAATACTCTCTAGACCAATGAAATGAGATCCTGTTGATTTATTTTTGGTAAAAATGGATCTCTTAAGCTGGGTTTCAGAAGTCAGAATGTATTCATTTATTTTAGCCTTTGTAAAGACTTTCGAACTGCCTAATTTGGCATTTAATCTTCAAGTTTATTGGTTTGATAAGATATCATCCTCACATTCTTGTTTTGTAATATTTTTCAGTTACAGGTTTTGAGACAGGCAGCTATCAGAATATGGCTATAAATCATATAGGATCATACTTTTGCAAGACGGTCCAATAATACTTGTGTAGAAATGTGTTAGTGGCCATGTACATGAAAGATAAGAAGAGGTGAAAGGTAAGTTCTGCTTAGCTTCAAGATCATGACTTCAGTTATGTTAAAAAAAAATCCTTATGTTTAGAAATTCTCTACTAAAATCCATATTTCCTTGAAAAGAAAAAATATAATACAATAAACCAATATTGGGTATTAGTGTCTTACTTGAAATAAATTTCATATATTAATCAGTGAACTAGTAATTCCTTGACAAAGAGAGTAAGATCTAGAAAAACACTTGATTCTATAAAATTCCCTTCTTTCTTCCTTCTCTCCTCCCCTACTTCCCTCTTGACTTCTTTCACCTAAAATTTTATTTACTGAGCACCTGAAATGTACCAGGCATTTGGTATATTCTCCTCTTTTGTAACTGGTTGATCCTTAAGGATCTCATTCATTCTCATTATCTGTTCTCTGAAATGTGAACCAGCAGCCCAGCCCTCTCCCTTGAACCCCCATCTAGTACAAGCAAATATCCATGGAACATATCCATGTGGATGTGTAAATAAGCATCCTAAGCTGAATTTTTCTCCAAGTGAGCACATGTAAAGACTCTGAGGAGAGAAGCTGCCCATTGGAGTCAAGTAACAACAAAAAGTCTAGTGTTCTCAGAGCAAAATAAGAGAGTGATGACAGAAAAAGGCTGAGAGCAAGACTGAGGCATGATTTTCTCTCCCTGTCTCCTCCTGCTTAATCTGTTTAATGGGTATGTGGTGCTTTCAGATATAAGAATTAGTAAATCCCGGTTTCCACTTATTCTGGGCAAATATTGAGAGAGACCTTAGATTCCCTAATTTCACTTCCATACTCACACTCCCCAGCCTTCTAAAGACCACACAGCACTGGTACTTGCTTTAAAATATATGCAAACTCCAAACACCTCCAGCCAACTCCACTGTTAATACCTTGATCTAAGCAGCAGTTATCTCCTGCCTGGACAATTGTAAAGCCCCTTAATTGGTATCTTTGCTTCTACCCATTCCCCTGCATTCTGTGCCCTTCACACCAATGAGAGAGGTCCCTATGTTATCAGATTATATCAATATTCTGTCCAAAACACTTGGTGACTTCACTCAAAAACACTAAGTCTGCATTGCCATCTACATGGTTCTATGTGTCTAACCTTAGCAACCTTTCCAATCTCACTTCCTACCCTTTTCAGTTCAGTTCAGTCGCTCAGTTGTGTCTGACTCTTTGTGGCCTCGTGAATCGCAGCACGCCAGCCTCCCTGTCCATCACCAACTCCTGGAGTTCACTCAGACTCATGTCCATCGAGTCAGTGATGCCATCCAGCCTTCTCATCCTCTGTCGTCCTCTTCTCCTCCTGCCCCCAATCCCTCCTAACATCAGAGTCTTTTCCAATGAGTCAACTCTTTGCATGAGATGGCCAAAGTTCTGGAGATTCAGCTTTAGCATCAGTCCTTCCAAAGAAATCCCAGGACTGATCTCCTTCAGAATGGACTGGTTGAATCTCCTTGCAGTCCAAGGGACTCTCAAGAGTCTTCCAACACCACAGTTCAAAAGCATCAATTCTTCAGTGCTCAGCTTTCTTCACAGTGCAACTCTTGCATCCACACATGACCACCGCAAAACCAATAGCCTTGACTAGATGGACCTTTGTTGGCAAAATAATGCCTCTGTTTTTCAATACGCTATCTAGGTTGGTCATAACTTTTCTTCCAAGGAGTAAATGTCTTTTAATTTCATGGCTGCAATCACCATCTGCAGTGATTTTGGAGCCCCAAAAATAAAGTCTGACACTGTTTCCACTGTTTCCCATTTATTTCCCATGAAGTGCTGGGACTGGATGCCATGATCTTATTTTTTTGAATGTTGAGCTTTAAGCCAACTTTTTCACTCTCCACTTTCACTTTCATCAAGAGGCTTTTTAGTTCGTCTTCACTTTCTGCCATAAGGGTGGTGTCATCTGCATATCTGAGGTTATTGATATTTCTCCCGGAAATCTTAATTCCAGCTTGTGTTTCTTCCAGCCCAGCATTTCTCATGATGTACTATGTATATGTTAAATAAGCAGGGTGACAATATACAGCCTTGACGTACTCCTTTTCCTTTTGGAAATGGTCTGTTGTTCCATGTGCAGTTCTAACCGTTGCTTCCTACTCTTTTACTTTTACCTATTCTGTTCGGCTTTTCCTCGCCTCTTTGCTGTCCCAGATAATCATGATAGTGTGATCACTCACCTAGAGCCAGACATCTTGGAATATGAAGTCAAGTGGGCCTTAGAAAGCATCACTATGAAAAAAGCTAGTGGAGGTGATGGAATTCTAGTTGAGCTATTTCAAATCGTGAAAGATGACGCTGTGAAAATGCTGCACTCAATATGCTAGCAAATTTGGAAAATTCAGCAGTGGCCACAGGACTGGAAAAGGTCAGTTTTCATTTCAATCCCAAAGAAAGGCAATCCAAAGAATGCTCAAACTACCGCAAAATTGCTCATCTCACACAGTAGTAAAGTGTTGCTCAAAATTCTCCAAGCCAGGCTTCAGCAATACCTGAACCATAAACTTCCAGATGTTCAAGCTAGTTTTAGAAAAGGCAGATGTTCCTCTGGTTTTAGAGGAACCAGAGATCAAATTGCCAAATCCAATGGTCATCAAAAAAGCAAGAGAGTTCCAGAAAAACATATATTTCTGCTTTATTGACTATGCCAAAACCTTTGATTGTGTGGATCACAACAAACTGTGGAAAATTCTGAAAGAAATGGGAATACCAGACCACCTGACCTGCCTCTTGAGAAACCTTTATGCAGGTCAGGAAGCAACTGTTAAAACTGAACATGGAACAACAGACTGGTTCCAAATAGGAAAAGGAGTACATCAAGGCTGTATATTGTCACCCTGCTTATTTAACTTATATGCAGAGTACATCATGAGAAATGCTGGTCTGGAGGAAGCACAAGATGGAATCAAGATTGCCAGGACAAATATCAATAATCTCAGATATGTAGAGGACACCACCTCATGGTAGAAAGTGAAGAAGAACGAAAGAGCCTCTTGATGAAAGTGAAAGAGGAGAGTGGAAAAGTTGGCTTAAAGCTCAATATTCAGAAAGTGAAGATCATGGCATCCAGTCCCATCACTTCATGGCAGATAGGTGGGGAAACAGTGGAAACAGTGGCTGACTTTATTTCTGGGGGCTCCAAAATCACTGCAGATGGTGATTGCAGCCATGAAATTAAAAGACACTTACTCCTTGGAAGGAAAGTTATGACCAACTTAGACAACATATTAAAATCCAGAGACATTACTTTGCCAACAAAGGTCCATCTAGTCAGGGCTATGGTTTTTCCAGTAGTCATGTATGGATGTGAGAGTTGGACTGCAAAGAAAGCTGAGTGCCGGAGAGTTGATGTTTTTGAACTGTGGTGTTGGAGAAGACTTTTGAGAGTCCCTTGGACTGCAAGGAGATCCAACCAGTCCTTCCTAAAGGAGATCAGTCCTGGGTGTTCATTTGAAAGACTGATGATGAATCTGAAAGTCCAGTACATTGGCCACCTGATGCGAAGAACTGACTCATTGGAAAAGACCCTGATGCTGGGAAAGGTTGAGGGCAAGAGGAGAAGGGGACTACAGAGGATGAGATGATTGGATGGCATCACCGACTCAATGGACATGAGTTTGGGTTAACTCTGGGAGTTGGTGATAGACAAGGAGGCCTGGAATGCTGCAGTTCATGGGGTCGCAAAGAGTCGGACACGACTAAGTGACTGAACTGAACTGAACTGCTGTTCCATGTCATTCAAAACCTTGGAAACTATCACTCTCTGGATATAATTTCTCCTTTTCCACATTTCTCTGGTTTGTTCCCTCTTTTCATTCATGTTCCATCTCATATACGTACCATTTCACATTAGAGGATATTACCTCTGCCACTTTTTTCTCTACTTCCCTTATGTTGCTTCAAATTTCCACACAGCACTGATGTTATCTGGTATGTAGTTATAGCTATCTGCACGTATAGTTATATGCATATAGTTTTCTGGTTAGTAGTTACAGCTGTCTGAAATCCTATAATCTATAAATTCCTATTAAGGTCCTTTAGGAATGTGCTCCTTCATTCTCTCTTGTATCCAGCTCCTAAATCCTTGTCCAGGTGATAGTAGTTGCTGAAAAAATAGTGTTTGAATGAACCATTATGGGTGTAGAGGTATAACATGAAATTACTTGAGCATTTTTGTAAAATTTGGAAGCAAAGGGAAGGTCACATACTGCATATAGAGCTTCAGTCAGGCAAAGAAATCTGTACAGAGTTTTAGGTGTCATGAAAATACTTGTACAGAGGGAGTGGAAAGAAAAAGAGGTGCAAATATACACAAAACAGAAAGGTATCACTCATTTTAAATTGTATACAATATCAGCTTTAGCTGCTTTTATAAATAAATCTGACATATTCATGATGATTTGGAAGGGAGGCATGTTTTCCCTTTTATTTCCCGTCTTAATTTGCTTTTATCAAAATTATTCCTTCAGACCAATGTGGAAGATGATGAATAGAAATATTTCTAAAACATGATTTTCATCCTACAAAACTTAACCAAAGATTTAAAATTGGCTTGCAAAAAAATTAATAGATGAGATTTATTGCAAAATCACTTCTTCTGTATTATGTTAGGCTGTTTATGATGGCTCTAAGGTCTTTGAGCAATTTACTCTAAGTAGCTCTTATTTTCCTATGGCTCATTTATTTCTAGTATATCTTGCTTATGTTAGGAATAATTTCATTTTATTCCTCCATACCTGCTGATCTTGTCACAATTAAAGCAGTTTCTTTTCTCTGTCACATCCTGCCGTAGGCCCCTTCTCTTTAGAAGTTATGCTGACATTCTTCCAAAATACACATAACAAAATTATGATGCTAATATATCCAAATGAGTCAAACAATGTCAGAAAATTCTATTGACAGCTTTCTTTATCTCCAAATTAAGATCAATTCTCATTCTTGAGAACCAAATGTCCCTTTGAAAGAGTGACAATGAAACCAAGGTATTTTACTTTGGTTTTGCATTTTTTAAATACCTGAACTCTTTTAGTTATATTCCAGCTGCTAAGAACTAGATACTATGATATCTTCCAATAGTAAACTATTATAGTGAGAAGGGATCATTTAGATCAATCGTTTATCTGAGAGATGAAGACACTGAGGTGTGAAGTAATTTGCCTAGGGCCATATTAATAGAAAGAGAAAAGGGTACCCTAAGACATGACAGCGTATATGACATCTTTTAGGGAACTAAGTTGCTCATAGTGTTTTTAGATAAGAATTTAAAAATCAGCTTAATTAAAAATATTATATAATACATCTATAAATTATACATATTTATACATGGAAACAGTGTCAGACTTTATTTTTGGGGGCTCCAATATCACCGCAGATGGTGATTGCAGCCGTGAAATTAAAAGACACTTACTCCTTGGAAAGAAAGTTATGACCAACTTAGATAGTATATTCAAAAGCAGAGACATTACTTTGCCAACGAAGGTCTGTCTAGTCAAGGCTATGGTTTTTCCAGTGGTCATGTATGGATGTGAACGTTGGACTGTGAAGAAAGCTGAGTGCCGAAGAGTTAATGCTTTTGAACTGTGGTGTTGAAGACTCTTGAGAGTCCCTTGGACTGCAAGGAGATCCAACCAGTCCATCCTAAAGGAGATCAGTCCTGGGTGTTCTTTGGAAGGACTGCTGCTAAAGCTGAAACTCCAGTACTTTGGCCACCTCATGCAAAGAGTTGACTCACTGGAAAAGATTCTGATGCTGGGAGGGATTGGGGGCAGGAGGAGAAGGGGACGGCAGAGGATGAGAAGGCTGGATGGCATCACTGACTTGATGGATGTGAGTTTGAGTGAACTCCGGGAGTTGGTGATGGACAGGGAGGCCTGGCATGCTGCAATTGAGGGGGTTGCAAAGAGTTGGACACGACTGAGTGACTGAACTGAACTGAAGTGATACTGATGGTATATTTCCCCGCTGTGTGTATTATGCATACATTATTAAATGCCTTGATATAGGAAAATGTAGTGATAGTATTGCTATATTTAAGCACTTCATAAAAAGAAAATGGGTTTATTTTTGCAAGTTTTTATTTACTCAGGTCTTTATACAGCTGGTGGAACTGTTATGTCTAAGTCACTAAAAGAAATGTTTATTCAAACATCCATTTATGAAGTGCTTTTGTATTCAAGTTGTCTCTGCAAGTTAATTTTAATTTCTTGTGGATACATGTATAAACTTTATTTTAAATTGTATTAAAATGCTGATACTTTTCAAAATGAAAAGAAAAAGATATAAGCCATACTTAATTTAGCTTATGTACACATTTAGATGGGTCTTCCTAGTTGGTGTTAGTGGTAAAAAACCTCCTGCCAATGTAGGAGACATGAGATGCGGGTTCAATCCCTGGATTGGGAAGATACCCTGGAGGAGGGCATGGCAAATCACTCTAGTATTCTTGCCTGGAAAATCTCCATGGACAGAAGAGCCTAGGGTTCTATAGCCCATAGGGTCACACAGAGTCAGACACAACTGAAGCGACTTAGCAGCAACACACACATTTAGACGCACATTTGTTTGAAAGTAAAGAAACAAACTAAATGGTTCATGATTCCTCAGATATTATAATATTCCTATTTTTTGGTAAAAACTCACAGACTTTTTTTTTAAGAGAGAAACTATATTTTCTTCTTTATTTTCAGTTCAACAAAGTATTCATGTTACAGCTCAAATTACAGGTTTCAGCATTTGGAAAGGCTCAGGAATGTTTTCCTTAACCATTCTTGAATATTCTCTGAGAAACTGTCTGCTTTCTGAGGCTCAGTTATTGACCATTCTCAGAAATGGGTTTCTATATTTAATAACCTAACACATTCCTCTAATATTAATTTTTTTTTACTTTACAATACTGTATTGGTTTTGCCATACATTGACATGAATTCACCACGGGTGTATACAGGCTTTTAAACTATATAAAAAAACAAATAGACTAAGAATAGATATGGGCTTTATCAACCTCAAAGAATATTTGATAATGTTTTAAGAATGATTTTCTAAAAGTAAAATGGGACAAAGTATACAGGATAATTGTATACTTGGCACAGACATAATTGATCTCTGCAGCTCAGTATAACCAACATACATATTTCCAATATATACTTTCTTCAGTCCTCATATCACCTTATTCCCAGACCAATTCTAGTCGTTCAGACTTTCTTCCTACTCTTTCAATTTTTGCATTACAAAAGATTGAAGATAATTTGCAAAGATAAAATGATCTTATATTGAAGTTGGGGTGAGGAAAGGGGCTGAAGTCAAGAGAAGAGAAGACCACTCTTTTATCGATTAGTAAATTCAACTCCTCTTCTATCAGCTGGCTTTGCAGATGCTTGAATTATTATGCAAAAGGAGTGTTAATGACATAATCTGCATAATGTCACTAGCAGATTTACTAACTTGTTTCATCACAGTATAAACATGAAAAAGTCAAACTTCAGGAAAATATTTCAAATGACCAAAAGCAATAATGAAAATATGTATATATATTATATAATAATAATGTTTGTGCCATTAAAAGAAAAAAAAAGCTAGACCATTGTATTTGTGCTGAAACTAAGATTTGAGTAGGGGATACTTAAGTGGATAAGAAAGAACAGCTCTTTGTTACTGGCCGGTGGTACGATATGACTGGCATTATGTTGTGATGAGGGAAGGTAGCAGAAAGAAATAAGTGATGGTTGCTACTTGGGATTCTCTTTTACAAGCTACCAGGTATTGTGTCTGCTTCTGTGAAAGTGAACACATTCTGTAGAGAGGAACTGAGATGCTAAATTGACTAGAAATCATGTTAAATTAGAAAGTGTGCCATGCAAAGAAGAGTAGATATGAAGGTGGGGGTGGGGGGGATAAGAGGTGTTTTCAAAATCATATCTGAAGTTTTATCAGACAATGCTCAGAATAAATTCATTTTGTATGGCTTTCATGATAGAATTAGAGTCAATTAAGTGAGGCAAGGGAGAATATGATTCAAAGAGAGCATGATTCAAATCTCTATTATCAGATATTTTAAGAAAAGATATGTGTTAGAAAGCGCTGAGTATGGGCCACTTGACAAAACTATTTCATTAAAATAAAAGATAAGAGGGAGGAAGGATAATCTGAAGGATTAATTAATTAAAAATCCTTACCACTCTTAGAATTTTACATTCAGTAGACAAAGATCTAATCACATGGATCACAGACTTGTTTAACCCAATGAAACTATGAGCCAGGCTGCATAGGGCCACCCAAGATAGATGGGTCAGGGTGGAGAGGTCTGACAGAATGTGGTCCACTGGAGAAGGGAATGGCAAACCACTTCAGTATTCCTGCCTTGGGAACCTGATGAACAGTAAAGGCAAAAAGATAGGACACTGAAAGATGAACTCCCCAGGTCAGTAGGTTCCCGATATGTTACTGGAGATTGTGGAGAAATAACTCCAGGAAGAATGAAGAGATGGAGCCAAAGTAAAAACAACACCCAGCTGTGGGTGTGACTGGTGATGGAAGCAAGGTCTGATGCTGTAAAGAGCAGTGTTGCATAGGAACCTGGAATGTTAGGTCATGAATCAAGGCAAATTGGAAGCGATCAAACAGGAGATAACAAGATTGAATGCCGACATTTTAGAAATCAGCTAACTAAAATGAATTGAAATGGGTGAATTTAACTCTAATGACCATAATACCTACCACTGTGGCAAAAATCACTCAGAAGAAATGGAGTAACCACCATAGTCAAGAAAAGAGTCTGAAACAGTACTTGGGTGCAGTCTCAAAAACGAAAAAATGATCTCTGTACGTCTTCAAGGCAAACCATTTAATATCACAGTAATCCAAGTCTATGCCCTGAACAGTAATGCTGAAGAAGCTGAAGTTGAAAGGTTCTATGAAGACCTATAAGATCTTCTAGAATTAACACCCCCAAAAGATGTCATTTTCATTATAGGGGACTGGAATGCAAAAGTAGGAAGTCAACAAACACCTGGAGTAACAGGCAAGTTTGGCCTTGGAGTAGAGAATGAATCAGGGAAAAGGCTAATAGACTTCTGCTAAGAGAATGCACTAGTCATAGCAAACACCCTCTTCCAACAACACAAGAGAAGACTCTACACATGGACATCACCAGATGATCAACCTCAAAATCAGACTGATTATATTCTCTGCAGCCAAAGATGGAGAAGCTCTATATAGTCAGCAAAAATAAAACTGGGAGCTGACTGTGTTCAGATCATGAACTCCTTATTGCCAAATTCAGACTTAAATTGAAGAAAGTAGGAAAAACCACTAGACCATTCAGGTATGACCTAAATCAAATCCCTAATGATTATACAGTGGAAGTGAGAAATAGATATAAGGGACTAGATCTGATAGAGTGCCCTATGAACAACTGACAGAGGTTCATGACATTGTAAAGGAGACAGGGATCAGGACCATCCCCATGGAAAAGAAATGCAAAAAAGCAAAATGGCTGTCTGCGGCTGTCTGCGGAGGCCATAGAAAAAGCCGTGAAAAGAAGAGAAGCCAAAAGCAAAGGAGAAAAGGAAAGATATATCCATTTGAATGCAGAGTTCCAAAGAATAGCAAGGAGAGATACCAAAGCCTTCCTCAGGGATCAATGCAAAGAAATAGAAGAAAACAATAGAATGGGAAAGACTAGAGATCTATTCAATAAAATGAGAGATACTAAGGAAACATTTCATGCCAAGATGGGCACAATAAAGGACAGAAATGGTATGGACCTAACAGAAGCATAAGATATAAAGAAGAGGTGGCAAGAATACACAGAACTATACAAAAAATATCTTCAAGACCCCGATAATCACAATGGTGTGATCACTCACCTAGAGCCCGACATCCTGGAATGTGAAGTCAAGTGTGCTGCAGAAAGCATCACTATGAACAAAGCTAGTGGAGGTGATGGAATTCCAGTTGAGCTATTTCAAACCTGAAAGATGATGCTGTGAAAGTGCTGCACTCAATATGCCAGCAAGTTTGGAAGACTCAGCAGTGGCCACAGGACTAGAAAAGGTCAGTTTTCATTCCAATTCCAAAGAAAGGCAATGCCAAAGAATGCTCAAACTACTGCACAATTGCACTCATCTCACACGCTAGTAAAGTGACGCTTAAAATTCTCCAAGCCAGGCTTTGGCAATACATGAACCGTGAATTTCCAGATGTTCAAGCTGGTTTTAGAAAAGGCAGAGGAGCCAGAGATCAAATGGGCAACATCCTCTGGATCATGGAAAAAGCAAGAAAGTTCCAGAAAAACATCTATTTCTGCTTTATTCAGTATGCCAAAGCCTTTGACTATGTGGATTACAATAAATTGTGGGAAATTCTGAAAGAGATGTGAATACCAGACCATCTGACCTGCCTCTTGAGAAATCTGTATTCAGGTCAGGAAGCAACAGCTAGAACTGGACATGGAACAACAGACTGGTTCCAAATAGGAAAAGGAGTACGTCAAGGCTGTATATTGTCACCCTGCTTATTTAACTTATATGCAGAGTACATCAGGAAAAACGCTGGACTTGAGGAAGCATAAGCTGGAGTCAAGATTACCTGGAGAAATATCAGTAACTTCAGATATGCAGATGACACTACCCTTATGGCAGAAAGTGAAGAACTAAAGATCCTCTTGATGAAAGTGAAAGAGGAGAATGAAGAAGTTGGCTTAAAGCTCAAAATTCAGAAATGTAATATCATGGCATCCAGTCCCATCACTTCATGGCAAATAGATGATGAAACAGTGTAAACAGTGTCAGACTTTATTTTTTGAGCTCCAAAATCACTGCAGATGGTGATTGCAGCCATGAAATTAAAAGACGCTTACTCCTTGGAAGGAAAGTTATGACGAACATAGAGAACATATTAAAAAGCAGAGACATGACTTTGCCAACAAAGGTCTGTCTAGTCAAGGCTATGGTTTTCCCAGTAGTCATGTATGGATGTGAGAGTTCAACTATAAAGAAAGATGAATGCTGAAGAATTGATGCTGTTGAAATGTGGTGTTGAAGAAGACTCTTGAGAGTCCCTTGGATTGCAAGGAGATCCAACCATTCCATCCTAAAGGATATCAGTCCTGAAAGTTCTTTGGAAGGAATGATGTTGAAGCTGAAATTCCCATACTTTGGCCACCTGATGGAAAGAGCTGACTGATTTTTTTTTTTTTTTCAAGAAAGAACTTGTGTTCTTTTCCCCATAACATCTTTCTGGGTCATCCCATGCACCAGCCCCAAGCATGCTGCATCCTGCGTCAGACATAGACTGGCGATTCAATTCACATGATAGTATACATGTTAGAATGTCACTCTCCCAAATCATACATCTTCCTAAATTCCATATATATGTGTTAGTATACTGTATTGGTGTTTTCTTTCTGGCTTACTTCACTCTGTATAATCGGCTCCAGTTTCACCCATCTCATCAGAACTGATTCAAATGAATTCTTTTAACGGCTGAGTAATACTCCATTGTGTATATGTACCACAGCTTTCTTATCCATTCATCTGCTGATGGACATCTAGGTTGTTTCCATGACCTGGCTATTATAAACAGTGCTGCGATGAACATTGGGGTACATGTGTCTCTTTCAATTCTGGTTTCCTCGGTGTGTATGCCCAGCAGTGGGATTGCTGACTGATTTGAAATGACCTCAATGCTGGGAAAGATTGAAGGCAAGAGGAGAAGGGGATGTCAAAGGATGAGATGGTTGGATGGCATCACCGACTCAATGGACATGAGTTTGAATAAACGCTGGGATTTGGTGATAGGTAAGCCTGGCGTGCTGCAGTCCATGAGTTGCAAAGAATCGGACACAACTGAGCGACTAAACTGAACTGAACTGAACTGAGACAAAGATGATCTAAATAGAAAAAAAGTCACCTCTATTACAAATAGAATTCATTTCAAATTTATGTGCATTTTCCAAAAACTCTGAAAATTTACAATTTTATGTCCATGAGATAAGCATATACATCTTTATTATGCCATAGACATCTAAACTCATACCTAAAAATATAACCATAACAACAATAATAATAAAATTTACTATATAGTGAGCACTCAACAAAGATACATGAGGCATTAAGCATTTTAAATACATTTCTTTGCTTATTCCCCAAAACCTATTGGGTAGGTAGGATAGAATTCATGGATTTGACAAGACACACAGTTGGTAAGTAGCAGAACTAGAACTTCAACTCATGTTTGTCTGAATTTAATCAGTATACCTAACTGCTATACTATTGTGATGGCTTGTTCTTTAATGCTTCTCTAAATGAAACATGAATACATGTAGCATAGAAGCCATTATTATAGGGAAGAGAACTTGTACCACACAGATATCCCCATGTATAGACCTGAAATTCATAAATTTTCCAAAAGCACTCAGCAACACTGTGGAGATCTATCTTTAAACAAGCCTCAGCAGTGAGTCAAATGGGCATTTTGTGACGTAACAGTCAATTCCTAAAATATTACCTTCTAAGCTCAATGCTGTCAATGCTTATCAGAAAAATTAGGAATAACTTATTATAATTCTCCAAAGAGAAGAACTAGTTCATTAGAATTCATAAATATAGAAAGATTTTTACATTTTCTACATAAAAGCAGTTGCTTCTCTGCCTTCCTGGGAATGAACCTACTCATGCAATAAAAATGTCTTTGTGAAATTTTACAAAGTAAAGGCCAAGTGAGAGAGTAATAATTTTACATTTTTTTCTTTTCTTAGAGAGGGCTCCTGTTTAACCTTTTATAAGGTATAAGGGACAGTGTTTTTATTAAGGTAGATTTTTCTTCTGAATCAAACATGAAATAAAAAATTAAAAATAATGGAAATGAGACTAGCATGGAAACTAAACATAACAATGGTCATTCAAGAATGCTTCGTTTAATGTAATTCTTCATATGATAAAGATAGATAATAATCTGAAGAGTCAAAAACATAACTGAGAATGTTAGAATAACGAAAGAAAGTTTAAACACAAAATATGTGCTCAAAATCTACATACCAAGACTGGCTTATTCTATCTAAACAAAAACAACAACAAAAACTATCTCACCCTTTTTAGATTTCTTTAAAGCTTGGATGTTGATTCATAGAAATTTGTAAGAAAGAATGATTGCTATAAGCAGACAAATCAGTAGCCTAAAATCAAGAACGAAGGAAAAAAGATCATATAATTAAGCACAATAACTGAAAACATTCATTTTGTGATAAGCATTCTTTTGAACTGAGTATGTGAACTGGCTAATTTTATTTTCCTCCAATAGCAGGAGGAGGCTCGGAACAAAGTTTTGAATTATGCCTTTTCCATTCTAGGGCGTTTCTGGTGGTTCAAATCTTAAAGAATCTGCCTGCAATATAGGAGACTCGGGTTTCTCAGGGAATCTTCTCGATTCTTGCCTGGAGAATTTCATGGACAGAGGAGCCTAGGGTAACATAATCCATGGACTCAAAGAATTGGACCCGACTGAGCAACTAACACTTTCACTTTTCCATCCTAGGGTTGGAAAAGAGATGGTTTATTCACATCAGTAAGGCTGCTTCTTGGCACTGTGAACATTGTCTATACACCTGCCAGGACTCAAATAAGTGGTAAGGAAAAAAAAGGCCACCATTTGCTATCTGAGGTAGCTCCTTATAGACAGATAGAAGACTAAGCAGAATACTCCCAACAAATTCATCACAAAATTGAGTTATATGGACAGATTGATGGCAACTGGAATTAAAATGTCTAGACATTACCACAAAGAAGAGTCTTGGAACTATATTGTGTGAGTTTGGCAAAAGCACTAGTAAGTGAATAGAAAGACAGTATATTGAGAAATCAGAAAAAAAACAACAACAATCTTTTCAAAATTAAAAGAATCATAATGCAAATACCCAGAGATGGAGAGATAGAGCTCTAATAAAGTGATATTGAAAAGGCTAAGTTCAAAGATTGGATCTGAAACAAGAATGACATGGAGCAGGACCTTATGGTCATTACACTCCATGTCCTCTTCCTGTCTTTTGTCCACGGAAAACCTTTAGCCAGAGAATAAGTTTAATCCGAGAAGTGAGAACATGCAGAAACAAAGGAAATGGTCAAAGGAGACCAAATAATAATAACTTAGTTATTAAGCATAGTCAAGGGCATTTAATTCCTTCTCAAGGGCTATAGATGATATTCTCAGCCGTATCCTATGAGCCGCCTTATAGAGACTGAAACTCCCACCAAGTGAAAGAAATTAACTATATGATGACCAGACCATAGCCATGACAGAAGCTGCCACAATTCCATGAACTGGCCCTAAAGAAATGGAAACAAAAATCGACTCTGGAGCTGAAGGCCAACTGTACCTAAGACGATCAAGAGGATGCTGGTCAGACCACTAACGATGAATTTCAAGACGACTGTCAGCGATGACTGTACTGCATGTAGCCCTCTCCCTCAGCCTATAAAATCTGATTATCATTGTGAGTATGAATCAGCCTTTGGGTAGGACTTCCCTCCACCACAGGTTGCTGGCATCCAAAATAAAACAAACTTTCCTTTCCATCAACCTTGCTCCTTTATTGGCTTTTTGTGTGGTGAGCAGTTGGAGCCCACCTTTGGCTACAAGAAGACAAGTGGCTTCATTTCCTCACCTGAAAACAACATGTGTTCAGGCTGCCCTACAGGGTGACAGGGACGATCATATGAAGACCTCTCAAAGTGCTTTGGAAATTGCAGATGGTTACAAAATTATCAGATAATGATGGTGGTGGTGGTGGTGGTGGTGGTGAAGAATGAGGAGGAGGAAGAGGAAGAGGAAGAGGGAGAAGAGAAAGAGGAAAGAGGAATGGAGTGGGAAGGGGAAGAAGAAGAAAATATGGTACACAGATGAGCAGGGCTCCACACAGAACGAAACACTTTCTGAAAGTTAAGTTACAATCATGGTATAAATTTAAGCCAAGTTAGTGACTTGGTTTAGGCATTTCCCAGCCATAAATACTCAAACACATTCTTAGTAGAAATAAACTATTTTAGAAAGCAAAAAGAAATACATTTTTAAACAGTTCTCTTATGTAATGGGGTTTTAATATTTGTCTAAGAGTCAAACAGTGTTTTTGTCTTTCTTAATTCAACTTAATAAAATACAGGGAGGCCTGGCATGCTGCAATTCATGGGGTCGCAAAGAGTCGGACACAACTGAGCGACTGAACTGAAATGGAAGATGAAGGTGAGTTTTTCTGAGAAATAAATGTGTTGATAAGTGATACTTTTACTCTTTTTTTTTTCTTCTTAAGGATATATTTCTTGGATGTGAGAAATCCTGTCAGGAAAAAAAAAATGAAACTTTTTAGATGTGGCTTCTGTTTTGAGCCACAAGAAATGGGAAATGGTCTCATGATTATTCTCTTTTCCTTTCTCCTTCAATTGCAATTGATTTTTATTAGAACCATGAGCATTAGAAAAAGAGTGTCTGTCTCCATTAATGAACTGAGATGTGCAGGTGCATATGATAAGTTCATAAATATCAGGGCTCTAAAGTGCACAGATTCCCCCCAATTTTCTGCAATATTTTTTGTTTCTTATCTTTATGACTAAATAATGATGAGAAAACTAATGATGCCATTACCCTGTAATTGGGAATAGAGCCTGTTTAGCAATGATAAAGCATGCACCGAGCAGAGTTAATGGGCCACCAAGCAGCCCCACTGGGTAGCTAGTCCATAGAGCACAAAGACTGAACATTTGCAAGGTAGGATGATGTTCGTAAAAGGCAGTGAGCATCAGGAAATGTTTTCTGCTGATAACTGTCTACTGCTCTATCAGCCTAGGGAGAGTTGAGAGCTCAAGAAAAGATCTAAAGTGATTCTTGATGTCGAGAGCTGTCTGCCTCCATGATTGAATGTTTTATAAACTTCTCACTGGCTTTACTTTCAACAAAGAATCCATTATTATAATCCTACCATATTCTACCTCATAGTTTAAAAGGGAAAGATATTACAGATTTTAGGGGCTATAAGTGAAGTTGCTCAGTCGTGTCAGATTCTTTGGGGCCCCATGGACTGTAGCCTACCTGGCTCCTCCGTCCATGGGATTTTCCAGGCAAGAGTACTGCAGTGGGGTGCCATTTCTTTCTCCAGGGAGTCTTTCTGACCCAGGGATCGAACCCAGGTTGTCTGCATTGCAGGCATACACTTTACTATCTGAACCATCAGGGAAGCCATCAGGGGACTATAATCATATGTCTTTATTTATAATACTTGTTCCATCATGGTAGCTGGAACATAGTAGTTTCTTAGTGAGCTATTTGTTCAATCAAGATGCTTCAAATTTGGTAATAATTACTCTTATTTATTGAGGATTTATGCCAGGCATTATGGTAAACACTTTAGATAGATCATTTCACTTAAACCTCACAATAATCCTTTGAAGTGAGTTTGATTAACTTCTTCAGATTTTAGTTTGGAAATATGGGGCTTAGAGAGGTGAAGCAAGTGTGCCTAGGGTTATACTATCAGTAAGTAGTAAAACGGGGATTTGAGAGAAACCTGATCAATTCCATGGTCTTACATCAGACTGCATTATACCACATCATACAAAGTGTTTTCCATGCATTAACTCAAGTGAGCCATTCAAATGTTCTTTCAATTAGGTTGAGCTGGTTTTGAGCTCCATTGTACAGATGGGAGTTTAAAGAAATAAATATATGCTCAGGATTTACACAGTTATCAAATGCCAGAACCAGGTCACCTGGAAGTGCAGTGCATTACATATTTCCCGGTCAATCCCCAAGCCAAGAGTTCAGCACTAAATGTTAGAGGAAAGCACCTTATTTTTGGAATATCTAAGTATCCTTCTAAAAAGGGGCACCTCCCCTCTGTGTCATTCTTCCCTTCCAACAAGAGAGGAGGATGCAGCCTGGGTCCAGTGCTACCTCCCTTGTCTCTTTCAATCTTTTCAGTGAAGTTCTTTTCCCACTCTTAAACCACATATATCTAAATCTACAGCAAGTTTTCAAGTCATTTTAAGGTGGATCCTTTATCACAGCTCTTGATTTCACAGAATGTGAAAGGACATTCATCTCTCAATTATACTCACCAGAACGGCTGCGCTTCATCCTGTAATCCCTAGGAGGCATCTCTCTGTGGTTTGGGGTTTTAGACATCAGTGGAAGCAGCTGTGAGTATAGTAACATTCACCCAGTAGCTACTGTCACTCTAATCATTACAGAACCAAACTCCACCACATGCCACAGAAGCAGAGAGTCACAGCCCAGATCCTGAGGACGTCTGGGGCATGTGCCACAGCCTGTAAAAAGCTTCATTAACTTTCTCCAAATTTCTGACTTATTTAGCTGTTGTTTAAAATATTTCACATGCTCCTCCAGAAATAATTCTGATTAGCTTCATGGTACAGATTAGCACAAGACATCTAGCAAAATGGGCTTTCCTTGTGGCTCAGCTGGTAAAGAATCCACTTGCAATGCAGGAGACCTGAGTTTGATCCCTGGGTTGGGAAGAGCCCCTGGAGAAGGGAAATGCTACTCACTCCAGTGTTCTGGCCTGGAGAATTCCATAGACTGTTTAGTCCATGGGGTCACAAAGAGTTGAACACAGCTGAGCAACCTTCAGTTTCACTTTCACTTTCTAACAAAATATCCCTCTGAGTGGAAAATTCAAATACATTTTTCCCCTCACTGGGTTTTCCAGAATTTAAAAAGGTTTTGGCCTCTACTATAGACTCATGTTGACACATTCTGGGCATGTAGAGGAGAAAATGATGACAGTTTAATCACAAAGACATGGGTGGGTATGTTTGTAGCTGAGTATATAGATATCAGGCTTCCTTGGTGGCTAAGACGGTAAAGAATTTGCTGGCAATGCATAAGACCTGTGTTTGATCCCTGGGTTGTGAAGAGCCCCTGGAGAAGGGAATAACAACCCACTCCAGTATTCTTGCCTTGAGAATTCCCACTGGAGCCTGGAGGGCTACCGCCTATGGGGTCACAAACAATAAGACATACCGAGCGACTAATACACATAATTATCACATAGAAGAATTTAATATATAGTTTTCCTTCACCTAGAAACCCTTACAGATGGAGATTTGGCTGGGGTCCCAAGGAAGCAGTACAGATTACATTATAGTTAACAACTCTCCTGGGTACACATCAAGTTAAAGACGAGGGGGAAGGCTGGAAATTTTGTGATAGATGCGAGGAAATGAATAGTTTCTTCACTTTATTTTTTTCTTCATTTTTTCTTCCTTTCTTCCTTCTTCCCTCTTCTCTTTATTTTATGACCTACCAATAGATTAGGACATTTCTATTTTTTCTACCTCCTTTCCTTGATGGAAAAGATTCATTTAAGCAACGCTTTATAAAATATTTGCTCTTATAAATAGACATGTTCCCTTATTCCCTTCCACTGAACTACTTCAGATAACCTTGAGCATAGGTTACTATTTGGAATATCATGCAGATTTAGTTCCATCCATCCATGTATCAATCAAAGCATTTATTGATTACCCACTGTATGTTGAGCAATTTCTGGGGACTGAATAATGATTCTCAGACCGGCATTACTGATGATCAATGACCTTCTTATCAGAATCTTATATTTTTGTGCTTATGTGTTTCAGAGGCAACGAACCATTTATTTACATCCACAGAGCCCTGATATCATTGTGTTAAGGTATTCCATTTAGAGAAAGGCAAATCTTGCCATCAGTTCCAATGATCTGTTTTTCAATTGAAGAAGGAGTAGTTTGAGTCTGTCAAATCATTACAATATTTCACTGAAAGGAAAAAAAATCTAAAAAACAGCTAATTTTAAAAGAATAGTGTCATTAAGAAGTGTTCGATTTAGTTCAGACATTATTATCTACAACATCACAATCTATGCATTGCCTGATCTGTTGAATGTGGAATGTGGCATGAAGTTCAATCATCTTTTTTCAGTTCTACCCTTCACCCTTGGTACCCACTAACATGGAATGTGTGGATACAGAGGGCTGTCTGTAGTAAGTCATTTTAAACAAGAGACTTGAACATTCTCAAATATTGCTATCTTCTAGAATCCTAGGAAACCCCCCGCCCCTGCCCCGGATACCAAGGACAACTGTAAAGAACAATGATAAACTTACTTGGGCATCAGAATAAAATTTTAAACTAGGGAGGGAAGTTATCACTAGTGATAGTAATAATAGCGCTAGCAGTAATAGAAAACGGAAGCCACAGGAATAGAATAAACTTTCACCACCGTATCTTTCCAACTCAGCAGCATCTGTAGCTACTTTCTCTTCTTTCATTCCTCTTATTAGGTGCATTCTCTATGCTCCTATTTAAGACCAATCCTCCCCATTTGTACAAGATACCAATCCTTTCCATCTACTCAGAACATTCACTCCAGCATATCCCCTCTCCCCTCTTAGAATATCACTGTTTTCCTATCTCTACTGAATCCTGCTCTCCAATGTATAAATATTTTTGTATTCATGAAAAACCTCTCCTGACTATACTTCCCAAGTTCAGTTTATTGCCATTTTCTTTATTGCCATACACAATAGAACTCTTTAAAATAGTTCATATTTCCTGGCTCAATAAGATGTTCATCACTTCTACGCTCTCCCTCAACCAGCACTGGCTGGTTATGGCAGCTATGATTTTTTTTCTTACTTAATTACCTCTACTGAGGTGCTAATACATATCTCAAGCCAAACACACCTGAAAGTGAGCTTCTAATCTTTGCCCCCAAACCTTTCCCAATTACGTCACAACTAATGATATTTCTATCCTTGTAGGTTCCTCCCACATTTAGAGTCATTCTTGGTATGTCTTTTTCTTATACCACACAGCCAACCAGAAGATTGGCTTGGCTCTACATTCAAATTATATCCAAAGTCAAACATTTCTCACTATCCCCATTGCTAATATTACCAAGTCTCCCTTGGATTGTCATAACCAGCATTTCTGCTTCTGCTTTTGATTCTCTTCCATCTTTTTCAGTTTATTTCAAACACAATAGTAACTCTTTCATAGCACACCAATGACTTACATTTCACCCACAGGAAAACCCAAGTCCTTAAAATGGCCTCTAAATCATAAAATAATTTGCCTCCTTTATCCTCTGTTACATTTCCTAACCTCTTTTACTATGACTTTCCCCTTGTTCATTCTACTCCAGACTTATTTTTCTTTTTATTGTGCCTCAGACACACCAGATGTATTTTGATCTTAGCACTGGGTAGTCATCACACTGGGATATCTTTCCCACAGATATAGACAGCATTGAAGGTGCATCTATTTACCACTTTTCAAATAAAATTTACATTGTTTTTTGAGTGCCTTTTTCATCACAGTATACTATCAGTAGATACTCTGAATATAGCTTCTCACTGTTGATGTTGACCTTGATAACCTGGCTGAAGTAGTGATTGTCAGAATCCTCTGTTAATAAGTGGGGGATGATGCTATAGTCCCTGAGGGTTGAATATATATACATAAGTTCTTTGCACAGGAGATTCTTCTCCACAAGAGGTTTGCTTCTTCCCTCCCATTTATTCATTTATGCTATCATTTATTTATAACAGTATGGATTCATGGATATTTACTTTCTTCTTTGGATTATGATTCAATATCACTGTATTTAATTTGCTAATTTTTTTCCAGCTTTGCCCACTGGGAGACATTTCAGTTAGATCCATTGTCCCTTTTATAAATCTTCCGTGTGTGTGTGTGTGTGTTTGAGTATTTCCTAGTTTTATGACACCACAAGACACTTTATGCTCATCCTGTGTATATTCTGCCCCAGTCCCAGAATCAAACATCTTTTTTTTTCCTAAGAAGCTCCGGTTTCTTTTATTAGACAATCATATTACAATCCAATAAATGGGTGCTATATGTATTCACTGTTACTGGGAGGACTCACTGATTCTGCATCTTTTCAGCTGACAAAGGTAGGAGTTATACATTAATATATTAACATGTGTGTACACATATCTGAATATTTGCAGATGGAGCTGTGAAGTAAAAGTCATATTTTATGAGAATACAAGAGAAATTTAAACAAGCAAAAATAAATCTTCCCTGCCCTTTGGCTTCCTCTCTCCCCTCACTCAGTACTGGGTATCTGCACTTGGCATTGACCAAATCTCTTACATCACCAAAACTCTCCCATTGGTAGGAATCCTGCTCAACTGTCAACAACAACATTCTCCCAGCATCAACAAGATGACCCCTTAACAGATCACATACCTTCTTGATCTTGTAAGGGACCCTATGTCCCATGACATAATATGTAGATCTGGATTATGTAAACTGTCAATAACACATCATTTGATATTCAACCCTCTGTCTCAAAAAAACTTTTATAACTGTGCCTTGACTTCTGACTTGCTGAACAGTTCTCAGAGCTTTTTGAGATGCTCTTCCCACATTATAATACTCAAATCTGGCTTGTATAAATTTCTCCATCTCTATCTTAGATCAACTGATTAACAACTATCCATGTTTATAATAAAATAAATTAACTTCTTGCAAGCGGCTTCTGGGTGGTGCAATGGTAAAGAACCCACCTGCCAGGAGATTCAAGAGATACAGTTTCAATCCCTGGATCAGGAAAATCCCTGATAGGAAAAGGCAACTCACTCCAGTATTCTTACCTGCAAAACTTCAGGAACAGAGGAACCTGGAGGGCTATAGTCCATGGGGTCACAAAGAATCAGACATGACTGAGCATCCACACACAACTTCTGGTAAGACAGCATGGGGAGCACTGCTGACCTGCTCTGCAGTGAAGCTAGTGTGGACACAAGGCCATGGAAATGGTCCTAAGGACAAATAACAAATGAAGAAACATCTATTAAGGAAAATCTGTAAATGTCAACAAGAATGGTGAAAGTTTGGAGTATTTGGACCAAGATGACTACCTCCACTCCAGATTGCTGCAGCCACAAACCCAGGGCCTTGCCTCATGGCTACCAGCCAGAAGGCTTTGGGAGGAGTAAAATTTCAGCATTACTCATGCTTTCCCCAGATGCACGGTACTGAGGCTAAGTCCCAGGGATTTCAAACAAGAGGTGAGAAGCACCCTTATACTAACCCTCACTCATGGAATGTTGATTCTACCATATGTATGGTGCACTGAGAATGCTGGTGTCACAAATTCCTTTGTCCTGGCTCATAAAGCAGTGGTTCCATGAAAGGAGAAGCAAGCCAAAAAAGACGTCAGCTACTGTTGGCTGCCACTCTATCCAGTGCTCATTTCCTAGAGTGGGAATGTCTTTGGGAGGAAGTTTGCTGTTGTCCCCATCCCATCTCCAGAGACATAGCTCAGAGATTTTAGCTCGGAAAGAGATCAGGCTTAAAACAGATAGCTTCTAATCTCTTCTCAAAAGACCTGAATTCACTTGTAGCAGAGTATGAAAAAGTTTCGGTATGAAGGCATGCTCAAGAACAGTGAAGCTTGTGGTGAGAGGAAATCAGGAAGATATTAGTAAATTTAACCAAAGGTACAACCTAAACTATAGTCTGGCTAGCTTGCAGGACAGAACTAGCAAATAAGACAGCTGGGAGTGGTCCTCTTGTGTTCTGAAAAAATATAATGCATTGATCTCAGCAACTATTCTTTCAAAAGAGACACAATTTGATTGGATTCATTTGTACAACAGTTTATACCCCTGAGAATTGTTGAAACAAGACAGGAATCAACAGGCAACTAATGGAGGTTAATATCTGAATGTAGCTAGAGAAAGAGTACTACCCAAACCACTGTTATCCCAGGATGACTGTGGGCATACACAAAACTGCACTGGATAATTAAAATCATACGTGTGTGTGTGTGGGGGGGGGGTGTTAAATCACTAAAGTTATATAGTCATTAAAACTAACCAGGGAAACAAGGCAGGGACCTGGGCATGGCAAGTGGGCATAGGGAGGCAGGAGGGCACCAGCGCTGAGCTGCTACAATACATGGTCGAAAACCTCCAGTTACTAACAAAAATGGATGAAAAATGCACTGTAACAGGAAAATAAAACCCTTACTTTGGGGGAAAAGGAAAAAAATTAAAAAAAAAAAAAGGCTATACAAACCAAGAGAGTGATTAGATGCTGTGTTTAAGAGAAAAAATATTTAAAACAATCATTATAAATATGTAGATAGAGCTAAAGGAAAGCCTGATAACAGATACAATGCAAATTATGATTGACCATCTATATCAATAAATAGAAACTGTGCCAAAGAATCAAGTAGATATTAAGAAGTGAAAAATAAAAAATTTGAAATTAAAAAAAATCACTAGAGGAGTTCTAAAGCAGACTGGAACTGGCATAAGAAAATATTAGTAAACTCAAAGACAGACCAATAGAGGTTATTCAAGCTAAACAAATTTAGAGAAAAAATAATAAAGAAAATTGGAATGTGACATACTATTAAGCACATCAACAAATGCATAATAGGGATACAAGAAGTAAAGGAGGAAGAGAAAGGAGCAGAAAAATTCAAATAAAGACTAAAAACTTCTGAAATATATTGAAACAGAATAACCTACACATTTGGAAAGCTCTACAAACTGTATATGATAAATACAAAACGGTTCATGATAAAACACATCATAGTAAATGTGCTGATTGTCAAAGACACATAGAAAATACTGAAACCAGAAAGAGGAAAAAAATGACTCCTCACTTATAAGGGGACCCCCAATAAGATTAACAGCTGTCTTCTCATCAGAAACAATGGAGGCCATCAGGAAGTGGGTTAATATGTTCAAAGTACTTAAAGATACATAAAAAATTGTCAATCAGAATCGAGCAAAGCTATCAAAGAAAAAATGAAGGTGATATAAAGGCTTTACTAGATAAACAAAGTCTGAGAAAATGTGTTGTTACCAGACCCACCTTAATACTAAAGAAAGTTCTTGGCTCTCAAAGCAGAGGATGCCAGATAATCAAATCCATGTGAAAAAAAAGCACCATTAATTGTGCAGTTTTAGGAGAGAGTATAAATGCATGTTTGCTTTTCTTTCCTTGACTACTTTAAAAAGCAATTATTAAACAGCATGTATATAAGATATTGTACATATAAGATACAGAAATGTATACTTACATTTACAAAAAAAAAAAACAGTACAAAGTAGAAGGGTATGTGTAAAGCTGTATTAGGCTGAGGAAATGACTATAGGCAGTACAATAATAATGATAGCAACTTATTATTCAGTTTGTAACATTATAGATGTAATGTGTATAAAAATACAAAAAAAAAGGAAAGGGATAAATCTATATAGTAGTCTTTCTATATGCCACTAGAAGTAAGCTAGTATAAATATGAAGCTGATTCTGATACATTTAGACATATATAGTAAATCACTGAGCCATGACTACTATAAAAAGTATATGTATGTTTAAAAAATTAAAGAAATTAAAATGCTACATTAGAAAATAATCCAGTTTATGCAAAAGAAAGTAGTAAAGGAAAACATAGGAGCAAAAAGACAGGGAATATATAGAATACAAAAGTAAAAATGGCAGATATACATTCAACAACATCATTAATGATATTAAATATGTTTAAATTAAGTAATCTAATTAAAAGGCAAAGATTTTCAACCTGGGTTAAAAAACAACCCATTTGTATCGTATCTAAAGGAGATATATTTTTGATTCAATGATATGAATAGGTTGAAAATGAAATCATGAAAAATACATATCATGACAGCAATACAATAAAATAGAGTGACTATACTCATATAGATTCTATATACTTTATAACCAGAAATGTTACTAGAGATGAAGAGGAGCACCACATAAAGATAAAATCTCAGCAGCACGCGGCAATAAGCATTTGCTTATATTTACACTAGGTTTGGCTGCAGCAACTTAGTTAGCGTAGCTGCTATGCATCACTTGTTACTCCTCCTCAACCAGCAGACTGCTCTGGGCATATTTATCTCATTGAGATGATGGAGTTGAAGGAAAGCATATGGTTATACAAGAGATCTTTTGAAGTCTAAATACAGAGATGATTCACTGTCATATCTGTTCTCTTTTATTGATCTAAGAATGTCACAAGGCAAAGTCCAAGGTCAAGGGGTAAAACTAATAAATAATAAATATCTTTAAGTTGGATAAACTGAAAAGTTACGTGACATTGAATATAGAAAAGGATGACAATTTGGACCAGCAAAGAAATCCATGTTTCAGGTTTCCATAGCACACCACCTCCGCTACTGAAACGGTAGTGGCAATAGAACCTCTGCTTCTCAATGATCCTCTTTTTAAAATTTCTTCAATGTATCAAGCCAGGGACTAAGGTGGAAACATAAGGAAGCAAGAGAACATTCCAAGTGGATGTGAGGATGGTGGTATCCAGTTTCTATCTGGCTTGTTAATTTCTTTAAAGCATATGATCATGTTTCTCTGAGTGATCTCCGCCCATTGCTCCTGCAATGCAGATATCAGTGCTTCCCAAAGGTGAGTGCTTAATTTAGTGGTTTCCTAAGGTGCTTCCCTGATGGCTCACAGGGTAAAGAATCGGTCTGCAAGGAAAGAGACACAAGAGACCTGGGTTTTATCCCTGGATAAGGAAGATCCTCTGGAGAAAGAAATGGCAACCCACTTCAGTATCCTGCCTTAGAAATTCTATGGACAAAGGAGACTGGTGGGCTGTAGTCCAGTGGGTCACAAAGAGTCGGACATGACTGAGTGACTAAGCATGAAGGCAACTTAACAATGAGAACTTTCAGAGAAAACAAGACTTTCATTGTTTTGTTATTCTACAAAAATAATCAGTCATTCTAAATGCATTTTCTGATATTTATTATCAAGATATAGTGGCCAGCTTCAGATATTTACTCATCTATTAATCTAGCTCTCAAACAGTGTATTTATTTTTCATCTGCCTTCTGTTGATCTTAAATCTTCCAAAAAATAATTATGAGTATAAATGACAACAACAGAAACTACCAATAATAAAATAGCATTTTCTCTCAAATGAATAGCTCTTCCTAAAATTGCCAAAAGTGAAAATATAATATTTTATAAGACATTTGATATAGGATACAGTATCTGTTATAAAAAAAGTAACATGACTTGGAACTTAAGTTCTCTTTTACAAAAATCATATAGTTGGATTTCAGCTTGTAGACTAAGAAAATGTATGAAGGTTACTCTGGTATTCTTACCAGGTTTAAAATATGACCCTCTTAAACATTTAAAACATAAGACCTAGAGAATTTCATTAAGAGCACACTATTCTTCAAATGACACTTCATGTATTTGAAAGTGAATTGAGGCTCAGGCGTTAGGGAAGTGCAAATCCATCCATAAATTTTATATGAATTCATTACAGCAAATGAATACTTAGCCTTTGATTATTTTTAGATTTTTTAACTCTACGACCTAACATGCAACCATGAAACAAAACACAGGAGCATCCAAAAGTCTTCCCAGGTAGCCCAATGGTAAAGAATCCATCTGCCAATGCAGGAAACGTGGGAGACATGAGTTCGATTCCTGGGTTAGGAAGATGCCCCTGGAGGAGGAAATGGCAACCCACTCCAGTATTTTTGCCTAGAGAATCCCGTAGGCAGAGGAGCCTGGCAGGCTCCTGGGGTTTGCAGTCCATGGGATCGCAGAGTCAGACACGACTGACTGAGCTCACACTCAAAATAGGATTTTAGACATCATTTTAGAACTGTTATTCTATATCTTAGGATTTGTCATCAAGATTAAAAATTATTTAAATCTATAATAACTTTGATTCTATATATTTTTTAAAATTGTCTACTTTAAAACACAAAAGTGTCAATATTCTTGCTTAATCATACAGTCTTTATGAGTGACAGTTACATACTCACAAAAATATGAGTGAGCAAAATTATCTTTATATACATATTTTCTTATTTAGCCAGTTAAATCAATCCATGGTTGACTATATTTTCTAAATTCAGTTGCATAGTCTAAGAAAAAATGCATGTTCAGACCTAAAAATGACTATAAAGATTATAATATGCGACCCTCTCATTTTACAGTACTCAAAGTGTGCCTATGAATGGACAGTGATTTAACACAGTACCAAGCCAGAACCATGATGCAGATGCTCAACATACCAGTTCAGCTTTTATCTTCATGGACACAATTTATTTTTTGGTTCAGATTTTACTTTTATTTATTATATACTTTGGGGATAACATCCAGAAATTAACAAAAGTGACTTAAGGATGAAAGTGAATAAAATCATGACTGAAAACTGAAAAGAAAATTATTCTTCTCCCTTTAAAAAGATCAGTGACAGTAAATAACATTTATATCCCAATGCCAGGAATTTGAGCAAGATTTTAATTAATCGTTACCTGGAGTCTAGAGCTTTCTTGTTAAAGTGCCATTTAGAACTTCTACCCTCTACGATAATTAGCAAGCTTAACTAAGAAAGTGATATTGTACCAAATTATCAGTGCATAGGTATATAATATCATTTAGCTGTTTTTATTATTGCCATAATCTGTTTTCACTATTTTATCTATTATATACTGTAAATATATTATAATGTCATTCCGAATTCAGAAATTTTCAATTCTCTTTTTAGCTTGTGGCACTGGGTGATGCCATCCACGTTTATAGTTACTTGGTTCCAATCTACTTCAAACCTCAGACATGAAAAGATGACATTTCTTACACATTAACATAAACAGTGCATTCTTTCTATCACTTTAGGGAATATGTTAGTCAAGTGCTATAATGTTTCCTTTTTAGTCTTTATAATATTAATAGCTATGCAATAAGAACTGTACTATTGAACTGTCAGGAATGATTTGTTACCAGATGTTAGCATAATTTGCCAGCTGTCAAATTTTAATAATTTTTATTTGCCTAAAATGTGACAGTTAACTTTCATGGTAAATCAAGACATATAGCAGAACTTATTTGATATTACAGAAATTGAAGTCAAGCTTGTGTGTCACTTGAACTGAGCATACACTTCACATATGGTATTCCAAATGCATCTTTTTGTAATATACCGCAAAATTTGTGCTTTGCTGTAGGTTTTTATTCATTGTGTTTCAAGCAGAGCTAAACAATCTATAGGGCTTCAGTACATATGCATACAACAAAAAAAACTTTACTTCTGAAACTGTTAGCTTCTTTACTTAAATGTATTTCATCTTTTTTTCCATTCTCTGATAATCTCATATGGGTGCAAAAACAGAGGCAAAATTACCCTTTAAAATGACCATGTATTAATGTCTCATGTTAAGATATTTGTATTTTCTTCATCTATAATATTCATAAGACTGAATGATATAAATTCAGTCTGCCAATAATTTTTCCAGGCTCTATGAGGCAACCATTCTTAATAACGAGTATTATTATGTTAGGACTATATTATAAAGTTGATTTGGCTAATCCATTCAAATAACTTGCAATCCAGTGGGGAAAACAACAGCTTCCACTGGTATTGGCTTTACCTCCACCACTTAACAGTACATTTAAAAATCTTCAGCCAGTTTATGGAAAAGGAAAAGACCAAAAGTAATGTTAAGCAATTTTCCAAATCTAGGATGATTCATTTTTTCTTAATTTATAGTCTGGGAAGTATAAAAAAAATGTGCACACTGTAAGTTATATTAAGTTCACATTCAACAAAATCTTTAATGTTGATTTAGTAAACTTTTGTTTGTTGAGAGAGTTTTTGGATTATTGATTCAATCTAATTACTAATGATTGTTCTGTTCAAATTTTCTATTTTTTCCTGATTAAGTCTTAGAAGAGTATATGTTTCTAGAAATATATCCACTCTTTAAGGCTGTCCAATTTTTTTGGCATATAAGTATACCCTCTTTTGATCATTTGTATTTTGGTGATGTCAGTTGTAACTTTTCTTTCAGTTCTGAATTTATTTATTTGGGTCTTTTCTTCTCTGTTGAATCTGACTGAAGGTTTTTTCAATTTTGCTTATCTTTTCACAAATAAGATGTTAGTTCCATTGATCTGTTTCAGTGTTTTTATTTTTTTCTCTATTTCATTAATTTCCACTCTAATCTTTATTATTTCTTTCTTTCTACTGACATTAAGCTTTATTTGTTCTTTGCCTCCCTTTTTAAGTATAAGGACAGATTGCTTATTTGAGGGCTTCTGTTTTTCGTTGGTTTCCTGAGGTAGACTTATATCACTCTAGACCTCCCTCTTAGAATTGCTTTTGCTGCATCCCATAGGTTTTGGAACACTGTGCTTCCAATTTTATTTGTCTCAAGGTATTCTTTTAATCCCCTGTTTCTTCACTGACACATTTGTGATGTAAAAGAGCATATTGTTTAGTGTGAACATATTTGTGTTTTTTTCCAGTTTTCTTATAATCGATTTATAGTTTTGTACTATCATGGTTGGAAAAGATGCCTGATATCATTTCAATCTTAATTTTATTGAGACTCATTTGGTTCTAGCATGTGATTTATCCTGGAGAATATTTCATGTGCACTTGGAAGCAATGTATACTCTACTCTTTTGGGGTGGAATGTTTGTATATGTCTCGTAAATCAGTTTGACCTAACTTGTTGTTTAAGGCCAATGTTTTCTTAATTATTTTCTATCTGGATATTCTATCCATTGATGTAAATGATGTGTTGAAGTCCCTTATCATTATTTTATTAATGTCAATTTCTACATTTATATCTGTTAATCTTGTCTTTATCTGGTCTTCTCCTTAGGTTATTGAGCATGTTTATGAATATTACTTTGAATTATTTACCTGGTAGATTGCTTATCTCTGTTTCATTTCGTTCTTTTTCTGAGGTTTTATTTAATTCTCTTTTATTTGAAAGGTATCCTGTTGTCTCCTCATTTTGTTTCTATGTGTTAAATATATCAGCTATGTCCCCCAGTCTTGAAAGAGAGGCCCTATGCAGAAAAGGTATCCTGTGGGGCCCAGTGGCAGAATCCTCCCTGGTCACCAGAGCCAAGTACTCCAACCATTTCTCTGCAGGTTGCATGTCTCCTCTTATTGTAGCTGAGCCATGATTGCTGTAGGCATGTTAGTTAGTGGAATTGGTTCCCAGGCTGGCTGGGTGCATTGCTTTGCTCTAACTGCTGGACACAGTCTGTAAATGGGGCTGGTCCTTGGCCTGGTTTGATGAGAGGTTCTGGTCTGAGTTCTATCAGTGCAGTGATGTGCAGACTTGTTCCCCCAGAGTGTGAACCACTTAGGAAGGGTTCTGGTGATGGTCATGGCAGTCCTTTGGGTGGGAGAGGGCAGGAGCCAATTGAAGAGGCCAGTGGGGTGGGCAGGTTGAGTGGACTGGGTCCTCAGGGAAACAGTGGGATTGGTGGGGCACCTGGTGTTAGCTAGGTGGATGAAGAGTGACAGAAATAACACCCACAAGAGCTGAGCCAATTAGCTGGGGGAGAGTTAATGACAACAAAAAGGTTTACCAGCACTTCCATGACTAGAGAAAGCACCACTGGATCCTGCCGTGTCTTTTAAGCACATATCTCAAAATTAGTCAGTGGATCTTCTTTTAATATAATCCAGATGTTCTTCAAGCTGCTGCCTCTCTACTGGAATTTGGAGCAAGTGACTTTGTATATGAGTCTTTCAAGAGAAGAGTCACAGTTTCTCACAGCAAGATGTGGTGGTGGTGGTGGTGGGGGTACCTCTACAATGGTGACATCCCTCCTGCTTGTGGATCACTGAATGGGGATGTGAGACTTTTTAATATCTATTTTTATTATGTATTTGACTGTTCTGGTTCTTAGTTGGAGCATGTGGGACCCAGTTCCCTGACCAGAGATCGAGCCTGGGCCCCCTGCATTGGCAATGCAGAATCTTAGCCAGCAGACCACCAGAGAAGTCCCAGGATGTGAGTTTTGATAAGGCTGCATCTTTGCCCCTCCTGCTAACCTTGATGTGTCATTTTTTATAACTTTGGTTGTCAAAAATCTGTTCTGCTAAGTCTTTATGTCATTCTCAGATATAGGTGTTCTGCATGCAGTTATAGCTTTGATGAGTGCATAGGAGGAGGTAAGTTCAGGATATTTCTACTTGCCATCTTGATCTGGACTACCTCCCCTTCATTACTGAAGGATTTTTTAGAGGGGATGGGGCTTGAGCAGATATTGAATACATTGTTCAGAATCTTTTTCTTCAGCACTTAACTATTTCACCCCACTTTCTTTTGGCCTCTGTGATTTCTGAGGAAAAATCTGTGGTTCATCTTGTAGTCACTTCTTTCTTGCTAATTTCAAGATTTCTCTTTGTCTGTGACTCATTTGGAAAAGACTCTGATGCTGGGAAAGATTGAAGGCAGAAGGAGAAGGGGGGTGGCACAGGATGAGATGGTTAGATAGCATCCCTGACCCAATGGACATGAATTTAAGCCAACTTGGGAAGATAGCGGAGGACAGAGGAACCCGGCATGCTGCAGTCCATGGGGTTGCAAAGAGTCAAACATGATTTAGTGACTGAACATCATCAACAACAAATAGTTCTCAACAGTTTAATTATGATGTGGTTAAGTATGGATTTCTTTGACTTCATACTATTTAGAGTTCAATGAGCTCTTGGTTCTTTGAGCTCATCCCATTTAGAGCTCAACAAGCTCTAGGTTTTGCAGATTAAAGTTTTTCATTAATTTGAGATATTATTATATTATTTCTTCATATATTCTTTCTGATTCTTTCTCTCATTTATTGGGACTTCCATTATTCATATGTTGATATTTCAATTTGTGTCCCAGAGATTTCCAAGAATTTGCTTACTTTCTATTTTTTTTTTCTTTTCTGCAGACTTTGTTGTTCAGTGTCCCAGTCATGTCTAACTCTTTGTGACCCCATCGACTCCAGCATGCCAGACCTACCTATCACTCACCATCTCCTGGAGTTTTCCAAAGTTCATGTTCATTGCATTGGTGATGTCATCCAGCCATCTCATCCTCTGACACCCTCTTCTCCTTCTGCCTCAGTCTTTCCCAGTATCAGGGACTTTTCCAATGAGTCGTCTGTTCGCATCAGATGACTGGATGCAAAAATACTGGAGTTTCAGCTCAGCATCAGTCCTTCCAGTGAATATGCAGGGTTGATCTCCTTTAAGAGTGACTGGTTTGACCTTCTTGCTATCCAAGGGATTTTCAGGAGTCTTCTCCAGTACCACAGTTCAAAGGGATCAATTATTTGGCATTCTGTCTTCTTTATGGTCCAGCTCTCACAACCATAAATGACCACTGGGAAGTTTTGCAGACTAGATATCTCTATTCTTTGTGTTTTGCCAGAAAAAAAAAAATCTGCTTTTGTAGACCCTTTAATGAATGTTTTCTCAATTAATATATTTTTAAATACATAATTTCTATTTCTTGTTGTTGTTCTACTTCTAAATAAGTCTCTCTTTGTTGACGTTTTCCACATTGTGAGGAATCAATCTCATATTGTTTTAGCTCCTTAGATGTGGTTTACTTTAGTTCCTTAAATTATCAGATTTAAAGTCTTTGTAATAAGTCCAATAGATGGACTCTTCTAAGACAGTTTCTTTTGACTACTTTTTCCTTGCATATCAGGTATACTTTCACATTTCTTTGCATTTTTCATAAATTTTAGTTGAAACATAGTTATTTTAAATAATATAATGCAGCAATGTTGAACCCCAGAATCTGCCCCCTTACCAAGATTTGCGGTTGCTGCTATTTGTTGTTGTTTCTGCTGGCTTGCTTAGTCACTTTCTTGAACTAATTATTCATAAAATTTGGTCATATGTCTCTGTTCATATAGCCTGGTGGCCAACTAGTGATTGGACGTATTTCCTTAAATATTTAAACAAATGGCTATACCATCTTTGTCAGGTACTCTTAGTATTTGTTGGGATCATGCCATCAGTGACAAGCTAGGGAGTTTACAATTCTGCCTTAATCTTCACTGCCTGCTTTCACGTTTCCTCATGATCAGTCAGCAGTAAGAGAGTGATCTTTCCTGGGTCTTTTCTGTGCATGTGCACAGTACTATAGTATCTAGTCTACTAGATATCCACATATTTTGGAGCTTCTCAAAAATCTCTGTGGATACATCACCACCACCACCCCGCCCCCCCCAAGTTTTCTATTACATATTTGGTCAGCATTTTGTTTGCTCCAACTGTTCTTACACCTCAAACGGTTACAATGTCACTGATTGTTTTAATAAATGCTCTAAAAAAAAAGTTGGTTGCAGACAGTGAGTTCTGAATCAGGTCAAATAATGACAAATTCTGTGAATGGTGGTTTCCAGGGAAATGGCAGGCAAGTCAAATCATGCAAAGTTTCTGGGAAAGGGACTTTGGGGAAACTTAAAATTGTTTACTTCTTCTAGTGATTGCCATGCTTCTGTTGTTCCTGACTACAGTAATTGCAAGGCTGTTCATTTTTAAGGGAACCATACAATAGGAAATCATGGGCTAAAATGACACAAAGCTCACTATTATTACTAAGATACATCCATATTTCTTGAGCAAATGCTCCTCATACTGGTGCAAGCCTTTGGATGATTTCCATAGTTGATTTTGACAATTTTTTTCAAGTTCTTATTGCTTGGGATGAATTGTTTTGGGGGTGGTGGTGCATAATTTGCTATTTGTATTGATAACACTTCTCTTAGTGGTTCAATTTTAATTCATATAGCTTCATTTTGAGTTTTTGGGTTTGGAATATCCACTTTCAAAGTGGTCTATCATTTTGATTTACCTTGACTTCTCTCTTCTTAAAAAAAAAAAAAAAAAAGAATGGTTTTTCATGCCCCAGAAACTTCTCTACATGGCTTAGACCCTCTTTACAGTGTGATGGCATGATAGCATTTTATGCTTGATGACATGCTTTTATAACACCAAGTAAAAAGCTTAAATGAAATATAATTACTTCTACCATAGCTTTTGGTTAATACAGTTACACATTATCTCAGACCCAACAGATTCTATTTTTTACTGGAAAGAGCAAAAGAGTTTGTGGCACTCTGCAAATTTACCACATGTTACCTATTTTATCATCACAAAATTTTACGGAATACATATTGTTATTCTCACTTTACAAATGCTAAAACTGAGACGTAAGTTAAAATGTACAAAGAGTATAAAGAAGTGATATAAATCTGATATGTCATACTAACCCTAAATTTGTATCTTTTAATGATTACAGAGTAGAAAGCACTTTTCCTAAATTGTTTTCACAGAACCATAGTAATTAGAAATTTGCTGAAAAAGAAAAGGGTTATGAAATCAAATATTTTAAAAGCAAAAATGAAAATCAGTATATTGGAAACTGTTTTTAGACACTCACAATGTTTATTTTCTTGTAAGGTTTTCTCTGCAAAATAACTTTTGTGTAAATAACTGCTATTATACTCCAGTGGAAAATTTAAGAAACACACTTTCAGGAAACAGTAGATAATCACTCTTAATATTTACTAAAATGACTTTAAGGGTCACAATCATTAGCTGAAATTCATCACTAAAATTTCAAAGGTTGAGTAAACTGTTACATTTAAAGGCAAGAAGTTGAATCATGTGCTTTAAACAAGGATGTGGGTAAGACTGTACAAATACAGATATCCTTCACTTGCCTAGTAAGTACAGCAGAACCAATTATTGTGGAAAGGAGTTATTTGGTGACATGTACCATAGAATTTAAGAATATAGAGTAAGATCATAATTCCCACTTTTCAGATCTTGGTTTCTCCTCTGAGTGTAAGTATAACATTTGCTAAACTGTTTTCATTCCAATCCCAAAGAAAGGCAATGCCAAAGAATGGTCAAACTACCGCACGATTGCAGTCATCTCACACGCTAGTAAAGTAATGTTCAAAATTTTCCAAACCAGGCTTCAGAAATACATGAACCGTGAACTTCCTGATGTTCAAGCTGGTTTTAGAAAAGGCAGAGGAACCAGAGATCAAATTGCCAACATCCACTGAATCATGGAAAAAGCAAGAGAGTTCCAGAAAAAACATCTATTTCTGCTTTATTGACTATGCCAAAACCTTTGACTGTGTGGATCACAGTAAACTGTGGAAAGTTCTGAAAGAGATGGGAATACCAGACCACCTGACCTGGCTCTTGAGAAATCTGTATGCAGGCCAGGAAGCAACCGATAGAACTGGACATGGAACAACAGACTGGTTCCAAATAGGAAAAGGAGTACGTCAATGCTGTATATTGTCACCCTGCTCATTTAACTTATATGCAGACTACATCATGAGAAATGCTGGACTGGAAGAAACACAAGCTGAAATCAAGATTGCCAGGAGAAATATCAATAAACTCAGATATGCAAATGACACCACCCTTATGGCAGAAAGTGAAGAGGAACTAAAAGCCTCTTGATGAAAGTGAAAGAGGAGAGTGAAAAAGTTGGCTTAAAGCTCAACATTCAGAAAACGAAGATCATGGCATCCGGTCCCATCACTTCATGGGAAATAGATGGGGAAACAGTGGAAACAGTGTCAGGCTTTATTTTTTTGGGCTCCAAAATCACTGCAGATGGTGATTGCAGCCATGAAATTAAAAGACACTTACTCCTTGGAAGAAAAGTTATGACCAACCTAAATAGAATATTCAAAAGCAGAGACATTACTTTGCCGACTAAGGTCTGTCTAGTCAAGGCTATGGTTTTTCCAGTGGTCATGTATGGATGTGAGAGTTGGACTATGAAGAAGGCTGAGTGCCGAAGAATTGATGCTTTTGAACTGTCGTGTTGCAGAAGACTCTTGAGAGTCCCTTGGACTGCAAGGAGATCCAACCAGTCCATTCTGAAGGAGATCAACCCTGGGATTTCTTTGGAAGGAATGATGCTAAAGCTGAAACTCCAGTACTTTGGCCACCTCATGCTAAGAGTTGACTCATTGGAAAAGACTTTGATGCTGGGAGGGATTGGGGGCAGGAGAAGAAGGGGACGACAGAGGATGAGATGGCTGGATGGCATCACTGACTCGATGGACGTGAGTCTGAGTGAACTCCAGGAGTTGGTGATGGACAGGGAGGCCTGGCGTGCTGCGATTCATGGGGTCACAAAGAGTTGGACACGACTGAGTGACTGAACGGAACTGAACTGAAACTGTTTATACTCTGTGCCTTTGATTCCTTAATGTAATATGAAGGCAAAAATAATACTCCCTTTATTGAATATCTAAAGTTGAAAATGAGGAAATGCCCATAAAACCCATGACATTTTGTAGGTAGCCATTAAGTTTATAAGAGTAGTAATTACAAATTTGTGGTATTCTAAAGTTTAGCAGCAGTCTATTGTGTTTACAACACATTTAGCCAGACACAATAAAGTCAATAAACTAAACTCAGGACAGTTGTTAAGGCAGATCTCAACAAGTATACACACAGAAAGGCAAAGTAGGTTCCGTGCTGGCCTTATACATTTGAAAATATGTTTCAAAATCAAGTGAATGCAAATAAACATGTGTAAGGGTATGGAGAAAATGGAACCTTCCCACCCTGTAAGTGGAATGTACACTGGTATAGTCACTGTGGAAAACAGTATACAGTGTCCTCAAAAAATTAAAAATAAAACTCCTCTGTGGCTTAGCAATTCCACTCCTAGGTATATATAGCCGAAAAAAACAAAAGCACTAATTCAAAAAGATACATACACCCCAATGTTCATAGCAGCAATATTTACAATAGCCAAGACATAGAAACAACCTAAGTGTCTATCAACAGATGAATGAATAAAGAAGCTGTGGAATACATACACAATGGAATACTACTCAGCTGTGAAAAAGAATGAAATTTGGTCATTTGCAGCAACATATGTAAACCTGGCAAGAATATGCTAAGTGAAATAAGTCAGACTATATGATATTTCTTACATCATAGAATCTAAAAAATACAAAAAGGAAACAGCAAATGTAACACAAAAGAAGTAGGCTAACAGGTATATAGAACAAACTAGTAGTTACCAGCGATGAGAGGGAAAGGGGTAATACAAGGGTAAGGGAGTGGGAGGAACAAACTATTGGTTATACTAAGATAGGCTCAAGGATGTATTGTACAACAAAGTGAATATAGCCAATGCTTTGTAAATAACTATAAATGGAAAGTAACCTACAAAAATTAAATAAAAAATTAAAAGGGGGAAAACCTTTTGATCACTATTTTTTTAGTGATAAATCTCAGAAATTTCTATGTTATTGCATTCACATAATTTTTATATCTTTAAATCTTGATTACATATATATATATATATATATACATACATATGTAGGTATATAGATATATTAAAAAATAGTTGCTTTCTCTGTGTGTATCCAGGGATAAATAGAAGAGTTAAAATGACAGAACACAACTGATTTTTTCATAGTTAGAATACTCATGTAAGTCTCAGATTGCGCTCAGACTAAGTAAGAGTTTTCTTTTAAAAATGTGATATAGATTGAATTTATTTACACCTAATATGTATTATTGAAAAATGATAAGTTGTAAACAAAAATGGACATGCCATTTTCATTAAAAAATAAAAGGTGCATATAAAAATCTACAGAAATATGCATCAAGCTATTCAGTGTTGTGTCTTTGTGGCAAATTGCATAAAATTCTCTCTGCTATAGATTTCTGAAGTATTTATATTTTTAACAATTATGTGGATATTTTTGTAAGGTCAGATGAAAAAGTTGATTTTAAAAATTGAAATTTGTTCAGTCAGTTAAGAAGGAATTTAGAAAAGAATTAAACCTGAATTTCATGAATTCAAATATCAGCTAGCTGCACCCTCAAATGCTCAAATAACTTCTCTGGTTAAATCTAAATGTCTTTTCTAAGATTTTTATAATAAAGGCACAGAGTTTATGTCTTATTATTAAAAAATTAAGTTTATAATTTCATCTTTATCATTGCAACATAAATTGGAACTATAGACACTTCAAAATAATTGTGTTTAAAACTTTGTTAGTAAATATTTTGTGAATCATATGCTTCTTGGGAATAATTAGGCAATATGAAGTGTCTTTAGTTAGGAGACATAGTATAGTGCCTTCAAACAATGATAATTGAAGTAACTGGTAAAAATATTTATTATTTTAAACATTAAGTCGAGGAATTTATGCTTGCATATTTCCTACACAAGAATGGTTGTGGCATAACAAAAATAAAGAAAAAGGGACTGCTAAAAACAATTGATTGAGCTCTATAAAATTTGTTTGAAAATGATATATTTGCCCCTAAAGATTAAAGGCTTATTTATAAATTCAAGAATTTAGCAATTTTGTTTCAATTAAATGAGCTTGCACATTTGCAGATCATTTTAATTCATGTTAGAAGTGCTCATAAAAATGAAAGTTTAAAAGAATTCAGTGATGAAATAGTATCTGGAACATCAAACACATTTATTGCTTGCCATAAAAATATGACATTGTATAAAATTCAATGAATATATTAAAAGGTATCTTATTTATTATAAAAATTAATATATCAAACACTTAGTAACTAATAAACCTTGAAAGAGCTTTGTTTTCTAATAATTTTGTGATAAAATATAATGTTGACAAGAATGTTCTCTATGAAATATCTACAATGATGGCAGCTATTTATTGTATTTAGTAAGTGATAAAAAATACATTTTCTTATATAAAAATAGCTTAGATAGGGCACTGTATAACCTTCTTGAGAAACTTTAGCCAAGTCCAATTAAAGGTTTCTAATTATATAGATAGGGAACTAATGTCTTTGTTTGAACTATTTGTTTACTTCAAATGTACTGTATATAATTGCAAGGCCAAGAAGAAATCATCAGAATTATTCTTTACCCTGTTGATTTCCTGTTATATCAATTCATTTCAGAACTTATTTTTCAAGCTTTGAAGGAAACAGAAGTAGCTAAATATAAGATGTTAACCTAGGCGATTATTTTTCCCTGTCATTATTAGCTAGAGACAACATGTATTGAACAAAATAAAGGTTAAGCTTCAATTAAGGATTCTAAATATATTTAGTGAGATATTAAAAAAACTCATAATGCTTCTACCCATACAATTTACCAGAAGCTCTGAATAAAGTAAATTATAGCAGAAGCCGTAAGAATGCTCAGGTGGTTTTCCATGGTATATTACAATTGCCCTAACATTATACACAGTTGTTTCTCAGAGGGGAAAAAATATGTTTTCCAAAAATAAATAAATAAATCTGTTTCATAAATGCTGCCAACATTACAGAAAGTCTTTGAAGGAATGGCTGAAAGTAAAGATACACACAGACCTATTTTTTCCTCCCCAGATTCAAATGCTCTTTCCAGAACTTAAAACTATGTGGAAACAGGTCATCGATGTGTTACCTTCAAGTCCATTGCTACAGCTAGCATACTAGAGGCTTCTTTATTGCTGAAACTCAAGGGATGAATCTATGGCTTGAAAATCAGAACAAAGCCTCAGCACTAACACACAGATTGAGGAAGGCAATTTTCTGAAGAGGAAGTGGAGATCATCCCCTGGCCCTAGAGAGAACCATTGTTTCTCTCTGCTTCTCTGCTTCTAAGACAGAGTCTGGATACTGGCTTGAGCACAGTCTTCTGGTTCCTAACTGTGAGCTGTTTTGGCACATCTTTTTCTGCATCCAAAAACTTCACGGTCTGAAACAGGTGTCAGGAGGTCAGGTGCCACTCAGAGAGTGCTTTACAAAGGCGCCACTAACATAATCATCTCTGAAACTCTGGCTGAGCAATGACACTCCTCGAGGTTGCTTTAGGTGTGTCTCTAACACTCCTGAAACTGCACGACTCAGTAATTTTGGTAAAAATATACCACAATTTAGTGGGGAAAACATGAGCCAGAGAGTTATTTGACATCATGTATTTGTTCAACTCACTGTCTCATTCTGAGGAAGGTGCTGTGATTATCATTTAGGTATGCGAAAACTAAGTTTAGAGAAGTAAAGTCATTTGCCTAATATTATATAAGTAATTAGGAAACAGCTAGGAATTTAATCCCTGTAAGTCTAATTTTAATACCTATCCTCTCAATATATTTTATCATAATAAAAGTAGTGTGTGTGTGTGTGTGTGTGTGTGTGTGTGTGTGTGTGTAAGACAGAGAAAGAGGCAAGAAGGGAGGAAATTCTCTTCCTCATGTTTGGAAAAATTGTCTTTACTTTTTATAACAATATTTATCTTTATGATTTATGGAATTTAAGAAAATGTGTCTACACTTGGAATCACTGAGTCATCAGCTTTCAAAGATATCTATTTAGATGCGGCAATTAACACTGTAACACACTGTGGTAGATTTATATTTTGTCAACTTAGCCAATCTGGAACAATATTTTACAGATTATATACATATAGATAGATATATGTGTGTGTGTGTATATATATATATATATAGAGAGAGAGAGAGAGAGACAAATACAGTATCTGGTTAACATGAGGCAAAGGTGACAATTTACATAAGATTTGAAAGACAAAAGTTAAGGAAGCAGATATATATACATCTACATAGAGAGATATAGCTCAGCTGGTAAAGAGTTGGACGCATTGTGTGTGTATATATATGAATATAGATATATTCTAAGAGACTTTTTTTTTTTTACTTTACAATATTGTATTGGGTTTGCCATACATCAACATGAATCCGCCATGGGTGTACACGTGTTTCCCCATCCTGAAGCCCCTTCCCTCCTCTACCCCCATACCATCCCTCTGGGTCATCCCAGTGCACCAGCCCCAAGCATCCTGTATCATGCATCAAACCTAAACTGGCAATTCGTTTCACATATGATATTGTACATGTTTCAATGCCATTCTCCCAAGTCATCCCACCCTCGCCCTCTCCCACAGAGTCCAAAAGACTATTCTACACATCTGTGTCTCTTTTGCTATCTCGCATACAGGGTTATCATTACCATCTTTCTAAATTCTATATATAAGCGTTAGTATAATGTATTGGTGTTTTTCTTTCTGGCTTACTTCATTCTGTATAATAGGCTCCAGTTTCATCCACCTCATTAGAACTGATTCAAATGTATTCTTTTTAATGGCTGAGTAATACTCCACTGTGTATATGTACCACAGCTTTCTTATCCATCCGTCTGCTGATGGACATTTAGGTTGCTTCCATGTCCTGGCTATTACAAACAGTACTGCGATGAACATTGGGGCACATGTGTCTCTTTCAATTCTGGTTTCCTCAGAGTATATGCCCAACAGTGGGGATTGCTGGGTCATAAGGCAGTTCTATTTCCAGTTTTGTAAGCAATCTCCACACTGTTCTCCATAGTGGCTGTACTAGTTTGCATTCCCACCAGCAGTGTAAGAGGGTTCCCTTTCTCCACACCCTCTCCAGCATTTATTTCTTGTAGACTTTTGGATCGTAGCCATTCTGACTGATGTGAAATGGTACCTCATTGTGGTCTTGATTTGCATTTCTCTGATAATGAGTGATGTTGAGCATCTTTTCATGTGTTTGTTAACCATCTGTATGTCTTCTTTGGAGAAATGTCTATTTAGTTCTTTGGCCCATTTTTTGATTGGGTCGTTTATTTTTCTGAAATTGAACTACAGGTGTTGCTTGTATATTTTTGAGATTAGTTCTTTGTCAGTTGCTCCATTTGCTATTATTTTCTCCCATTCCGAAAGCTGTCTTTTCACCTTGCTTAGAGTTTCCTTTGTTGTGCAGAAGCTTTTAATTTTAATTAGGTCCCATTCGTTTATTTTTGCTTTTATTTCCAATATTCTGGGAGGTGGGTCATAGAGGGTCCTGCTGTGATTTATGCCGGAGAGTGTTTTGCCTATGTTCTCTTAAAGCTAATTTGTTGTTGTTATGTTTAGTCATTCAGTCATATCTGACTCTTTTGTAATCCTATGGACTGTGGCCTGCCAGTCTCCTGTGTCATGGAATTTCTCAGGCAAGAATACTGGAGTGGGTTGCCATTTTCTACTCCAGGGATCTTATTGACCCAGGGATTGAACTCAGGTCTCCTGTATTGGCAGATGGATTCTTTACCACTGAGCCACATGGGAAGCCCAAAAATCTAATTTAGGTTCACAGCAAAATTGAGTGAGAAGTAGAGATTTCCTCCCATATCCCTTGTGCTCACACATGCATATCTTCCTACCTCACTATCAACATCCTAGACTGGAGGTATACATTTGTTGAAATTGCTAAATCTATACTGACACGTAACTACCACCCAGAGTTCACAGCATACATTAGGATTCCCTTTTTGAGAGCATCTGTCTCCATATATTTTTCACATGCAGATGGTTGGATTTCTTGTAGCTCTCATAGGCTATTGTGTCTCTTCTATCTTACTTTTTGAAGCAGGACAGAAGCAGGATTCTGCTCGTTCAGTTTGTGGCATATTGCCTCTTTCAGTTTCTCCGACTCCTGGGCCAGGTGTGTGTTTAGACCTGAGAGCAAAGGCGGCAGTCTCTCCTGCAGGACACTCTGCTCTAAAAAGGTGGAGACTTGAAAATGGTGAGCTCCTCACCTTGTTTCTGTCTGTCCTTACAGTCTCCTGCCCATTCATGATTTTCTACATTGTGTCCTTTTCTCTGGAACTGCCTGCCCTGTGGATTTCAGACCCAACCACCAGACACAGAGGCAACAGCTTCAAAAATTTTTAACTAGTTATCACAATTGAAAAACATAAAATCAAGTTCATACAATGATCAAATCCGCACAATAAATTTCCTATTGAATGAGAGGAAGGAGTTGGAAGAAGAAAGAGAGCTCTCCTATAGTGATTCTACTTTTCTGACTGTTCCCTGATTGATACAATGTTGATTCATCTCCCCTTTCCCCATTTTCACCTCCAGCACATATATTTGTTTGCTTTTTTCACTATATTTGTCTTGTCTATACACACAACTGATTATTTTCTAATTAGCTTATTCCTCTCAGAGGATTAAATTATTTGTATGTTGATTCTCCTTCATCTTCTGTTTTCATTAGTTTTTTCTCTAACAATGTAAGCATACCTTTTTCTCAACTTCATTTCATTCTGTTTTCTGAAGGTGATATTATTTATTTTGCTATGTTTTAGAGTGCTTTTCATTTTGGACTTTCCAATGTGACTTTTGCTTTCACAGCGTTATTGTTGATCAGTTTCATTTATTCACTAATCCCTTTCAGTTTACTTGTTTTCTAATTCTGTTGTTTTCCTTTCTCTTCTTTGAAACTTTGAAATTCTTATTTTCATTATTTTTGGGGTATTTAAATCACACTTATTCATTATTTATTTATAACTAATGATTTAGCTCTGTTTTTACTATGTATTACAGGTTTCACGATTTCAACTGCTTTTCATGTGAGGAAACTTGCAGAGTCTCTTTGTATTTTTGTTTTTGTTGTGGTTACTCATTTTCAAATGGGAGTACTTTTTTTTTTTTTCTGGACCAGATGATTTGTTTTAATTTTATATATTTTTTTACTGAAGGATAACTGCTTTACAGAATTTTGTTGTTTTCTGTCAAGCGTCAACATGAATCAGCCATAGGTATACACATATCCCCTCCTTTTTGAACTTCCATCCCATCTCCCTCCCCGTCCCACCCCTCTAGGTTGATACAGAGTCCCTGTTTGAGTTTCTTTAGCCATACAGCAAATTCCCGTTGGCTACCTCTTTTACATATGGTAATGTAAGTTTGCTTTTTACTCTTTCCATACATCTTACCCTCTGCTCCCCTCTCCCTATGTCCGCAAGTCTATTCTCTATGTCTGTTTCTCCATTGCTGCCCTGTAAGTAAATTCTTCAGTATCATTTTTCTAGATTCATATATATGCATTAGTATACAATATTTATCTTTCTATTTCTGATTCACTTCACTCTGTATAATAGGTTCTAGGTTGATCCACCTAATTAGAACTGACTCAAAGGTGTTCATTTTATGGCTGAGCAATATACCATTGTGCATATGTACCACAACTTCTTTATCCATTCATCTGTCCATGGACATCTAGGTTGCTTCCACGTTCTAGCTGTTGTAAATAGTGCTTCAGTGAATAATGGGATACATGTGTCTTTTTCCAGTTTGGTTTCCTCAGGGTATATGTCTAGGAGTGAGATTGCTAGGTCATATGGTGGTTTTATTCCTAGTTTTTTAACGAATCTCCATACCACCTTCCATAGTGGCTGTATCAATTTACATTCCCACCAACAGTGCAAGAGCATTCTCTTTTCTCCATACCCTCTCCAGGATTTATTGTTTATAGACTTTTTGATGATAGCCATTCTGACCAGTGTGAGGTGATATCTCATTGCAGTTTTGAGTAGCATTTCTCTAATAAAGAGTGTTGTTGAGCATCTTTTTGTGTGTTTTTTAGCCATCTGTATGTCTTCTTTGGAGAAATGTCTGCTTAGGTATTTTTCCCATTTTTTGATTGGGTTGTTTGTTTTTCTGATATTGACTTGTATGAGTTACTGGTATATTTCAGAAATTAATCCTTTGTCAGTTGTTTCATTTGCTATTATTTTCTCCCATTCTGAGGGTTGTCTTTTCTTTTCATCTTGCTTAGTGTTTCCTTTGCTGTGCAAAAGCTTGTAAGTTTAATTAGGTTCCACTTGTTTACTTCTTTTTTTATTTCTGCTATTCTAGGAGGTGTGTCATAGAGGATTTGCTTTGATTTATGTTGAATGTTCTGCCTATGTTTTCCTCTAAGAGTTTTATAGTTTCTGGTCTTAAATTTGGGTCTTTAATTCATTTGAGTTTATGGTGTTAGGAAGTGTTCTAATTTCATTCTTTTATATGTAGCTGTCCTGTTTTCCTGGTACCATTTATTGAAGAAACTGTCTTTGCCCCACTGTATATTCCTGCCTCCTTTGTCAAAAATAAGGTACCCATAGGAGCATGGGTTTATTTCTGGGCTTTTTATCTTGTTCCATTGATCTATATTTCTGTTTTTGTGCCTGTACCATACTGTCTTGATGACTGTAGCTTTGTAGTATAATCTGAAGTCAGGAAGGTTGATTCCTCCAGCTCCATTCTTTTTTCTCAAGACTGCTTTGGCTATTTGGAGTCTTTTGTGTCTCCATATGAATTGTGAAAATTTTTGTTCTAGTTCTATGAAAAATGTCATTGGTCATTTGATAGGGATCACTTTGAATCTGTAGGTTGCATTTGGTAGTTTAGTTATTTTTCATAATATTGATTCTTCCTACCCAGGAACATGAAATTCACTCCATGTTTATGTCATCTTTGATTTCTTTCATTAGAGTCTTATATTTTCTGTGTACAGTTCTTTTGTCTCCTTAGTTAGGTTTATTCCTAGATACTTAATTCTTTTTGTTGCAATGGTGAATGGGATTGATCCCTTAAATTCTCTTTCTGATTTTTCATTGTTAGTATATAGAAATGCAAGTGATTTCTGTGTATTGAATTTGTATCATGCAACTTTGCTAAATTCACTGATTAGATCTAGTAATTTTCTGATGCTATCTTTAGGGTTTTCTATGTACAATATCATGTCATCTGCAAACAGTGAGAGCTTTACTTCTTCTTTTCCAGTCTGGGTTCATTTTATTTCTTTTTCTTCTCTGATTACTGTAGCTAGGACTTCAAGAATTATGTTGAATAATAGTGGTGAAAGTGGACACCCTTGTCTGACCAGATGATTCTTGAATGTCAGAAGTAGTTGGGAATGTGAGTTGGATCAATATCTTAGATTTTAGTTTATTGTTTTAAATACTGAAATTATTCTCAGATTTAATCTGTTCCATAATATATCTTTAGTCTGGCCTTGGCCAGAGTGCAGCTTGATTTGTTAAACATCTTTCTTCTGATTTAGACTGATTGCCATGCACTTAAAAAAAAAGAATTTTATTGAATTATAGTTGATTTACAATGTTATGCTAATCTCTACTGTACAGCAAAGTGACTCAGTTATACACACACACACATATATATATAATTTATTTATATATATTTTTCCATTATGGCTTATCACAGGATATTGACTATAAAGAAGAAAAGTGTAAGTGATAGGTTTAGTTTGTTACCCTTCTATACAAATCAATTCAGCTATATCATTTCTCATGAAAAGCTAAGATATTCTCCTACAATGATACTGGTTAAGCCTGCCCCTATAATTTCAGTATTGCAACTGCCTTTTTTTTGGATATGAGAAAAATATGATAGAGGACTTTAAGCAAGTTCTGATTCTGCCATATGTTATACAGATGACTTTGCATAGTTTAATTTCTCATCCCAAGTTTCCTTCAACAATTGTATCAGTTATCAAAATAGAATACTTTGTTTAAAGAACAACATGTGTCATTTAGTATGTGTAAGTCAAACAACTTGAGAAAGTCAGAAAGTCTTCACAGAGGAGGTACTATATGAACTAGATCTTGGAGGATCAGCATGATTTATTCAAAAGTAGAAGTGTAGAAAAGGGATTGCATGCAGAGAGAAGAATATGTGCAAAGACATAAAAGAGTAATAAGAAATGGATAAACTGGAAAATTAAACAGTTGGGTGTGAATTTATTAGACTGGAGGGTATGTTCAGAAGGAATGAGGAGGTAGAAATTGGAGAAGTAGAAGGTCATAAGGATGCCTTACCCCATGTCTATTGTTTTAGGCAATTTTTACACATTGTGCTCAAATGTTATTTTCTTTTTAGTTCATTAGTTTCATATTGAATCACTTGCATAATTGCAGTCTAGTGACTTGTGTGTTTTTAATGTGCATGTTATTGTTCTATAGTTGGTATTTTTAGTTAATACAATTGAGAGATGTAAAAGGAATAGTGTAGCTAAGTAACCCCATACACAATATCACTGGATCTTCATTCTTTAAAAAAAAAAAAAAAGAATCCAATCTAACAATACCTTTTGATTGGGGTGTTTTGACTATTTACATTTACTGTGATTATTGACAAAGTTTGACTTCAATATTACATTTGCTATTTGTTTTCTATTTATGACATCTGTTATTAATCCATTTTTTCTCTTGTATTGCTTTCTTTGGGGTTAAGTATGGTTTTTATAATTCCATTTTACTTCTTTTGGTGAATGAACAATACATTGTTAGTGGTTGCTTGAGGGCTTAGGCATACATTTTTAATATTATAGCTTTATTTTAAGTAATATTATGCCACTTCAGTGTATTATTTTTAAAAATGGTATACTTACTTTACCATCTTTTGTGCTGCTGTTTTTATATTTTACTTCCACAGGTGTCACAAACTACATTGAATATTGTTATCATTTTTGCTTTAAACAGTCATTTTTAAACATACTTTAATAATAGGAAAATATTAAACATTTGCATGCAAATTTACCTTTTCCATTGCTTTTCATTTCTCCATGAAGAGCTGTCTTTCTGTATGACAGCATTTCCCTTCTGCTTCTAGGATTTACTTTAAAATTTCTTTTATGCAGGTTTACTTTCTGCATATTTATGCCTGAGAAGTCTTTATTTTGTCTTCATTTCTTAAAGTTATTCCTGCTCTGTATAGACTTCTATACTGACAGACTTCTCTTTCTGTACATACTTGGAAGATGCTACTGTCTTTTGGCTGACTTTGTTTCCTGTGAGAATTCTGCCATTCTTATCTTTGCTTCTCCATATTTAATGAGTTTTTAAATTTTCTCTCTCAGACCGCTAATAATACATTCTCTTTATCATTGGCTTCCAGAAATTTGATTTTGATTTTGCTTTTATTCAATCACCCAGTTATGTCTAACTTTTGCAACCCCATGGACTACAGCATGCCAGGCCTCTGTCCCTCACCATCTCCTGAAGTTTGCTCAAGTTCATGTCCATTGCATCAGTGATGCCATCCTGTCATCTTATCCTCTGATGCTCTCTTCTCCTTCTGCCCTCAACTTTTCCCAGCATCAGGGACTTTTCCAATGAGTCGGCTGTTCACATTAGATGATTAAATTACTGGAGTTGCAATATCAGCATCAGTCCTTCCAAAAAGCATGCAGGGTTGATTTCCATTAGGATTGACTGGTTTGATCTGCTTGCTGCCCAAGGGACTCTCAAGAGTCTTCTCCAACACCACAGTTCAAGAGCATCAATTCTTCTCCCCTCAGTTTTCTTTACAATCCAGCTCTCACAACCATACTGTGACCAGTGGGAAGGCCATAGCCTTGACTCTCCAGACTTTTGTTGGCAGAGTATTGTCTCTGCTTCATGCTGTCCAGATTTGTCATAGCTTTCCTGCGCAGAAGCAAATGTCGTCTAGTTTCATGGCTGCAGTCCCTATCTGCAGCGATTTTAGAGTCCAAGAAGAGGAAATCTATCACAACATTCACATTTTCCCCCTCTATTTGCCATGAAGTAATAGGGTCAGATGCCATGATCTTAGCTTTTTTTTTTTTTTTTTAATATTTAGTTTTAAGTTGGCTCTTTCCTTCTCCTCCTTCACCCTCATCAAGAAGCTCTTTGGTTCCTCTTCACTTTCTGCCATTATAGTGGTGTCATCCACATATCTGGATTTTTACGTACCTTGGTATGATTTAGGCTTCTCTGCTGGCTCAGACGTGTCTGCCTACAATGTGGTATGATTTACTTTACATATTGTGTACTTGGGGATGTTTGTGATTCTTAGATCTATTTATAGTTTTTATATATTTTTTTTAAATTAAGCAATTAACTTTCAAAAATTTTTTCTATTGCTGCTTCTCCCCATTCAGACAGTAAAGTGTCTGTCTACAATGCAGGAGACCTGTGTTCGATCCCTGGGTCAGGAAGATCCCCTGGAGAAGGAAATGGCAATCCACTCCAGTACTATTGACTGGAGAATCCCATGGACAGAGGAGCCTGGTAGGCTACAGTCCATGGGGTCGCAAAGAGTCAGACATGACTGAGTGACTTCACTTTCACCACAATTACACACGCATTAGGTTATGTGAAGCTATACCACAGCTTAGTGGTGGTCTGCTTTCCTATTTCATTTTAAATATGTTTACTTCTGTGTCTACCAATTCACCAAGCTACTAACCCCTTACTTGTCCTTCTTAACATTCCAGCTCCATTTCCTAAACTCTAAGCATCTACTGGACTTTGCCTTAGGTTCGCCTTCCTCTATTGCTACCTGGAAACACTAAACTGCTACATTGTAGGACTCGCTTCACTGTCTGCTGGTGGTGCTGCCCTGCACTGCACAAAGCTCAATGGTGAAAGCAACTGCTTCTCATTTTGTCCAGTTTTCTATTTGTTTTTGGTGCAAGGGTTAACATCTTCACAGGAAGTGGAAGTACTATTTTAAACCCACTTAATGTAAATAAGCAAGTTGGTTAACAGTAAAAGAATGGAAAAACAATACACGATTCCTATATTAATCGATAGAAAACTGAAGATCCTATATAGATGTCATATCAAATAGATTTCAGAACAAAGAATATTACCAGGGCTACAGAAGGTTATTGCTTAATGATGAAAAATCAATTTAATGCCATGACATAAAGTTATTGAGACATTTATTTATTTGTGTTGGAAACAACCCAGATTCCCACCAACAGTGAACAGCTAAACACTTTATGGTGTGAGATATTACTCAGCAACAAATATAAATGGACATGCAATAACATGCATGCGTTTCAAAATAATTATGTTGAGTGTAAAAAGTCATGCCAAAAAGCCTACAGACTCTACGATCCCATTTACATGAAGTTCTACAAATGAAAATAAATCTTTAGTGACCTAAAACCCATCAGTATTTGATGATGTGTGAGTAGGGGAAGTCAGAGGGAATGACAAAGTGGCAGTGGGGGAAGGGTGACCATTATGTTAATTATCTTGATCACAGTGATTATTTATGTCTGCATACATATATCAAAACTCATCAAAATGTACACTTTATATTGAATCTATATACTTTTAATTATGCTTCAGCAAGCCAGAACAAAAATTTAAAACAGAGAAACAGATTTTGGACTCCACATCTCTGTGTTCCCCATCTCAGCTCCCTACTAGCAATGCCAATAATTCAGAATCATTATGAGAAACAACCTTACTTATTCTTTCAACAAATATTTATGGGTTCCTGCAATGTGCCACTTCCCACTTCAGTTGTTGCAAATAAAATGGAAACAAGGTAAATAAGGCCTTTGGACATGTGATTATTACATTCTGTTGGAGAAGGAAGAAAAAAATCAAACATAAATAGAAAAATAATTACAATGAATGGTAGGGAACAGCGTTAGAGAATAACTGAGGGACCTGCACTGCAGTGATCAGGAGGAGGCTCCTCTAAGTAGATGAGCCTTGATGTTTGAGGAGTCATTCAGACAAAGACACTGGAAAAGAATATTTCAGGGATAGGCCTAGACTGCATTAAGACTTGCAATGAAAATAAGCTAGGCTTGTTTCAGAAACTGAGAGAAGGTCATTATGGCTATGTCTCTAGAAGCAACACATACAGAATACTCATTCTGTGCCCCTTTTTTCATTTTAATTTTGCAGCTTCAGTCCCTTCTCTAAGAGCACTCTAAATATCTCTCATAATCTTTTATAATTTCTTCTAGAGTAAACATTTCAAGCTTAAGAAAAAATCACCATGAAAAACCAGGAAAAAAAAAAGATCCTAAACCTTTGAAATAATGAAGCCAAGTATATTAGAAAAGAGATGTTCTCATTTTTAATATTTTTTTCTATACCTTCACTTACAATCTTAAACTGGGAACAGAGATTATTTCATTGAAGCAAGATTCTTATGGAATTAGTGTCACTGTTAGATTTCTACAGAGCGTCAGAGCCAATATCAGAAAGAATAAAAGAGAGAGAGAGAGAAGGCAGAAAAGAAGGGAAAAAAGAGGGAAGGAAGAAGGGAGGGAGAGAAGAGAAGCAACATCAAGGACAGGATTAAAATTATAAATTTACTTTAAATATATCTTTCAATGTTGTCTATAATATTTACCTTGTCATTATCCTTTCAAGAAGTGCTAGAAGATAACAACAGTGTTAAAAACAGCAGTCTCTCTGTACTCACTGCCAACATAAAGGAAGCATCATGAATCCTAAAAATATCAGTACTCATAGTCTCACTAGAATAACCACAGATTCTTTCTTTGTGAACATGTTATGTGAAAAATGAGGATGCTAAAATTGTTTGCCAGTTCTATAAGGTACAACTCAAGGATGCCAGGGGAGTATTAACTAATGTAAGGCAATCAATAAAGTCCAAAGGTTGCCTTCAAGCAGTGGAAGTAATGATTATAAATATGTGTCCCAGCTGCCAGGAATCAGGATCGGCAAGACCAGCAGGTTTTACTTCAAAAGCAACACAGAGATGAATAAAACTGAAGAAATTTCCTATAGAGGAATGAAGCTACAAGATGGGTAAATTCTAAACATTTCCTAGATGTGCTTTCATTTGGTAAATGAAAGGTAAAAGTTGGTCTTGAATATTGCCCAAATCTAAGGTTGCTGCCCTGGTGAGAAGGAAGTTAGCATGGGAGAAATCTCTAAAATAGCCACGTTGCCTTGTTTTGAAGTTTCTTTTAGGGGTTAGTGCCAAAGGAGCCTTCTATTCCTATTAGTTCAACAGTGATAGCAGTTTGGAATTAGCCAATTACCTTGGACTGACCCAATGGTCAATAGTCAGTGGCCCAATGGTCCCCAGTCAAAAGCAGCTGGAGGGAGAATGCAGTCTGATGTTATTCAAATAACTCCTACTGCAGGTAAAAATACAAACCCCAGGACTGCTCACATCAGAGATTAAGGAAAAACAAATGAGTTTCTACAGGTTATCAGAACCAGCATAGATGATGATGATGACAGTTAAGAAGAACCAACGAGGAGCTTAATGGTTCTGGCCCACCACTGTACCTTAACACAAGTCACATAGAGTCATACATTTCTGTTTCACCTCTAAAACAAGAACACATTTTCCTACTTCACAGCTTATTTGTGAGGATTAAATAACATAAAAGGACAGTGTAAATTGTAAAGCCCACACAGATGTTAGCTATTGCTATGGAAATACTACAGCCAGGATGGCACATTGTTCTATTTGCTATCGCATTACTATGAGGAAAAGGTTTTGGCTCAAAATAAATTTGGATGGTGACATAGTTTAAGACAAGTGGTACAGTGGCAGAAAAACAACAGCTGGTTGTCTATATTAGTCTCTTCCACTGTTTTCTTCAATACTGGGTTTCTATCACAGATAATATAGCCCCTAATTATCAAACAGCATGTGGCTTGGAAGGGCTCAGTGATTTGTGAAATAAAAGTCTTCTTGAAGACTCACCATGGTCATAAGCTCAAATGGATCCAGAGGGGCTTGTCAAGATGCGATACATATTTTAATAACGTTTTAATTTGCTTTTTTCTTGAAAGAACTGGATTCTTGTGTCTCATTGAGCAAATAAGATTCTGAAAGGAACTGTGGTCACACACAGAAAAAAATGCACTTTGAGAGAGAGAAAGAAATCTGTCAAGGTGAGTTGTAAGAGGTTAACATGGCAAGAAAACTTTAATAGAGCCCTTGTGATTAAGACTTAAAAGAAATCATGCTGTGGGTAATTATGCATGTTTATATAATTGGGAGCCCAAAGCTTTAGTACTGTACCATTTTAGAGGCTACAAAAAAATATTTTGCCTAACTGTATTTCCTATGATATTGGCATATACAAAGTGATGTTTGATAGAAAACCTGGTTTAGTACCCATCATAATCCAGTATCTCTTATTTGCCCCTGTGTATTTTCTCTAGGAAACATTTATAACTAAATACTAATGTCAGTGAAAGAAGGCTTGGGTGATTTTCACCTGTCACATTCTATTTATTTAAGCACATTTTGAGCACCTACTATACTGAGCAATAAATATATATGCTTTATTTAGGGGTCACAAAAATAACAATTTTTAAGTAGTTTCCTACAATAAAAACAAAGATATAGTATACTTTAGAGAAAGAATTGGGTATAGACTCAATTTCTATTGTTACTTGTATTGTGCTCACAGCTAACAGATGTGGAGTCCAGGTATTAAGTTGACATTCTGACTCAAGTCCATTCACATAACCACTAAGTTATACTGTGTTGTGTTGTTTAGTCATTAGGTTGTGCCTGACTTTTTTGCAACCCCATATACTGTAGTTCACCAACTTCTGATCTATGGGATTTTCCAGGCAAGCATACTGGAGTGGAATGACATTTCCTACTCCAGGGGATCTTTGAGACCTAGGGATCAAACCTGTGTCTCCTGCTTTGGCAGACAGATTCTTTACCACTGAGCCTGCTTCTCTTACATATTCTGAGAAATACTAAAGACTGTCTTAGTGTATGAACCAATTATAGGATTATCCCCATGGGGAAACCATGGCCAAGTATAGCTATAAGTCATGAAGTCACCAATTGGTAAACATTCACATAAATATAGCTTTCTGGTAGGAGGGCTGTTTGCAAAAGAGGAACCAATGAAAATTCAACACTGTTAAAAAGCACCAGCATGTGGCTAATTATGCAAGCTAAACCATACCTCAAGGATGCCATGAGCTTAAAATCAGAATTGTCCCTTTCTAGTTAGTTGTGTGCCTTCAGACAGTGCACTGCTTCGAGCTTCGGTTTGTTCTTGTTTAACATGGGAAGAATACCTTAGTTAATCATATAGTAAACTGCCATATAAATTATACATAAATAATTTTAATATAAGCTATTAAGGGCTAAACACATAAAGGTATAAATAAAGTGATACAGTTGGCATGAGTGTGATACAAGTATGAAAACACCCAAATAAAAATAACTTCAAAATAAACATTTATTATTCCTTTGTAACAAGTTGCCTGGAACCAGGTGGCACCTGGATTGGTTCAGTGGTTCAATAATGGCAGTACTCAGAATGGATTTCTCTGCAACTGTCTCAATCTCCCCAGCAGAGTAGCTGGCTATGGCAAATACATATAACTGCATCTCAGTTCTACAGTTAAAGCTGGAAGGAAGAGGAAGGGACTTTCCTTATGCTTATTAGTATTACCATGGTGGAAGTTCTTTTCTAGCAGATTTCTCCTTCTGGCCTATTGGCCAGGCAATGGTCACATATGAGCATAGGCTATTGATGAAGAAGGTAAGACACATACCTGAAGCCTTCAGTGTTTAAACTGGCCCCTACCCTCAATGAACAAGATGGTATAACAGCTGTTGGAGAGGCTGCTAAAACTCCAATATAAGAAGGAGGTACTCTTGATTCATTGAATTGCAGAGGCAAAGGCGGGCATAGATGGAATGAAATCATGAAGGCAGGTGGTGGTAATGATGGAATACATAAAGATAAACATTTTGACTTGATTCGACTTGTGTGAAATTACTTAAAAAGCAGCAGAATAAGATTTTTTTCTTTCAGTTTCCAGTTGCTAAATTCCTTTTATATTTATGCGGTATGTATGAACCTACAGCTAGATCCTGGAAGACATTAAATTTGAGATAAAGGAGTTGAAATGATGGTGCCTACAAAACTGAAGTCGCTCAGTCGTGTCCGACTCTTTGCAACCCCATAGACTGTAGCCTACCAGGCTCCTCTGTCCATGGGATTTTCCAGGTACTAGTACTGGAGTGGATTGCCATTTCCTTCTCCAGGGGATCTTCCCAACCCAGGGATTGAACCCAGGTCTCCCACATTGTAGACAGACGCTTTACCATTTGAACCACCAGGGAAGTCCCTGGTGCCTACAAAAAACCATTTCTAAAAGCATTGGGAGTCCTAAATACTGGGCCATACAATGTTAGCTAATTGGGACCAGGAGGTCTACAGCAATCATTGATAGATTCATGATGAAAGTCATATAAAAAGGGGCAAGAGGATTAGCATTTATTCACAACTACTGTTACCTCTGAGGATTTAGAATTCCCTAAAGTTTCTCAGTGTGTTGACATATTGGACAGGACTGAGCCGTGGGTCACACGCTGTATAATTATGCTCTCCAGTGCCTTCTGTTGTATTTCCCATTTATGTTGTTTCCTGGGGGACCAGCTGGCTTCTCTACATTCTGTGAGGACCAACCTGTATTTGTGGCTTCAGCCAGCCTTTTTGTATATTCATGAACTTTGTCAAGGAGGACCAGCAAAAGAGATGCATTTGTACAAATCTATCCAGCCTACCAGAAAATTTCAAAAAGAATCTTGACTGTATTAAGGATAGAACATAATTTCTGTGTTATGAAATCAGACACCTCATCTGTTTCATCTACTGCTATATCCCTAGAACCTAGAATGCAAATAGCACATAGTAGACAGACAGTCAATGACAGATTTTATTTTCTTGGGCTCTAAATCACTGTGGATGGTGACTGTAGCCATGAAATTAAAAGATGCTTGCTCCTTGGAAGAAAAGCCATGACAAACCTAGGCCACACATTGAAAAGCGGAGACATCACCTTGCAGATAAATGTCTGTATAGTCAAAGCTATGGTTTTTCCAGTAGTCATGAATGGATATGAGAACTGGACTGTAAAGTAGTTAGAGTGGCAAAGAACTGATGCTTTTAAAGTGTGGTGTTGGAGAAGACTCTTGAGAGTCCCTTGGACTGGAAGGAGATTGAACCAGTCAATCCCAAAGGAAATCAACCCTGAATACTCATTGGAAGGACTGATGCTGAAGCTCCAATACTTTGGCCACCTGATGCAAAGAGCAGACTCATTGCAAAAGACCCTGATGCTGGGAAAGACTGGAGGCAGGAGGAGTAGAGGGTGACAGAGGATGAGATGGTTGGATGGCATCATCAACTCAACGGACATGAATTTGAGCAAACTCCAGGAAAGAGTGAAGGACAGGGTGGCCTGCCATGCTGCAGTCCACAGGGCTACAAAGTCAGACATGACTTAGCTACTAAACAAACAAACAAACAGATGGCCAGTGAATGATAATTATTTTACTAATAGATGCATCTACTAGTTATTGACTTGCCACTCAGCTGCTTTCAAAGATAGGGAACTGCCCTGAACAATTATCTCAAAATGAAACATTCCCTGGGAATTTGGAGGTATGTGTCCCTTTCCAGTTCTAATACTGCTGCTGCTGCTGCTGCTAAGTCGCTTCAGTCGTGTCCGACTCTGCGCCTGGCGTGCTGCGATTCATGAGGTCGCAAAGAGTCGGACACAACTGAATGACTGAACTGAACTGATCTGCTTCCCAGTTTGTACAAGCCAGAAAAGCTGGCTGCTCAAAGATTCTGCAGCCATGTAATGAGACCCAAGCACCTGCGAAGGTGGATTCATGCAGAGTACACATTCTAGATTCTCAGCAAAGATGCTATAGTCATATCTAATTTGAATCAACTGTCCATGTAAGCAGGAAGGACAAAGCCTTGGAAAATGGAAGAGACAATGCATGAAATGACAGCTTAGACACCACCTGTGCCTCAGGAGTGGGCAGTCACCGAAGAGGCACGTGCTGTTAAGAGCTGAGAGTGAAACACAGTAACGTCTCCTAACCTTACCAGTTAAGATTTCCAGATAGAGGGTTTCCCTGGTAGCTTAGTGGTAGAAAATCTGCTAGCCACTGCAGTAGACACAGGTTCGATCCCTGATCTGGAAAGAACCGCCATGATGTGGGGCAACTAAACCAATGTGCCACAACTACTGACTCTGTGCTCTAGAGCTCGGGAACCACAGCTACTGAGCCCACGTGCTGTAACTATTGAAGCCCACATGCCCTAGACCCATGCACTGCTACATGAGAAGCCACCACATTGAGAAGTCCACACACCACAACTAGAGAGTAGTCCCCACTGGCCACAACTAGAGAAGAGCCCATGCAGCAACAGAGACTCAGCACAACCAAAAATAGATAAACAAATAAAATTAAGGGCTCCCCAGGTGGCATTAGCTTATATATATATATATATATATATATATATATATATATATATATATATATAATTTTATTTAAAGTAAATGGTTGCCAGGTAGAATATTCATGTGCCAATTGGTACCAGGTGACACTATAATGTTGTCCTAAACACTACAGAAATCTGAAATGAAAAACATCTGATGATTCAGAATTTATGACCTAAAGTTATAACAGTGTTAAGGATAGAGATTATTATACTCATTATCAAGGAAATGAGCCATGGCATTAATAATAATCCAAAATATCTGTTCATATAGATATGATACATATTTGTCTTTGGGAATGCATTAATTTATTTTTTAAAGCCATTTTAGCCTTTTCAGTCTTAGTTCAGGCTAATACTTAAATTAGCTTGCATTTTCTAAGCACTTATCAATTGATGGAACAGAGAGTGACATCAGATGTGTTCTGGGAGGCAAAGAGAAATCAGCCTGAGATTAAACAGCTCTGAATAATTCATACATGGGTAATTGAGAGATGACTGACAACCAGCAATTGAACAACAAATAACCTTTGTAGGTATTTATAAAACTTCTCTTACTCGCATAAGACATATTTGAAATGGTAAAGTACATACTGACACTTTCCCCACTTATCACTCATTGTTTCCCCAGAGAAGCAGAACCAATAGCACAGAATAAATGGATAATTTTCTTCTGCTTTTTGTTCTATTCAAGGCTTCAACAAATTGAATAATGATCATTCACTTTGGTAAGGACAATCTATGGAGTCCACTGGTTCATAGGTTAATCTCATGTGAAAACATTCTCAAAGACACATTCAGAAATAATGTTTAATCTGGGCATCCGGTGGCCAGTCAAGTTGATATGTAAAGTCAGCAGTCACACCAGTGGTCCAGATTTTATAGCACCAATCGGAGCAGAGGACAAATAATTTTCTGTGTGCCCAGGAATCTGGGGCATTCAACAAACTTTACTCCTTATAAGACACTTTTTTTGTGTGTAGTGAAAGCATTTCAGCAAGATTGTAAAGTCATTTAAAAGGTTGTATTAGTTTCCTTTATTACTGCTGTAATACTTTATTTTATTATGCGCTTTACTTTATTCAGTTTACCTTCTTATGCACTGGGTGCATAAAGAAGAGAAATGTATCGTTTTACAGTTCTGGAGGCTAGACATCCTGAGAGCAAGTGTTGGCAGGGCTAATTCTTTCTGAGATCTATGAAGAAGACCCTGTTTTGTGATTCTCTCCTTGACACGAAGGTGGCCACCTTCTCATTGTGTCTCTTTAAACTGTCTTCTTCTATGTTATTCTCTCTGTGTTTCTAAATTCTCTTTTTATATATATAAGGTCACCTGTCATTTTCAATTAGATCTATTGCCTGGGAAATGTCCTAGACATAGGAGGCTGGTGGGCTACAGTCCATGGGGTCACAAGAGCTGGACAGAGCTTAGCAACTAAACCGTCACCACCATCATTCTAATGAACTCATTTTAATGTGATGACCATTTTAAAGAACTTATCTCCAAATAAGATCACACTCAGAAGCACTAGGGGTTAAGACCCCTACATATCTTCATTGGAGGGACACAGTAAACCTATAACAGAGGTGGTGACTTGGGAATAACAAACCAAAACAAATATTAGCATGAAATATATAGGTTAATTCTCCAAAATTCTCCAAGCCAGGCTTCAGCAATACATGAACCATGAACTTTCTGATATTCAAGCTGGTTTTAGAAAAGGCAGAGGATCCAGAGATCAAATTGCCAGCATCTGCCGGATCATGGAAAAAGCAAGAGAGTTCCAGAAAAACATCTATTTCTGCTTTATTGACTATGCCAAAGCCTTTGGCTGTGTGGATCACAATAAACTGTGGAAAATTCTGAAAGAGATGGGAATACCAGACCACCTAACCTGCCTCTTGAGAAATCTGTATACAGGCCAGGAAGCAACTGTTAGAACTGGACATGGAACAACAGACTGGTTCCAAATAGGAAAAGGAGTATGTCAAGGTTGTATATTGTCACCCTGCTTATTTAAATTATATGCAGAGTACATCATGAGAAATGCTGGACTGGAAGAAACACAAGCTGGAATCAAGATTGCCGGGAGAAATATCAATCATCTCAGATATGCAGATGACACCACCCTTAAGGCAGAAAGTGAAGAGGAACTAAAAAGCCTCTTGATGAAAGTGAAAGAGGAGAGTGAAAAAGTTGGCTTAAAGCTCAACATTCAGAAAACAAAGATCATGGCATCTGGTCCCATCACTTCATGGGAAATAGATGGGGACACAGTGGAAACAGTGTCAGACTTTATTTTTTGGGCCTCCAAAATCATTGCAGATGGTGATTGCAGCCATGAAATTAAAAGACGCTTACTCCTTGGAAGAAAAGTTATGACCAACTTAGATAGCATATTCAAAAGCAGAGACATTACTTTGCCAACTAAGGTCTGTCTAGTCAAGGCTATGGTTTTTCCAGTAGTCATGTATGGATGTGAGAGTTGGACTGTGAAGAAGGCTGAGCACCGAAGAATGGTTGCTTTTGAATTGTGGTGTTGGAGAAGACTCTTGAGAGTCCCTTGGACTGCAAGGAGATTCAACCAGCCCATTCTGAAGGAGATCAACCCTGGGATTTCTTTGGAAGGAATGATGCTAAAGCTGAAACTCCAGTACTTTGGCCACCTCATGTGAAGAGCTGACTCATTGGAGAAGACTTTGATGCTGGGAGGGATTGGGGGCAGGAGGAGAAAGGAATGACTGAGGATGAGATGGCTGGCTGGCATCAAGGACTCGATGGACGCGAGTCTGAGTGAACTCTGGGTGTTGGTGAGGGATGGGGAGGTCTGGCGTGCTGCGATTCATGGGGTCGCAAAGAGTCAGACATGACTGACTGACTGAACTGAACTGGTAGAGGTTAATGAGAAAATACTACCAAATAGCAACTGAATGTAAGGCATGTATTCAGTGTAGGGCAGACATTGTTATTATTATATTTAAATGTTGCTTTTAAAGAGTTTTTATAACTGGAAAGTAAAGCTATAGTAGAAATTTGTAGTTTAAGAAAAATCAAAGGAACTTTAGAAATATACCAGGGAAGTTCATGTATAATTGACAAGCTGATTAAATATGTAGTAATGACTGGCAAAGTTCAGAAAAGGAGAATGCCCCTGTAGATTGGGTGATGAGATGTTCAGACACTTTCAAGTAGGTTACAAGCTTTGAATATACATGTCTAAAACCTATGAGAAAATCATCTAGATATTCCATAATTTACATTTCTGCTATACTGACTTGCTTTAGTTTGCTAGCTAGTGTCCTACAGATCCATCCTAAGTCTTATTTTCCTGCCTTTGCCCCTATAGATTATGGTGTCCTTTCCACATTATCTCATTGTTTCCACTTTCTATCCTCTCCATCTTCAAATTCAACCTCATTCTTTAAATTAAAAAAAAAAAGAAGTTAAAAATGTCTGTTACGTATGAAAAGAAAGAAAGAAATAAAGAAATCATGATTTAAAGGCAAAAAAAATTTAAAACCCACAAAGCCCCACTGATTTCCAGTCACCTGTTTTATAATGTGATGCCCTACATCAGTATCACCATGTACACCTCCATGGGACTTATCAAATTCTTAGATAATATAAATACTATACTACATAATGGGCTTCCCAGGTGGCTCTAATGGTAAAGAACCCACCTGCCAATAAGTGACCTGGGTTTGATCCCTGTGTCAGGAAGAGTGGGGGAGGGCATGGCAATCCACTCCAGTATTCTTAGAGAATCCATGGGCAGAGGAGCCTGGCAGGCTACATCCATAGGGTCACAAAGAGTCAGAAATGACTGAAGCAACTTAGCACACACATACTAAATGATATAAATAAATAGTTATGTGTTATAGTTATATAAATATTTCTTTCCAATTTTTGTTGGAAAGAGGATTAAGGATTATATATAATCATATATATATAGTGATATATATATAGTTATATATATATATAGTTATATATATATGTAGTTAAGGATTATATTTTCTTTGTATCTCCAAAGCCTAGAATCTGGAAATACTAATTCCAAAAAAATTTTAAATATTTTGCAAGATAAGCAAAAGTTCACTCAATTCAAAGAGATAAAAATTTTGGTTCTGATGTTCTGTAGTAGCAATGGAATTATTTATATATTGGTTGAAACAGTCTGAGTACTTAGCTGTTATATGTATGAAATATCTCAAATGAGCAAAACTCAAAAGTACTGGTGACTAATTTCACAGCTAGGTACATGCACAAAAATATTTTTTCTAAGTAAAATGATAATTTTTTGTGACAATCATTGTTTTCATTTGCAAGGATTAAAAATGATATCTTGAAAAATTAATATTTCCCTGTGAGAATATCACATATCTAAAATCACATACAAGATATCTAGCAATATTTTTCCTGTTTTCCAAAGCTTAGAAGAAGTTTTGAATGGAATAGAAACAACACTAAAATGCCTACAGAAATGAAATATTTTTCAATATGCAAGTTACAGCACATTCTAACTATTTTTCAATACTAGCAACTATGGTTTGTTGGTAAAAAACACAATATATTATAATTCCATTGTTTATCTTCACCATGATGTTGTTTTTTAATTAAAATTACATAATGTTCTCCTCTCTACATTTAGAGTAATATGATAAAATTAATTTCTCAAAATCAGAGGTTTTATGACCAGAACAGTTTAATGGGGAGAATGAAGAGAAGGGGGGGTATCTACAATTTAACAGACCCCATAACATCAGCGAAGATAACCAAACAATATCAGAGAAAATTATGTAATTCCATGTCTCCAAAGCAGATTTTTTTAAACAAATTAACTTGACCCATGCTAAGGTATATGATGACAAACTGAGAGGCTAAATCATCAGTAATTGAATGAGCCTATAGTTATTCACCCATCATCACCATCATATTAGACCACTTAATTTGAGCAAGAAACCCTTCTCACCTTTTTTATTTTATTTATTTATTTATTTTTGAGTATAGCTGGTTTTGCTTCCCTGATTGGCTCAGTGGTAAAGAATTTGCCTGCCAATGCAGGAGATGTGGGTTCAATACCTAGGTCGGGAAGAGCCCCTGGAGAAGGAAATGGTAACCCATTCCACTATTGTCTGGGAAATCCCATGGACAAAGAGCGTGGTGGGCTATAGTCTGTAAGTTCACGAAAGAGTTAGACACAAGTTAGTGACTAAACAACAACATAGTTTCTGTACATAGCTGCATCCGTTTCTGCTGTAGAGCAAAGTAAATTCAGTCATTCGTGTTCCTCTGTCCCCTCTTTTTTTTTTTTTTAATTTCATTCCCATTTAGGTAACCAGAGAGCACCAAGTAGAGCTCCCTGTGTACAGAGTAGGTTCTCATAAATTATCTATGTTAAACATAATAGTGTATATATGTCAATCCCAATCTCCCAATTCATTACACACACCCCTTGCCCCCTCGGTGTCCACATTTGTTCTCTACGTCTGTGTCCCTATTGCATCTCATCTTGAATTAGTTTACACAGTATAAAGCAATCAAAGAATAAAAAATATCTGATAAAAGTTTACTTAATTGGAAACTGTCTCCTTAGACACTAGGAAATATCAATTTTTAGACTTCTAAACATATTAATGCTATAGATGCCACAGTGTTAAGAATATATTTTTCTTGATTTCAAATTATATAGCCAGACATTCTGATTTATTATAAAATCATTCTGTAATATTCTACTCTTTCATAGAGCTAGTTTATGTATTAAGTTAAACTGAACCAAATATAATTCAATTCTTTGATAACAATACTAGGTTCAACTTAAGCTAGAAAACCTATTGAAGCTGGGTACCAAGTAAAACAGTCATGTGAACAATTTCTCTTTCAAAATCAGTTGAATCATCATGATATTCATAAATGAATTATTTAGATGTCTTTGGAGTATGGAGGAATTATGTTTTATGAAGTCAATAGCATTTGCTGGCCACATCGTGCAAGAAAACAACAATCAAAATGGACCTACGTTTTAAAAAAATGACTGAAAGGGCTAAAGGTAGCCCAGACAGAGCAAAAGCCAAAACTCATATGATTCCAGAGTATGCTGGCATTAGGGTAAGAGTGCTGTGGTCATGCATTTATACTTGTATAAGGGTCTTCACCTCTCTCCTTTCCTCATCTGCAAAATGAGGAGGCTCAGTTGAATAAAATCAGATTATCTCACAGTTTGAGGAGATCCTTGTGGGCACTTGACCAAACTTGCAGACCCACTGTGCTTAAGCACAATGGCTCAAGTTAGAGTGAATCTATTATTTTATGAAGCAGAATATTGAAATTTATGACACCTTCATTGAAATTATTTTTCATATTCATATAAACTGTTATAGGAAAAGGTTGCTATTTCATGCATGATGAAATCAAGATTTAGAGATTTAGAGAGAGTAAGTGATGTGTCTAAAACCACAAACCACAAAACCATTAAGTATTATGGTAGAAGCAAATGAAGGTATTTTGGATTCCAAGTAGTGTTCTTTCCATTACACTCCATTGCCTCTCTAGAAGCCTGCTCATATTACACTAGAAGCTACCTCTCTCCAATCCTCTTCCATTGATCCCCCTATTATTATTTGAACCAATAAGCATTTGATATATTTTAATAGAGCCAATCTCTCAAACATATGCTTAACTCACTGAAAGCGCTCTTGAAGAAGCCATTTCCCAGCAATGTATAGATATTTCTTGATATGATTATAAATATATTTGATGAACAGAGTGAGGTGGGGAAGAAATTAGAACAGAAAATGCAATTCAGACAGAGTCATTGCTAATTATAAATCAATGAGAAATTAGAAGATTTTTTTTTAAATTAGATTATTTCAGAAAATACAAGGTAACAGAAGAGTAGTAGCTTCAGTTACTTTAGAAAAGCTTCATGGAATGCATGAGAATTTAGGGGGTTTTAAATAGAGGGTATTCCAAACAGTTGTATGTCATGTGAATTTTGTAGTCTTGTTAGATTTCAGTAAGAATTTGTCAGACCAAGGAAGCAGAGCTTAAGAAGCGTCCTATGGTGTGATGAAGCAGAAAGGCAGGGGCACCATGCTTCTACCTGTTGCCATATACAGAAGAGAGGAAACTTCATGATCCTTATGGATGATCTTTCACCTCAATGATCATTTTCCTCCTAGAAAACAGTCTAAACAAATGCCAACCTCATCATTGCTGCTCTACACAGAATAGGTAGTGTCTGGGAACTGGATGCCCAGACAGAAAGCACATTTTCCAGTCTCTGCTGCATTTGAGGGAAGTCATAAGACTATCTCTTGCCAATGGAATATAAGTGAAAGTGGCATATTTCACCTTAGTTGTTACAAGGTTAAGAAGTGTGAAAGCCTTCTTCTCCCTCATTCTTCCTTTTATTCTACCTGAGCACAATTGACCCCAGAATGCTAGACCTAAGAGAGGAAGTTCAGAGATGGAAAGATCTAAATTCCTAAATCTTCAAGTTGAGTAGAGCCACATTCTGTCTAGGAACTGCATCAGAACTGTCATCCAAGTAAGAAATTAGTTGCAATGTGTTGCTCAATACAATTGTTTATTTGTCACATTAGCTTTCATTACTCTAATTAATATTGGGAAGCACTGGTGAATAAGACAGATATAAGATGAGTTGAAGGAAAGTTGGAAATAAGTTTTGTTGTTTATTTCTTACACAATAGTCATCCTCATTTCTAAGGATTAGTTTCTCTGTATTCCGGTCATTCCATATTATATTTTCAAAATTTTTAAGAAAGTTCAAAATCAGAAAATATTTGAAATTTAAACTTTTTTGCAAACTTTAAAGGTGAAAATAATGAAATATTTCATTATTTTCTCTTGCTCAAGGTCTACTGAAATTTCACATGCATAAATGCACTGGAAAAGAACATGGATTCACATTTGCTTTTTCATTATTCCATTCAGAAAACATTTGTACCATGAACTGTTCCACTAACCTTGGATCCTTTCCCAGGTTTTCTCTCTTACTGATATGATATTGATTACTAGAATACTCTTCTAATATACTCATTATCAGAGAAGCACACAAGATTCTGAAAACAACCTTTAATTGTGTGAGCATTTAAAGTTAATTTGGTCTTCATTACTTTATTTTAAATGAGGCTTCATTTTCATACTAAAATTATTCATACCTTGATTTTATAACACAACTCATTTGCCCCTTAAAAGAAAAATGTTTTCTAATTTAAATTTTTGTAAATGTATCATCTATCAAGAATTCAAAAACAGTACGGTAAGTGCTATTTAACATCTTATTGGTCATCTGTCACTGTGTGAATGGTAGTCAATAATAATTTGTCAAGCAATTAACAGAGTTAATAAATAGTAACAGAATAACCTAATCTGCCCGTCACCAGTAGTCACTAGTTGTGAATTAATGTACTGAAACTCTTCAACATCACACCTGATACCCAACGAGATGGAGAGCAAACATGACATACCAGATGATGATTAATGATAAGGATGACATAATTCACTAGTAATATTTTAGGTCCTAGAAATCCTTTCTCTTCACTCTCCTTGTTAATTTTGCAAACATGTACATGTACTAAAGACTCTTTTAGGCACTGTATGCACTCTTGGCAATTTTTTCAAAAATACGCATATTAATATAAAAATGAAACTGAGGTCTAAATTATCTGATTATGTAATTTCTTCACTTGAATTGTCCCATAATAGGAAAAATTATAATGTGTTATTAAAAAAATTAAAATGTTGACATTTATCCAAGTAACAAGGGACTGAGTAATCATGTTTATAAAACTAAGACTGCTTATAAAATCAAATAGTCAAAGGAGTATATTCTGAGGAAAGAATAACATGAAATAATTAGATTGGTTCTTTTACATCATACAGTCAGAATTGAAAAAGATTTTCCACATTATCTAATCCAAATCCATCCCAATAAAATAATTTCTTTAATTGTTGTTGTTTAGTCACTCAGTCGTGTTTGACTCTTTGTAACCCCATGAACTGCAGCACACCAACCTTCCCTGTCATTTACCATCTTCCGGAGCTTGTTCAAACTCCTGTCCGTTGACTTGGTGATGCCATCCAAGCATCTCATCCTCTGTTTGCCCTTATCCTGCCTTCAATCTTTCCCAGGATCAAGGTCTACTCCAAGGAGTTGGCTCTTTGTATAAAGTGGCCAAAGTATTGGAGTTTCAGCTTCAGCATCAGTCCTTCCAATGAATAGGCAGGACTGACTTCCTTTAGGATTGACTGGTTTGATTTTCTTGCAGTCCAAGGGACTCTCAAGAGTCTTCTCCAATACCACAGTTTGAAAGCATCAATTATTTGGTGCTCAGCTTTCCTTATGGTCCAACTCTCACAACCATACATGACTACTGGAAAAACCATAACTTTGACTATACGGACCTTTGTCGGTAAAGTAATGTCTGTTTTTTTTTTTTTTTTTAATAAGTGAAGGATGACCTTTTATTCCATTTTATCTTATTTCACTTAAAAGTACTCATCATAAGCCACTGATTGGATGTTATGATTCAACCCAGTTCACATGATTAACCAGACACCAGGTCTTATCTTCTTAATCACAAAAATTAAAATAAACATATATATATATATAACCTGTATAAGTTAATTTTAGATCAATATTCAATCAAGTTATTTTCAATCTCAATATTACAAAATAGGTAATCAGTTCAGTTCAGTCACTCAGTTGGGTCTGACTATTTGTGACCCTTTGGACTGTAGCCCACTGGGCTACACTTTGCAAAACCATAACATCCCCAGGAGAAGGAAATGGCAACCCACTCCAGTATTCTTGCCTGGAAAATCCCATGGACAGAGAAGCCTGGTAGGCTACAGTCCATGGGGTCCCAAAGAGTCGGACACGACTGAGCGACTTGACTTACAGAAGAGGTAACTGAGACTCGGTGATTGCACATCTTACTGAATGTTACATACAGGTAGTAAGTGGAGGATCCAGAAATAAAAGTAGGCATTCCAATCCCAAAGTTTACACCCTAGGTAATGTCTGTTTTTAATATGCTATCTAGTTTTGTCATTGGAGAAGGCAATGGCAACCCACTCCAGTACTCTTGCCTGGAAAATCCCATGGACGGAGGAGCCTGGTAGGCTGCAGTCCATGGGGTCACAAAGAATTGGATACAACTGAGTGACTTCACTTTCACTTTTCACTTTCCTGCACCGGAGAAGAAAATGGCAACCCACTCCAGTGTTCTTGCCTGGAGAATCCCAGGGATGGGGAGCCTAGTGGGCTGCAGGCTATGGGGTTGCACAGAGTCGGACACGACTGAAGTGACTTAGCAGCAGCAGCAGCAGCATGTATGGATGCGAGTTGGACTATAAAGAAAGCTGAGTGCCGAAGAATTGACGCTTTTGAACCGTGGTGTTGGAGAAGACTCTTGAGAGTGAGAGAGTAACAGGCAGGAAGGCCAGGGGTCTCCAAATGGAGGAAATAGTCTGCAAGTATCAGACATTTTTATCTCCCTTAAGCGGCAGGTGGAAACAAACTAGTGATATTTTTTTCCTTCTCTATACAAATTTAAAAGGAAGTTTCTCTTAAAATTCTGTGTTGCCATGACACCTGGTTTCACCTGAAGTTAACCAATGCCTTTTTCTTATGTTTATCTTAAGCTATACTAATGTACTATGCATTTACCCCAAACTCTGTCTTCAAGTTGGTTCCACCTTTTGGGCTCAGAACCTACTTGATAAACCAGTATGTTATACTCCGATATTGTTCCTCTAATCTATGTAAACAAAACTATTTGTATGGTGCTCTGCCCTTCTTCAAGATTCAAGTTAATCCTTTTATGGCCCAAGATAAACCATTTGGAGCCAAGATTATTCCAAAATACATCTTATGGGTGAGGGGCTTGGTGCCATTCTAAATTTTGAGACATTCCTTTCTTTCATTAACAGACTGCTGGTGACTATATAACATCCAGCTAAAGACTAGCAGGGGGGTACTCTTTCTGCCCCCTTCTGATGCCTATGTCAAAAGCTTTCTCTATCTCCTTTATACTTTAATAAAACTCTGTTACACAAAAGTTCTGAGTGATCAAGCCTCTTCTCTGGCCCCGGATTGAATTCTTCTCCTCCGGGGGCCAAAAATCCTGGCGTTGTAATTCAACAACAACCTTTCAAGAGTCCCTGGGACTGCAAGGAGATCCAACCAGTCCATCCTAAAGGAGATCAGTCCTGGGTGTTCATTGGAAGGACTGATGTTAAAGCTGACACTCCAATACTTTGGCCACCTGATGCAAAGAGCTGACTCATTTGAAAAGACTCTGATGCTGGGGAAGATTGAAGGCAGGAGGAGAAGGGGACGACAGAGGAAGAGATGGTTGGATGGCATCACAGACTCAGTGGACATAAGTTGGGTGAACTCCAGGAGTTGATGTTGGACAGGGAGGCCTGGCGTGCTGTATTTCATGGGGTCGCAAGAGTCGGACACGACTGAGCCACTGAACTGAACTGGTAATAGAAATAGGGGATGGGGTAGAGAATGTTAATGTGGCCAATGTATTTATCTCTTTCAGCTCACGTGGATTTGCACTCTTTAAAGCATCTGCATGATGTAACTAGTTTTCAGGGATTCTTGATAAAGCCTTATGAAGACTATGATTAGCTAAATCAATGGAAAACATTCTTATTTCATGGACACAGATTAAGATCAGTAAGTTTAACTGGGCTTCCAAGATGGCACCAGTGATAAAGAATTAACCTGTCAATGCAAGAGATGTAGGTTTGATTCCTGGGTCAAGAAGATCCCTTGGAGTACAAAATTGCAAAGAGTCAGACACACCTGAGCAACTGAACACACACACACACACACACACACACACACACACACACACACACACAAGTTTACATGGTGTTTTGATCAACTTTAAGAAAACATTCATAAATATCAAGGCATAGCCAGTAGGGCATACAACCTGGTTTTCATATGTTTTATGAAAACACAGAACGTATATGCCATAAGAGTGGTGTCATCTGCATATCTGAGGTTATTGATATTCCTCCCAACAAGCCTGAACCCAGCTTGTGCTTCATTCAGCTCAGAATTTCCCATGATGTACTGTGTATATAAGTTAAATAAGCAGGGTGTCAATATACAGCCTTGATGTACTCATTTCCCAATTTGGAGCCATTGTATCTTCGATACAATTTGTATATATGTTTGTGCGTGTGTGTGTGTGTATGTATATATGTTTATATACATATATTCCTCAACCAGAGGATCAGAGTATGTATATATACTATACATTGTATAGAGAAACAAATTTAATATGAGAAATTGGTTTGTACAAATATCAGAGTTGGCTAAGTAAATCCAAAGCTCTTAGGGTAGGCGTTTAAGAAGCAAATATCACAAAGGGACTGAAATCCCATGAACATGGGCTGAAGTGGCTATCTTTGGTGAAATTCTATCTTGTTCTCCCTCTCTCTCTGTCTCTGTCTCAGGTCTGCTGCTGCTGCTAAGTTGCTTCAATTGTGTCCGACTCTGTGTGACCCCATAGACGACAGCCCACCAGGCTTCCCCGTCCCTGGGATTTTCCAGGCAAGAACACTGGAGTGGGTTGCCATTTCCTTCTCCAATACAGGAAAGTGAAAAGTGAAAGTGAAGTCGCTCAGTTGTGCCCGACTCTTAGCGACCCCATGGACTGCAGCCTACCAGGCTCCTCCATCATTGGGATTTTTCAGGCAAGAGTCCAGGAGTGGGGTGCCTTTGCCTTCTCCGCTCTGAGGTCTAAGTGATCAACTTATTCTCTAAGTGCTCTTTTAAGGCCTTCCAATGAATTAGTTGAGGTCCATCCAAGATAATCTCAATAATTTAAAGCCAACTTTTTAGGATTTTAATTTTATCTTTAAAACCCCTTCATCGTAGCACCTAGGTTGTGTTTGAATCACTGGGTAAATGTTTTACTTACGGTACAAAATGGCTTGTGATTCCCTTCCTTCTTCCAACTCTCACAAAACTTATCTAGTGTAGTCCACCTGTCCAGAAACTTACAAGAAAGGAATTTGGAGGTTGGGTGATTTAGCACAGTCAAAATGACACATCAAAACACACGTTCTGATTCAGAAACTCTGGGGATGGAGCACAGAAGTTTTAATAGGCCCTCTAGGTAATTCTGATATACACTGAAATTTGAGAACAACATAAATATGTTCAATCTTTATGTTTTTTTTACATCCTGTTGTTAAAACTTTTGCAAGCTAGTCAAAAAAAGTATATTTTACACATATTGTTTTAAAAGCACAGCTTATCTTTTCAAATATACTATTTTTTACATATTTCTGTCTCTGATTAACTCTGATCTCCCTCCATATTACCTATAGTATTTTAAATTTGGGCAATATAAGTGTTTCTAAGAATTTATGAGAATATAACTATATTATTGTCCCATATAAATTTAAATTAATCAAATTTAATGTATTCTTCTATAATCTATGTTCCTGTAAACATGCATCACCAAATATCAATCTCAAAAATAAACAATATATTCATTTAAACATTCAGCAAAAGTTATGTGTATTCCTATTGTATGCCAATATAAAGAGGCAGATCTATATATATTGAAAATGAGAATCATTAGCCTATTTAAAGGAAGTGTGGCTCAGATGGTGAAGAATCTGCTGGCAATGCAGGAGACCCAGATTCAATTGCTTCATCTGAAAGATCCACTAGAGAAGAGAATGCGTACCCATTCCAGTATTCTTGCCTGGAGCATTCCATAGATAGAGGGGCCTGAAGGGCTATAGTCCATGGAATTGCAAAGAGTCAGACACAACTGATCAACTAACACACACACACAGACACACACACAGAGCTGCCTATAATCTGATGGTTTATTCACAAGACTGTCCTAATTTTAAAGATAATTTCACCAGGCTGAATTAGTTTTATGCTTTTAAACATTAAATTCACATAACTGATGCACCTTGTTTTATTTCTGTATTCACCAAATACTTTTGTGGTTATAACTTGTCATACTTTACAGTGTTGCCTATGGGAAAAGTGTATTATGCCTGCTGATGCAAGTATGGTCTGCATGGTAGTTATATTTAAAATAAAAAATTCTCTTACAATAATATTCCAAGAGTTTGTTAAAAATCTTAAAAGTGGAAAATGACCTCAAATTTGTGAAAACATTCTCAGTACATTATTTTTAATATCAATTGAAAACATTCATAAACAAATACTTGCCCCTGTGCACCAAAATGTTTGGGCATTTCAGTATTATTTCTGATGTTAAAAATGTTAACATTAATATCTATCAAGACATATATGGTCTTGGTAGAATTTAAAGCAATAACCCATACTATGCCATATCATCTTTCAGCTATAAAGAATAAACTAGATTCACATCAGATCCCCAAGAAATTTTCTTGTATACATTTTAAGATATTTTAGAAAATAACTCATTCTGTATCCAAGATTGACAAACCATTTCTTAAAGGGCTAGAGAGCAAATATTTAAGACTTTGCAGATCATGAGACAAAAATTGAGGCTGTCATATAGGTAGGTTCTTACATAACTCTTTAAAAGTAACAATTTAAAAACTGCAAAAACCAACCTTAGCTCACAAGCAGTAAACAAAAAAGAGGTCAACAAGATTTGACCACCAGGCTACAGATTTCTGATCCCTGTTGTATATAATTCCATTTCTATTCATGGATATGATGACATAAATGCTTGTCTATAGATATCAAAAAATACCAAAATGGATAGTATGTGTATCTGAGAACAGAAATGATATTGGAATGGGGATGTGGTAGTCAAGGGATTATTGTTTTACCTATATTATTTAAAATTTTAACATATGGTTTACACACACACACACACACACACACACATACAAGAGGGACCAACATTCACCACTCTTGGAGATGATACAAACAAAGAGAGCATTCTAAGTAGTAAGCTGCCTGGACTCCTGTACCAGTCCCAGTCCAATTTATGTAGAGTACTAAATTCAAGGTTTTAAGCTTTTCCTCATATGTGGGGCCTCCAATAGTATCAAAAAGCAGAGAAGAAACTACATGAAAGTTTAACTTCCTCCTTTATTACCTGCTCAAATTTGTCATTGTGAAAGAGGAAAGCAATAGGTAAAAAAGCAACAATATCTCTCTTGAGTGCATAGACATAAAATCACTCCCAAGCATCCACCTCAAATACTTTTCTTTTGAGATACTTTTTTTTTTCTCTGTAGAGCATAAATCCCTTTCAAACTCCTTTCCAGATCTTTACCCAAAATGGAGCTAACTAGAGTATATGCAGCAGCATTTCTAGTTACTGTTTATTTCATTTGCATAACATTTTCCTTAACATATTTCCATTCTTATGAGTCTGCACAGTGTAGACTTAATTTAGATTTAACTCTAGTTGTTAACTCTAGTTGGTCAGATTTTTACTGTATTCTTGGTCTTTCTCACTTTGTGATTAAAATTATGCAAGCTATTTCAGTTTTGCTTGATTTTTTATTGTATTTATCACTTCTCCATAGTTTCTTTTGGCCTATATGTTTTCTCTGGAATTAACTGACTTAACTTCTCTTATTTCTGTAAGTTAGCAAAAATGTCTTTTCCTCCTCTCACACAGCAGATTTTTCATTTCTTACCTTTCTAATCAGTATCTCACATTAAACATTGCAAAGTGAAATGAGCTTATAAAATTAAGAGGTGAAATTTCTTGGTTGTTCCAAGGTGTAAACATGTACCATGTTGCAAATCCTTCTGAGCATGCTTTCAAAGACTTTATTCTTTTCTAATCTGTTTCTCTGGAATAAATTCTCAAGAAATTGTGGTTAATTCCTATAATCAGGGTTTATCTTTACCTCATTCACTTTAGGCTATTCTAGTTCTTTTTCACATTTCAGCAAGATCTCATTCTTACCTCAAACTCTAAAATTTAAAAAAGAATGAGATATATCTGAAGCAAAGACTTCTTTTCTTTTTAACTTTACCAATCCCTATAATGACTTCAGAGGCACCACCACAGGCCCTGCGAACCATACAGAATAGAGATGGAAAACCCCTAGATTATAAGTTCTGTGAGCAAACATCGACATCAATGCTTATTAAACTACTTGTGTTGAAAGAACCAGTATGTTGAGAAACAATCATCTATGAGATAATCATATGTCAGCATGTCTTAAGAGTGAAAGAGATACTCATTGCCCTTTATTCTCAACTATCTTTTCAAGAAGATTTGTATTGTGAACAACTTTGGAGGACAGAGTTTTTCTGTGAAGCAAAGAACACATTTGCTTATAACCTGAAATGCAGAGATAGCATCTGTCTTTGGAGCAAACAGCAAGTATGCTTACTGTTAAATATAAAATATTAGGCTTGTTAAACTCAGGGTCCCTTACCTATAATTCAATTCATTGTGTGTGCAAGAGTAATCTGGCACTGTTTGTTCACTTTGACAATAATTGGGTTGATGAAACAATATTAGAAATGCTGGTGCTCTGGTACTTCTACTTCAAGTGATAAACTGTCCTTAGTCTACTCTCTGAGCCCAGAGTCTCTTGTCTTCATACCTGATCCATGAAATATTGGTGGGCTATCTTGTTAAATAGTACACATCAGGGAATAAAATGATAATCCCTTCACAATTTTTCATACAGTATTGGTTTCTACTTGAAATCTGGTTGAATATGACTATTTTATCACACACTGATTTTTTTTTTTTAAGCCTGCGGTAAGTAGCTTCTAAGATAATTCCCAATGATACCTAACTTCTGGCTTTAATACCCTTGATAATCTTCCTAAAAGGGTGAGCTAGATGCTGTGACTTTCTTCTAATGACCAGAATATGGCAAAAAGGATAGGCTGTGACTTTCAAGATTAGGTTACAAATAGACTCGGGCTTCTATTTTGATTTTCTTCATTTTTTCTTGCTTAGCTCCATGATGGAAGCCAGATACCATGCTATGATGTTTGCTATGGAAAGGTCCACATGACAAGGAACTGATAGAAGCCTCTATCTCCCAGCCAGTGATGAACTGAAGTCCTCAGTCCAACAAACCACAAGGAACTGAATGTTGTTCAGAACCATGTGAATGAGGCCAGAAGCAGATCTCCCTTAGTTCAGCCTCCAGATAGCACTATGGACCTGACTGCCATTGTGATTGCAATCTGATGAGAAACTCTGAAATGGAAGACCCAGCTAATCTATCCCTAGATTCCCAAAAGTTCAGAAACTGAGAGATAATAAATTTTTGTTGCTCTAGGCTGCCATATTTTGGGGGTAATCTGTTAAACAGTGAGGCATTTCAAGGACTGGCATCAGTTAATGGAGATCCTTGCCCTACTCTAGATAATTCCTTCCCTAGCTCTTTGTGGGAAGGAATCCAATCCACTTTATTCATCAGTGCATCTTCATACAATGTAAGGTACATGATAGGTTACTAATAAATTATTTTTGAAAAGATTCATGAGTCACTGGTCAAGCCCAATTATGGTCAGAATATATGTTAATGAGATATAAATTGAGAATTGAGAAGTATGATAGTAAGACTCACGTAGGACAGCTACTGTATTACAATGAAGATGGTAGGTGATACATATAATGAATAGAAGAGAAGTTTGGAAAAAAATAATTTAAATAATAATGAATGAGATCTATTCTTAATCCACATAAATGTACCTAAATACATATATACACATACATGAACCTAAATACATATATAAGAAAGTTGGCTGAATTAGATATTCACCTATTAATACAAAACCCTTGTTCTTTTAAATTTTCTATTATAATTGACTTTACTTTTATATGTAATTTTAAAAGGCTACTCTTTGGCTAACATTTGGTCACAAATCAGTGATTAAACATGAGAGAGTCAGACAATTGCTGTTGATTGTGTGACTGAAGGCATTTAAACTGTGTGGCCCACTGTGACCACAACTGTAAAAAGATCATCAGGTAAATGAACTATATAGTCTCTTCTAAAATTTATAGATTCTGGGCCTCAAGCAGACCTGCAGGATTTCACTACCAGGGCTGAAGCTACCTGATTTCTGGTGTTGCTGGCTGGAAAATGGCATTAACATGAGGTGGGCCCCTACCTGCCCTAGGAATACACGTGTGAGGGGGATGCTGGAGCAAATCCATGCCTACATCCAGCACCAGGACTTTTGTGTAGACCCGGCTCCTGCCGCGAGCCCCGCAGAACCCCTTCATCCTGGCTCCCAATGCCACCCACCTCGAATGGGCCCACAACACCAGCTTAGCCCCGGGGGCCTGGCCCCCAGTGCACTCCCTCCGGGCCTGGCTGGCTGCCACGGGAAGGGCCTGCACAGATGCCTGCCTGGACCACGGGCTGATCTGTGAGCCCTCTTTCTTCCCCTTCCTCAACAGCCAGGACGCCTTCCAGAAGCTGCAGGTGCCCTGCGACGGCATTGAGTCAGAGATGAACCACCTGTACCCGGCCTTTGCCCAGCCTGGCCAGGAGTGCTTCCTGCAGAAGGAACCTCTGCTCTTCAGCTGCGCCGGCTCCAGCACGAAATATCCGCGGCTCTGCCCCTGCCGAGACTTCCGCGAGGGCCAGGTGGCCTTGTGCCAGGACTGTCTGGGAGGGTGACCACCAGGCTGGCCTCTCTACCGCAGGAGAAAGCACCAGCAGATTCTGAGCTCCAATGACCCTCCCTCCCCTCGACGCCCCCGAACTGAAGCCTTCTTCCTTGACTGGGACGTGGGCAGGGCAGATTGGTGCATAGGTCTAGGGAGCCGGGAGACTCTGCCAAGCATCTGGTGTCCACCCTCCGAAGGCTTCTCATGCTCCTCCCAGGGGTGCATGGCAGCGCAGTGGCCAAGCAGCTGGGGGTTGGTGCAAGCGTCCCAGTGAGTGGCCCAGGAGCAGGTGGTCAGAGGTCCCTTGCTCTGTGCAAGACCAGATCTGAACCAGATGGAGAGAGGGCTCTTGTCCTTCTTGGGACCAGGAGGGGCCCTCTGGGTATATAACAGAGGAAGTGGGGTGATGCTTGCTTGATGGCCCATTGAATGGTCCACAGAGTGGGGAGTGATGTGTGAGGGGTCAACCTTGTCCCTCTGGGGCTGTTTGCAATGTGGGCAGAAAGGGTGGGGGGCCTGAGGGAAGGCCAGGCTGGGGGACCCTGTTTATGCCTCCTATTAGCTTTCCCAAATTCCCTCTCCCCTCCAAACTTGGGGCCTACAGTCAGAGGCTGCAGGAACCACCTGGACCCTGGGTTGAATTGTCTCCCTCTTGCTTGTTCCAACTTTCTTCATTTTGGGCATTTCCTGAAACCTCCCCCAGCATGACTGCGCCTCCAGACTGTGGACTTGCTTCCAAAGCCTCAGGTCCTGCCCCACCCCACAAGCATCTTTTGTAGGCTTGGGATGGACCTTCAGGCCCACAGCACACCTGGTCTATTTCCTGGCTCCCCAGGCCTGCTACCCCTTTGTGCCCTCCCACCCCATCAATGCTGCATCCGCATCCCTACCTCCAGCCTCGTCAGCCTCAGACCTCCTCTAGATCCAGCTGTCCATCCGTCTTTGTGTGGCATGCCTTCCCCTTCACCCTGAGCCCAGAGCCCAGCTTGAGGAAAAAGACTAGGACTTCAGAATCACTGCCACCCCACCCCAGTTGATTTTTAATCCCACTCCCTTTCTGGCAATCTGCCCCATCCACCTAGGCCTGCCCCTCCACCCTTTCGGGGAGGCAGCCACAGGACCCTGAGTCCAGAGATGGGGGATTAGCTCTGCTGTGGGCCTGAGGGTGGACGCCTCCTATCAGAGAGCCCTTTCGGCCTGGGTGGCGCCTGCGGCCACAGAATCTCAGTAGTCACCAAGGACCTGACCTGTCGGGGGAAAGCAATAGAGATACTCTTTTTTCTCTCTCTTTTTTTTAAAGATTTATTTCTTGAAATAATAAATATATTATTGGGATGTGAGGTGCAAAAAAAAGAAAAATAAATAAAATGTATAGACTCTATGAATCCTGATTCCTTCTAGAAAAGTTAAAATAATTCAGGCCACACAGACCTGAAAGAAACATTTCATGAGACTCTTTAAAAAGCAGATCTAGTTCTAATTTAAGGCTGCCCCACAAATTTGATAAGGTAGTATTTTTAAAACAGAAAAACCCTAGGTCTTCCTGGTGGTCTAGAAGTTAAGAATCCACCTGAAAATGCAGGGGACAAGGGCTCAATCCCTGGTCCAGAAAGAATCCATATGCCACGGGACAACTAAGCCATTGAGCCACAGCTACTGAAGCCTGCACACTCCAGAGCCTGTGCTATCCAACAAGAGAAGCCACCGCAATGATAAGCACACACACTACAATTAGAGAGTAGCTCCCACTTGCCACAAATACAAATAGCCTGCACACAGTAATGAAGGCCAGTAAAGTTATTAAAAAATAAAATAAATATTAAAATTTCTTCTCAAGATTAAAAATGTAACTTCTCAAAATCATAATAATTATTTGATGTCACCACAGTTTCACTTATTTTACAAGAAGAATTACAAAATCCAGCTTGATAAACATAATTTTCATTTTTTTGATTATTTAAAACTTTATTAAATTCATAGAGTAGACAATAGCACATTAAGCAAGGAATTTGTCATTAAGTTGGGAAGCACAGATGATCCATTAGATGGCAGAGTTGTCAAACGCGTCTCAACAGCATTAGCTTGAATTCTAATCTCCATATAGATAGTGACCTACACTCCAACATTCTTTTTTTTTTTTTTTTTTTTTACTTTATTTTACTTTATAATACTGTATTGGTTTTCCCATACACTGACTTGAATCCACCAAGGGTGTACATGCATTCCCAAATGTGAACCTCCCTCCCACCTCCCTCCCCATAACATCTCTCTGGGTCATCCCCGTTCACCAACCCCAAGCATGCTGTATCCTGCGTCGGACATAGACTGGCGATTCGATTCTTACATGATAGTATACATGTTTCAATACCATTCTCCCAAATCATCCCACCCTCTCCCTCTCCCTCTGAGTCCAAAAGTCCATTATACACATCTGTGTCTTTTTTGTTGTCTTGCATACAGGGTCATCATTGCCATCTTTCTAAATTCCATATATATGTGTTAGTATACTGTATTGGTGTTTTTTTTCCTGGCTTACTTCACTCTGTAATATCGGCTCCAGTTTCATCCATCTCATCAGAACTGATTCAAATGTATTCTTTTTAATGGCTGAGTAATACTCCATTGTGTATATGTACCACAGCTTTCTTATCCATTCATCTGCTGATGGACATCTAGGTTGTTTCCATGTCCTAGCTATTATAAACAGTGCTGCGATGAACATTGGGGTACATGTGTCTCTTTCGATTCTGGTTTCCTCGGTGTGTATGCCCAGCAGTGGGATTGCTGGGTCATAAGGCAGTTCTATTTGCAATTTTTTAAGGAATCTCCACACTGTTCTCCACAGTGGCTGTACTAGTTTGCATTCCCACCAACAGTGTAGGAGGGTTCCCTTTTCTCCACACCCTCTCCAGCATTTATTGCTTGCAGATTTTTGGATCACAGACATTCTGACTGGTGTAAAGTGGTACCTCATTGTGATTTTGATTTGCATTTCTCTAATAAAAAGTGATGTTGAGCATCTTTTCATGTGTTTGTTAGCCATCCATATGTCTTCTTTGGATAAATGTCTATTTAATTCTTTGGCCCATTTTTTGATTGGGTCGTTTATTTTTCTGGAATTGAGCTGCAGGAGTTGCTTGTATATTTTTGAGATTAGTTGTTTGTCAGTTGCTTCATTTGCTATTATTTTCTCCCATTCAGAAGGCTGTCTTTTCACCTTGCTTATATTTTCCTTTGTTGTGCAGAAGCTTTTAATTTTAATTAGATCCCATTTGTTTATTTTTGCTTTTATTTCCAGAATTCTGGGAGGTGGATCATAGAGGATCCTGCTGTGATTTATGTCTGAAAGTGTTTTGCCTATGTTCTCCTCTAGGAGTTTTATAGTTTCTGGTCTTACATTTAGATCTTTAATCCATTTTGAGTTTATTTTTGTGTGCAGTGTTAGAAAGTGATCTAGTTTCATTCTTTTACAAGTGGTTGACCAGTTTTCCTAGCACCACTTGTTAAAGAGATTGTCTTTACTCCATTGTATATTCTTGCCTCCTTTGTCAAAGATAAGGTATCCATATGTGTGTGGATTTATCTCTGGGCTTTCTATTTTGTTCCATTGATCTATATTTCTGTCTTTGTGCCAGTACCATACTGTCTTGATGACTGTGGCTTTGTAGTAGAGCCTGAAGTCAGGCAGGTTGATTCTTCAAGTTCCATTCTTCTTTCTCAAGATTGCTTTGGCTATTCAAGGTTTTTTGTATTTCCATACAAATCTTGAAACGATTTGTTCTAGTTCTGTGAAAAATATGGCTGGTAGCTTGATAGGGATTGCATTGAATTTGTAAATTGCTTTGGGTAGTATACTCATTTTCACTATATTGATTCTTCCGATCCATGAACATGGTATATTTCTCCATCTATTAGTGTCCTCTTTGATTTCTTTCATCAGTGTTTTATAGTTTTCTATATATAGGTCTTTAATTTCTTTAGGTAGATATATTCCTAAGTATTTTATTCTTTTGTTGCAATGGTGAATGGAATTGTTTCCTTAATTTCTTTTCCTACTTTCTCATTATTAGTGTATAGGAATGCAAGGGATTTCTGAATGTTGATTTTATATCCTGCAACTTTACTATATTCATTGATTAGCTCTAGTAATTTTCTGGTGGAGTCTTTAGGGTTTTCTATGTAGAGGATCATGTCATCTGCAAACAGTGAAAGTTTTACTTCTTTTCCAATTTGGATTTCTTTTATTTCTTTTTCTGCTCTGATTGCTGTGGCCAAAACTTCCAGAACTATGTTGAATAGTAGCGGTGAAAGTGGGCACCCTTGTCTTGTTCCTGACTTTAGGGGAAATACTTTCAATTTTTCACCGTTGAGGATAATGTTTGCTGTGGGTTTGTCATATATAGCTTTTATTATGTTGAGGTATGTTCCTTCTATTCCTGCTTTCTGGAGAGTTTTTATCATAAATGGATGATGAATTTTGTCAAAGGCCTTCTCTGCATCTATTGAGTTAATCATATGGCTTTTATTTTTCAATTTGTTAATGTGGTGAATTACATTGATTGATTTGCAGATATTGAAGAATCCTTGCATCCCTGGGATAAAGCCCACTTGGTCATGGTGTATGATCTTTTTAATGTGTTGTTGGATTCTGATCACTAGAATTTTGTTGAGGATTTTTGCATCTATGTTCATCAGTGATATTGGCCTGTAGTTTTCTTTTTTTGTAGTATCTTTGTCAGGTTTTGGGATTAGGGTGATGGTGGCCTCATAGAATGAGTTTGGAAGTTTACCTTCCTCTGCAATTTTCTGGAAGAGTTTGAGGAGGATAGGTGTTAGCTCTTCTCAAAATTTTTGGTAGAATTCAGCTGTGAAGCTGTCTGGACCTGGGCTTTTGTTTGCTGGAAGATTTCTGATTACAGTTTCAATTTCCGTGCTTGTGATGGGTCTGTTAAGATTTTCTATTTCTTCCTGGTTCAGTTTTGGAAAATTGTACTTTTCTAAGAATTTGTCCATTTCTTCCACGTTGTCCATTTTATTGGCATACAACTGCTGATAGTAGTCTCTTATGATCCTTTGTATTTCTGTGTTGTCTGTTGTGATCTCTCCATTTTCATTTCTAATTTTATTGATTTGATTTTTCTCTCTTTGCTTCTTGATGAGTCTGGCTAATGGTTTGTCAATTTTATTTATCCTTTCAAAGAACCAGCTTTTGGCTTTGTTGATTTTTGCTATGGTCTCTTTTGTTTCCTTTGCATTTATTTCTGCCCTAATTTTTAAGATTTCTTTCCTTCTACTAACTCTGGGGTTCTCCAATTCTTCCTTTTCTAGTTGCTTTAGTTGTAGAGTTAGGTTATTTATTTGACTTTTTTCTTGTTTCCTGTGTTGCTAAGCACTGCTTTTATAGTGTCCCACAGGTTTTGGGTTGTTGTGTTTTCATTTTCATTAGTTTCTATGCATATTTTGATTTCTTTTTTGATTTCTTCTGTGATTTGTTGGTTATTCAGAAGTGTGTTGTTCAACCTCCATATGTTGGAATTTTTAATAGTTTTTCTCCTGTAATTGAGATCTAATCTTAATGCATTATGGTCAGAAAAGATGCTTGGAATGATTTCGATTTTTTTTTGAATTTATCAAGTTTAGATTTATGGCCCAGGATGTGATCCATCCTGGAGAAGTTTCCATGAGCACTTCAGAAAAGGGTGAAATTCATTGTTTTCAGGTGAAATGTCCTATAGATATCAAGTAGGTCTAACTGGTCTAATGTATCATTTAAAGTTTGCATTTCTTTGTTGATTTTCTGTTTAGTTGATCTGTCCATAGGTGTGAGTGGGGTATTAATGTCTCCCACTATTATTGTGTTATTGTTAATTTCCCCTTTCATACTTGTTAGCATTTGTCTTACATATTGCGGTGGTCCTATATTGGGTGCATATATATTTATAATTGTTATATCTTCTTCTTGGATTGAACCTTTGATCATTATGTAGTGGCCTTCTTTGTCTCTTTTCACAGCCTTTGTTTTAAAGTCTATTTTATCAGATATGAGTATTGCCACTCCTGCTTTCTTTTGGTCTCTATTTGTGTGGTATATCTTTTTCCAGCCCTTCACTTTCAGTCTGTATGTGTCCCTTGTTTTGAGGTGGGTCTCTTGTAAGCAGCATATAGAGGGGTCTTGTTTTTGTGTCCATTCGGCAAGTCTTTGCCTTTTGGTTGGGGCATTCAACCCATTTACGTTTAAGGTAATTATTGATAAGTATGATCCCGTTACCATTTACTTTATTGTTTGGGGTTCGGGTTTATACACCCTTTTTGTGTTTCGTGTCTAGAGAAGATCCTTTAGCATTTGTTGGAGAGCTGGTTTGGTGGTGCTGAATTCTCTCAGCTTTTGCTTGTCTGTAAAGCTTGTGATTTCTCCTTCGTATTTGAATGAGATCCTTGCTGGGTACAGTAATCTGGGCTGTAGGTTATTTTCTTTCATCACTTTAAGTATGTCTTGCCATTCCCTCCTGGCCTGAAGAGTTTCTATTGAAAGATCAGCTGTTATCCTTATGGGAATCCCCTTGTGTGTTATTTGTTGTTTTTCCCTTGCTGCTTTTAATATTTGTTCTTTGTGTTTGATCTTTGTTAATTTGATTAATATGTGTCTTGGGGTGTTTTGCCTTGGGTTTATCCTATTTGGGACTCTCTGTGTTTCTTGGACTTGGGTGATTATTTCCTTCCCCATTTTAGGGAAGTTTTCAACTATTATCTCCTCAAGTATTTTCTCATGGTCTTTCTTTTTGTCTTCTTCTGGGACTCCTATAATTCGAATGTTGGAGCTTTTCATGTTGTCCTGGAGGTCTCTGAGATTGTCCTCATTTCTTTTAATTCGTTTTTCTTGTTTCCTCTCTGATTCATTTATTTCTACCATTCTATCTTCTATTTCACTAATCCTATCTTCTGCCTCCGTTATTCTACTATTTGTTGCCTCCAGGGTGTTTCTGATCTCATTTATTGCGTTATTCATTATATATTGACTCTTTTCTATTTCTTCTAGGTCCTTATTAAACCTTTCTTGCATCTTCTCAATCGTTGTCTCTAGGCTATTTATCTGTGATTCCATTTTGATTTCAAGATTTTGGATCATTTTCACTATCAATATTCGGAATTCTTTCTCAGGTAGATTCCCTACCTCTTCCTCTTTTGTTTGGTTTGGTGTGCAACTCTCCTGTTCCTTTACCTGCTGAGTATTCCTCTGTCTCTTCATCTTGGTTATATTGCAGTGTTTGGGGTGGCCTTTTTATATTCTGGTAATTTGTGGAGTTCTCTTTATTATGGAGCTTCCTCACTGTGGGTGGGGTTGTATCATTGGCTTGTCAAGGTTTCCTGGTTAGGGAGGCTTGTGTTGGAGTTCTGGTGGGTGGAGCTGGGTTTCTTCTCGCTGGAGTGCAGTGGAGAGACCAGTAATGGGTTATGAGACGTCAAAAGTTTTGGAGTAACTTTGAGCTGCCGGTATATTGAAGCTCAGGGGTGTGCTCCTGTGTTGCTGGAGAATTTGCGTGGTATGTCTTGCTCTGGAACTTGTTGGCCGTTTGGGTGGAGCTTGGTTTCAGTGTAGGTATGGAGGCATTTGATGAGCTCCTATTGCTTAATGTTCCCTGAATTCAGGAGTTCTCTGATGTTCTCAGGTTTTGGACTTAAGCCTCCTGCTTCTGGTTTTCAGTTTTATTTTTACAGTAGCCTCTAGACTTCTCCATCTATACAGCACCAATGATAAAACATCTAGGTTAAAGATGAAAAGTTTCTCCACATTGAGGGACACCCAGAGAGGTTCACTGAGTTACAAGGAGAAGAGAAGAGGGAGGGGGTAGTTAGAGGTGACTGGAATGAGATGCGGTGAGATCAAAAGAGGAGAGAGCAAGCTAGCCAGTAGTCAGTTCCTTATGTGTGCTCCATAGTCTGGACCGCTCAGAGGTATTTACGGAGTTATAGAGGGAAGAGGAGAGGGAGGAAGTAGACAGAGGTGGCCAGGAGGATAAGAGAGAGGAATGAGAAGGAGAGAGACAAATCCTGCCAGTAACCAGTTCCTTAGGTGTTCTCCACCATCTGGAACACACAGAGATTCACAGAGTTGGATAGTGAAGAGATGGGGGAGGAAAGAGACAGAGGCCACCTGGTGGAGAAAAAGGAGAGTCCAAAGGAGGAGAGAGTGGTCAAGCCAGTAATCTCGCTCTCAGGTAAAATTGGGTAGTGAAGTTTGGGTTTGTAAATGAACAAAATTGCCAACAAAAACCAAAAAGCAAAATTAAAAATCTAGAGTAGAGGTTGGATTTTCAAAAATACAATATTAAAGAAAAGAAGCAGAAGGAAAAAGTAAAAAAGAAGAAGAAGAAAACAAAAAGCCACAAGAATTATTTAAAAAAAAAATACCGATAACAACCACCCAAAGACTATATACTGTGTTTGCCTTTAAAAAAAAAAAAGTCTTTTTTTTTTTGAATAGTAATAGTAGGTTACAGAAATAAAAATTAGAGGAGAAATGGAAGAATTAACAATTTTAAAAAAGTTAGTAAAAAAAAAAAAGAAAAAAAAAAGGAATGATTTTAAAAATAATAAAAATATTTGTGGCCCTTCTCTGATATTGTGGGCAGTGTGGGGTCACTTCCAAGGCAGTTCCCTCTGTTTAACTTCTTCTGTTTGCTGGTTTTTAGGTTCACTAGTTCAGTCGCTCTGTGGGGAGGGGGGATGCTGCAAACAAATAGCACTGTCGTGTGCACACAGTGTCTCAGCCCCGCTTGACCTGTCCCTTCTCGCGGCACACAAACCGCTCCGGCTCTACGATGCTCAGCCGGGAACCGTCTGGGGCCGGCCCTAGGCTGCGTGCACTTCCCCGGTCCAAGCCGCTCAGGTTCGGCGCTCAGGTAGCCCTCAGAGGCACAGATTCGGTTGGGACTGCGCTTTGTGCCCTTCCCGGTCCGAGTAGCTCAGGAGTTTGGCGAGCGCGATTGCTGCGACTTGTCTCCTTTTCTGTCTCTGCTGCTCAGTTTTCTGGGTGTGCCACTGGCACCCCTTGTGAGGCAGATGGTGACTGTCCAGCACCCCCAGAAGTCTTAGCAAAGAAGCCTGCTTGCAGTTAGGTAAGTAAAGTCTCTCCGGGTCTGCAATTGCCCCTTTCCAGCCCTTACGGCTTTGGCTGCCTGTCCCCGGCGGGGGATGGTCTGCAGCCGGCTTTTTCCGTTCCGTCCTTTGTTCTGTGCTCAGTCCTGGTGGTGTCTTATGTTCGAGCTTTTCGCGTGGTAGCTATCCCACAGTCTGGTTTGCTAGCCCAAGTTAGATCGTTCTGGTTGCACGTGGGGCGTTCCTGCCCGATTCTTACAAAGCACTGCAGCCCACACCTCCCGCGCGTCCCTGCCCTGCCCCCACTTCCTAGTGGCGGATGCAGGCGTCTGTGCTGCTTTTCCGCTGGGGGAGTTACTGTTGGGCTTGTAATCTGTTGGTTTTAATTATTTATCTATTTTTCCTTCCTGTTATGTTGCCCTCTGTGTTTCCAAGGCTCACCACAGACTCGGCAGGGAGAGTGTTTCCTGGTGTTTGGAAACCTCTCTTCTTAAAATTCCCTTCCTGGGACGGGCTTCCCTTCCCAGGATGGAGCTCCCTCCCCACCTCTTTTGTCTCCTTTTTCATCTTTTACATTTTTTCCTACCTGTTTTTGAAGACAATGGTCTGCTTTTCTGGTTGCCTGATGTCCTCTGTCAGCCTACAGAAGTTGTTTTGTGGAGTTTACTCAGCATTGAAATGTTCTTTTGAGGAACTTGTGAGGGAGAAAGTGGTCTTCCCGTCCTATTCCTCCACCATCTTAGGACTGCCCCCCCAATAATTTTCTTTAAAATAATAGAAATAATTTCTAAAATTTAACTCAACTTTTGTTTTTTATATAGTATGACTTTTTTAGTTGTTTCATATTACTTCTGATTAAATTTTAGTTGACATAGGATCGATCATTCTAGCTTGCAGTTTTTCTATCACCTGATATCTCAACTGAATTTATGACTTGAAAATAACAAATCAGCCAAGGGCTTCCATTATGCGTTGTTATATTTGTGAAGAAATTCATTTTGCCTAGTAATAAGACTATAGCTCATTTCCAATTTTCTCTAATGGATTTTCTTATTTTATACATTCAAGTTTTCCCCAATAGATTTCTTTAATGTAAAGTACAACAGTAATTTCCCACACCTGTTCAAGCTGGAAGTATTAAAAAAAATTATAAAGTAATAAGATGAATAACTTACCACCCAGGGAAGAAAACCTACTTAGATAATATGCTTAATAGCTAGCTAAAATTCACTAGCTCATTCTAATTCAATAAGAAGAAATGTATATAATATTTATGCTTTAAGAAGTAAATTGATGATTGTCATATTGAGAAATATTTCAGATTATCAGTGAACCAAATTTTATAAGCAAAGACAATAGTAATTTTTTACAAAATAAACTTCACAATAGAAAAGAGAAAATAACACACATAAAAGTCTAGAGAAAAAGTGTTTCATTAGTAAAAGTTTGTATATTTTCAGAATTTAAGAAATCACAGAATGAAAAAAGCTGATTTAGGAGTAATAAAGGCACTAGAGACATAAATTAAGGAAGTTTCTATGACTTCTACTTTTTTGAAAGTAGAGTGTTTTTTTGGCTGATAAAAAGTAAAGAGTTATTGAAAGTGCTTATCTGTGTAAAATGGCAGATATCATTTGACTCTGTTCATAAGATTCCTCAGTATTGGCTAGGATTTATATAGGGTGCCTTCATTCAGTCCCTTTACTTCATATGGGGATGCAGTTATTTCTAAGGTTCAATAGTACACATTCTCTAACCAGGATATAATTGGACAAACTGAATTTGTAACTGTGAGCACACCCAGAAATGTCACATTTCAATATAAAACTCAGCTAATCTGGTATGACAAGCTCACCATTAAGAAACCTGGGCTGTTCTTCATGTGTGGAAAGAATGCTTAAAGGGCACCTCAGAAAACTCTGAGGCATTAAGTATTACTTCCAGCAGACTAGGGTCATTAAGAAATTTGGGAGACCTTGAAGTAAGAGGGGAAAATTCATCTCATAAATACTGAAGACAGAAATTGGTTGAGATAAGTGGTTTCTATTCAGAGAATAGAATTCAGAGAAGATGACTTTAGAAAACTCTAAAAAGAAGGAAAAGGCAATAACTTTCGTGGTATAGATTCACCATATGGCTATTTTCTATAGTGTCTTAGATTCAGTGGTCATAGAACAAGTGGGCTTTTGTGTGTTAACAACACATTTTGTGCCTATATAGATAAGATAGATAAAATACATAACACATAACTATACAAGCTCATAGACTACATAAAACAGCCGTTGGGATTATTTTAGTAATCATTTCCAAATGTGATGAAGTCGTTCAAAGGAATAGTAACAATATACGTAAGGAAATACATTTGTCTTTTCAAAATCAGATATAAAATTTATTGTAAGAAAAGCTTTAAAACTAAGTAACTTAAAGGAGAAAGCAAAGAAAGAAGTGCAGTGAAGTAATGAATTTATAGAAAAATCTCAGCAGTATCATTGAATTCTTTCCAAAGCTTGGATTTTAACATTTCCAGATGGTCGAAGAGAAGATTCTGTAGTAGTTAAAAAGTCTCATAATATGAAAAACATATATAAATGCCATTCTGTGGATAGGCTGGCTTTGTGAAAAAAAATTGAAAAAGTAATTAAGACAGTGAAAAATACACTTTCTTAGTTATATTACAGTTGCAAATACTACAAAGCTCAGCTTTCAGATACTGTGCCAGTTATTACATATTGTGAAAATAGGGCTTGCTTTTATTTATTAAAATATAAAATTATCATAACATTATCGACCCAGTGTTAAAATGCATCATCACACTATAGACAATTATAAAATTATACTCCTAAAACTATTTATCTATTTATGACCTTCTTCCTCTCTATTTCAGTCTTTGAGTTAGAAGTATACATTTATCAAATCTTTACTTTTATTTGTCTATATGTAATGGGTTAGGCTTCTGGTCCCATCACTTCCAGGGAAATAGATGGGGAAACAGTGGAAACAGTGTCAGACTTTAGTTTTGGGGGCTCCAGAATCACTGCAGATAGTGATTGCAGCCATGAAATTAAAAGACGCTTACTCCTTGAAAGGAAAGTTATGACCAACCTAGGCAGCATATTCAAAAGCAGACATTACTTTGTCAACAAAGGTCCGTTTAGTCAAGGCTATGGTTTTTCCAGTGGTCATGTTGCACTGTGAAGAAAGCTGAGCGCCGAAGAATTGATGCTTTTGAACTGTGGTGTTGGAGAAGACTCTTGAGAGTCCCTTGGACTGCAAGGAGATCCAACACGTCCATTCTAAAGAAGATCAATCCTGGTTGTTCTTTGGAAGGACTGATGCTAAAGCTGAAACTCCAATACTTTGGCCACCTCATGTGAAGCGTTGACTCATTGGAAAACACTCTGATGCTGGGAGGGATTGGGGGCAGGAGGAGAAGCGGACGACAGAAGATAAAAAGGCTGGATGGCATCACCAACTCGATGGACATGAGTTTGAGTGAACTCTGGGAGTTGGTGATGGACAGGGAGGCCTGGTGTGCTGCAATTCATGGGGTCGCAAAGAGTTGGACACAATGGAGCAACTGAACTGAACTGAATGGGTTAGGCAAAAATTGGTTTAGGTTTTTTCTGTAAGCTCTTATGGAAAAATCTGAACAAACTTTTTGACCAACTCAATACGTTAAAGTTACCCTGTATTTTGAAAATATAAGTAGTTATTAAAGCTAACCTTGTTATTAAACAGAATACAAAAGTGTTTTTTGAGCCCTATTTATGCCACCAGTCCTGAAATGAATTCTTTAACTGACACATACGAAAAAATTAAAATAAACAATTTCACATTTGAGGAAATAAAAATCTTGCTAAGAAGTCTAGATGTACATATAAAACAATAAGACACAGAATTGAGCATTATGAACACTTAAAATAACATTGTGATTTTCTGGTCCATTTCATATTACCACCATATTACCATAAAAAATAAAGAAAATATTATAATTATGAATGCCATGATTAAAATAATGGGCATTAATCTCTACAAAACATTATCTTATAAAGCCATTAAAACTGACTTAGTATCTGTTACTATGGGTATAATGTGCTTTGAGATTTTTGAATGAAAACCATTAAATCACCATCACTAATGACCATTGTTGCTGTCATTAGAATCTAGTAGCAACCATGTGAGAGTCTAACAGGAAAAGAGAACTGTAATGAATTGTAGTGACCAATAGATTATTTAAAAATCTCTCCCCACTCATCTCTTCTCCATGGTTAAAATAAAAAATAATATGAAATTGAGTGGGCTGAAATTTGCATGAGGGATGATAATCAATTTTTTAAAATCTTATGTTGAAACCTAATAACCATGAGATGGCATTTGGAGGTGAATTTTTTGATGGAGTTGGGTTGGGGGTGATAGAGCCTTCATGAATGGGAGTAATGTCCTTATAAAAGAAACCCTGGAGAATATCCTTGCCCCTTCTTCCATGTGAGGACACAGCAAGAGCATGAAACGCTATGAACAAGAAGCAGGCCTTCATCAGTGGTCAAATTTGCTTGCAATTTGATCGTAAACTTCCCAAAGCACAGGATTGTGAGAAATAAATGTTTATTTTTCATAAGTCACCTAGTTATGATACTTTGTTATGACAGGCTGCACTAAGACAGCCCAAACTGACTAGACAAGGTCTATTGCCTGTAAAAGAAAAAAAAAATATTGTCAAGTAGAGACATAATCTGAAAACTAAAAGCATTTCTTTAAATTCAACAGGTTTAGCTCTATGGATAAACTTTCACTGAAGTGTGCTTATTTTTCCCTTTGCCATCTATCTCTGACTCTACTGGGTTTGGATTTAGGGATTCTACTGCTTAAGAGTTTTTTCTCCCATATTTCACAGTTTATTTTCCATCTTGTTGAGGACAAGGCTTGTTGCTCCCTCATTTATGACACACAACTAACCAGGTATTTATGAATATCAGACAGTGTCAGAATGCACCTAGACCTTAAAATCCACACCATTAAACAACAACAGCAACAACAACAACAAAAAAACACAACTCTAGGAGCCATGTTCATATTATATGCTATGGGAATATATCCCCCTCCCCTGGGGAACATGGAGAATACAGTATGAATGTTAATTTTGAATCTAGACAACTTGGTTTGTTCCCTTAAAATTTAGGGCACTCTAGAATCTAGATCGGAGAAGGCGATGGCACCCCACTCCAGTAATCTTGCCTAGAAAATCCCATGGACAGAGGAGCCTGGTAGGCTGCGGTCCATGGGGTCGCAGAGAGTCAGACACGACTGAGGGACTTCCCTTTCACTTTTCACTTTCATGCATTGGAGAAGGAAATGGCAACCCACTCCAGTGTTCTTGCCTGGAGAATCCCAGGGATGGGGGATCCTGGTGGGCTGCCACCTATGGGGTCACACAGAGTCGAACACGACTGAAGTGACTTAGCAGCAGAATCTAGATAATATCACTTAATTCTTCAGTGTAGTAGACTGGATTGTTAAAAAATGATACATTGCCCTAAAAGTTCAGTTTAGTTCAGTTCAGTCACTCAGTCGTGTCCGACTCTTTGCAATCCCATGAATTGCAGCACGCCAGGCCTCCCTGTCCATCACCATCTCCTGGAGTTCACTCAGACTCACATCCATCGAGTCCATGATGCCAGCCAGCCATCTCATCCTCGGTCTCCCCTTCTCTTCCTGCCCCTAATCCCTCCCAGCATCAAAGTCTTCTCCAATGAGTCAACTCTTCGCATGAGGTGGCCAAAGTACTGGAGTTTCAGCTTAGCATCATTCCTTCCAAAGAAATCCCAGGGTTGATCTCCTTCAGAATGGACGGGTTGGATCTCCTTGAAGTCCAAGGGACTCTCAAGAGTCTTCTCCAACACCACAGTTCAAAAGCATCAATTCTTTGGCGCTCAGCCTTCTTCACAGTCCAACTCTCACATCCATACATGACCACTGGGAAAACCATAGCCTTGACTAGACAGACCTTAGTCGGAAAAGTAATGTCTCTGCTTTTGAATATACTACCTAGGTTGCTCATAACTTTTCTTCCAAGGAGTAAGCATCTTTTAATTTCATGGCTGCAATCACCATCTGCAGTGAAAATGCAGCCCAGAAAAATAAAGTCTGACACTGTTTCCACTGTTTCCCCATCTATTTCCCATGGAGTGATGGGACCGGATGCCATGATCTTCGTTTTCTGAATGTTGAGCTTTAAGTCAAGTTTTTCACTCTCCTCTTTTACTTTCATCAACAGGCTTTTTAGTTCCTCTTCATTTTCTGCCATAAGGGTGGTGTCATTTGCATATCTGAGGTTATTGATATTTCTCCTGGCAATCTTGATTCCAACATGTGCTTATTTCAGTCCAGCAGTTCTCATGATGTACTCTGCATATAATTTAAATAAGCAGGGTGACAATATACAGCATTGACGTACTCCTTTTCCTATTTGGAACCAGTCTGTTGTTCCATGTTCAGTTCTAACTGTTGCTTCCTGACCTGCATATAGGTTTCTCAAGAGGCAGGTTAAGTGGTCTGGCATTCCCATCTCTTTCAGAATTTTTCACAGTTTATTGTGATACACACAATATCAAAAAGGCTTTGGCATACTGAATAAAGCAGAAATAAATGTTTTTCTGGAACTCTCTTGCTTTTTCCATGATCCAGTAGATGTTGGCAATTTGATCTCTGGTTCCTCTGCCTTTCTAAAACCAGCTGGAACACCAGGCAGTTCACGGTTCATGTATTGCTGAGGCCTGTCTTGGAGAATTTTGAGCATTACTTTACTAGCGTGTGAGATGAGTGAAATTGTGTGGTAGTTTGAGCATTCTTTGGCATTGCCTTTCTTTGGGATTGGAATGAAAACTGACCTTTTCCAGTCCTGTGGGCACTGCTGAGTTTTCCAAATTTGCTGGCATATTGAGTGCAGCACTTTCACAGCATCATCTTTCAGGATTTGAAATAGCTCTACTGGAATTCCATCACCTCCACTAGCTTTGTTCATAGTGATGCTTTCTAAGGCCCACTTGACTCCACATTCCAGGATGTCTGGCTCTAGATGAGTGATCACACCATCGTGATTATCTGGGTCATGAAGATCCTTTTTGTACAGTTCTTCTCTGTATTCTTGCCATCTCTTCTTAATATCTTCTGCTTCTGTTAGGTCCATACAATTTGTGTCCTTTATCAAGCCCAGCTTTGCATGAAATGTTCCCTTGGTATCTCTAATATTCTTATTGCCTCAATTCCCTTTTTTGTTAAAGGATGTAATGGAACACACTTTGTTATGGAGAAACAAGAGAAATGCAACTAGGAGGAGACTGTCGAAGATATTTTGCATTTGCAATATTCAAATATTTCAATTTTATATTTGCTTTATCAGTCTATGAAAGCAAAGTGATATATTCTGTGCTCATGATGTGCTCTTATGGATTATAACATCAGGGATTTACCTAAGGTTCCGTGAACCAGGAAAGGTTTTATTATTTCAGTGCTTTGTCAGTTGTCTAAAGACTTTGATGAGGGCTAGAAGAAAAAATCTGATATCCATATGACAATTATTTTCATATCTAGCCAGTTAAGCATTATAACATGCCATTACATTACTAAGGGAGAGAGGTCTTGAGACACCAAAAGCAGTCAGAAATATAATTGTCAAAATTCTTATATCCAAGAATCTTATATATAATTTTTATATCTAAGTTTACTTAATTTGAAAGCCTAATCTTAGAGCTGATATATGTGAATGCATATATTTCACAAAATCTAGGTTGCTTGGTAGATTCCACTGCAACATTCTAAGTTTTAATTGAAAATTACTATTGGATAACATGTAGTTATACAGATTATTTAAGTATGTAGATGAATTTTAAGTTAAACTCCAGGAGAGAAAAAGGTTTGAGCAAATGGTTTCTTTTGTCAAAAATACAATAACCCTTTTTGAAACAGTGTCAAATAGGCTTTGAAACATTAATCTCTGAATGCTGTGATGAACTAGATGAACTGGTTTTGGTAAAAATTGACAAAGTACTATGTACATTCACTGTTAAATGAATATATTTTTTCCATCTTGTAATCATAAAGCTATCACTCACTCTGCCTACAAGCCTTCCAGCATTAAACTTTAAGTGAAATTGGAGAGAATATGTGGTAAGATATCTCATGAGCAGGAAAGTTTCAACGCTTGTGGGAGGGCAAATCTGCATTTTGTACTTATGGATGTTTTAAACTGAAGGCAAAGGGCATTATGAAGGCTTAAACAATTTGTAGAATCTCACAAAATATTCTACTTTGTTTTCTTTTTGGAGGTAAAGGATTAAGAATCAATTCTACAAATATTGGGACAATCATAAACAGAGAATTGCCCAGGAAATGTATTTTTAAAAATATAGCTTAAATAATCTATCCCAAGGATGTCCTTGTTCATTTTATTTCCAGTTTTTAGCATTAAAGTATTTTTGTAGAATTTTTCTGATGTGACAAAAATGCATCACTGGCTCAACTGAAGCTGAGAAGTCTCAATAGTGTTCATAAATAAATGACCAACTTCTTGATCAGAAATAGTGTTCTACAGAAAAGGCTAGCATGTGGCATTAACTACATAATTTCTCAATGGGAGAAAAGAAATAAAAATAAATAGTCTCTGAATGAACCCAAAAAGGATAGAAGCAAATGATGTCAGATGACTTCTGAATGCATGGGAGATAAGAGAAATTGAATCCCATTATATGATCATTGCTAAAGTACACAAGTGAGAGAAGGAGAATGCCGTAGGACAAAGATGCATCAATGAAGAAAGATGATTTGAGGCAACTACTATTGAATTGAATTGGAAAGACTAAACCAAACAATGTCATACATCTGCCACTTAATAAATGAAAAGTGTATGAGGAAGAGCCATGTCAGAAAGCTACTGCTGAGCAAATGTGAATCACATGAAGATAAATACTGTTCAAGGGTGGTTACTGAGACCAGCAGGGTGAATTAAGATAAATGATATAAACCACCAACCTTTAAATGAACTAACGACAAACCAAGATCAATGTTTCCAGATGTTAAAAATAAAAAAATTAAAAAGGGAGTATCCTGAGGTGGAATTTTGAGAAGCATAATTACAAAAATCTGTATTTAGTGGCTACTATTGACAAACAACCTGATACATACACTTTATCTTTCTTCCTAACATAACTCCATTAGGTTAAATTAACTTCACTTGGAAACAGTCCTTCTGAGTCATGTTGGGCTACAGAAATTCAAATTTTCAAATTCATTTCAGTCGTTCAGTCATAACCAAATCTTTGCGACCTCATGGACTGCAGCACACCAGACTTCCCTGTCCATCACCAACTCCCAGAGTTTACTCAAACTCATGTCCATTGAGTTGGTGATGCCATCCAACCATCTCATCCTCTGCCATCCCCTTCTCCTTTTGCCTTCAATCTTTCCCCAGCATCAGGGGCTTTTCCAATGAGTCACTTCTTTCCATCAGGTGACCAAAGGATTGCAGTTTCAGCTTCAGCATCAGTCCTTCCAATGAATATTCAGAACTGATTTCTTTTAGGATTGACTGGTTGAATCTCCTTGAAGTCCAAGAGACTCTCAAGAGTCTTCTCTAACACCAGAGTTAGAGAAGTTAGTTAGTTCTTTGGGTGCTTAGCTTTCTTTATAGTCCAACTCTCACATTCATACATGACTACTGGAAAAACCAGAGCTTTAACTAGGCAGACCTTTGTTGGCAAAGTAGTGTCTCTGCTTGTTAATATGCTGTCTAGGTTAGTCATAGATTTTCTTCCAAGGAGCAAGCATCTTCTAATTTCATGGCTGCAGTCACCATCTGCAGTGATTTTGGAGCCCACGGAAATAAAGTCTTTCCCTGTTTCCGTTGTTTCCTTATCTATTTACCATGAAGTGATGGGACCAGATGCCAGGATCTTAGTTTTTTGAATGTTGAGTTTTAAATCAACATTTTCACTCTCCTCTTTCACTTTCATCAAGAGGCTCTTTAGTTCTCCTTTGCAAGGGTGGTGTTATTTGTGTATCTGAGTTGATTGATATTTCTCTCAGCAATTTTGACTCCAGCTTATGCTTCAACCAGCCCAGCATTTCACAGGGTGTACTCTGCAAATAAGTTAAATAAGCAGGGTGACAATATACTGCCTTGAAGTACTCCTTTCCCTATTTGGAACCTGTCTGTTGTTCCATGTCAGGTTCTAATTGTTGCTTCTTGACCTGTATATAGATTTCTCAGGAGGTAGGTCCAGTGGTTTGGTAGTCCCATCTCTTTAAGAATTTTCCACAGTTCGTGTGATCCACACAGTCAAAGGCTCTAGTATAGTCAATAAAGCAGAAGTAGATGTTTTTCTGGAACTCTCTTGCTTTTTCCATGATCCAGCGGATGTTGGCAATTTGATCTCTGGTTTTTCTGCCTTTTTAAAATCCAGCTTGAACATCTGGAAGTTCACAGTTCATGTACTGTTGAAGCCTGACTTGGAGAATTTTGAACATTACTTTGCTAGCATGTGAGATGAGTGTAAATGTGCAGTAGTTTGAACATTCATCAGCATTCCCTTTCTTTGGGATGGAATGAAAACTGACCTTTTCCTGTCCTGTGGCCACTGATGAGTTTTCCAATTTTGCTGGCATACTGAGTGCATCACTTTCACAGCATCATCTTTTAGGATGTGAAATAGCTTAGCTGGAATTCCATCACCTCCACTAGCTTTGTTTGTAGTGATGTTTCCTAAGGCCCACTTGACTTCGCATTCCAGGATGTCTGGCTCTAGGTGAGTGATCACACCATTGTGATTATCTGGGTTGTGAAGATCTTTTTTGTATTGTTCTTCTGTGTATTCCTACAATATCTGCTTAATATCTTCTGTTTCTGTTAGGTCCATACCATTTCTGTCCTTTATTATGCCCATCTTTGCATGAAATGTTCCCTTGGTATCTTTAATTTTCTTGAAGAGATCTCCTGTCTTTCCCATTCTATCATTTCCCTTTAGTTCTTTGCATTGATCACTACTTCTTATCGCTCCTTGTTTTCTTTGGAACTCTGCATTCAAATGGGTATATATTTCCTTTTCTCCTTTGCCTCTAGCTTCTCTTCTTTTCTTAGCTATTTGTAAGGCCTCCTCAGACAACCATTTTTCCTTTTTGTATTTCTTTTTCTTGGGAATAGTCTTGATCACTGCTTCTTGTTCAATGTCGCAAACCTCCATCCACAGTCAGGTTGGGCAACAGAAACTCGTATTTTCAAAGAGACCTATAATATGTGATGAATTAATATCTTCTGTTCATATAGGACTTCTCTGGTAGCTCAGCTGGTAAAGAATCTGCCTGCATTGAGAGAGACCCCAGTTTAATTTCTGGGTCAGGAAGATTGCCTGGAGAAGGGAGCACTAGAATATTCTTGGGCTTCCCTGGTGCCTCAGATGGTAAAGAATCAGGATGCACGCAATGTGGGAGACTTGGGTTCTATCCCTGGGTTGGGAAGATCTCCTGGAGAAGGGAATCACTACCCACTCCAGTATTCTGGCCTGGAGAATTCCATGGATTGTAGAGTCCATAGAGTCGCAAAGAGTTGAACACAACCGAGCAACTTTCACTTTCACTGGAGAAAGGCACGGCAATCCACTCCAGTATTCTTGCCTGGAGAACCCCATGTACAGAGAAGCCTAGTGGGCTATAGTCCTTGGGGTCACAAAGAGTCAGATACGACTGAAGGTACTAAGCACAAGACAGCACATGGGACTTAGGGACAACAGATGAGTCTTTAGTATAGGAGAAGTGAAAAAGCAAGGGGAGCAAGATATGAAATGAGTTTGCATATGTAAGCAAGTGCTAAGGCATGGAATACTTTGTGGATGACATTGAAGATTCTTGTTTTGGTCTTCAATTTTCTAAGTGTAAAACAAAACAATAATAAACTAAACTAAACTAAACTAAACTAACATCATCTCTGGCTGAAGTGTAGAGAATAGATTGATAAGGTGTAAAGTTGACCTAATTAAGCTATATAGGAAACCAGTACTTTAAATCTAAGGACTTCCCTAGTGGCTCAGACAGTAAAGTGTCTGCCTACAATGTGAGAGACCTGGGTTCGATCCCTGGGTCAGGAAGAGCCTCTGGAGAAGTAAATGGCAACCCACTCCAGTACTCTTGCCTGGAAAATTCTGTGGACGGAGGAACCTGGTAGTCTACAATCCAACATTACTGGAGAAGCCCATGGATGGAGGAGTCTGGTGGGCCACAGTCCACGGGGTCGCAAAGAGTCAGACACGACTGAGAGACTATACTTTCACTTTCACTTTAAATCTAGTAAGAGATGGTGGTACCATGGCTTAGAGTGGAAACAGTGGCACGAGAGGGAGGCAGGTTAGATATACGTCATATTTAGAAAGTTAAAGCTCCAAGGTTTGGTGTTCCGTTGGCTATGGGAGATGAGGTACCAAAGACTGATCAAGGCAATACCTTTGTGTCTGATTTGCTTAACTGAATATTCCACTGCTGTAAGGAATCAATAAAAATATAAGATATGTGATTGTTAGCGGTGGTGATTTAGTTGCTAAGTTGTGTCTGACACTTGCTACCCCATGGACTGTAGCCATCCAGGCTCCTCTGTCCACAGCATTTTCCAGGCAAGAATACTGGAGTGGCTTGCCATTTCCTTCTCCCAGGGATCTTTCCAACCCAGGAATTGAACCCAGGTCTCCTGCATTGCAGGAAGATTCTTTACCGACTGAGATGTGATTGTTACATATGCCTTTAAAACCTACAAGAGGAGATTTTCAGTTAAGGGTGAGGGAATTAACAGTATGGAACTCAGAAGAGAGTTTTAGCCTAGAGAGATAAATTTGGGAGTTGTGTACAAGCCAAAATAAAAATTCAAAATTCAACTCTACTATTACTGAGGAGTGGACAAATATGGCAAACTAATGCTCTTCCAAATCTACTTTTTCCATATTCCTGAGCATATTGTCATATAGCTCATGATTACACTTTACAGACCCTCTTATATCTGAATATAGCCATGTGAGTAAATCTTCATCAACAGAATGTTACAGAATTGATGGAGCCAACTTCTAGGTTTTTCTCACAATACTATTTTTTCATAATTTCCTCATAATACTTGCCCTGAACTTGTTAATTCTTCTCATTCAAAGTGGCTGGAATTAGAAACAATAAGAACTAGAACAGACCCACTTGTCCCTGGATAACTTTCATGTGTCATAGTCTGCCCTCATGCCAGGTACTGCCCACCACTCTAGAGAAATAAACTTTTATCCTGTTTGAGCCACTCCATTTTTAGTTTTTTTGATCACTGCAGTTTAGTGTTTACCAAGTTTTCAAAAGCTCACCTATAATACAATGAACCTATAGTTTAGAGAAATTTACAGGTGATGTGCAAAATGCAAACACATTTTTTAGCTTATGGCATCATGCTATAATGATAAACAAATAATTGTTTATATTCATATAAATCCTGCAAGCTAAGATACATTATTCCTATTACATAGGCAGGAAAGTTAAAGTGCTCTAATAAATTCATTAATTCACTGAGATGTCAAGGGATCCAGGAATCCAACACAAGCTCAAGATCAAAGATCCCATTGTTTCTAAGACTTCATGTTACAGGTTTATATCTCTTAATTGTTTCATTACCTTGAGTATCAGCATGAAGTCTTTTACTTCTTATTTTCCAGAGTGCCTAACACAAGCCCTCACACATGGTTGGAATTCATTAACTATTCATTTATTTCCTTAGAATACAGGCCATAACAGTCTAACTAGAGAATTCACTTCCTTCCATAAAATTCAGTAGTGAAAATGAGCCTGAAGAGACTTAATTTCATTTCAGAGAATCTATATCCAACACCACATCACTATATATTATAATCATGGCTTATTTGCAAAAGGAAGGCACTATTCTAATGGGTCTGAACTCTCGGCTTTTTTCATTTTGTTCAGGCATGTAAATCAGCGTGCAAGTAAACAAACAACTTCCAATAACCCATGTAGTTGTGCTTTTTGATTATTTGTTTTGTTTTTATTTTAACTAGTCTGCCTCATTCTCAGGAAACACATAAACACTGAAATCAGCATTTCTCCAAACCACTCACTCAGCAGAAATAATTAAATAAATGCTCCTCACCTCTGAATAATAGCTATTTACATGATTAAATCATTTATATACTTATTATTAATATCCGACCACTGTGTCGACTGGAAACATTATGATTCCATGTGAAACAACTGGAAACCTTTATGTATTTGATTCTGTGTTTTTACCTATCTTGACACCTCTTTCTTTCATTAGTATTCATGCAGCCTTGCAAATGGAGAAATAAGGTAATGAAAACTTAGCTTGAACCCAGATCTGTATTCACATGGGCAGGCATGGATGAGGAAGTTCATTCTGGCTGAACCCATGAGCTCTCTGATTTGTTTCCATATTAATATTTTCCTTGTAATCATTAATATACTTTTATTGCATCCTGGGAACAGTGTGGGAGTTAAATATGATCGTTAAATAAATTGAGGCATGTGGTTCAGCTTCCCTGCTACTGTACAGATGGCAGGAGAAAACACAGAAATAGATGTATAAATTACACGTGTGCAGTCATACCTACTTATTTCTGCCAATATCATGACTTATCAACAGTTCACAGTTGGATATACAAGGGACTTTCTTCAATAATGTACAGTGAATTAGCATATCCTTTACTCCCAGTTACTAAGAACACTAACAAAAAGGTGTCCAGTTAACAACACATGGAGGAAACATGATTGCTCATATTGTTTGAACACCAAAGGAGGCTGTCTCTGATATTAAAATTTCATTTCTCCATTCATATAAATGAAGTTGCTTTGCCCAATTATACAAAGGGTGTCAAATTCTGCTTGATTAATAACATGAGGTGTATAAAAGAACTAAATATATTGTTTCAAAGAACACTTATAATCAATTGGTGTCTTTCAAATTTGAGTTGTAGCATGATACTGTGTTTGTGTTAAATAAACACCAATGTTTTACCCTCTTAGACTAAAGATAAGTTTCAAATCATACATTAAAAACTACTCTAATAACAATAGTCATCAACCAGCTTAAACCTAGTTTAGCTTAATAATGAGAACAAGGCTTTATTGTGTTTATTCTACAGTTTCTAAGTTTATTCTACCGTTCATTCCTTTTCTTCATCCATCATCTCATTTTGTGATAAGATTCCAGGAAGCAAGAGATTATAGGTTTAATTCCAGCAAGCCATCTCCAAAATCCATGAATTTAATAAAATAAAGCATAATATTCAAGACTGCTTAAATCCAGGGAAAATCATCAATTTAAAAACAGTAAACAAAATAATAATAATTAACATTATTGAGCACTTTTATGTCAAGTACTCCTTGCTGTGATTTACATGTACTTAGATTTGCTCATTTCATCTCTCAATTGACAGAAGGGGTAAGTATAAAGCACATGCCCTTTTCACAGTGATGAAATCAAGGCACTGCAAGGTTTGCTGATTTTTCCAGAGCTTAGAAGTGGTGGAACCTCAATTCAGACCCAAATAGTCTGATTCTGGGATTTGTGTTCTCATTCACTCATACATTGTCTTTCTAGATAGTCTGCATCTTAACTTGTGACTTCAATGATGGTTACCATCCTCAATATAAAAAGAACATATGCCCATAGTTATTCATAATCTATTATAAGTTTCGATTGTTGTGCAGATAATCATTGAGAATACTAGTGACTGAACAAAAGAGAGGCTGTGTGAGCAAGAGTGAGATTCAGGAATGCATATTTCAGTACCGCTTTAGTGAATACAGGTAGAAAACTATTTGGTGAGGACATTAAAGGGTAAGTAAATTGTATTTGAAGGAAAAAATTTTCGATTAAAGGCATTCTGGATGTGTGAAATTTTGACGGCAAAAGAGGAGGTGTTGCCTCCTATTGACAGGGGCAATGATAACAATGCAATCCACAAAATGCACGAAAAGTCTCATGATGGCCTTTTAAAAAATATGAAAGTGGGAGAGAGGGTGGAAGAAAAAGAATGAAAGTTAGGGAAAATATAGAATAACTGCAAAACTAATTTGTTATTATTTAGCAAAGAAAATATTTACACCTCATTGTGCTGGCTTGACCTAAATGCAGGTGTATTAGTAAAATAAAACTTTCAGATATTCACATACTTAATAAAAGTAGTCACAGAGTAACTGACACTGGGAATGGTAAGAGACAGGTAATTTTACAGCCTATTATTTTATGTTATATTTCCACTTTTGCTTTAAATGAAATATTTGTAAGAGTTTACAGGGAAAGTCACATAAAATTAAAAAAAGAACAAAAACACTAGCTTTAGAATCAGACCATCTGGAAATAAAATTCCAACTGGAATAATTACTAGCTGCGTAATTTTTGCAAGCTATTTGAAATATTTCTAATTTCAGTTCCTTTTACATAAAATGGTAATACTCTGTATACCCTAGTTGTATTGTTAGAAATCTCTGAGATAAAGTATGTAGAAAGAAAAAAATAAAAGTCTTTTCCAGACTGATGATGTTTAATAAATACCCTTTTGAGCAAAATCCAAACTAAATAACTACTTGTAAAGGATGTGGAGCTTCAGTTGCCTAGGTGGCTGTTTCCATTTATTTTTTGTTGGGAAACCTTTCATATTGCAGCCGTAGGCTCTGTTGTGATGCTCTGACGCACTGTATTCGCTCAGTTCTCTTGACTGAGGGACTCTGCAGTGTCAGAATACTGCTTCCTTCATGCCTTTTCATTCTTACAATTCTGGATTCACCCTAACATAGGAATATCATCAGGTTGCTCTTTTCTTTCCTACTCTCCCTTGTTGGAAAATTAGTTTTAACTTTCACTTTTTATTAAAAATTTTAAATCAGATTGCATGATTCCATATTGCTCTGTACTAGGCCTTCAGTAGGGCTGCTATCCAAAGTCTAAATGAAGATTGAGCAGTTAAACAAACATTATTGGAAGCTTCACATTTAAAACCACTCAGGAACACAGCAGCAGAAATGCTTTGGCTATATGGCATAAAAGAAAAACAAAAACAATGTTGGAATAAATGTATAAAAGCAAAACTGTAAGATCCAAAGCCCCCTTTATAATAAACTACATACAAGCAAAACCAAAAGAGAATAGTGACTGGGAAAAAGTTTTCTTTAAAGGAAAACAGAAATAAAAGAAAATTTGAAACTGCTTAATAGTAAATGGGTTTTTAGAAATGGTACTCTCTTAGGATGTTTGTGTGCATTCTTTGCCAAACTTCAAAAGCACAGCATACTTTTTTATGTTTTTGAAATTTGATCAATGATTCAGGAGTGGCCAGAGTGTGACCACAAGCAAAACTGCCACTTGTTGTTGATTAAAACAAACAAACAAACAAACAAAAAAAGTGTGGGACATAAAGATGTATACCTTTAAAGTAGTTGGGAAAATTTTTATAACTGAAGAGTTTTATAAAGGTCCTCTTGGCCCCACTACTGAAGCGAAAGACAAAAGCAATTAAATATAACATCTTGTACTATAGTCACAGAGGCCAAGGATACAATTTTAAATTATTAAAACAAAGAACATAGGGATTGCAATAACACTTGGCTAACAGTCCTGATGAACTACAGATGAGTTGTACTTTCCACCAAATTCCTTTGAAGGTTCTAGAAAAGGTGACCAAAAAAGCATCATGGAAATATAGATATGACAGTCTAACTATAAAAAATTCCCAGAAAGAACTCAGGCCTATGAAATTTAACAGAAAAATATCAAAGATGAGACCTCTGAAACTATATCTAGAAGCAGAAGATCTTTTACCATTTGAAAGTCGCAGGGAAGTCTTTTGGATCTGGCTCATTTACACAATGCATATTGAGAACCTACTATGTGCCAGGCACCTCCTGCTGCCGCTCCTGCTGCTGCTAAGTAACTTCAGTCATGTCCGTCTCTGTGCGACCCCATAGACAGCAGCCCACCAGGCTCCCCTGTCCCTGGGATTCTCTAGGCAAGAACACTGGAGTGGGTTGCCATTTCCTTCTCCTAGGCACTGGAATAAAACAGGCGATGGCCTTTTCTGAGAGAACTTGCATTCTGATGAAGGATGGTAGGAAATAGACTGATATTGTGTCAATGCCTTGAGGAAACATAGGAGCAGATAGAGCAGTTCCAGTGAAAAGCATTTAATCCCCTAAATATTGCTGCAGACCTCATTGTATCCTGTGGTCACCGATTCTTAACTTGGGAAGTTTTAGTGTTTGTCCATGTAACATGTTCCCCATTTTCACTGCATTGCTCTCCAGAGCTTGATTTGAAGAGATTCTCTGTTTTCGTTGTCTATCAAATACCATTCTTGTTTGAAATTATTCTTTTTCCCCATATACTAATAAAAACTTCATGCCCTCTAACACTCCTATCCAGTCAGCAAGTGTTACTGTTTCTGTAATAGAAAGTGGAGGAAGGAAGGGACTCAAGAAGAGGGAGATTACAGGTTCCATTTATTTTCTGAAACACAAAGAGAGCTGATATTTTTTTTCTTTTTTTGCTGTTGCTGTTATTTATAGAAGTTCCATTCTTTTTAAATTGTAGTGTTTTTTTTTTTTACAATGTGTTAGTTTCTGCTGTAAAGTAAGGTTATTCAATTACACATATATACATTCTTTTTTCGTTTCAGTTTATCATAGGATATTGAACATAGTTTCCTGTGCTATAAAGTAGGACATTGTCGTTTATCCAGTCTATATATACTAGATTATATCTGTTTACTCCAAGCTCCCACATTATCTAAAGAGAGTTGGTTTTTACTGCCTTTTTAGTTTTCAATACACAATTTTAAATGTAAAATGCAAAAAATGTATTATTGATAATCAAGAAAATTATAATATTTGAATAATTATTTAAAATTTCATGTGTATTTTACACATATCTGCTCTTATTTCCAAAAATAAAACAAAGGACAAACAGTGGGTGAGTTCTTTCAATTTTCTTAGCAAATAACATTTATAAAATATCTTAAATGAATAATAAAAACCATGGGAAAATTTAAGGCCATGTAATTGATATGACAAAAACAACTACTATATAAATACATGATACAATACTAGCACTTGATAATAGTAAAATATACAAAGTAAAACAACAGAATTCCATTTTAGAGCTTAAATGGTCAAAATATATCCTCTAAATTATAACGTGACTATTCCTATTTGTGACAATTATAAAAACACATACAGTTGCTAGGAAGTGCAGTTTAATACAACATTTTAGGAAAGCAAAATCACTCAATGTTTATTCCTTCAATACTATAATTATATTTTTGATTTTTTCCAAAATAAATATTTTTAAAAGAAAAATTAAAAGCAATTAAATATACAAAAATACTTGTCACTCTATTTGTAAAAATAAACAGATATACAGCTTAAATATTTAACAACAAAATAACTGGCAAAAAAATTTCATGATGTTTCAATTCATGTAATAAGTGGCAGCTATTAAAATAACTATTTAGATTACACACTGACATGGAAATATTTATAATAAATTAACGGCCAAAATTTACTATATGTATGTATGTATGCATATATATGTATATGATAGCTTAAGGTGAATGGCGCTGGATTTGTGATCTCCAAAGAAGATTTAGTTTTAGGACCAGGGACCAGGCTTGATCACTCAAGAGCCTTAGTGTAGCAGAGTTTTACTAAAGTAAGAAAGTGAATAAGCAGGGTGACAATATACAGCCTTGACGTACTCCTTTTCCTATTTGGAACCAGTTTGTTGTTCCATGTCCAGTTCTAACTGTTGCTTCCTGACCTGCATATAGGTTTCTCAAGAGGCAGGTTAGGTGGTCTGGTATTCCCATCTCTTTCAGAATTTCCCACAGTTTATTGTGATCCACACAGTCAAAGGCTTTGGCATAGTCAATAAAGCAGAAATAAATGTTTTTCTGAAACTCGCTTGCTTTTTCCATGATCCAGCGGATGTTGACAATTTGATTTCTGGTTCCTCTGCCTCTTCAAAAACCAGCTTCATTGAACATCAGGCAGTTCACGGTTCACGTATTGCTGAGGCCTGTCTTGGAGAATTTTGAGCATTACTTTACTAGCGTGTGAGATGAGTGAAATTGTGCGGTAGTTTGAGCATTCTTTGGCATTGCCTTTCTTTGGGATTGAAATGAAAACTGACCTTTTCTAGTCCTGTGGCCATTGCTGAGTTTTCCAAATTTGCTGGCATATTGAGTGCAGCACTTTCACAGCATCATCTTTCAGGGTTTGAAATAGCTCTACTGGAATTCCATTACCTCCACTAGCTTTGTTCGTAGTGATGCTTTCTAAGACCCACTTGACTCCACATTCCAGGATGTCTGGCTCTAGATGTGTGACCACACCATCGTGATTATCCAGGTCATGAAGATCCTTTTGTACAGTTCTTCCATGTATTCTTGCCATCTCTTCTTAATATCTTCTCCTTCTGTTAGGTCGATACCATTTCTGTCCTTTATCGAGCCCATCCTTGCATGAAATGTTCCCTTGGTATCTCTAATTTTCTTGAAAGATCTCTAGTCTTTCCCATTCTGTTGTTTTCCTCTGTTTCTTTGCATTGATCACTGAAAAAGGCTTTCTTATCTCTTCTTGCTATTCTTTGGAACTCTGCATTCACATGCTTACATCTTTCCTTTTCTCCTTGGCTTTTTGCCTCTCTCCTTTTCACAGCTATTTGTAAGCCTTCCCCAGACAGCCATTTTGCTTTCTTGCATTTCTTTTCCATGGGGATGGTCTTGATCCCTGTCTCCTGTACGATGTCACGAACCTCAGTCCATAGTTCATCAGGCACTCTATCTATCAGATCTAGGCCCTAAATTCTATTTCTCACTTCCACTATATAATCATAAGGGATTTGATTTAGGTCATACCTGAATGGTCTAGCGGTTTTCCCTACTTTCTTCAATTTGAGTCTGAATTTGGTAATAAGGAGTTCATGATCTGAGCCACAGTCAGCTCCTGGTCTTGTTTTTGTTGACTGTATAGAGCTTCTCCATCTTTGGCTGCAAAGAACATAATAAACCTGATTTTGGTGTTGACCATCTGGTGATGTCCATGTGTAGAGTCTTCTCTTGTGTTGTTGGAAGAGGGTGTTTGCTATGACCAGTGCATTTTCTTGGCAAAACTCTATTAGTCTTTGCCCTGCTTCATTCCGCATTCCAAGGCCAAATTTGCCTGTTACTCCAGGTGTTCCTTGACTTCCTACTTTTGCATTCCAGTCCCCTATAATGAAAAGGACATCTTTTTGGGTTGTTAGTTCTACAAGGTTTTGTAGATCTTCATAAAACCGTTCAACTTCAGTTTCTTCACTGTTACTGGTTGGGGTATAGACTTGGATAATTGTGATATTGAATGGTTTGCCTTGGAGACGAACAGAGATCATTCTATTGTTTTTGAGATTGCATCCAAGTACTGCATTTCGTACTCTTTTGTTGACCATGATGGCTACTCCATTTCTTCTGAGGGGTTCCTGCCCACAGTAGTAGATATAATGGTCATCTAGAGTACATCATGAGAAACGCTGGACTGGAAGAAACACAAGTTGGAATCAAGATTGCCGGAAAAAATATCAATAACCTCAGATATGCAGATGACACCACCCTTATGGCAGAAAGTGAAAAGGAGCTAAAAAGCCTCTTGATGAAAGTGAAAGAGGAGAGTGAAAAAGTTGGCTTAAAGCTCAACATTCAGAATATGTAGTTCATGGCATCCAGTCCCATCACTCCATGGGAAATAGATGGGGAAACACTGGAAACAGTGTCAGACTTTAGTTTTTTGGGCTCCAAAATCAGTGCAGATGGTGATTGCAGCCATGAAATTAAAAGACGCTTACTCCTTGGAAGAAAAGTTATGAGCAACCTAGATAGCATATTCAAAAGCAGAGACATTACTTTGCTGACTAAGGTCCGTCTAGTTAAGGCTATGGCTTTTCCGGTGGTCATGTATGGATGTGAGAGTTGGACTGTGAAGAAGGCTGAGTGCCAAAGAATTGATGCTTTTGAACTGTGGTGTTGGAGAAGACTCTTGAGAGTCCCTTGGACTGCAAGGAGATCCAACCAGTCCATTCTGAAGATCAGCCTTGGGATTTCTTTGGAAGGAATGATGCTAAAGCTGAAACTCCAGTATTTCGGCCACCTCATGAGAAGAATTTACTCATTGGAAAAGACTCTGATGCTGGGAGGGATTGAGGGCAGGAGGAGAAGGGGATGACAGAGGATGAGATGGCTTTATGGCATCACGGACTCGATGGATGAGAGTCTGAGTGAACTCTGGGAGATGGTGATGGACAGGGAGGCCTGGCGTGCTGCGATTCATGGGGTCGCAGAGTCGGACACGACTGAGCGACTGAACTGAACTGAAGAAAGTGAAGTTGCTCAGTCGTGTCCGACTCTTTGCGACCCCATGGACTGTAGCCTACCAGGCTCCTCAGTCCATGGAATTTCCAGGCAAGAGTACTCGAGTGGGTTGCCATTTCCTTCTCCAGGTGTTCTTTCCAACCCAGGGATCGAACTTGGGTCTCCCACACTGCAGGCAGATGCTTCACCATCTGAGCCACCAGAAAAATGACAGAAAGCTTCTGACATAGACATCAGAAGGTGTCCGTGAGTACCCCCTCGCTAGCCTAAGCAAGACAGCTATTTTTTAATTAGTTATTATAAGAAATCAAAAGAATGTCTCAAGGTTAAAAGATCTTACTAGACCCACTCCCATAATTTACATTTTAAGAAAACAGGATTAGCCAGAAGGTTTTCAGGAAGGAGGTACTGTCCTCAAGCAGGAAATACTGCTCTTCTATAATCCTTAGTGCAAAGCTTGAACTGAGTTGTTTGTTGTGTAAGCATCATTCTGGGCTTAAGGGACCCTGGACTTCTCATCAACCTACCTAGGAATTGACTCTCTCAAACATATATACACACATACACACACATAAATTTTAGTTGAACACAATGCATAAAAACAAAAGGATTAAAGAATAAAACATGAAAATAATTTGACTTCTGTCATGCGAGTATATGCTCCTCCAGAACAAAGATTTGGAGTGACAGACATTAAACACCTCCTTGGTGTGTCACAGCTCTCAGGTCTTATACAGATCATGTTATAGCTAACAGGTCTCAAAAGGACCGTGTTATAGCTCTTAGACAAATCAGTGTTACAGCTCAGTGCTACAGCTCTATTTTTTTTAGATAATAGCAGGAAAATCCATCTTCGAGGTGTGAGGGCATGTCAAGCCAAAAACGCGAAGAGAAGAGTGCCCCAGTGCATGGAAGAGAGAGAGAGAGAAAGAGAGCCCTTTGGCTTCTCTTTTTATATGTTTTTTTTTTTTCTTCCCCAGGGCCTGCTGTATGCAAATTGGGCTTAGCCAGGAGTACTGTTCTTCCTGAAGTCCTCACTCCTGTCCTCCGACCTTCCTTTGACCTTCCTTTGTTCTATTTTCGTGGGCTTTTCCCTTCCTTGTCTTTTAGCCACCACCATTTTGGACTCTGTTTTCTATTCTACCTACCTAACAACTTCCGAGATTAGTAGAATTATGGGTGACTTTCATTCAATTATTGCCTGTTATTCCTGTTACTGTTTCCTTATAATGTTGGTATAATTGTACTTAATTAAAATGATAAAACATTGTCAATTTGTTCTAGCTTCAAAGCCTTTGCTTACTACTTTCTGTCTTTGAATCTTCACTTCCAGATATCCACATGGCTTTCTTGTTTGTTTGTTGGTTTGTGTATTTTTCAGATCTTTATTCAAATGCCATCTTCCTAGTGGACACTACCCTGGCTAACTTGTTTACAATTATAAATCTTGCTACTTGCCAACTATTCTTACTTCCACTTTCCTTTCTAAAGTTTCTCCTTAACATTTATCACTATATAACTATTATCTCTTTCATTTGTTTGCTGCTGCTGTTGCTGCTGCTAAATCGCTTCAGTTGTGTCCGACTCTGTGCAGTTCCATAGGCAGCAGCCCACCAGGCTTCCCTGTCCCCGGGATTCTCCAGGCAAGAACGCTGGTGTGGGTGGCCATTTCCTTCTCCATTTCATTTATTAACTAGGTTCCTTTTCTATCTTCTACACAGGAATTTAAGATAAAGTATGTATGTTCAGGCACTCAGTCGTATCTGACTCTCTCTGGTCCCATGGACTGTAGCCCGCCAGGCTCCTCTGTCTAAGGGATTTTCCAGGCAAGAATACTGGAGTGGGTTGCCATTTCCTTCTCCAGGGGGTCTTCCTGACCCGGGGACTGATCCCACTGCTTTTGTATCTCCTGCATTGCCAGGTGATCTTTACCACTAGTGTCATCTAGGAAGCCCCAAAAGATAAGGTACATATTTCTTAACCAAAAGAAAAGGAACAGAGCCCTTTGTGATGTGTTCTCAGTCTACTCCTCCAGCTACATCTATCCCTAAAATCTTTCTCCCTCCCTCCCTCAGTATTGTAAGTTTCCATGTTACTCTCTCCTTACATCTCACCCTCTCCTAAAACCTTTCTGACATCTTCCACTCTGGTCACATATTGTTGAAAAACTTAAAAAAAAAATAATATAGATTGAATGCAGAAATAGATAGATGGATAGATACTTGATAGAATTAAGATATTAATGGTTGAATCTACTTTGCAAATATGCATTTGCTGTATTTTTTCCATCAGCTTTGTAAATTATTATTTTTTTCTTATAAAATGCTGGGGAAAAATCCCATCAAACAAGTATATGTCATATGAGGGATTTATTTTATTGAGCCCGATTGAACAAATGAACTATAATGATACTGGTTTAGATAAACCAGGGAAATATAAACACTGGTGCAATTTTAGCTGATATTATGCAAATAGTGCTATTAGCTTTTTAAAGCATGATAATTTAGTAGGTATTGTATTTTTTTAAAGGACTATTATTTTAGACAACATTGAAATTTTTTAATGGGTGAAATGCTTTTGTGTCGAGGCTTTTTATGAAACAGGGAAGTGAAGGTTGAAGGAAGAATAGAGGTAAAAAATAAACCAAGAGTTTGGCACACATAGATAACTGATAAAATTGGATGGTGGGTACATTGGAGTTTAGCATAGTATTTTGTGTTCATTTGAAAGTTTCCACAGTGAAAGTTTGAACAGTGCTTCTCATATCTCTCTCATTTATCATATCATATGGAATCATATTTAATTTTACCTCTATTGTTGGACCACAAATCCAACAAATATTATATCTATTGTTCCTAGCATAGTGCCTAGAACTATGAAGTAGGTATTAAATACTTGTCAGTTATTGAATTTAAATATCCAGAGTAATATAGTATATAAATATTAGTTAATTTGTAGTAGAACTATTTTTAAATTTCCATTATTCTTTCATTAAATAAAACAGATGGAAGTCAATTTTGCTAAGTAAGACCATCTGGCTATTTATAATCCTTAGGATTATATGTGAGTATAAATAATATGTTAAGAACAACTATATAATGTTCTTAACGTCTAGTTCACTGTTTTTTCTAATCATTCTTTCACTTCATAACCACTGTGTTAGCTTTCACAACATATCCTTAGTAATAATCAAACAAGTGTCTGTTTTTCTTGATATGATTATTTTTTCACATTTTGCTTTTCTTCTCATCTGCTAGCTAAGTGGTTATGCACTGTTTAGTTGCATTGGGGAAGTCAGAGGTGAGACGTTTTTACCTCTATTCTTATTTTTTACCTCTATTCTTATTTTTTACCTCTATTCTTCCCTCAACCTTTGCTTCCCTATTTCATAAAAAATCCTAGGCACAATAGCACTTCACTCACTAAAAAATTTCAATATTGTCTAAAAACACAATACCTATTAAATTATCATGCTTTAAAAAGCTTCCTCAAAAGCTACAAAGGTACAGCTATCCCTCTCCTTCCTAGATCTCAAGAAAGTGGCAAAGCTCATAGGAAAAATAGTTTTGTTGACTCTCAGAACACTGGCTTCATGATAGCAAGTTGCTGCTATAGGCACACATTAAATGGTGTGTTTTTATTATTCATCTGACTCTATACTCTCTGACTTTTGATATACCTTCTGCCCAGTACATACCTGACGTTGGAAAGAATCCATGCCTAAGTAGCTCTAGGGAAGCAAATTGCACAACCAGGTCACCTCTAATGCTATTGCACGAGCAAATTACATTAGTCAGCCATGAACTATCTGATGTGTACAGTTGGTTGACAGAAGAGAATGACTTTTCCAGAAACAACGACAGTGTATAAACATTTCTTTAAGCCTGTATGGTTAGAATGGAAAATTCTAATATTAATGTTTTTGGAAAAAAGAAAGTTGTATAAATCTCTAGTGTAACAAATTTACAACATGTAATATTTCCTGCAAAGTATGTTATCTCACTTTTAATTACACATTTTATCATTTGCCTCAGATGTTCAATTTTCCAAGACATATAACTTTAGTCTCTCAAAGTAAATTAAGAATTAACTTCATAGTGCCACAAACTAGAAATTATCAAACCAGATGATTAATGAAAAGCAAGTAGTGAAAGTCAACAGAAAACCTTTATGACCTTCCTTATATTCAGAGGAAATGAGTTCTACTCTGAAGAACTTTATAAATCTCTAGTGAACAAACAATTGAGATTTTCACATGATTGCTGGTACATTTTATATACTTAAGGAGTGAAATGTGTTGTCTGTTTTCTCAACTGAGCAATTCATAAAAATGTTCCTTTTACTGTCCCCCCTCTAAAAAAAACGCAGAAAGAGGAAATGTGCATTTTTAGTAAATTACAATTGGGAAAAATCTGTCCCCCAAAATATAAACTGTTCATCTACATCTTTAAATAACAATATTTAATATCCAGAATACATATACTCATTCTCAGAATTTTTCTCATGCTAAAAATAGAGCTAATAATGTATATATCCACAAAAATTGTAAAATACATTTCATTATCTGGCTCTTGTCAAATGATCAAATGTTTGTGATTAAGCAGGAAAATACCAATATGGATGGTTAAATTTCTATTTGTAATCAATGTTTGTTACTTTATAAATACTACTGTTTTAATACTGCTGCTGCTGCTGCTAAGTCATTTCAGTCATGTCTGACTTTGTGCGGTCCCATAGATGGCATAGATACACTTGTACATATATGTACAATGACATGAATTTTTGTACTTAGGTCAAATGCAATTTAAAGAAAAATAATTTTTCTTACAAAGCAAAAACACTTTCACATTTATTAGATTAAATATAGCAAGCAAGCACATACAGGCAATCAGAATGGAAGGAAGAAATTTATTACTGCTATTCAAGAGAAGGAAAAAATATCATGCATTGAACTTCATGTGTTCAGACAAGAGAAGCTCTTGATGATTGGGATGACAAACTCAGAATACGATTATGTTAGCTTTGAAGTTCCATTTGTTAGATTTAAGTAAGCAGATTTTTTGGGGGTGGGAAGAATATCCAAATTTGTTTGGAATAATCTATTATTCCATAGATTATTTGTCAACTTTCAAAGAGTTTGAAACCAATGATAAAAGCTGTTGGTAGATGGACACTAATTTATCTATTAGTTTATCAGCACAAAGAAATTCACACAAACGATGTTGTAGTGTCTCAACGTTGAAATCTATGAGTGCATATAGGATATTATGATAACTAAAGTAAGATTCTCATTTGTAACCTTCTGCGACACTGGGTTGAGCAAATTTCAAACTTATTTAAGGAGAGTTTAAGAGGTACAAGTTCAGCTTGCCACTTTCCTGTCACAACTTAAGGCTGAGATTAAGGGTTCAACTTTCTTTTGAAGTAAGAGAAGGCCATGAGTTTAGATCACATTTGCAGAAAAGCAAAATCAGAAAATTTAAAAAAAAAAAGGAATGTGGCATTACAGAACATAAAAATGAACAGTATTGCTTTCTAAAATATAGAAAGTAATAAAAATTCTGTACATTTTATTTTTAAATTCCAGTTTAGTTGTTTTACAATATACTAGTTTCAAGTGTACAATGAAGTGATTCATTATTTTTATAGATTATACTCCACCTAAGGTTATTATAAAATAAAGTCTATATTTCCAAGTCTTGTACAATATATCCCTGTTGCTTATTTATTTTATACATAATAGTTTGTGACTCTTAATTTCATACCCTATCCCACCCCCTCTTTCTTCCCTCTCCCCACTGGTTAACACTAGGTTATTCTTTGTATCTGTAAGTCTGTTTCTGTTCGTTATATACCTTCATTTGTTTTATTTCTTAGCTTTCACATATAAATGAAAACATAGTGTATGTGTCTTTCTCTACCTTATTTCATTAAGCTTAACACTGTCTGTATCCATCCACATTGCAAATAGTAGACTTCATTCTTTTTTTATGACTGAGTAATATTCCAGCAGGGATTCCCTGGTGGTCAGATGGTAAAGAATCTGCTTGTAATGCAGCAGACCCAGGTTCAGTCAGGGGTTGGGAAGATTCCCCGGAGAAAGAAATGGTTACCCACTCCAGTAACCTGGCCTGAAGAATTTCATGAACAGAGGAGCCTGGTGAGCTATAGTCCATGGGGTCACAAAGAACTGGACATGACTGAGAAGGGAAGCAAAAGGCAAAGGAGAAAAGGATATACCCATTTGAATGCAGAGTTCCAAAGAGTAGCAAGGAGAGATAACAAAGCCTTCCTCAGTGATCAATGCAAAGAAATAGAGGAAAACAATAGAATGGGAAAGACTAGAGATCTCTTCAAAAAAATTAGCGATACAAAGGGCACATTTCATGCAAAGATGGGCTCAATAAAGGACAGAAATGGTATGGACCTAACAGAAACAGAAGATATTAAGAAGAGGTGGCAAGAATACACAGAAGAACTGTGCAAAAAAGATCTTCATTACACTGATAATCACGATGGTGTGATCACTCACCTAGAACCAGACATCCTGTGATATGAAGTCAAGTGGGCCTTAGGAAGCATCACTACAATCAAACCGAGTGGAGGTAATGGAATTCCAGTTGAGCTGTTTCAAATCCTGAAAGATGATGCTGTGAAAGTGCTACACCCAATATGCCAGCGAATTTGGAAAACTCAGCAGTGGCCACAGAACTGGAAAAGGTCAGTTTTCATTCCAATCCCAAAGAAAGGCAATGCCAAAGAATGCTCAAACTACCACACAATTGCACTCATCTCACATGATAGTAAATTGATGCATAAAATTCTCCAAGGGCAATGGCAACCCACTCCAGTACTCTTGCGTGGAGGAGCCTGGTAGGCTGCAGTCCATGGGGCTGCTAGGAGTCGGACAGGACTGAGCGACTTCACTTTTACTTTTCACTTTCATGCATTGGAGAAGGAAATGGCAACCCACTCTAGTATTCTTGCCTGGAGAATCCCAGGGACAGAGGAGCTTGTTGGGCTGCCATCTGTGGGGTCGCACAGAGTCGGACATGACTGATGCGACTTAGCAGTAGCAGTAGCAGCAGGCTTTAGCAATACGTGAACCGTGAACTTCCAGATGTTCAAGCTCGTTTTAGAAAAGGCAGAGGAACCAGAGATCAAATTGCCAACACCTGCTGGATCATCGAAAAAGCAAGAGAGTTCCAGAAAAACATGTATTTCTGCTTTATTGACTATGCCAATGCCTTTGACTGTGTGGCTCACAATAAGCTGTGGAAAATTCTGAAAGAGATGGGAAGACCAGACCACCTAACCTGCCTCTTGAGAAACCTATATGCAGGTCAGGAAGTAACAGTTAGAACTGGACGTGGAACAACAGACTGGTTCCAAATGGGAAAAGGAACACGTTAAGGCTGTATATTGTCACCCTGCTTATTTAACTTCTATGCAGAGTACATCATGAGAAATGCTGGGCTGGCTAAAGCACAAGCTGGAATCAAGATTGCTGGGAGAAATATCAACAAACTTCTATATGCAGATGACACCACCCTTATGGCAGAAAATGAAGAACTAAAGAGTCTCTTGATGAAAGTGAAAGAGGAGAGTGAAAAAGTTGGCTTAAAGTTCAACATTCAGAAAACTAAGATCAAGGCATCCAGTCCCATCACTTCATGGCAAATAGACGGGGAAAGAGTGGAAACAGTGTCAGACTTTATTTTGCTGGGCTCCAAAATCACTGCAGATTGTGATTGCAGTCAAGAAATTAAAAGGCGCTTACTCCTTGGAAGGAAAGTTATGACCAACCTAGACAGCATATTTAAAAGCAGAGACATTACTTTGTCAACAAAGGTCCGTCTAGTCAAGGCTATAGTTTTTTCAGTGGTCATGTATGGATGAGAGAGTTGGACTATAAAGAAAGCTGAGTGCCGAAGAATTGATGCTTTTGAACTGTGGTGTTGGAGAAGACTCTTGAGAGTCCCTTGGACTGCAAGGAAATCCAACCAGTCCATCCTAAAAGAGATCAGACCTGGGTGTTCATTGGAAGGACTGATGTTGAAGCTGAAACTCCAATACCTTGGCCATCTGATGTGAAGAACTGACTCATTTGAAAAGACCCTGATGCTGGAAAAGATTGAGGCCAGGAGGAGAAGGGGATGACAGAGGATGAGACGGTTGGATGACATCACTGACTCCGGGAGTTGATGATGTACAGGGAGGCCTGGCGTGCTGCGGTTCATGGGGTCACAAAGAGTTGGACATGACTGAGTGAGTGAACTGAGCTGAACTGAGCAATTAACAGTTTCACTTTTAGCCAATCTTCTTTATATCTATCTGGTGGTTGGCCCTTAGGCTGTTTCTATATCTTGGCTATCATAAAGAATGCTACTACAAACAATAACGTTCATTACTCTTTTAAAATTAGTGTTCTTGTTTTCTTTGGATACATGCCCAAGAGGAATTGATAGATCAACTGGTAGCTCTATTTTTAGTTTTTTGAGAACATACTGTTTTCCATAGTGGCTGCATCAATTTACAATCCTACCTACAGGGTACTAAGGTTTCTTTTTCTCCGTATCCTTGGACAGTATTTTTTATTTCTAGACTTTTGATGACAGTCACTTTGACAATGTGAAATGATATCTCATTATGGTTTTGACTTGTATTTCTCTGATGATTAGTGATGCTGAGCATTTTTTCATGGGTTTGTTGGTTATCCTTATGTTTTCTTTGGAAAAAGTGTCTATTTAGTTCTTTTGCCCATTTTTAATTAAGCTTTTGTCTTTTTGATATACACTTGTATAAGCTGTTTATGTTTTTTCAATGTTAACTCATAATTGGTTATATAATTTGCAAATATTTTCTCCAGTAAGAAGGTTGCTTTTCTGTTTGAAAAATTATTAAATGTGATTAATATTTTTTAAAAAACTACTGCTTTAATACAGGTATATGTATAAATATAAGCTATAATCTCTATATTGTGATATGCCTAAGAGCAATTTGAAGTATTGGTTATTATCAATATGAAATTGTTTAATTTCTGAGTTTTATTATGTTGACTTTGTCATTACCTAAGTAAGCCTAAAAAAATTAAAAGTTTTCAATTAAGAACAAATAGAGCTTTAACCATTTAACCTAGTAGTTATTTTGGTTCTTGCCTGAGCAAATATGTTTAAAACTGGAGGGAACATTAAAGGTTATAAAATATGAGGTAGAGAGACAGAAAAAGACAGACAGTGACCATAGAGTGCAAGAAAGAAGTATAGAATGTCTGAAGGTAATCTTATTCATTTCTGGTTTGATATCATACTTTGCAATGCCTTTCCAACTCCAAGGGACCATGACTTTCTGAATTCTTGATAGCACTATTAAACAGCTGTGCAACACTCATTCTGGAACAAAAACGCTCAGGCAGGAACACTGGAATCAACTGTGGAGAATACAAATTAGCTAACAGATTTATTTCTCATACTGACATAATAAACAAATATTGATGGCTTCCTGTAGTGTAATACATTCTTATTCATTGCTTCACAAGTCACTCATAGCTTCTTCATTTTCTCTTCAATGCTTCAAAATGGGTGATTCATCCTACACTTCTCGAAATATTAGTCTGTTTACAGTCTTCATACAGCTAACAAATTGTACATCATTAAAGGAGCTCAGTGATGGCTTTTACTGTAGGTTGTTGTTCTCTTTCAATTTATTTGCTTTTTTCTTTTTAAAGTGTTTTTTTAAAAAAAGGAAAAACGGCATCTTTTATTTAGTAACAATGTTTTCATTGTATACAGTAGTAGTATGTTTTTAATAGCTTTCAGCTTTCCAAATACATCTAGCATAGTTAAAATACAAATTATTCAAAGCAAAACTCTATTACCAAAGTAATTATTTTTTCCTACTTTTGTGCATAATATCTTAATCCTTCCCCAGTTGTATAGTCAATTTGAATGGAAATCATAAGAGCTCTGTCCATCTTTCTATTTAGAGTAACATTGGTATTGAGAAAACACTATTTTCCTATTTTCCTCAGGGCTTTTTGGTTTTTTTTTTAGTATGAATGAAGATCTCACATTTCGAAGAAAAAGGCTCAAAACTAGAAATATTTTACTTCAGTAACACCTGGTTATATTTTATAGTTTATGTAAGTCAGAACTGCTCTTTTGACCATTGGCAGGCATACCATAAAGGGATAAAATGACACCACAAAGGGATAAAGTTACATACTCTAAATTGTAGAGTATACCAGAGTGAGCAATAACATATAAATCCTGCTTGGAACATACTATCTATATTTTAGAATGCTGAACACAGGCATCTTGCAATGGAAAACCCAACTCTCACACCCTTCTTTCTTGGTTGTTTATTGATTGAACTTGGATCAATGCCACTGTTTGCTATTAAATTTGTATTCTTTACAGATTCCACACTGAAATCACAAGTAAATTTATCTATTAATGATAATGGGCATTGAATATAAATCACTGCATTCATAATAAATGCATGCCTAAGTCATATTTACACTATTTTTTGTAAAAAAATCTCATTCTACAGTATTCCTGTGTATTAATAGTTGTTAAAATGTGTTTTGTCTTGGAAAAAAATGACAAGATTAAGTCTGAGACAGTAAAGGGCATTTAGTTGGAACTCATAAAGTTCCTACAATTATGTACACAGGAACTTTACAAAGCATTGCACTTGCTTGCAATACAAAATTCTCACTTCAAGATTTCAGTTTGATGATATGAGAACAGCCCAGTGAGCTTAATAAATTTAGACATTACTTTGGAGTGACATACATTAGTAACTGTACATTGATAACAAAACAGGAAAAAATCAATTACAATCTCTTTGGAAGGAAGTTATTGACATTTCTGAATTCAAATGTCTATATATCCCCTGTCATTTATGTCAAGAGATAACAATAAATAATAATACAAATGATACATTATTTATGTTGGTAATAGTTTTGTAGTAATACAAATGTGGCATCTGAAATGATTTGATATCCAAGGCCACCATTAAGGGGACAACTATGCTCTGAGGATTGATGAGTGGTGTAATGAAAAGAACTAGATTTTGACTCAGACATCCTAGCTTATGACCCAGATCTGCTACAAGCTATATTGTTTGACCTCAGGCAAGTCATGCAACCTCTCTGAGCTCTGCAATTTCAACACCTGCAAAATACAAAATAGAGCAATTCACAGTCATTGTATAAGTAAATATATATATGAATACCATTGCAAATCATATATGTGTGTGTATGTATAAAGTTTACAAATGGCATTGGAAAGAATTTTGGCATAGAGACATCTAATCATTGATATCTTTGTCACATTCCATCTTAGCATGCATTTCATCTTTTCTACAAAATCCATCCTTTTTCTCATGTCAGTAAGAAATTAATGGACAACTAAGGAATAGGAGATCATATACAGCTCTGTGTATCATACAGAGACACTCATTAATAATAGCGTCTTATTGGTTTAATTAACCTCTCTACACTTCAATTTCCTTGTGTATAAATCATAGGAAAAAATATCATTTATGGTTGTTGAATTGACTAAAGATAATATCCTATGATCACAGCTGCTGCTGCTGCTGCTGCTACTAAGTCGCTTCAGTCGTGTCCGACTCTGTGCGACCCAATAGACAGCAGCCCACCAGGCTCCTCGTCCCTGGGATTCTCTAGGCAAGAACACTGGAGTGGGTTGCCATTTCCTTCTCCAAT